>NW_026991711.1:27522500-28722500 GCF_029215605.1 Mirounga angustirostris | reverse complement strand
TGGGCCACATGTTTTTTCACCCAAGGCCAGCCAATTTATAGGTCAGCCTAAGTTCTAAAAGGAAGTCCTTTGTAAAAACCTTACTCAAATGGGTAAGTAATGGTCAAGAGGTAAGGAGGATTATCTTTCCCAGGAATCTGGGGTTATACAGAGAGAAGTAGTAGCAGGTGTTATTATGGGTTGAATTTTGTCTCTCCACCCCTCCCCCAATTCATATGTTGAAGTTCTAAACCCCAGTACCTTATAATGTGACCCCATCTGGAAATAGAATCATTGCAAATGTAATTAGTTAAGATGGTGGTCTTATAATAAGGGGAAATTTGGATACAGGTACCATGTTAAGATGAAGGCAGACATCGAGGTGTTGCTTCTACAAGCCAAGAAACACCAAATATTAGCAGCAAGCCACCATAAGCTAAGAAGGAGGCATGGAACAGATTCTCCCCCATTGCCCTCAGAAAGAACCAACCCTGCTGACACCTTGATCCTAGACTTTTAGCTTCCAGAACTATGAGATACAAAATTTCTGTTGTTTAAGCCAGTTTGTGGCACTTGGTTATGGCAGCCCTAGCAAACAAGCAATAGATATAGGAGCTGACAAACACATAGACAGAAGGCAGGCTGCAGGGTCCATGAGGTAACCAAAACCATGTAGAAGCAGAAGTCATGAACTATGAATGGTGAGATGGTTGCTTAGAAACAGAAGGAGCTGTAAAAGCAGAATGGAATTTCTACTAGCCAAGCATGAGGGTAAGTGTCCATAGATTTCAGCTATTGAAGGGGAAAATGAGATGACCTAGTAAATTAGGGGCGAGTTAAGTCTTGAATCACATTCTGATCCCTAAGCAGTGTTCTAGTCTGAGACTCTACGATATATTGCTTTTCCTGTTCTTCTTAAGGGGCCTCATGTTTTTGTTTGTAACTCTGAAGTCAGATTATACAACCAGGAGTCTTACCTTCCTCATGACTAGGTATATTCTCTTTATGACCCACATGTATTAGGTATCTAATGTTGTGTAACAAATACCTCAAAATGTAATGCCTTAAAACAGCAAACATTTATTAGATTACAGTTTGTGTGGGTTAAGAATCTGGTTGCAGATTCTGCCTCGTGGCAGCCGCCCCCTTCCACACGATCACGCTGAGCTAGTACCCACGCCTGGAATCGGGCCGCAAACTCAGCCGTGCCTGCCCCCTGCCCATGGACCCCTGCAAAGTGAGCGAGGTTCGGGCTTTCGTGAAAATGTGTAAGCAGGATCCGAGCGTTCTGCAAACCGAGGAAATGCGCTTCCTGCGGGAGTGGGTGGAGACCATGGGGGGTAAAATACCACCTGCCACTCATAAAACTGAATCAGAAGACAATATCAAGGAAGAAAAAACAGATAGTAAGAAGGTGAAGGAAAACATAAAGACAGACGAACCATCAAGTGAGGAAAGTGATCTAGAAATTGACAATGAAGGTGTGATTGAACCAGATACTGATGCCTCTTAAGAAATGGGAGATGAAAATGTAGAGATAACCAAGGAAATGATGGACCAGGCAAATGATAAAAAAGTGGCTGCCATTGATGCCCTAAATGATGGTGAACTACAGAAAGCTGTTGACTTGTTCACAGATGCCATCAAACTGAATCCTCGCTTGGCCATTCAGTATGCCAAGAGAGCCGGTGTCTTCATCAAATTACAGAAGCCAAATGCTGCCATCTGAGGCTGTGACAGAGCTATTGAAATAAATCCTGATTCAGCTCAGCCTTATAAGTGGTGAGGGAAAGCGCACAGACTTCTGGGCCATTGGGAAGAAGCAGCACATGATCTTGCCCTTGCTTGTAAACTGGATTACGATGAAGATGCTAGTGCAGTGCTGAAAGAAGTTCAACTGAGGGCCCAGAAAATTGCTGAACGTCGGAGAAAGTATGAGCAAAAACGTGAAGAGCGAGAGATCAAAGAAAGAATAGAAAGGGTTAAGAAGCCTTGAGAAGAACATGAAAGAGCCCAGAGGGAGGAAGAAGCCAGACGACAATCAGGAGCTCAGTATGGCTCTCTCCCAGGTTGCTTTCCTGGGGGAATGGCTGGTAATTTTCCTGGAGGAATGCCTGGAATGGCAGGGGGGGATGCCTGGAATGGCAGGAATGACTGGACTCAATGAAATTCTTAGTGATCCAGAGGTTCTCGCAGCCATGCAGGATCCAGAAGTTATGGTGGCCTTCCAGAATGTGGCCCAGAACCCAGCGAATATGTCAAAATATCAGAGCAGTCCAAAGTTATGAATCTCATCAGTAAATTGTCAGCCAGATTTGGAGGTCAAGCATAATGCCCTTCTGTCAAATAAAGCCCTTGCTGAAGGAAAAGAACCAATCACCTAATGGATGTAGCAATAATACAAACCAGTGTACCTCTGACCTTCTCATGAAGAAAGCTGGGGTGCTGTGAAGAGAATCCCTACCCCTCTGCCCCATGTGCAACTGAAACATTCTATAGTAGTTTGCCATTAGGGTATTCATTCAGATAATGTTTTCCAACTAGTAATTACAAACTGTAAACACTTTTTAAACCTTAAAAATATTTAAAAACATATTAAAAGGGTGTGTTAGTCCCTACATTTTTCTTTACTAATCATTTCAGTTTTTTTTTTCCTTTGGATTAATTGGGCAAGGAAGATACTTCAGTGTGGAAGATTTACTGCTCAACTTGAGTGAAATAAAGGTTTATTAGTGGGAGGCAAATATAACATTTAAATAGAAAAAAAAAAGAATCTGGTTGCAGTTTAGCTGGGTGTATCTGTCTCAAGTTCTCTCACAAGGCTATAATTCAGATTTTGTATTCAGGGCTGTGGTCTCATCTCAAGGCTCAACTGGGAGAGGATCTGATTCCAAGGCCACTCGTGTGGTTGTTGGTAGAAATCAGTTCCTTCATGGCATTGCACTGAGCGTCTCAGTTCTTCTCTGGCTGTTGGCCAGAGGGACCTGTCAAATTGTGTGCCAAATGGGCCTCTTGATAGAGTGGCTCATGTGACAACTGGCTTCATGAAAGCAAGCAAGGGAGAGAAAGGAGAGTATGACAACATGGAAGCCACTGTCTCTTTGTAACCTAATTTCAGAAGTAACATCTCATCCCTTTTGACATATTCTATTCATTAGAAACAAGTCACTAGGTCCAGCCCACACTCAAGGAGAGGGCATTACATAAGGATGTGAATACCAAGAAGTGGGGATCATTGGGAGTCATGTCAGAAGTTGCCTAAAGCACATCCCATTGCTAGGAGGAAAATGAAGGAGGTAATCTCATTGCAAACCAAGGAAGCTGACTGATAGAGAACCCAGGTTAGGAGAAGTTTCCTGCCAAATGCTTCACAAAGGACAAGAAGAAAATGTCCAAGAAGTGATCGCTGGATTTGGCAACATCAACATTATAGGTGACCAGTAAAGGCAGTTCAGAGAAGAGAGGAGTAGGGAAACCAGATGGTGGTAGGAGGAGAGTGATCAGGAGTGGTAAGGCAGATACAGTAAGGGTCACTTATGTTCAAGAGGGTTGGTGTTCTTGTTTTTTATGGATGCTGTAAGAAACCACCATGAACTTAGTGGCTAAAAACAACACAAATTTATCATCTTCAGTTCTAGAGGTCAGAAATCCTAAAAACAAGGTGTTGGCAGAGCTGCATTCCTTCTGGAGGCTCTAGGGTACAGTCTGTTTCCTTACCTTTTCCATCTTCTAAAGGCTGCCTGCATCCCTCTGCTCATTGTCCCTCCCTCCATCTTCAAGGCCAGCAGGTAAGCACCTTCTAGTGTCTTTCTCTCCCACCTCAGATTCCATCATCATATCTCCTTCTATGACTCTAACCTTCTTGCCTCTTTATAAGGATGTTGTGACAGATTGGGTTCACCTGGATAATCCAGGAAAGTCTCTCCATCTCAAATTCTTTAACTTAATCACATTGCAAAGTCCCTTTTGCCATGTAAGGTAACATATTCTCCGTTTCTGGAGATTAGGACATAGACATCTTGGGAAGTCACTGTTCCGTCTATCACATTTGCTAGGAGTGGGAAGAAAGAGGGTAATATCTGAGAACTAGAGTCCAGGAAAAGTATTTTGTAAGCTGGATAAACTTGTCCATTTTATCATACAATGGGCTTTATGGATATAGAGTTGTATAGTTCAGTCCCTCCTGTTGATTGACTCACAGTCTTTGTAGGAGTTTTATAAATGTGAATAGAACTGAAATGATGTCCAAGTCTCTTCACTTTTTTCAAATATTCTGAATTGTAAGTGTAAAAATGTGTACTTCTGTTTAATGGTTGATTATGAAATCAGACTTCTCAGATGAATATTTGTTCTCCTTTCTGTCCAGCTGAATAACAGACTTTGACTATTTTGCTTAGGTAATTGGAGTCTATGTATTTTAAATCAATGCACAGAATTGTTAAATTTAGTCCACAGGACTACAGATAGTATGCCATTGACAGAAAATGGATATTTTACTTATATAACTTTAAATCTGGAGGTTGTTAGGCAATAAAACTGTCTTTGGATATTATTACCTATTTATGAAATATGTCATTTTCATTTCAGGCTTACTGGACCTATTCTTCTACTGTAGTAAAATGAATACATTCTACCCTAAAAATGAAACTCACGTTCATGAAATAAATGGAAATATTTAATAGACACATGCAAACACAGGGAACTGCCATTACTGTATAGTAAGTAATATACATGAATAGAAAAAATAGTGAAAAATGAACTCCATAGGGGCTAAAATGTCATCTTAATTATAATCAAGTGTGTTGATTAGTAAGGAAATTTTTATTTATTTTACTATTATTTTTTAAAAAGATTCTATTTATTTTTAAAAATGCAAGTATCTGATGATTAGCGACAAACTCTTTGTGTGTAGCAGCAATTGAATAATTTGGTCTCACAAGACATTAAAGAGAAAGTAGAGAGTATGTTTTGACCATTCACAGAGTAAATATAAATCAATATCACCCTAGTTCTTATTAAAGAAATTACATATTCATTATGGAGGCAAGAGAGACGCACACAAATATGTACAGATATATTCGATAATTATAAGGGGATTCACCATAAGACTGAAGAATGGCCAAGGGAAGGAGGGAACACATTTAAAATGCATTAAGAAGGAGATCATAGAAAGAATTTCCCAACTGATATTCTTCCAAGGAAGGAAATAAAATATTCCCCTCCTGTGTTTTTTTTTAACCCACATTTTATTATGAAAATTTTCAAACATAAAGTTGAAAGAATTTTTATTATTTCACTATATTTGCTTTACCTATCCATTTGCCCATCTGTCCATCCTTTAAATTTTCTTAAGGACAGTGTAGCAGTTATATTTTGGAGATGATTGAACTGGTTGTGCAAGAAGATGCCTTATATCCATGATTCTCGGTGTGGGAGGGGAGAGTGCAGAGTGGTGTTGTGGGGTCTGAAGAACTCCCACTTGCCCCCCATCCCCAAATCACAGCTACCCTTACTGTATGTCAGGACCACAAAACTGTGAAAGAACTGCTGGCCTATGTGATATTGTGGTCTTTTTGATACTCCTCTAATTTTACACGAATTCAATTACCTTTTCCTGCCAGTCTCTCATTCATATCCTTCTGTCTAATCTGAACAGCTATCTCTGACTCCAGAAAAGGCCAGCTTCATTCCTGCCCTCACTTCTTATTCTGCTTTTACCTGGGACATCTAATATTTTCTCCTCCTCCTATATTAATTTGACCTATTTCTTTAACATTGTGCTCAGGAAACCATCACTATGTGAGGTCTCTCCTGACTATGTGTTCTTGCTGCTCTCCTGTTTTTCTTGGAATTTCCTTTTCTGGTTTTCTCCCCCCACCCCCCCTTTTTTTAAGTCCATAGTCTATACTGTGAAATGGAGCACTTCATTTTGTCGTCTTACATAATTTGACATTTCATTTGTGAACTTATACTTAAGCACCTGCTTCCCTCCCCCCTCCCCGCCCAGCACACTGTAAACCTTTAGTCAAAACTTGCCTGGTAGACTGATTTACATTTACAGGAGTCTAGGAACTCACGATGAGCAAAAGATCATCGCTGAGAGGTAGATCAACTCTGTATTACTTAACTCGGTGTCACATCCTTCACCATTAGATTACATTTTCTTATAGTGGAGCAGTTTTAGGGAAAGAAAACTGCAAATCAAATTACTGCTACCCTACTTGTTTCATAAGAATTTATTCTGATTGGGTATGTAATTTGGTCAGTGATTTTTAGGGGGATGGAGCCCTGAGAACTACATTCCCCAGGATCCCTTGTGCCTGGCTTCCTGTCTGGTTTGCCCAGTGTGAGGCACTGGCGGGAAATTGGAGGGTGGGAGGAAAGGAAATTGCTCCCCTGCCCCCCACCACTCCCTACCAATTCCTGGGTAGCATCTCTGCCAGAGACTTCAAGACTCGAGACATGGCTTCATGTCCTGTGAAAAAGCATATCCATACACAGGTCCTTCAGGGTGGGCTTTATTGTGTTTTCAATTCCCACCACAACGGCTGGCTTCTGAGACCTGCTTATACCTTCTCATCACTGTATCAGTTAAGCCTTTTGCTTTACGGCTGCTTTTTGCTGTTGTTAATCTCTGAGTTGTCTCACAGTTCCCTGTTTGGCTTTTTGGCTCTTCCAACACTTCTATCTCTAATTCCACATATAAAATCTCTTCTATCAAATTACCTAGCACTGGCGCTGTTTTCCTGCCTGAACAGTGACTGAAACAGTATCAGGGTCTTCTCTCCCCCATCTTCCCCAAGCAGGCATATGATCTGTAGGCATATGATCAGTGTTTCTGATATACAAAGGTGCTTTAAAAAAAGGAACTGAAGATTTTGTACTGGATGGAAGAGAAAAGTTATACACAATGTCCATGTGTTTAATTTAGAATGTGTCTAATATTTCCACCTGAATTTATATTTTTGTTCACATAATTAGTTTAAGGCTCTCCCAATTCTGAAACAGACATAGTTTTCACACTTTTGTTTTGAATGTGTTTCTGCATCTTCTATAATGATGCAACACTTAACAGGAGTTGACACTAAAACCAAGTCCCCACCACTATCTAAAAAATAATCTCATTTTCCTGTTCTTCCTGGGGGCCAAAGGGCTGCTAACAGTAAACAATAAAGAAAACAGGAACTCTGGGCTAAAGGACCTATCGACAGGGAGAGCTAGAAAAGGACTGAGCCCAGAGCTGGGAGGAGACACACTCTCTTCAGGATCCCCTCCTTGGCTTTGCTTGGTAACTCTATATTTTCTCAGTCACAGCTCCTGCATGTGGGCTTTCAGCAGTTGGCAGCTCTCCAGTTGAGCACTTCATTTCACACAACAGCTCTAATTTTCAAATATTGACTTGAAGACTTAGTCTCCCTGGTGCCAGCTCAATTCCTAAACATTATTGCATTTAAAGCTTTGATTATTATGATGTACTATTGGGGGTTCCAGTTATCAGACTAAATTCATCTTTATGGAATTTCTCTTATTATAGTTCAGCAAAGGTACCACACCTGTATGTAGTCGTACATAAAGGATGCCAGAGCCATTTTTAAATATGTATGACGCAAAGATTTATATTTAAAATGAACTTGAAACCTACAAATTATATATTAAGGACGATGAATGTTATGCAACTGGACACATTATAAGTAAAATTGTGTGCTGCTCATTTTGGATGTGCAACGTAGTCTGCTCTTAGTATTTTAGAGGCAGAGGCATTTTCACCAGCCTGACATTAGAAGGTGTACTCTGCATTTGATCAGGGTTGTTGGAAGTATAGGACATGGCAAAAGGAAATAAGATTAATATTTATGAGTTGGCAATAGTTTTTCATAAGAAAGAATACTATATTACCACATTTCTTAATGTGAAAAAAATCTGATAATTACCGTGGAGAACGGTACATTTTAATAAAATGTTCAAAACACAGTTATAAAAATAGGTACTAGACTTTATACCCATGAATTAAGGAAATCAAGTAGCACTCTTACTGAGAAATAAGGTGTGTAGAACACAATTCAACTAAGTAACTGCCTTCTCTTTTCTCTCCCATTTTGGTTTGGTAGCCCTGAACATAAATGGTTGAGGAGAAAAAACAGACTGATTATACAACGGACTTATTAATAAAGACCATCTATTTGATGATCCAAAGTAAGGTTGGGCAAAGTGGACTAAGATTGGGAAGGGCATTCCAAGCAGTTGAAACATAATGCACAAAGTCTTAAAAATGTGGGACAGCGTTTCCCCTTTAGAGATTACAGTAGATCCAGTACTACTGGAGGGGAGATCTCCAAGGGAAGGACAGCAGCGGATGGGCAGGGGTGAGAGGCTGGGTCCATGAGGGGGGGATCTCCAGTGCTGTGCTCAGAAGTGTAGCTTTTATTCATGGGCAGGTATGAGCTATCAGCATGTTTTGACTGAGGGTCTCCAAGGGCAACTCTCACACTGGTAGCACTGGAGAATATAGGTTCAAAGGTAGGAGTGTGGAGAAAACAATTCAAAAGCTATTCCAGTAATCCAGGGAAGAATTCGGGAGGGCAGAATTAAGAAAGAGACGGTGGAGATATGAGGTGTGAATAGGGGAATGGGGTGAGAGTTAATAAATATTTAGAAATAGAAATTGATTAAGATGATTCATGTCCCTAAGCAATTGAACATCTTCCAATCATTCATTTGGGCTCAGTTAAAAATCAGAAGAATGGATAAAGAAGATGTGGTATATATGCAATGGAATATTACTCAGCCATCAAAAAGAATGAACTCTTGCCATTTGCAATGCTGTGGATAGAACTAGAGGGTATTATGCTAAGCAAAATAAGTCAGTCAGAGAAAGACAAATACCATATGATTCCACTCATATGTGGAACTTAAGAAACAAAACAGATGAACATAGGGGAAGGGAAAGAAAAATAAAATAAGATGAAAAAAGAGAGGGAGGCAAACCATAAGACTCTTTACTATAGGAAACAGAGGGTTGCTGGTGGAGAGGTTCATGAGGAGATGGGTGGAGCAATTGGGTGATGGTCATTAAGGAGGGCACTTGATGTAATGAGCACTGAGTGTTATATGCAACTGATGAATCACTAAATTCTACCCCTGAAGCTAATAATACAGTATATGTTAACTAAATTGAATTTAAATAAAAAATTTAAAAAACCAGAAGTGTTCAACAAATTAAATAATACCATGAACACCTGAAACTCATATAATATTGTATGTCAACTATAATTTAAAAAAAAAATAGAAGAAAAGAATTACTTGAGAAAAACAGTACTGTGTATTATCAGAAAAGAATTAACAATATTTCAGTTCCATCTCTTCTACCTATGCATGAATCTCATCTATGAATCTAACAAATAATCATTCGGTCTTGGCTTGATCCTTCCAGTGACTATTACCTCTTTCAGCAATTCCATTATGGTACAGTTCTTCATTTGTCATTTCTCCCTTATGTTGATCAGAGACTTATCTTGCTGAAACTCCTACCCATTTGGTTTTACTCTGGCCATACGTCAGACATTTAAAGATGGCTATAATTTCCTCATTAAAACTTTCTTTGGCTAATCATCTACATTTCTTTTATTTGAATCTTCAAACTCTTTTCACTCTTTCTGTGATGTCAATGGCTCCTTATAGTATAGAGATCAGGATTCCACAGTATTTTAGATGTGGTAAGATCAACACAGGGATTGGGATCCCCAGCTGGTAGGGCAGAATTAATTTCAAAGCCTTCTGTATTTGTTCTCCAAGTTAATTATTGGCACCATATCTCTTTTTTACCACCTTCCTCATATTTCTATCATCTGGTCCCCAACCCTTTCAAGGTTTCATAGAATTCTTATTAAGAATGGGAGAACTAGTATTCTTATTAGGTATATTTTATTCTTATTAGTTTTAGAATGATGACAAGTCTTTGGAAAATAGAAAAGAAATGTATTCTCACAAAATCTTGGGTAATACCTTGACTCCTACCAACTGCAGTAAATGACTCCTTGTGGAACAATTAAATTGGAACTGGGCAAGGGAATTCTATTCAATTCAAGGGAATCAGGGAGGGTAATGCAAAGCCCAGTTAATCCCAAAATATATGACTCCAGAGGTGATAGCTGTCTTACTCAACACCCTATCAACAACAAAGCAATTTGCTGTTTGATACATACACTGTTCATTTATCATAGGCCTTTCCTTCTTTCATTCTTGTTTAGCCAGCACATAACTGATTCCCTCTTCCCTCTAACTATTCATTCATTTTTATTGTTTCATTCTGAACTCCCTCCAAGTTGTCATCATATTTCTTTTATCTAAATGCCCCAAACTGTTATAAAAATCATCAGAAAGGAATATCTGATAATTTTTGATGAAATACCATTAATATTAAATACTCCCTGAGCTTCAATATGTTTAACTCTGCACATGACCTTCAAAAAAACTTTAGTTCCTACTCTCAAGGAGTTTCCATTCCAGTAGGTGAAGTACAAAAAGATGTATGCTGACTTTGATCACATCCCCATGTCTTTTCTAAGACATACTGAGATAATTTTCCAAGCTGACAATAATGATTTGCTTTGTCTTTAACAGCTCTATCAGGAGAGTGTAATGGGGGGAGTAGTGGGTTAACCATGGCATTGAGGCTGGTCCACTGAAAAGTGGCACAGAAAGATTTAACAGTGTTGTCCAGGGTTGTTGTTATCTGGAGGGTGTTTAGTGATCTTATATAGTAAGTAAAATGACATTGCCCAAATTCAAGATGGGTAAAATACCTCTTCAAAAGACGTCATAGTTACCTACCACCCATTGCAATCTAATAGCCCAGAAACTAGCCACTAGGAAGATCAGAGGCATGATGCATCTAGGTTAGAGACCTCTGCAGCATTGGCAGAACCTATTAGAAGAAAGCCAAGCCTGTCATAGGAATTGGTGATAAAAGGCTTTATTTTAAAGCTTGTACTTTGAGCAACTGCTTGAGAGAAACCAAGATCCAGTAATACATACCCAGAAGCAAGAAATAGACCCCACAGAACACTCTGGAGTAGTCCTATGAAAACATGGGGCATCCCGAATCTGAATTCTCCTCTTTCTGGTTAATGACTAAAACTCTGTTAATAAGATTGCTGTTCTCACAATTCCCCATCCTTCCCAGGGTACTAAAACTAGGTATGTAGCAGAGGCTCTTTCCACCTTGGCATAACTGACAATTTGGAATGAAAAATTCTTTATGGTGGGGCCTGTCTTAGCAGCATCCCTGACCTCTACCCACTAGGTGCCAGTAACACTACCCTTACAACCTTGGGTAAGTTACCTGTGTCCTCCAAGGCTCAGTTTGCTTATCTGTAAGATGGGAATAATAGCAGCATTTACCTTATAAGGCTGTTGGGAGGATTAAAGATGCCAAATAAAAATCCAATAGCAGGATGCTTATCATGCAGCAAACCAAGATAAATCTTAGCTGTTTTTCATTTGGTTTCTATGTAGTTTACAATACAGAATAAAGGTTCAATACTTCTTGATATCCTTGGTCAATTTTTTAAGTCAGAGCCTCCTTTTAGATGTTGTTAAATTTGACACACAAACCCTAGGGGACCCATAATATTTTTTTACTCAGTATTTTTGGGCCAAAAAAGGACAAATCAGGAATGATGACTCAGGTAAGACTGCTGTCATACTGAGGCTTTTTCCATTTCAGTGTGCAGCATTTTACTCAACATCGAAAAAAAGAGAGAAATCCGGTTGAAGAAAGAGAAGGAATGACAACTGTTCTAAAAAGATTCTTTAGACTGTCCATCCTAGACTATAAATCCTAGAGGACAAACAATAGTCTGTAGGAATTCTGTATCTATTTTCACTTGCTTTTCTATAGTAATAAGAATACCAAAACGTTGTGGGTTGAAGAAAACACTGTACAATTTTGTGTTCTTTAAAATTCATTCCAGAAACTTGTGTTGAACAAATTACTTGGCCAATCTGTCATATTTGTTCCCGGAACAAATCACTTCCATTCAAGTGTAAGCTCAGGTGGATTTCTGTTTGACTTTGTAATCTACCATCAGATTGTATTTCTTCTTTCTCCTTCACCACTTCCCATTCCCACACACAAACACCTGGAGTTCCCGAAGCTGCCAGTAATTCCTGTTCTCTGAGTTCATCAACATACAGAGGAAAGCACCTAATTAGAGCAAATAATTTGATAAAGTGCATTGGCTAGAAAATTAATCCAAAGTAGCTGGGAAATGAATAATGGCAGTGGTTTGGAATGTGATTGGAGCCCCGCTCAGAAAAAGAAAAAAAAAAAAGTGCAGAGGAAAATCTGTGATCGTGACAAATAGCAGTTTATCCATCCAGAAGGAGTCATCCAGGGACATTAGAAAGATCAGTATTAAGTCACATCTTAGGGTCTTAATTACAGATATTAGAAGCATCATAAACAGAGCACCAATTTAATTTTAAGAGGTATTAATTAGATAGATAATATGAACACAAGAGAAGATAAAGAAATGGGTTGAAAGGACTTGTGAAAAATAGCAATATCAAGAAATAAGAAATGTTAAAATGGGAAGATGAAGTCTAATATATTTGGAAGCAAGTTCATTTTAAAACCCCTATATTTAATTCCATTCCATTAATAATGCAGCACATCTGGGAAGAAGCATTTGGATGAGGGTAGTACTTAAAGAGATTTAAATATGATCATGATTAAACCCAAAAAATAGATATGATTTTGCAATGTGAATCTGGAGATATTGTCGGTGTGATCTGGGCTGCAGAACCAGCCAGTCATTGTCATACAGATAAGGTATGAACTTTCTTTTTTTCTTTTTTCTACCGTTTTAGAGTGACAGTTCTCCTAATGGGGACATTGGTCAAAAATTGAAATGAACTAGAATAGTGTTCAGGCAAACCACATGATAGACACACGGAAGAACAAGCAGAACAAATATAAAATAAAACATGACTAATGAGTAAGATGACCTTTTAAAACTTATCAATTCAGGTTAAGGTATGCTAGGCGTTGCAGTTAAAAAGATCAATCATAGTGAAGGTAAGACAAGTAAGTTATAGTTCTTGCTCATAAGGAAATCATAATCTAATGAGTAAAAGAGGTAGTGACACAAACCAAAGTGTGTATGTGGGTGGGGGATGGGCTTAATGTTCTCTGGAGGTACAGAGTAGGAGGGTATTCAATAATTTTAGGGAAATTAATTAGGAAGAGAAACAGAGGCATTTGAATAGGACATTGACAGATAACTTGCATTTGGAAAGATGATTGACGATTATAGGCCAACTGAGGGAATAGGAACAAGGGTGGTGAACAGCTCCAACAAAGGGAACAGATGGGGAAAGGACAGAGTGCATGCCATACAAGGGAAATGGGGGCAGGAAAGGTGGAGAGCAGACCAGGCAGGGAACAGAGCAGATGGAGAATGGAGGGGAGGGAGCAGGCCAGACCAAGGGAATAGGATGGGTGAAGGGCATGGAGCAAGTGAACCTAAGGGAACAGAGTGAACTAAGGTCAGAGGACCAACCAGAACATGAGAATAGGATGGCAATGGGCAGACACACTTCTCTGAAGGAAAATGATTGAAAGAGTGGGTTCTCCTGAAAAATAGCTGAACGATTCTTTAAACGAGTGCATCACTATTCTCAAAGACAAAAAGGGATTTCAACTTGGACATAAGTGTGTTTAGAATGAACAATTAAGTAGAAATAATAGTGTTTGCTAAATTCTGTAATTTCAAATTATATAACTCAGGTGATAGCAGATGACAAAGCATCTTAACATAAAGGTAGATCTATGTAGTAGAGAAGGGTCATGGATTTGGAGCAAGACATGGGTGAAACCTGACTCTGTAACTTTCTACTTTTGACCAAGGGAAAGCTAATTAGACTTGTGAGCTTAAGTTTTGTTTCCTATAAAAATAAGGTAAATAGTTCCTACTTCTTAAGTCATGTCATATTAGGTATCAGTGAAATCATATTTGTAAAGTTTTGTTACAGTGCTATTTACATAGTAAGTGCTCAATCACCAATATTATATTATCTGCTATATTATTACTCTAACACTAGTATTATTATTTTCTAATTTATGATACTGGGTCTCAATAAATGTTAATTATGAAAAGTTAAGAATCTTCATTATATTTTTTTAAAGTTTGGTTTTCCATATTCTTTTTAATTTACTCCCTTGTCATAAATAAAAAATCTAGGAAAAGAGCCATTTACTTTTTGAAGCTTCTATGACTGCAATCCCATCAGGAAGGTAATCGCAGCAGCCCCCTTTCTCCTCCTCCTGGTTCCTACTTAGGGCCATCAGATGACTTAGACCCTAGGAAGAGTACACATGTTATAATTGTAACATCACATAGATTATTGTGAATGAGTTTCATCTTCCAAATACCAGGGCTTAATTCCTTTATAAAGGAAATTGTTATTTATTCATTGACCACATTAGTATGAGCAGCATAGAATTAAATACCAAGCTACGTTAAAATTGAAACTATCAGACATATCTGGAAAATTTAATATTTTTTTCCCCAGTGGAGAATTTTACAGAACAAAGCAACTGATTTAGTTTATTTGATTTCCCAAGTTTAATTTCTCTTTACTACTAGCAGTGGTGGAGGGTGGAGAAAGGGGAGAGTACCTCTCTGCCCTTTCCAACCCTTAACTCCCATTCAATATGCTTCTTAAGTCAATTTCCATCCTCTGCCACCCCATAGTCTTGCTCCTCTACACTGCACCCATGAGCTCTTGAACAGCATCCTGACTCCTTCCTTATCTAATCATTCCCTTCTTCCATCCATCTTGTGATAGCACTGTGGGATAAAGCTCCATGCAACCTCACCATCTCAGACACATCCACTGAATTCCCATTGCCTCTAGGAAATAGTTCACCCCCTCAGCCTTCCATTCGAGACCATATATAATCCGACCTGTCCAATTCTATCTCCCTCTCTCAACTCTAGTCAGGGTGGTCTCTTCAGTAACCGTCAAATATTCCATGATTATCTTTTCTTTATACTATAATTTCTTTTCCAACCAATAGGTCTTTCTATCAATTAAATCCTCCCTATCCTTAGGCCCAGCAAAGTCCCATAACCAACATGAGTTTAGTGGTTTACAAAAGGGGCCCTGGTGAGCTCCAGACCTGAGTTTGAGGTCTGACTCTGTTACGCACTTCAGTATTAACCTAGGGAAATTACTTAACTTCATGAAACTTCAGTTACTCTCATCTGCAAAATAACTAAAATAATGATATTTCCTCCCTCATAATGCTGCTTTCAGGGTTAAATGAGATAATACAGTAAAGGGATTAACATAGTTCCTGGCATAAGTAGTAAGTAATGTTTGCTATTATGTATATTTTTTTTCTTTGGTCATATTAGCCTCTTCCCTAAATTCATAGTTTTTGAAAGATTTTATGTATTTATTTATTTATTTATTTATTGAGCATGTGGGTAAGGGGGAGGGGCAAAGGGAAAGGGAGAGAGAATCTCAAGCAGGCTCCACACTCAACGCAGAGCCCAGCTAGGGGCTTGATCTAACAACCCTGAGATCGTGACCTGAGCCAAAATCAAGAGTTGAACACTTAACCGACTGAGCCACCCAGGTGTCCCCCTAAATTTATATTTGATCAAAGTTGGATATTCAATATTATGATATTATCATAATCAGGTTAAAAAAAAAGTAGTTTAAGAAAAAAATTACAAAGATACGCCCTAAAACATTAACAGCTGATGTATTTGGTGAATTATGAGTTATTTTGCTTTTTATCTAATTCTTTATGTTTTCAGCTTATGAAATTGAAATACTTTGTTTTTAACATTGAAGTGATCCTCCTCCAAAAAATGTTTAAATTAAAAAAAAACCTGTCAGTACCAGTTACTGGCATGAGTGTGCAGAAACTAGGACCCTCATGCACTGCTGGTGGGTGTGTGAATGCTGCAGACATTTTGAAAAATAGTTGGACAGTTTCTCAAAATGTTTAACCTGGAGTTACCTTCCAACCCAGCAACTTTATTCCTAGATATCTATTCAAGGGAAGTGAAAATATACATCCACACAGGACTTACACACATATGTTCACAGCAGCATTATTCATCATAGTCAAAAAGAGGGAACAACCCAAATGTCCATAAACGGATGAATAAATAGATCAAAATGCTTCAATACAACTGTTAAAAAGAATACTTAGATTTAATTTTATAAGCAATAGGGAGCCACTTAGGATTTGTAAATGAGGAAAAATCATGGAAAAAATCTGTCAGTAGTTAAGAATCATTCAAACAAAATATTAAAACTACGTTTAGGGACGCCTGGGTGGCTCAGTCAGTTAAGCGTCTGCCTTTGGCTCAGGTGATGATCCCAGGGTCCTGGGATCGAGCCCCACATCAGTCTTCCTGCTCAGTGGGGAGCCTGCTTCTCCCTCTGTCTGCTGCTCCCCCTGCTTATGGCTCTCTTTCTCTCTCTCTCTGACAAATAAATAAAATCTTAAAAAGAAATCAACTATGTTTAAAAAAATTCACATACCACTTTATTTTTGGACTGTAATAGCAATGACTACAATTTTTGAGTATTAACTGTGTTCCATGGTCTACACCAGCTACAATAGCCCTAATCATGCCAACAACTCAGTGAGACACAGATCATTTTGCAGATGAGCAAAATAGTGGGAATAAAAGTATTGGCCAGGGTCCCTGAGCTATCGAGTGGCCAAGTAAGGATGTAAACCTGAGCCTGACTTTAAAGCCCACGTTCTTTCCTAGCCTCCAGACCACCTTGCAGTGTGACTTCATTCCTTCTCTGTCCCCACCTCCTTGCCCATTGGCCTAACAGGGCTCTCAGGCCTCTGCTTGGGTCTCTGTGCAGACACACCTGAAACTGAGTTATAAGAGGGTTCGCAGACCCCTTACTTAATATTGTCTGTGGTTTTTACAGAGTATTTTATTTCTGTGTCTTTGTCCTCCAGAGCTCCTAGGAGGTAAGGACTGTGTCTTTTTGCCACTGCAATTTCAGAGCCTAATACTATATTTTGCAGATAGTAGGTACTCGGCAAATATTGTTAAATGAATGAGTGAATGACCCAACACATGAAAGAAGCAATAAATGCTGTTTACTGCGGCAGGGAACAGATGTGGTCAATGAACATATTTAAGTCACTCTTGTGAGCCCGTCTCAGGTATATACTGAGCACCATATTCAAATCTTTAGCCAAGTGCTAGGGATACAAAGATGAATACGACCCAGTTGCTTTCCTTAGAACTCACACTACAGTCCTTTACAACAGGCATGAATTCAAGTAACACATACAGTATTTTAAGTTCCACATTTTCCCCACTGGCAATAACAACCCGGGATTGGGTGGCTGTAGGGAAGAGAATGAATAGGTTCAAGTATGAACATTTTTATTTTTCTGAAGGAAACCTATAGGATGTTTAATTTTGTTATCTTCCTGGGCTGTCACACATTTTATTTCAGACTACATCAAAAATGTGTAGATGCTCGGGGTCCTTACAAAGAATCAAGGACTTCCTGATGGCACCAGTGTTTCCTAGGATGCTGCTAGAAACATCCCTTCCTCAAATTTAGACTGTTTGAAAAAAAAAAAAAGATTCCCTTGTTTCCGTAAATATTTGAAGTATCATCAAAATAACCTGAGGCAGACAAGCTCTAATACTCAAGTAAAATCATTCATTTCTTTCATGTCACTCTGATTTTCTTCACTTGACATAAATGTGGTCTGACGTATTGATTATCCATTCTTGGCCATGGGGAGACTTTTACTCATATATTGATCTAACTATTTGGTTTAGGGGAGTTTGTTTATGTGGATGCCATGAGATGCTTCAGAAATGCAGTGGTTCAAAAATTACGTAACCCTATTCAGCTAAGCACTACTAGCCCTGTGGCAGCTATACTTTCAACAGGACTAGATCTGACACTCGACGTCTACCCCCGAAAGTTGCCGCCTCCTGGTCTGTCTGTTGTGGGCCATAGCAGCTAGGGAGCAAGTGCCAGGTGACTCCAGTAGAGGTACCGCTCCTCAACAACAGGTGTTGGAATCTTTAATTAACTTTATTGAATTGTATAATTTACGAATCATAAAATTCACCCGTTCAAAGTTTACAATTCAATGATTTTTTTTAGTAAGCTTACTGAATTATGTAGCCATCATTATCATCCATTTTTGGAACATGTTTTCACCCCAATAAGATCACCTGTGCTTATTTATGGTTCATCTCCATTCTCACCCCCAGCCCTAGGCAACCACTAAATCACTTTCTATCTCCTCAGGTTTGCCTCTTCTGTACATTTTGTAAGAAAGGGATCATACAGTATATGGCCTCTTGTGTCTGGCTCCTTTCAAATTAGAACAATGTTTTTGAAGTACATCCATGTTACAGCATATATCAAAAGTTCATTCTGTTTTATTGCTAAATGGTGTTCATTAGATGGAAGTATTATATTTTGTTTCTCCATTTATTGCGTGGACATTTGGGTTGGCTGTATCTTTGGACTTCTCTTGGGTGGATATGTAGGAATGGAATTGCAGGATCATATGGTAACTCTAGGCTTAACATTTTGAAAAACTGCCCAACTATTTTCAAAGTGACTGAACTATTTTATACTCCCATGAGTAAATTAGGAGTGTTCCCATTTTTTCACATCTTTGCCAGCATTTATTATTGTCTTTCTTTTTGGTTATAGCCTTTCTAGTGGGTATAAAATGACATATCATTGTGGTTTTGGTTTGCATTTCCCTAATGACTAATGATGTTAAATACCCTTTCATGCACTTATTAGCCATTTTTATATCTTCTTTGGTGAAATGTCTACTCAAATCTTTTGTTCATGTTTAAGTTGGGTTATTTGTCTTCTTACTGAGTTGTAAAACATATTTATACTTCTTTATATATTTTTTATACAAGTCCCTTATCAGATGTATGATTTGTAAATATTTTATTCCATTTCATGGATCATCTTTTAGCTTTCTTAATGATGGCTTTAGAAGTACAAATTTTTAATTTTGATGAAGTCTGGTTTATTAAGTTTTTCTTCATGTTTTCAGTGTCATATTTAAGAAATCTTTGCCCAACCCAAAGTCTCAATTTTTTTTAATGTTTTATTCTAAAGTCTGTATAATTTTAGCTCTTGCATTTAGGTTCTGATCCCTTTTGAGTTACTTTTTCTATATGGTAGATATGAAAACTTTTCTATGTGGATAGAAACTTTTACATTTAGATATTCCATAGTCTCAGTGCCATTTGTTGAAAAGACTATTCTTTCCCTTTTGAATTGCCTTGGCACCTCTGCTGAATACCAATTGGCCATAAATATAAAGGTTTATTTCTGGACTCTCAATTCTGTTTCATTGATTTATATGTCTGTCTTTATACTGATACTATACTGTTTTGATACATACGTTTTGAAAGTTGATGAGAACTTTTAACCTAAGAGATTGTTGGAAGTGACTGAATCTACTCTGACTTTTTAAAAAAGTCTTCCTATTACTATGTATTGTAAGAAACAACAAAATAAGGCATAAGACAATGAGAAAAATGAGAGCAGGAAAAAAAAGGAAGCAAATAAGATTGTTGTACAAATCTATATTACATATGCCTTCTACATTGCTGGTTGTGGCTACCATTGTGACTCTGAGCTTGTCAACGATCAACAAGGAAATGGAAACATTTGTGAAATGTGTTTAATAAAATAATACAATTCAATTTCTTAGTAAAATTACAACTTTTATTGGTTTTTGGGCTAGGGAGGATGTTTTCCCTGTGTGTATTTATAAAAAAGAGATTGTATAATATAATAAATAACATCTTTATAAGAACCCGCACATCGAGTAAAACAAGGAGTTTCAGATTTTATCTTACTATGTTCTGCAATGTAGACCAACTGCAATTAGTAAATACTTAGTCTATGTAGAGGCCAAACAAAGGAAGTTTGCTCCTAATTTGGTTAATCCTGAGACAGATGTTTTACTATTGAAGTCATTTGCTATTCATCCTGATTCAATATGTATTGAACACAATTTGCCCCAAATCTTTGGCTTATATATGCTGGAGACTATGGATTTTAAAATATACCTGGATGGTATAAGGCAGTGCTTCTCAAAGTATGGTCCCCATGCCAGTAACATCAGCATTACCTATGAAACTTCATAGAAATGCAAAGTCTTGGGTTCCATACAAGATCAAATAAATCTAGAACTTTGGGAGTGAATCCCAGCATTTTTATAAGCCTTGTAGATGATTCAGATGTACTAATGTTGAAGAAATATTTTTCTTAAAGTATCAGGAACATCTTTGTTTAAGTAAACAAATTAATCTGTGTACAGAAAGATGTAAAGTCCTGAAACAGGATTATTCTGGATGTTTCTGACAATCTTGTAGATTTAGATTTTCCATCATTGCAAAGTCTGAGGCAGAAAATCAGTGAGGATATAAGTGAACTGAATAGTACTATTGACCAATTGGATCTAATTGGCATTTATAGAATATTTCATCCAACAATATCAGAACACATATTCTTCTCAAATTCACATGGAATATTCACCCAAAATACCACATTTTGAGCCATAAAATATATTTTAACAAATTTAAAACTGTAGACATCATAGAAAATATGCTCTCAGACACAATAGAATTAAACTAGAAATCAATAAGGGAAAGATAGCTGGATAAGCTCCAAATATTTGGGGATTAAACAGCATACTTCTAAATAATACATGGATTAAAGAGGAAATCTTAAGAAAAAATTTAAAAACATTTGAAACTAAATTAAAATGAAAATACAACCTATTAAAATTCATAGAATGCACTGAAAGCCGTACATGGAGGGAAATTAATACCATTGAATGCATATGTTACAAAAGAAGAAAGATCTACAATCAAAAATCTAAGTATCCACCTTGAGGAACTAGAAAAAGAAGCAAATTAAACCCAGAGTAAGCAGAAGAAAAGAAATAAAATCAGAGCAGGCATCAAGGAAATTGAAAATGGGAAAACAATAGAGAAAATCAATAAAACCAAAATCCAATCCTTTGAAAAGTTCAGCAGAATTAATATCACACTAACCAGACTAACCAAAAAAAAAAAAAAAATGAAGACACAAATTACTAAATTCAGAAATGAAAGAAGGGCATTACTAGTGATCCCATGGACATTAAAAGGATAATGAAGGAATATGAACAATTCCGTGCCCACAAGTTTGGTAATGTAGATGAAATGGTCTAATTCCTTGAAAGACACAATGTACCAAAACTCACACAAGGGGAAATAGATATATATGTTAAAGAAATTAAACCAATAATTACTTACCTTCCAAAACAGAAAACACCAGTCCCAGATGGTTTCACTGGTAAAATCTACAGAATATTTAAAGGAAAAAATGGTATCAATTCTCTACAATCTCTTCCAGAAAATAAACACAGAAAGACCACTTCCTAATTTATTTTATGAGGCTAACATTACCCTAATGCCCAAACCAGACAAAATTATTATAAGAGAGACTTAACAGAAAGAAAACCACAGACTGTATCTTCATGAATATAGATGTAAAAATCCTGAACAAAAAGAAACAAATAGTGTGCTGTGGGAGAATTTAAAAACAATTTAGGGGTGCCTGGGTGGCTCAGTCATTAAGTGTCTTCCTTCAGCTCAGGTCATGATCCCAGGGTCCTGGGATCGAGTCCCACATCTGGCTCCCTGCTCAGCGGGATGACGGCTTCTCCCTCTCTCACTCCCCTTGCTTGTGTTCCTTCTCTCGCTGTGTCTCTCTCTGTCAAATAAATAAATAAAATCTTAAAAAAAAGCAAAAACCAATTTAATATAGGGGTGCCTGGGTGGCTCAGTTGGTTAAGTGTCCAGCCCTTAGTTTTGGCTCAGGTCATGATCTCAGGGTTGTGAGATAGAGCCCTGCATTGGGTTTTGCACTGAGCAGGGAGCCTGCTTGGGATTCCCTCTCTGCCTCTCCTCTGTCCCTCCCCCACAGTTGCTCTCTCTCTCTAAAAAAACAAAAACAAAAACAAACCCAATTTAGTATACATGCAGTTGGAGCCTCTGATAATGATAAAAAATATACAAATTTTATGAAAACTATAAACCTACATATCCAGAAGCTAAATAAATCTAAAGTACAACAACATGAAAATAACACAGTGGCACATCGTAATTAAACTGCTGACCATTAACAATGAAGAGAAAAAATACAAAGCAACCAGTATAAAAATATACATTACATAGGGCATGAAAAAGATAAGGAGATTAGCATATTTCTTACTGGAAGGAATGCAAGTGAAAAGAGATTGAAGCAACATCTTTAAAATACTGACAGCCAAAAATTAATAACCTAGAATTATACACCCAGGACAAATATGTTTCAAAAATAAAGGTGAAATAAAGATTTTTTTCAGATGTAAAAAAGCTGTAAGAATTAATCACCAACAATCTCACTGTAAGATATATTAAAGTAACTCCTTCAAACAGAAGAAAACTGATAACAGAAATATGTACCTATATATAGCAATGAAGAATAGTGGAAATGATAATTACACGGGTAGATATATACACTTTTTTCTTATTATTTAAAACAGTTTAAAAGGTAACTATTTAAAGATTGATTTGAGAGAGAGAGCACATGAGCAGGGGGAGGGACAGAAGGAGAGGGAGAGAGAGAGAGAGAGAGAGAATCCCAAGCAGACACCCCACTGAGAGCCCCCAATGCGGGGCTTGATCCCACGACTCCAAGATCATGACCTGACCCAAATCAAGAGTTGGACACTTAACTGACTGAGCCACCTAGACACCCTGGTAACTGACTATTTAAACAAAACAAACAAGCAAGCAAAAAACAGTGTGGTATGGAGTTTATAACATTTGTATAAGTAAATATGTGACAATAGTACTAAGGTCAGTAGAGGAAAAATTAAAGCATATGATTGTAAGGTTTTTATATAATACATGAAGTGGTATAAGGACACCTGAAGATAGACTGTAATAAATTAAAGATGCACACTTTAAGCCATAATGCAACCACTAAAATAAAACAAAGATATAGCTAGCAAGCCAAAAAAGCAAATAAAATGGCATCAAAGAAACAAACTTACATAATCCAAAAGAGGTTGAAAAAGAGAAAAAAAGAAAAGAACAGACGGGACAAATAGAAAACAAATAGCAAGATGGTCATTTTAAACCCAACCATAGCAATAATTACATTAAATGTAAAAGATCTAAACACCCCAACTTAAAGGCTGAATGTCAGATTACATTAAAAATCAGATCCAGGGTGCCTGGGTGGCTCAGTTGGTTAAGCGACTGCCTTCGGCTCAGGTCATGATCCTGGAGCCCCAGGATCAAGTCCCACGTCAGGCTCCCTGTTCAGAGGGGAGCCTGCTTCTCCCTCTGAACCTCCCCCCTCTCTCGTGCTCTCTCTTTCTCTCTCTAATAAATAAATAATTTTTAAAAAATCTTTTAAAAAAACCAGATCCAAGTATATGCTGCCTACAAGAAACACACTTCACCCCTTTTGTCCACCACCTACCAATGGATGAAGAGTCAAAAGGTAAACACTTCCAGTTATAAGATAAACAAGTCCTGGAGGTGTAAAGTACAGCATACCGACAATAGCCAACATTACTGTTTTGAATATTTGAAAGTTGTTAAGAGAGTATATTTTCAAAGTTCTCATTATAAGAAAAGAATGTAACTATGTTTGGAGATGGATATTAACTAAACTTATTGTGATCATTTCACAACACATACATATATCAAATCATTATTTGTACACTTCTTTTAAAAGATTTTATTTATTTATTTGAAAGAGAAAGCATGAGCAGCGGCGGGGAGGGTCAGAAGGAGAGGGAGAAGCAGACTCCTCACTAAGCAGGGGCTCAATCCCAGGACCCCAAGATCATGACCTGAGCCGAAGGCAGAAGCTTAACTGACTGAGCCACCCAGACGCATTAAGTTGTACACTTAAAATGAATATAATGGTATATGTTAGTAATATATCAATTAATATTTTTTAAAAGAAATACACCTTAAAAATAGACAAAAATATGTTAAAGTAAAAGTACTAATGATTATAAGAAGTTTAAAATTAGTATATGTATAGCACTTAGTGTGTTCAACATTCAGTGATTACTAGGTAAAAATAATTCTTAATATGTTTCCTGCTGTTGAATTGATGTCTTAGTCAGTTTGAGCTGATATAACAAAATACCATAGACTGGGGGGCTTAAACAACAAACATTTGCTTTCTCACAGTTCTGGAGGCTGGGAAGTCCAAGATCAAGTGTCTGGTGAGAGCCCTGTTTCTGATTTGTAGACGGCCACCTTCCTCTTGTGTCATCCCATGGTGGAGAAAGAGAGCTCTGATATTTTCGTCTTATAAGGAGAAATCCCATTGTGGAGGCTCTACTCTCATGACCTCATCTACACATAATTATCTCCTAAAGCCCACCTCCAAATACTATCACACTGGGGATTAGGGCTTCAACATATGAATTGTTGTGGGGGAGGGGGGTAGGACACTCAAACATTCAGTTCATAGCAATTGGGTAAGCTTCATCTGCCTTATGAGCTAACTGAGTGTCTCTTATGAGGCCTAACATCTTCAGTATCTTTGTTTCACTTCGGGGCATCAGTTCTTCCTCTAAAATGATTACAGAGTAAAGTATTTAGGTTTATAACCTGTAAGGGACTCTTACTGGATATGAGTCCCTGCAACACTACGGGTAGCTAAAAGGTGCGGGTGGGAACACTAGACAGGTTTACCTGAGGATCCATCTCAAAAAGGTGACCCAGGTGAGCAGAACAGCTGCCTACAGTTTGGTTTGAAAGCTGATGTGTTGGTCTGGAATGCTAGGAATAGTTCTTTAGCATTTAGCAAGTCAAAAAAACAGGCATTTCTTACTCATTCCTCCAGCTCCACGAAAACTCTGCAGGCCTGTCAGGCTGGGTTCTCATAGGAGTATGAAGGAAGTAGGAGGAAGAAGATTCAAAATGCATTCCCATTGGCTTTTAAAAAGTGGTTATAAAGATAATGAATGTAAATGAGTTTTCAAAGAGATTTGAATAGTATTATTAGCTCTACAAATTTTGACATTCCTGATATATATCTAGAAACTAATATAGGATTTTGGATAGCAATTCTCATATTCTCTCTGGTAGACTCTAAAATCATTATACATCTAATGGTTGAGCTATTTTTGCATCTTCAAATTTTCAATTTTTCCACCCATCAAAAAAAAGCAAAAGAGCAAATAACCACAACAAATCCATACTCAAATCCATATTTGATGTCAGGGAGCTCTCTTTTTCTCCTCGCTGTTTTTTATTGGACATGTGATGGGAGTCTCAAGAGGAAATCTAATAGTTTCTTTATTTTTTGTGTGACTATATATTTATGTTTATTGACTGCTACATTACTTCCCTTTACTTTCATTCTATCTTCCCTCTTACACGGTTCTCCCTTTGTTTTATCTAAGATTTTAGTGAGATTCTTTTTGTTTTGCAAACCAGTGTGTTATTTCCCCCAGCTGTGAGTGAATGTGCAGTCCTTTGCATTCATTTCTCAAGAACAAAAATGCGTTCAGTTTGCCTTTTTAATTTTGTGAGATTGCACCAATCCATTTACACATTTTCTCCTCCTAGGACTGACGGAGGTGTGGACTACTAAAAGCTCAGGTGATGGCTCTAGTATAGAATGAAACTGACATACGATGACTGAATATGTAAACTTCCATTGTACGGGTCCCTGTGTCTACAGAAATTATTGTTACCAAAGTCAGAGAGATCGGTATGCCTTGGCATGGAGAGATAAAAGGCTCATATTATAGAAAACTTCCTGAGACCAGAATTTACGGTCTCAGATATTGGGTCTCTGCTCTCTTACCATACCCCAACTTTCCCATCACCCCTTTCTATCACTGCTACAACTAGTGGCTCCAGATGAACTTGGAATGCATACGCACACTTGTTGTTAGAGAGGAGATTAATAGCTGTTGAAGTGAGCTTTTTGAAGACTAAAAGAATATTTTAAGAGTGGGCACTTCATAGGGAAAAGGGGGCCATTATTTACAGATGGCATATATTTTCCTTGAGGAAACCTATACAGTTTCCCAGACAGTCAAAATATCTTCCTTATAATGAGAACTTCAAACAGAGGTTCCTATTCTTGGGTCCATGGATGGGCTTTAGGTATAAAAGAACTGCCTGAGTGTGTACAATCTGTGTATGTGTGTGTGTGCATGCACATGTTAGCATTTTCCTGAACAGTGACTCCATAGTTTTCATTATATTTTCCAAAGCTCAATATATCAAATGCCCACTGCGTGCTCCTGCAAATCTCCTCAGCCTCACATTGTACATCGCTCACTTCTGGCCGCCAGTCCTGCACAAGTTTGGACCAGCTTTTTGCTAGTGCCTCACCTCAGGCCACATCCTTTACTCCTTTCATTCTACTTCTCTGACACCATCAGCATCCATTTGGCATTCAGATCCATGGGCCATTGCTGACCCATAGTGCCAAGAACCAATAGAATAATGCTTCTTGGTTCATCCCCAAGGGAAAAATCCTGATGGCCATTTCGTAAGGTTCCTCAGAAGGGCCCTTACGCCTCAAGCAGTGACCAACTCAAAGCACACTTTTCCGTTGCCTTTCCCTCTCCCCACTTCATTCTCTCTTGTCCCTCTCTCCCGCTTCCAGGAATCACATTCTCAAATAAGCTATTGGCACACAAGACTTTGTCTCCAGGGGAACCCAACCTAAGACAGCCAATGACTTAAAAAGTATTACAATCCACTATCCAAGAATATATACAGTTTCCAATTCGAGTACCATATTGTTCAAATCTTTCCTCTATTAGGGCCCAGTGACCATCGCATCTGAAATTAAATGCATATTGTGTCCTAATTGTACCTCTTCCTTAATATAGCTTCAGGACTCTTTGTTTATATAAAGTCTCAAATGAATTTTCTCTTCAGCTGGCACAAAAATACTCTAATAATCATGGCATCAAGAAGCCTAACTTAACATAGTTAACCAGTGCCCATGACCTTTTCTTTATCCTGTATTTTCCATTACTAGACTCTAGTTTGTCACTAGACTCATTTGTCACTTCCTTAAATGTCTGTTTTGGCATGTGGTAGGCCAAATTGTAAGATGAAGCCCATTGACTCACACCCTTGTATAATCCCCTCCCTTTGGTGTAGGCAGAACCTATGAATATGAAAGGATACACTCCTCTGATTATGTCATATGGCGAAGGTGAAGTGGCTTTGCAGAGGTAACTAAAGACTCTAAATCAGTTGACTGAGTTAATCAAAGGTATATTACTCTGGCGAGCCTGACTTAATCAGATGAACTCTTTAAAAGAAGGCTTAGGGCTTTCTTGGGTTCAGAGACTCTCATCTACCAATCCTCAGAAAGCAAGTTGCTATGAGTTCTGCAGCTTCAGGCAAAGGAGATCTGCCAACAATTACTTGAGTTTGGAAGAGGACCTTGAGCTTCAGAGGAGACCACAGCCCTGGCTGACACTATCACTGCAGCCTTGTGAATCCCTGAGTAGAGAACCCAGTTTGACTGTGCCCAGACCGCATACCCACAGAAACTATGAGATAATAAATGTATGTTGTTTTAATTAATTGATTAATTAGGGAGTGCACGCACATGCAAGCAGGGGGAGGGGCAGAGGGAGAGGACAAGCAGACTCTGCACTGAGTGGAGCCAATGTGTGGCTGGATCTCATGACCCTGAGATCCTGACCTGAGCGGAAACCAAGAGTGGGTGATCGCTTAACCGACTGAGCCACCCAGGCGCCCTGTATGTTGTTTAAATTATCAAGTTTGAGGCAATTTGTTACACAGCAATAAAAAAACTGATACGCAGCCTTTGTCACATAATTTTTGTTTCCATAAATGCTTCCTTGCTAGACAAAGCATCCCTGAAGGGCAGTGACTGTGTTCATTCCATCTTGGGTTCACCGATATCTAGCAAAATGCCCTTGTATGGCCAATATTTAATAAACTTTTATTTAATAAATAACTGATGTTTAATATTCTAAAAATAAAAAGCATAAAGATACTCATTTTGACCCTTGTGTTACCTTTTTATATGAACTATTTAGAATTTCTAACTCAGCATACTGTGGCAAAATTTATAAAGTGCTTTTAGTTTTTAAAATCCTTTTACGTACGTATCTTTGAGCTCTGCTCATATTACCCATGGCAAACGAAGGTGCCAGATCCCTGGGGCCCTTGGCAATTTTTAAGAAATATTCCCAAGCCATGCGCTCTCTCTCTCTCTCTCTGACAAATTAAATAATTAAATAAATAAATAAATAAATAAATAAATAAATAAATAAATAAATAAATAAATAAATAAATACTAAAAAAAAGAAATATTTCCAGGCCATATTTTACTTCTATAACATTTCTCAACAAATTTAATGGAGCAGCTAGCTCTTCACTGAAAGCCAAGATTCCAGTCCGAGCTTGCCAAATTGGTATCAGGTTCTCAAGATGGAAAATTCAAGGACATTTAAATCTGGAACATAAACTTCTTAGTCTTATAAAAAGGAAGAAAACAGTTAACATATATATAAGTTTGCCGTGATGACTTTTCCAGATATTAATGTTTAATGCTTAATCTCTCAGTATGGCTCAGGAATCATCAAATGAATTAATATTTCAAATGTATCTAAAGGTATTTTGATTAAAGATATTAGAAAAAGGAAAAAATCTGAGCCTCTAATAAGATGATGACTGAATTGTCTAAAAAAACGGGGAGTATTAAAGAAGTAAGAAAATCCATCAAGTAAGAGTACAGAAATTTTTAATAGATGGTACAAATGTGATTTTACATGGAGTGACTTTTATTTTTGAAGTTCTTTACCAAAGTCTACTGCTGGAAATGAGTTAGTTTTTTGTATTTGTTATTTTTACTCTCTTGCTTGAAGAGGAGAAAACTGGAGATCAATCTAATTGCACAGATGATAGAAAAAAAGAATAAATAAGGCATTCCTTTAATAAATACAATGAGATCAGACCCAGAAACTAGTCCCTTGGATAGAGCAGGTTCCATATTTGATCCTTGCTTAATTTCAATGGATATGTTTTAAATTACACTTTGACAAATTAATGTGGCTCTGATTAAAGAATTAACTACTTAAAAATAATTACTGTAACTGTTTTGAAGGCTTGTCATTGTAGTTCTGTTGAGGCCTCAAACCCCTGGGTGTGAGTGCAATACTGAGATCAGAGGTAAAATTCTCAAAAGAAAAAAAAAATAGCTACTTTGTAAGTGAGAGAGAAAAAGTTATTACAGGCTAACCCTTTCCCGTGTCAATTTCTTAAATGTGAAAAATATCCAATGAACCCATTAAATACATTTTGACAGACTAACAGCAGGAGGCTTGTTGACCTTTCACCTGATATTGATTTCCCCTTCACTCGTTTTCCTTGGTGACTTCCACTTTTCCCGCATATATTTTGCCTCCCAGTCCACTCTCCACATGCCACTTCTGTAATCACTTGCAAGGGAAACCCACACAGAGCCGTGAGCTGCGCCAACACTTCAAGAGAACCTTGAAAATAAAGCAGCCACAGAATTCACATCTATCAATAAGTTCCTCGATCAGCAAATATTTCTATGAAGCGTAGATACCCCTGGCATTTCAATAACACAGCTGAGCAGATAAACACCTGAGTGAGTCAAAATGGTCCTTAATTATTATTTATTCACATGCTCATCAGCTCCAACAGCATTGATTAATGAGCCACTCTGCACATGACACCAAAATGGAGATCCAAGGAATGGAAAGGTAGTGCATCTCTCCTTGTAGAAAACCCCTACATATAAGGAACATTTGGGGGGGGGGGAATCACAGGATGAGAAATAAGCAATCAGGACAGCATTTATAGGTACCAGGGAATTGAAATGAAGAATCTGTGTGAATTCATATTACCCTGAAGGAGTCAAGAAACAAACTAGAAGCGTCTGGAGTTGTTCTGATTTTGATTTTTGAGAAGCATTATCAGGTGTCCTATCTATCGGCAGTGAAGGGAGTTGGGGTATAGGCAGGAAACGCTACTAAGCAGAGTTGGACACGGTAATGCCGCCCCTACAGGGAAAGGCGGGGTGGGGGGCGCATGTGAGGTGTAAACGTGCTTTAAGACAAGCTGTACCTGGGGCGCCTGGGTGGCTCAGGCCTTAAGCGTCTGCCTTCGGCTCAGGTCATGGTCCCAGGGTCCTGGGATCGAGTCCCACATCAGGCTCCCTGCTCGGCGGGAAGCCTGCTCTCTCTCTCCCGCTCCCCCTGCTTGTGTTCCCTCTGTGGCTGTGTCTCTCTATCAAATAAATACATAAAATCTTAAAAAAAAAAAAAAAAATCTGTACCTGTTAACCTGCAAACACCAGAGACTCTTCTAAAGGAGCAGAAGTCAAAATGAAGTATGGCGGGACCTGTGAAAATGATGTTAATTTTGGTGTTATCTTCTGCTTGTGGCCGTTTGCCTTTGAATGTCTCTGACATGTGGCTGTCTTCCTCGGGTTTCCTCCAGGCACTCATTTTATTTATTTTATTTATTTTTTAAATGTTTTATTTATTTATTCATGAGAGTCAGAGAGAGAGGCAGAGGCAGAGGGAGAAGCAGGCTCCCCGCGGAGCAGGGAGCCCGATGCGGGACTAGATCCCACGATCTTGGGATCATGACCTGAGCTGAAGGCAGACGCTTAACCAACTGAGCCACCCAGGCACCCCCAGGCACTCATTTTAGAACAGGGCTTGGCTCTCCCCATCTCCAAAAAAAAAAAGAAAAGAAAAGAAAAAAAGCAAAATTGGTCTGCAGAGCCTTCATGAGCATTACAGATTTGGTTGAAGATTTCCTTTGGAGAAGAAAGCACGTCATGTTTCCCTCAGAAGAAACCAGTACAAATCCTGAGGCGCTTCTGTTCTTCCCCAGGCACCTTCTTGGCCGCAGATCACAAGCGTCTTCCTCTCTCCTATCCTTTCACTTGGGCAGTGTCCCCAACTTCCTTATGCCAGCTTCCTGGATGGTGGGGCTTCTCCCAGCTTCTCTCTATTATAATTTCTGTCCTCTTTTTATACAGTCTGCTTTAGCTCCGACTCAGCTCCCTGAGTTCAATGGGAGATTGTACATTAAGGCTAATGATTTCATCACCCAAATATTTTCTAATTACATAAAGTGTGGAATTATGGAGAGATTGAAGTAATTTAGCCTAAATATAGAAAAAAGTTAGGATGGAAGATATTTTTTATATTCTCATTTCCCATTTCTTTAACACCCCAAAGTTTTCCTTTTCTTCACAGATCCCTGTTATGGACCAAATATTTCTTTTCCCCCTACCTCAAATTCAAATGTTGAAGCTCTCACCCCCAATATGACTATATTTGGAAACAGGGCCTGGGAAGAAGTGATAAGGTTAAATGAGGTCATATGGGTGAGGCCTTAATCCTATAGGACTGGTGTCATTATAAGAAGGGAAGAGACACCAGAGCTCCCTCTCCTCCCACCCCTCACTTTCCCCACCTTCTTGCCCAATCTTATAAGAATACAGCAAGAAGGTGGCTGGCCATCTGCAAGTCAAGAAAAGAACTCTCAGTAGAAATTGAATTGGCTGGCACCTTGATCATGAACTTCTAGCCTCTGGAACTGAGAGAAAATAAATTTCTGCTGTTTAAGCCACTTAGTTAACGGTGTTTTACTATGGCATCCAGCACAGACTAATACAACCTGTACTCCACAATCTCCCCATTCACTCTTAGCAGATGATCTTGCCTCTAGCTTCACTGAGAAAACTGAGGTCCTTAAGTATTAAATCGTTCACCTTCCTCCTATACTACCAACAGCTACCTCTACTTCCTCCTATTCTTTTCTGCTTTGCCCATTTCAGTGCAAGAGGTGACAGTACATCTATTCAAGGCTCATTCTTCTAATTTGGGCTGGGATCCATCCCTCTCACCTGCTTGGAGCTGATACACTCCCTGCTTAAAGCCCTCCTATGGTCACAGCTTAAATAAAACCCATACTCCCTACTGAAAGCTCTAGAGCTCCAAAAGTTCTGCCATTTGACAGACCCCCTTGCCCCTCTCTCTGACTTCATCTCCTACTGTGATGTAGTTCCTGAATCACTGGTTTCTGTCTGTTTCCCAATCACAATCAACCAAGCTCACCCCAACCTTAGATGCATACATTGACTATTTGCTCCATCTAGAATGCTCTCCCCACACAGCATCCATGGCTAGTGCTTGTTTTCATTCAAGTCTCAGCTCAAATGTCAGTCCTCAAATGTCAGTCCTCAGAATACCCAATATAAAGCCATTCTACAACAAACAAAAATAAAAAAGGGAGACTTCCATTCTCTATCATATCACTACCTAGAATTACTTTATCTATTCTATTTATCTATTGGCTGTCTTCCAGAAAGTAATCTCCATGAGAACAGGGACCTTCTCTCTCTCTCTCTTTTAAAGATTTTATTTATTCATTTGACAGAGAGAGAGAGAGTGCACAAGCAGGGGGAGTGGCAGGCAGAGCGAGAGGGAGAAGCATGTTCCCCACTGAGGGGTTCCATCCCAGGCCCCCGGGATCATGACCTGAGCGGAAGACGGACACTTAGCAAACCGAACTACCCAGGCACCCCGGGACCTCGTCTCTTACTTCACTTCTCTTTACCCAGTGTCTTAAGACAATGCCTGGTGCACAGTATCACTTGTAAACATCACTATGAACTCATCATCTCCTCTCTCCCCTATTCTCAAGTGATCATCCCTATGGCTATTGTTCCTCAGCATAAAAACACACTCAGATATTTCACATTCTGGGAGCAAAAGTTTCCATCTGACCACACATCTCCCATCAGTTATTTGTCTGTTGATTTCCTTTCCCTTGGAACCACCTACACTTCCTTAAAGTAGACCCTAAACCATCTATTTCCACCTCCTCCATACCTTTCACTCTGCATCTTACTGGAATCTGACGTTGTTACCTTCCTATCCACCTCATTGCCTTTTACCAAGATGGTAAGTTACCACCAGCTTGCCTCCTTCAATAGACATCGCTTTCTCCTCATCCTACTCGACCATCTGTGACATGATATGGTTGACTGTCCCCTTTTTTCTGAAACCCTTTCCTTCTTCAATTTGTATGAAGCCACATTCTTCTGGTATTTCTTTCTTTCTTTTTTTACCTTTCCCTATTGATTTTTCCTTTCCTAAATGAGTTTTTCCTCCTCCACACTCTTTAAGGGTTGCAACTCGCGTGTGTCCCAGGGCCCTGCAGGAAATGTACAGGTGTGAAGGCATTGGTAGGTGAAAGTGGTAGTTAACAGGGGGTGGTGGGAACTGTGAGGGAGTGCAGAATGCTCCCTATCCCTTCCAGAAGGCATTCAATCCAAGTTTTTTAGAATGCTCTGCTAGCCAAACAAACTATCTGTGGGCAAATGGAGGCCACTAATTTGTAGCCTGTGTATTAAATGTTGGTGTCCCTTGGAGCTTTTCCTTGGGTTCTGCTTTTTATTATATATATTCTAACTGGAAGCCCCACTCAAAACTACAACTTCAGCTACCATTGATGTTTCACTGAGTGTCTCTTTCACAGGTCCTGTAATGCACAAGCCTTAGGACACAGGGGCAGGGGCAGACAGACTTGACTATATGAGTCCCTGCTCAGCCATTTACCAGCTCTGTGACCTCAGGCAAATTAGTTCAGTCTCTGAGCCTCTCTTTCCTTATATGTAAAATGAGGATAATAATAGTCATTCTTACAACAGTCTTTAGAAGATAAAGTTATGCATGTGAAATACTTAGCATGTAGTAAGTGCTCAGTGAAAGTTAGCTCTTTGGTTGAACATCTCTAAGGAGAACGGCAATAAACATCCCAAATTCTACATTGCTAAGCTGAACTCATCTCTCTTGCACAGTTTGATCCTTGTGTTACAAGCACCACTTTTTATACGGGTGACCAGGCTAGAAGCCAGGCACCATTCTAGACTTCTCCCCTTATGCTTCTGCCTCACCCCAAACACTATCCACCAACACACCTTGACAGTCTCCAAAGGCCCAGCCATGTGGCCTCTGTCACGTCTTACTGAATCCATGTCCTTTCCTTCAATTCTACCAATGTCTTAACCCAGCCGTTACCATTTCTTGTTTAGATTATTGCCATGACCTCTTAACTGAACTCTCAGCCTCATATCTTTACCTCCTGCATTCCATTCTCTATATTTTTGTCAAAGTGAACTTTCTAAAAGGGAAGTTTAATCATGTCACTCCTCTGCTTGGAAGCATTCCAAGTCTCTATCCCACATATGTAATAAATAACAAATTTCTGATCTGACCCCTGTCTTCACTTGGAGAATTACTTTCCATTATTCTTTAGCTGGAACTATCTACTTCAGCTATTCCCAATGACGTCAACCCCCTTGTAGCAAGTTTCACTCTCTTAGAGATGCCCTTCCCTGCCTCTCTATCAGACTAACCTCTTCCCTATCTCAGTTCAAGCATTATCACTTCCCGATGCCTTTCCTGGTGAGCCAGTCTGATCTCCCTCTCGAGCATGCCTTGCCAACAGGGCTCTTTCAATTATGGTAGATTTGAAAACAGAGGGAAAGCTAACACTATTTGGAGGGGAAAAAAAAAAAGGACTGACAACATGACCTAAGAGATTTGATACTCTTTTATGGTGACAGAGAGTGAGAAAAAGGAAGTCAGTGAACAGTATGCAAGTAAGAAGGGAGATCTGACGGGTGATGTTATCTTGAAATCCTTGTCATTTGGGAAAAAAAATACAAGAATAATAAAAATTTCAAGCTAATGATCATGTTGTGTCTAAGTCATATCTGAATAAAATGATGTGCTAAGGTGATGTACAGATACTTATAAATGACCCCTTCATATGCTTGAGAGCACAAACTGCCTGGGAATGGAGGAAAGCTTATACGAGAAGTTCTAGGAAGAACTTAGGTAAAAAGAATTCAAGAGTCATCTAGGTTAATTATTTAGGTTAATTAAAATATCTTCGTGTTAAAAGACAAGATAAAATCTATGAAATGAATAAAAATACATACCACTATTTTAACATTTAATATGGGTTTAACTCAACTATATGATTAAAGGATATGTTGAGACCTACTTCAGGATTTCTCATGCATTTAAGCAAGTTATTACCACATCTGTAAAAGTTTACATATATATTTTGATATGATGTACATGTTTGTGGATGTATACAGCCTTCAATATATCCACACCTACATATATTTATCTGAATGCAAAACAAATTACATTTTACCATTTTTCTGTATTTTAAGAAAATTGTATGTTTACCAGTGCAGGTTTCTCGAACTATGGGGCTCCATTCATTTACTTGTGACTCAGAAAGTCAACTTGGTGGGCTTTGACCAAAGCTTTTAAAAATCCATGGCTATAGAATAGAATAAAAAACATCAGAGTAACACCTAGTAAGGGAAGTATTGTTTTTACAAATGTGGTCATGGTCGACATGTTTGAAGAGGGGTTCAGGGAGAGACGAGATTGAGAGCATCTGGCTTCTGAGGTCCCTCCGTTCCCATCCAGTGTTGAAAGCCCACTTGGAAATACCAGGTTTCTGTCCTGTCCAGATGCAAGGACACACTTAACAACATCAGAGTATTTTCCCACTTTCATCTGGGGGGATGGGCCAAAGGCCAACAGTGGATCTCCCGGGAAACTGGAATACCTTTACCACTTGGCAGTGAGAACTCTATAACATGCTTGCTTGCTTCTCTCTTCTAGTTGCTAGCAAGGGAGAGTTAAACTCAGCACCCCATTTAGTTTTCCACAGCCGCTGGCCTCCTGATCATTTCCCTGGTTGCCCTTACTCTTGTCTTTCTCCCAAATATACTACCTTCCTTAATCCCTGGATTTTGTGTCATTAGTTTTTATGCCTGATTGTACTATAAGTGATCATATTGTAATTGTGTTATAAGTTCCTCAAAACCTTCCTGGAGGTTTGTACTTCAAAAAAAAAAACTCCATGAAATGGAGGCATCCTCTCTACCTTCAATAAAGAGCACTTTATTCCAGTGCTCCATCACCTTCACCCATTTGGTGTAGCAATTTAATAAAAGCTGAATCAATTAATTTTATTTGCTTTTTATTTACAAAAAAAAAAAAACACTTCTAATGCATCTCCCATGAAAATTCTCAGATGTGACGGCCACGAGAATTGTAAATTATCTTGTGGTCCTTGAGGATGTTAGAACTTACACATATGGTGAGGAGCCTGGGACCCCCTTTATAGTTCCAACAACAATTTTGAATTCTGGCTTATTATTCGGAACCATAAATCATGGGGCATGTTTACCAGACTCTTGCATCCCCCTCCTCTCTCTAGACCTTCATGAAAATGATTACCAGGCCTGAATGGATGATCAGGTCTGAAAGCATCACAGCTTAATGGAGGAAGTGGAGGGGGCTATTTCCAGATTCGATTTCTAATCAGAAGGCGGTAGAATTTGAGCTAGCCCTAAGGGGCTTGTCAAGCCACCGCTACAGCTCATATCTTGGTCCGGTTTTTAATTAAGGCTGCTAATTATGTGGGATAGTACCCTCTCCCTATTTTTCTAAGCAATATAAATGGCGAGAGACTGATCTGCAACCACCATTTCATGACCTGTGTGAGACAGAGGCTTGAGAACGCTTATGTATGTGGAAATAAAAATTCCAGTTAGCTCTGTAGCAGTGGCATCATTTTTTATTTTTTATTTTTTAAAATTTTATTTATTTGTTTGACAGAGAGAGACAGAGCGAGAGAGGGAACACAAGCAGGGGGAGTGGGGGAGGGAGAAGCAGGCTTCCCGCAGAGCAGGGAGCCCGATGTGGGACTCGATCCCAGGACCCTGGGATCATGACCTGAGCCGAAGGCAGACGCTCAACGACTGAGCCACCCAGGCGCCCCACAGTGGCATCATTTTTTAAAAATAATCAAAGAAATGTCAAAATGAAGCAATGTAAACAATAATCATTAACGGCCTTTACTCATCTGGGTAGAATTAGAATCTGGAGCTTCTGGGAGTTTCTGTGTACTGTCTTACAGAAGGAAAAAAAAAAAAAAGTTGTGTTGTATTTGTTCCAAAGCTCCTGGATGCTTATTTCCAGCCTTCTCCAAAGGAGATAGGAATGTAGTGGGTGAGTTCTAAGCGATTTCAGGCAGGCATGTGATTTAATATCTATTACTGCAGGCACGGTCGGTCTGGGTACAGGATATGTGATCTCCCCCTTCACAGTGTCAGGGAGGACAAGGAGAAATAGCAAGTCCCTCAGAGGCTGAAAGGACAGAGCTGTTTACCTCGTGAAGTTAATTAAATATGGTGAGGTCATCAAGATATAGGGTCATGAAGCAGCTTGCCCCTTCAAGTAAGGCTCTCAGCCTTAGGAAATAAAAATACAGGATGCTGGCTCAATTTGAACTTCAGAAAGCCAATGAATAATATTTTGGTATAAGCATGTCCCAGATATTGTATTTTATGGCAATTATTTGTTGTTTATCTGAAATGAAATTCGAACTTAACTTGGCATCCTGGCAACCAATCTTTATCTGGCAATCTACTTTCAAGAGGTGAATATAGTTGTTACCAAGTTGGTAACAATTTTTGGCTTCTTTCAGTTTCATATACATTATTATGCAAACTATTTCCAGTTTCCAAAGTAGTCTGTATCAGCCACCAAAACATGAGCATAACTTGGAGGCCCAGACAGAGCCTTGCCACCAGCAGAGGGGTTTGATAGAAGAATGAGGTATTTCTTTGACTTCCATCTGAAATTATTCATGTATTCAGAGTATTTATACTCCCTTGATATCATAGTCCAAAGGGATTGTATTTTATGGATCTCAAATTCTGAGAAACATTGAAAAGCTTTCAAGATCATTTTTGTGAGAAAAAATTATAGTCAACTTATGTTCCAATTGTACTAATAAACACATGTATCACCTCAAAATATTCATGTTTATGGTACTTACACATGTATGTGTAAGGACATACAGTCATGTGGTCCAGCTTATTGCTTGATCTTCACATAGCGAGCACAGGATTATATTCTCACACGAAAACTATGGGATTGAATTCTGAAAGTGAATTTCTCTCATATTGTCTTTCTCATCATATAATACTTCACAATTTACAGTGTCCAAGAACTTTGCATCCATTCTCTTAGCTCATTTTCCCAGGACTCTGTGAGTTAGATAGTGTTACCTTCCTTTTAGAGAAGAGGAAACTAGAGCTTGGGCTAAGCATCTTGCCTGAGGTCATTGGACGAGGAGGTGACAGAAGCAAGAAAACCCCTCAGGTCTTCTGACCCCTGTGCACTGATCTCTCTGTGGGGGCCAAGCTGTGGTCTCAGTAATGAGCCTAAAATGTAAACCTTGGTTATTCTCTGAGAAGGTACCACTGAAAAAGATATGGGCATCCATTCCAAGGGTCTGAAAACAATAATGCTTTATTAATTGGCATCCTCTCCTCAGACTTTATGTCACTGAAGACTTCAGTTAAGATGCAGTTTGCCCCAAATCCTGTGCATAATCACAGACTGCCAATGGAATGGTGACCTCTCAGCTGCCCGTTCTCTTTCTGCCATGTACCTTTCTCTCCCTGTTCACCTTCCTCCCCAGTCTACGGTGCTTTGGTAACAATTCTATCCTCATAGGTAGACCTTATGAAAATGCAGTGGCAGGGGATGAAAAAAGAGGGGACTCTCAGGAAGGGGAAGATGGGATAGGCTGTATTGCCTGCGAGAGGCAGAGGTGTAAACCAGCTTTGTCTTCGGCCCTCCCTTTACCTTCTCAGGACCCCTCTTCCTTCCTGTATGGCTCTTTACTCCAGAGCCCCCACTTGTCCCAGTGCCTCTAGGGAAATGTCCAAGATAGCTTGATCCTTGTATATTTTTAAAATGTAGATTAATATTACTTCATTTCTCTACATCCCCAAAGATCCTTCGTTTGCCTCTGGGGAGAGATTTGTCTTTCTTAGTAAATTTTTAAGAACCAACACAAAGGAGATTCTATATCATAGGTAAAATTTTACTATCCCATCTCTTTGTTAAAAACCCATGGCAAAAACCCTTTAATTATTCCCGCTCTGCAAATGGTTGTGTTTTGTTGTTGTTGTTGTTGTTCTTTTTACATTTTTAAAATTTTATTATGTTATGTTAATCACCATACATTGCAACATTAGTTTTGATGTAGTGTTCCATGATTCATTGTTTGCGTATAACAACCCCCTCCCCTCTAGAACCCTCAGTTTGTTTCTCAGAGTCCATAGTCCATAGTCTCTCATGGCTTGTCTCCCGCTCTGATTTCCCCCCCTTCATTTTTCCCTTCCTACTATTTTCTTTTTCTTTTTTTTTAACATATAATGTATTACTTGTTTCAGAGGTACAGGTCTGTGAATGGTTGTGTTTTAAGCTATTGGATTGAGTGCAGATCCTATCATCAGTGTACAATTGATGTATAGAATTGTTGAATCACTATATTGTACACTTGAAACTGATGAGAACATGAACTTATTTTATTAATTTTTTCATTCTCTCCAGAAACTAGCCTAATGATGGGTTCACAGCATACATTCAATAAATGTTTATGGGATGGTGACAACATGCACAAGTGATTGCATTGCTATAAGTCTAATATCATAGTCCTGTATTTTCATACATCCTGGTTTAAATGGAGTTTTGGGGGAAATGACTTGGAAGCTTAGCTCAGAATACCACTGAACTATGGGGAAAAATGCCTTATAAGTTTTCAGCAAATGTCAACAGTTTTCTTTAGGATACAGCTCATTTTTATGGATTGATTGACTTATGGAAATAAATAACACTTGCATGAAAAATAAGCCTAGTTGTTTGGTTGAAAATGAAATATTTCAGTTAGTAAGCCACAGGTTGATTTTCTTTTATGGATTACCTAGAACACATCACCAGCATATTGTGCATGTGACACTTGACTTGTCTTACCAAGTACAACCAACTAATAAACAAAGCCCCGAGAACACCCATGCAATTGAACTGCCATTGTTGACCTACCATCTGTTTTTAAAGCATTTAAAATATGGTCTATTTGCTACTCTTCAGAGCTGTTTGGTCTAAAGCATTTCACAGGGAAATTATTCCTTGCCTATGAAATAAATGGAGAAGATTATCAAATTATCACACATCTGATAAATATTTACTGTCACTTCCTAAGCTGGTTCAAAGATAGGGTGGACTCGAGGCTCCTTCTAGCCTCCTGGGCAATCCCCTTTGTCTCTTTTTCCCCGCCTCTTGCCATTACTTCCCATTCTACCCTTTCTTACACTGCTCTTTTCAGCTCAGAACCTCTGCCTGTTTTCAACCGACCTTGCTTAATTTCTCTTGCATCCCATCTGCTTTTTGCTTCCTGGACCCTGGACTCCACCTCCGTCGGTCTGGTGGTGACCATTTGGATGAATTTGGATGATGCTTTCTTTTATGCTGGCAGTAACTGGAAGTTTCAGCTCCCCATTGGCATGATCCTTACCCATGGTGGCATCAGAGATAAGGAGTCAAGGTGCACCCTCTCCATGAGATTCTCCATAACAGCATCTTTACTGGCTTTGGCTCAACTTGCCCCGAAAGTGAAATCTATCTGTTATTAACTTTCTAAAAAATCAATGAAAAAGAGAAGCCCAGCTGCATCACCACAGCTGCAGGGAAACCTTCAGAGTGAAATAGCAACCCAGACAACAAGCCCTCCATCCCCTGAAAGGGGACAGAAAATAACATGTAATAGGTTGGGAATTTCATGTTTATAGCTATTAGTGAGGTGATTTTATATGGCCTCATGAAGTAGTTCCATACAAATATGGAACAAATTTTTAAGCTGCAGTCATTGCTATGATCACTAATCCATTCAACTAATATCTAAATGATTGCTATTTAGAAGACACAGTATGGCAAAAACATTTAATAAAACCTGGATCCCACTCTCAGTGAGCCTACGAGAAGTAGGACTTATACATAAATAAGCTTCAACACCATGCAGAAAGCTGTGAGGCAATGCATGTTGTGGAGAGACTTATTTAATATATAATATGCACGTATGCTTAAAATATACAGTTAAATATGAATAGTTAAATACATACCTATCTCTCTATATACATATGGTCAAGTATATATGTGTATATATATTCAAATATATATTTGGTAAGTATATATGGTTAAATACATATATGGTTAATAATATATATAATAGTATATAATATATATCTGAATATATATTTCTATTTGAAGTCAAGTTTTTAGGTTTAAATTCTAACAATTCAACTCACCCATTTGTTCCTCGATTTTCTCTTCTGTAAAAATATGATAATAGTAGTCTGCATTTCACTTAACATTGAAAATATTAGATGAAATATTAACAAACTATTTTGTTTAATCAGTGATTATTAAGAAGGCAGATGCCGTGTTAGGTACTGGGAAGATCAAGCTGCCTAGGACTCTCTCTTCTGTCAAGGAGTTGAGAGTGCTGTGGAAGAAATGTTTGGGTAAGCAAGTGATTCCAGTAACATGTGGCAGATGCTGTAACAAGAGGGTACAATAAATACATAAAAGACAGTTGGAGAACAGACAGGACACGATCAGACTGCCTGGAGGTTTAAGAAGGTTCCAAAACCGATGTTTGTACTGGGCACTGCTGAGGAGTCCCCCAGGCCTGTGGCAGAGGAAGCTGGATCGGTTTCGGGGGCAGCTGCAGGTGCAACCACAGCGGGATGCATTCATGCTGGTGTAAGCATGGGTGCTGCCGTGCGTCTGTAAGCCCAGGTATGGAGGAGAGGTAAGAGGCGGGACAGCTGAGGAGGGACATGTGAGGTCCTGGCAGGAGCTAAGTGTGGAAAGACAGCGGGGGGCCAGATCATGAGGTGCTTCTTAGTAATAGAAAGTTTGAATTCTATCCTACAGATAGCAACTGACTTAAAACAACAGAAATTTATTCTTTCACACTTCTGGAGGCCAGAAGTCCAAAATCAAGGTGTTGGCTGGGTCACATTCTCTCCAAAGGCTCTAGGGGAGAATCCTAGAATCCATGCTTCTAGAGGCTTCTGGTGACTCTTGGCATTCTTTGTCTTATGGCCGCGTAAGTCCTCTCTCTGCATTTCTGCTTCCCTCTTTACGTGGCCTCCTCCTCTATGATTGTGGCTTCTCCTCTGTGTATCTCTTTTAAAGACACTTGTCACTGGATGGAAGGACAGACAACCAGGATAATCTAGGATCATCTCCTCATCTCAAGATCCTTTACATAATTATATCTGCAAAGATTTATCTTCCAAATCAGCTCTGAGTGTATGTATCTTTTGCAGGGATGGGGGTGGGGATACTATTCACCCTACTTCAGGGAAGAAGCATTGAAGATACGAACTTTAGAAATTTGGAACCGTGTGTGATAGGTCACACTGGGGACCAAGGGGAAGAGAGTTTTATGTTTTGCAAACTCTAAAGGGGAGGGGGATGGGGGATGGGTTAGCCTGGTGATGGGTATTAAAGAGGGCACGTTCTGCATGGAGCACTGGGTGTTATACGCAAACAATGAATCGTGGAACACTACATCAAACACTAATGATGTACTGTATGGTGATTAACATAACATTAAAAAAATTTTAAAAAAAAAGAAAAAACAAGACCAAACCTATACAAGCTTTACTACAGTCACTCTTACCTGCCCCAGTGAATTACCATTGACAACCCTCTAAACTATTGAAAAGAAAATTAAGCCCCGTTTAGTGCATAATTTTTGATGTGGTTCAGAATTGCCTTTTACCATTTGTCATGTAAAGAACGTACCAAGCTGCGCTTTGCAAGGCTTAGCCTTCAGGACACCTGACTCCACCTTCACCCTTCCTCACCATCCATAGCTGCGCTGCCCCTGGAATCTCCTACAGCCACTCAGAACTCACTTGGGGGCCCACCTTCAGAGATTCTGAAGCCTCACTGGGATTTTATAAATCTTCCCAGGTGATTCTCATGTGCAGACAGAGACTAGAACCACAGTTCCATACGTGAAAATTTTCTTTTTGATTAGCATTCGATTTGACTCTGAGCACCTTGCATTTTCATTCACTGGGGCTTTGAAACTACCAATCTCCCAAAACATAATTCAACCAAAAACTAGCTTAATGACTGACACTTCTTGGTGAGCCGCTCTAACTAGAAAATGGTGCCTCAACGCGTCTGGTTTTTTAAAATTATAATAACGAGAGGGCACTTCTTCAATAGCAAAGACAAATCTCTTACCATCTAGCAATTTGAGCATTCTTGTCACCATGGATTTTTTTTAGCAAAGACTTCGGTGTTTTTAAATGTTGCCTTTAAATATTATTTATTTTGATTACTGAGTTTGGGCAGGGGGGCACTTTAAATTTCGTGCCAGAGGTGAGAGAGTCTCCCATTCTCCTAGTTTCCACTCCGAATAATTATTTTCCTGTGGCTGCTATGGCGCAGAGTTCAAATCAAAGTGTTGGCAGGGCCACTCTTTCCCTGACGCTCTAGGAGAGAATCCTCCCTGGCTTCTTCCAGCTCCTGGTGGCCGCTGGCTTCCTTGTCATGTGGCTGTATCCCGCCCATCTCTGCCTCCCTCTTCACATGGCCTTCTCCTCTGTGTCACTCTCTTCTCCTTGTGTCTCTTAGGGACTTGTCATTGCATTCAGGGACCAGTCAGATAGTCCAGGATGGTCTTCTCCTCTCAAACCCTTAATTTATTTTTTTATTTTTGGTGTTTTTTTTTATTATGTTCGGTTAATCAGCATATAGTACATCATTAGTTTTTGATGTAGTGTTCAACAATTCATTAGTTGTGTATAACACCCAGTGCTCATCATAACATGTGCCCTCCTTAACATCCATCACTTGATTATCCCATCCCCTGACCCCCCTCCCTTCCGTAACCCTCAGTTTCGTTCCCAGAGTCAAGTCTCACATGGTTTGTCTCTCTCTCTGATTTCTTCCCATTCAGTTTTCCCTTCCTTCCCCTGTGGCCCTCCATGCTATTCCTTATGTTCCACATATGAGTGAAACCATATGACAATTGTCTTTCTCTGCTTGACTTATTTCACTCAGCATCATCCCCTCCAGTTCCATCCATGTCGATGCAAATGGTGGGTATTCATCCTTTCTGATGGCTGAGGAATATTCCATTGTATATATGAACCACATATATGAATGGTTCATATTTGAACCACAAAGAAGACTGATAAAGTCTTCTTTATCCATTCATCTGTTGAAGGGCATCTAGGCTCCTTCCATACTTTGGCTATTGTGGACATTGCTGCTATGAACATTGGGGAGCAGGTGCCCCTTCTTTTCACTACGTCTGTATCTGTGGGGTAAATACCTAGTAGTGCAATTGCAGGGTCATAGGGTAGCTTTATTTTTAACTTTTTGAGGAACCTCCGTACTATTTTCCAACCTATTGGTTGTTTTGTTTTGTTTTGTTTTGTTTCAAACTAAGGTTAGATTCACAGGTATCAGGCATTAAGAAATGGATGTATCTTTCGGGGGGCCACCACTCAACGTTCTATCATAACCTTCTTTCCTTATAGTAGGTCACTTTGTCTTTACAACAAAATGATACCCAGGGAGGATTTTATTTCCCCCATCTGGTAGATGAAGAGACTGGCACTCACAGAGGTTAAATAAATGCTCCTATGTCACACGGGCTCTGACATCCCTGAACCAGGGCCCCTGATTCCTGGTGTGGTGCTCTGTGAGCTACGGAGGCCTTATTATCAATTGCTTTCTAACGCTCTCCGAAACCATGTGGGAGATAAACCATTGCTATCCTAGCCTACAGAAAGCTGATTTTGGAACGCACAGATTTTATTTTCTGCTCTTCCCACTTTGCAGTGCTTCTGGTTTCCAAGCTTTGCCCCAGCTGTTGTGCTAGCATCTTTTATTCTGCTTATAAATCGGTGAACAAATAGCCTAACCCACTTCCTGTTGTAAGCCCACAAATAAAAGCTGTGATCTCTCATAACACAGTAGTTCTCCCATATTAAGCAGTGGAAAGACTGTAATATCTTTTCATCTTAAAGGACAAAGAAGATACAATGAAATGTATAGTTATCTGACCTGGGACATCTGAGGTCCTTATCTCACTAATTGCCTGTTTGATGGGGGAGGCAGAATCGCCTTCCTGAAATATTAACAGAGAGTTTGCTTTCCCTCGTGGCTTTAATTCTTAAAATGTAAAAGATGCTGTAACCTTTCTGGCCATCTATGTGGCACGGCAGAGAAGTCTACCTGCCTGCATTGATCACTGAGAAGAAATGGAAATGTCCATGGCTGAAATACTCCAGGGCAGGAGGGGACATCCATGCTCTGCATTGCAATAGGGTGCCATGCTTATTTAAATTTAAACTGAGGGCTTCGTTGGATAGCCAGCTCTTTCCAGCCTCAGAAACATGGCATTAGTGAAATGTCAGCTTGCGTTAAGATCACCAGTGGCCTTTTCTGTGCACATTCTTCCATGTTTCTGCACAAAGATAGCAGAGCATGGCCATGCCTCTGCTCTGGAGATCGATCTGCCTTCATGTCTGATATTACCTTACATCGCCAGGGCCAGGCGGGTGTGAGAGAGGGGGCAGAGGGACCGTGTTTACTCACTGAACCTTGAGGTAGAGCTTTAGCAAGTTGCTAGGTGGCCGTGGGTGGCTGAACTGACTACAGTTTGGGCCCTTTTTTAGGGTTTGCAGTGATAAGAGCAGATCTCCGAGGAGTTGAATGTCTGCGTGATCTAAAACCAGGGCAGTCAAGCTGAAGAGGATGTGTGCACTAACCTGTTCGCACTGAATACTCTCCATAAATAATTTACAGCCATGACTGCTAGCTATTATTACAAAAATACCGGATTGCATTTTGACACATGCATCCAGCTTGTAAGTCAATAGATACGTTTCACCTAGTGTGTGCAGACCTGGGAGAAGTCACCCATACAACTATGTTTTCCAACAATGTAATTTAGCACTCCTCAATCAGAGGGAGGAGAGATTTCTGGGGAAGCCTGCACCCTCAACCCACAATAGACTGTCCTTCCAAGTCCTTATTTTATCATTCCTATCATTTTGCCCTGCATAACCTGCTTGTACATTTCAAGTCGTTGGCATCTAACGTGAAAGTGAAATTGCTTGGATGAAAAATATTCTTCTGCTTTACTTATTCAAAAGATATCATCTGGGTACTGCATGGTGTTTCCTTTGAAATCTACCTGAATCCCAAAAAGCATTTTACTACTGGTCCATTTTAACACCCTCCCCCCACCCTAAGTAGTGTGGCTTTCTTCAGCCTGGCATTTTCCTCGAAGACAAGAGTATGGCCCCATGAAGACAAAACCCATGATTTGGTAAATTCTCTTCAGGAAACAGGAAAGCAGTTTCTGTTTTCTGTGGTCTCGAAAATATGTAATAAAGCAGCCCGATAAATATGTAAGAAAGGAACCACATTAGAGTTCCTCATGATGGTTGCTAAAGTTACATGACTCTTTCAGGTATTTTTTTTTTTTTTAAGAGAAAGCCCAAGAACACCATTCAGATATTACTCTGTCTTTATGACCAATCAATAGCAGAGTTGCAGGGTCTCCCTTACTCTTTGATGAGGCACATTTATATGCAACGAGGGATTGCATGTATATTTAATAAGAAACTCCATTATGTGTACACATGGCGGGAGAAAGGAAAAAGATGTTTGTGCCGGCTGTGCTAATGCTATAATAAGAAATGCGTCTAAAAATTATTTGCTACAGATTTAAAAGGATAATCTTGAGTGGAGGAAAAGGCAGGTAGGAAATGGTGTTTCTAGGCAGAGATGGTTTTTAAATATTCACACGCCAGAAGTACAAAGTATCTGACAGTGAACTGTTGATAACGTACAATAGAAATATACCCAGAAATATTAACAGTATCTTTTGTTAAAGGTTTATTTTTCAGTAGCAGTAGTCCTGGGTCGAGGGTGAGGAATACATCCCTAAGTTCATCTGAAAGAAGTAATTTTTGATTGTATAACATTTTAAATTACTTTAAATCACCTAAAATTAATCTATAAACTCTTCCAAAGCTAAAACTTAAAAAAAAAACAAACATTGCCAACAGATACCTTACAATAACATTCATACAATTGTAAGAAATGTTTTAAAGTGAAATATGTATTTACTAAGGTTTGCTTGGCCTATTGTGCCAATTAAAGAGAATTATGGCTTATAGATAATAGAAGAGAATGTCTTCAAACTGTTTTAAAAATAAGGTAACACTAACTCTGGGATTGTTACGTTTGTAGATCTACCTCCAGTTCTTCTGTTTCTTCCTCGTATCTTAGATTCGTCCTGATGCTCAATTTCCATTGCCACCTAGCAAAAGGGGCCCTCTTCACCTGAGGGACTGCACGGCTTTCTGGGGGCCACCTTGACGCAGATCACCCCATCCCGGCCTCAGTCTCTGGTGCAAACGTGCCTCTCCCGCCCCCCTCCCCGGGTGGCCTTAGCTGTTCTCATCATGCAGAGCCTCTTCGTGGCCTTCGGGCCCTGACTTGCCTTCTGCCAGTGGGAGCAGCTCGCCAGCAGGTTGCTCTTTCACCAGGCTTCAGGGGAGTCGGGGTTCACACAAGGGCCCTGAACTTCTACAGCCCGCCCCTAAGCCAGGGTGCAGATACTGCAGCTGCTGGATCCTGCCCAAGCTGAAAGCCCTTCCTTGTCACAAGCCCAGTTCCTCGGAATTTTCCACACCTGCCCTTTTCTCCTTCTCCGCGAGGGCTTTCCTGCTAACCTGACCTCACCTCCACTCCTACCTCGTAGACACAAGTGTTTTATAGTCAGTCTCGGAGACTTTCCACTATTATTTCATCTGTCTAGAATAAGCCACTCCCTCCTCGTTTGCCCCACACGCCAGCTCCCCATCTGTCCCCCAAGATGTGATCTGGACAATTCTTCTGTGATGCTTCAGTGACTCCGTAGGAGAGGGGTGTTCAAATACTAGTGCCTGGAGCCAGCACCACAAAACTGATATGTGATCAGTTAGAAGGATGGTTCTTTATCCCAAAAGCATACATTTCTTCTCTTTGGGCAGTAACCTTGTATAAAATGAGGATGATAGCAGAAAACTTTTTTTTAAAGTGCCAATTTGAGATAATAAAAACTTGAGCACTCATATCACTCAGTATTTTGTTGTACATTTTGGGTCCATGAAACCATGAGTCCGAAAACCACTTCCCTAATGCTGGCATCCTCAGAACATACTAGAGTAGTGCTTCTCAAGCTGCAGTATTTTTATTGGCTCACTGGGCGGTGAGGACATGCATGGTATTCATCATAGCATCCTCAGCATCCGGCATGATAAATACTTGAGTGAAGGAGATAGCTGGGACATGTTTAGCTCTTTCTTGTACCAAGGATATTAGTCTGTTTCCTTTAACAAGTGGTTCTTGACTGGAGTTCTGTGGACCCATAGGCAGGTCCGTGGAAGGGCTTAGGAGGACCTGAGAACAAAATTGTATGCAAAAGTTTTCACGTAGAGTATATATGCACTTACTTTTTTTTCTGGGGAGAGAGTCTATAGCATTTTCAAAGAAGTCATAACTCTTGAAGGTTAATGACCACACTGTAGGAATTATGTCATTCACCATGGACTCACTTAGCATTTCCTGAATAACTGAGATGTGCAAGTTTCCGCCTCAACACGGGAGCCACAGAAATGCATTCGGTGCGGCCCTTGTCAAAGAACTCATTCATGGTCAGCCTGACCCCATACAAACAGGCCAATTCAAGCTACTAGCGCTAAAGACTGCAATGAGTGTAGATAGTTCTATGTGGGACATGTGGACTACTGCCTGGTGGTGGGGAGGTCTACCCAGAGGAGGTGACATCTAAGCGGGACCTTGAAGAAGAAACAATTTGTGATGCAACAAATGAAAAAGATGCAAAGGATATTCTAACTACCCAGCTAAGAGTCCAAACTGAGCAAAAGCAAGAACAAACAATTCCTCTTCTCATTCCCAGGAGCATCTAAGCTAGTGCTCATCATACTGCACTTACTTCTTGGGACTTGGGATGTCACAGAATAAGGAAAAGGTGTACTATGACATAATAACAAATGTGGGGGGGCGCCTGGGTGGTTCAGATGGTTAAGCATCTGCCTTTGGCTCAGGTCATGATTCCAGGGTCCTGGGATCTAGTCCCGCTTCAGTCTCCCTGCTCAGCGGGGAGCCTGCTTCTCCCTCTGCCTCTCTCTCTCTCTGTCTCTGTCTCTTATGAATAAATAAATAAAATCTTTAAAAAAAATAACAAACGTGGGTCATCAAAAACACTTTTAAGTGAAAGGGCAACATAAACATTTCTTATACTCTCCCAAGCTGGTTGAAATTAAGAGCTGTCATGTATCTATTTGAGGCCTATTCCTACAAAAGGCAAGGAAGTACGTGCTTAGAAAAGCAGGAGAGCATCCAGAACGATGAAGGCTGCACTGGGCCCCTAAGCTTGGTTTGTGTGGATGCTGCTATGCCCGGGCTGGCCAGCAGCCGATCCGGCGGCTTTGTGCAAAACAGAAGGGGCGTCTCTTCCTCTGAGTGGATTCTGCATCACACCAGGACACGCAGCTCAGCAAGCATAACGAGGGCTGGATTCCAGCCCCTACCCACCTCCCTGCTGGGTGCCTTCAATCCTCAAGTGCCAGGGGTGGGACAAACATGGAACAGTGATTTAGCTGACCTAACTTTACCATGTGTTTAGCTGATCAGTGTCGAGCTCATGTTGGGACGGTAAAAAGCTAGAGGAGATCCCCAAATCTTCTCCTGTGCAAAGCATGGAGCAACAGTAGCAACATAAACTCCAAGAATTGCTGCCAAATCTAGAAAGATACTGTCAAGGCTGCGTCTTTAAATATCGCACATTTTTGCAGGCACAATACGTTGTGATGAGGATGAAGAGCTGAACTCTGCACATTTTTAGAATATGAAGCTCAAGAGAATAGCAGTTCCAAAAGAAAAAAAAAGTCATTTGGTTTGTCCACTGTTTGGAAGGAAAATTTCAGGGTTAACAGCAGACTATGGATTTCCAATCAGAACAGCATTCTATGGAATGAAACATGGGACTAGCTGCACTCATAATGTAATACTGTTGGTTTTCTTTCTAGCATTTCAACTGTCTCCTCTAATGAGGCTCAGCAAATACAGAAAACTCTAAAGCAGATGTGACTTTGATGAGTTCAATATAGAAAATATATTTAATGTATAATATATAAAATTTATATAACTATATAAAATCAGATTAAAAATGAGTTACTTTGTGATTCAGCCCTGAACAACTCCATAGGAAAAGTATGAGTCTCCCAAAAATATCTCCTTGACTTATTTTATGTAGGTTCTTCCATTTCTTTTGGCAGAAGTTCAAAACCTCTGGGAAGATAATACACTAACACAAGCCACGCTATTGTCTCCAGAAGTCAACACAGACTGTTCCCAGGACACCAAAGGATGTAGGTTCTTTATATTGGCAGGTTCTTCATACTGTTCTTTATAATCCAATGTTGACATAGATCAGTTTATTGTGTGTTCTCTTTACCACCCAAGAAGACACAAAGTTCCCAGCTTAAAGAATGGGAAGAAGGCATAAATCAGTATATTTCTAAAGAAAAAGAAAATGAGGATGAGGAGTCTGGTGTCCCTAGACAGACTGTACATTCCTTGAATGCACTGTCGTGCACTTGTATTCAAACAGTAAGTGCTCAATTAGTATTTGCTGAACGACTTTCTCGGAAGAAGAGAGGGAAAGCCCTGGAGAGCATGATGACTTGTGTATATCCTAAAGAATTTTCCTGGTCCATCCAAAACACAATCACATTTTTCCTATGTTAAATTTAATATCTGTTTTTTTTAACCACTATTCCTTTTTCTATTTTTAAATGGGTCATAAGTGACTTGAGCTAGAAATCAGAAGGTTTGTTCTCAAATAGGTCTTAACCCAGGGTTGCACACTGTATTCATGGCATCTCTGAAGTTCACGGGTGAATCAGTAACCATGCCTGCCGAATAAATGCTGAATGAATAACTTAAAAAAAAAAAAAAAAAAAAAAAGGTCTACAGCAGGAACGAGATCCTCCTATGACGTCTATTAAACTATCAGCACATCTTGGTTTTCAATATTGGAGGGTCATCAAGTAACCCATTTTTCCTTATCTGTGAGCAGCCATCCACCTCTTACTCCCAGATAATGCACCTAATTCAGCACATCTAGCAGCTCTGACCCACAGTCATTACTATTTGTATACTAAGCCTTAGCACGCATAGCAGACTGCTTTTCCCAAAATCAGCGAGCTGAAAGACCCACCAGGCTGACCACGTAAGTTCCTGAGTATTTGTATTCAGTGTTTCATCTCCCTTTCGCTTTTCATCTCATCTTCACTTCCACTTTTCAATCCCAGTGGGTGAGCAGTTAGCAGCACTCTGAAATAAGTAGAAAATCTTTCAGGTTCTCCGATTCTCCGTGGGCGGCACAAGAGGACTGTGTTGCTGGATGCAACCCTTACTTAATTGCTGCCAAGTGTGGAGCCACAGACATGGCCTTGAACATCCATAGGCAGATGTGATGGATAGCTACTCCAGCAGTGCTCTCGCTCATCCATCTCTGTAGGAAAACGACAGTGATCGCCGCAGAGTGGCGCTGACATCAGCAGAAATGACCACAAGACTCAGATGAAAAGGCAGCAGAAAAGGGGAATTGGTCTTTGCTCTCTGAGGCCTTTTGTGAATGAGGGCAATTCTCGTCACTTCGGTCCAGACACTTCGCAGATCTTTCAGTGCAAAGAAAATGGCACATCTCTAGGGGTAGGCAGCCATAAATCTTTAGCAGAGCCAGTACATCAAGAATACTGATTATCTAAATTTCCTCACGTTCAGAAAGATGGAAATTTAAACTGAGGCAAACTATATCCACACCAGTCCATCGGACGCTTGGGTCTATTTTATGGATTGGAACATTATTATTGAAAAAGCTTCCACTGTGCCTACAGCAAAGCCAATGAAAGTGACACAGTTCTTAACCTCTGGAACAGAGGTCTAAAGACGATTTTAGATGTAACAGGATTTTCTTAGTAAAAAAACTGGACCGTGTGCTCCAGTAGAGTGAGGAAATACATCAGGATCAAACATCAAGATGATCATCAGGATTTTGCAGACTAAGGCTCTTTCAATTTAGGAACTCACGTTTAACAGTTTGGGGAAAATGTTTTCTTTATTATTTATTTGACAGTTTCTTTTCCTCCATGTTTTTTATTTTACATATTCTGGACCTCCTATACATAACCTGTTACTACTTTTCTAATTGTCTTGGCTATTTTCTCATAGTTTTGATATATTTGCTTTTTTTATACACTGAGTGATCCCCTTGTACTTATCTTCTAACACTTGTAGTCCATTTGCCACTTGGGCTATTTGATTTTTAATTTCCGTGAGCTCTTTGTTGTTTTTTTTTTTTAATTTAAATTCAATTAGCCAACATATAGTACATCATTAGTTTCAGATGTAATGTTTAATAATTCATCAGTTGCTTATAACACCCAGTGTTAATCACATCACGTGCCTCCTTAATGTCCATCACCAGGTTATCCCATCCCCCAACCCACCTCCCCTCCAACAACCCTCAGTTTGTTTCCTATAGTTAAGCGTCTCTCAGGGTTTGTCTCCCTCTCTGTGAATTCCCATTCAGTTTTCCCTCCCTTCCCCTATGATCCTCTTCACTGTTTCTTATATTCCACATATGAGTGAAACCATATGATCATTGTCTTTCTCTGACTGACTTATTTTGCTCAGCATAATACCTTCCAGTTCCAGCCACACTGATGTACCACATCTTCTTTATCCATTCGTCTGTCAATGGACATCTCAGCTCTTTCCACAGTTTGGCTATTGTGGACATTGCTGCTATGAACACTGGGGTGCATGTGCCCCTTCGGATCCCTACTTTTGTATCTTTGGGGTAAATACCTAGTAGTGCAATTGCTGGGTCATAAGGTAGCTGTATTTTCAACTTTTTGAGGAACCTCCATACTGTTTTACAGAATGACTGTACCAGCTTGCATTCCCACCAACAGTGTAAGAGGGTTCCCCTTTCTTCGCATCCTTGCCAACATTTGTCCTTTCCTGACTTGTTAATTTTAGCCATTCTGACTGGTGTGAGGTAGTATCTCATTGTGGTTTTGATCTGTATTTCCCTCTCGCCAAGTGATGTGGCAAGATTTTTTCATGTGCCTGTTGGCCATTTGTATGTCTTCTTTGGAGAAATGTCTATTCATGTCTTCTGCCCATTTCTTCACTGGTTTATTTGTTTTTTGGGTGATGAGTTTGATAAGCTCTTTATAGATGTTGGATACTAGCCCTTCATCTGATATGTCATTTCCAAATATCTTCTCCCATTTCATAAGTGGCCTTTTAGTTTTGTTGACCGTTTTCTTTGCTGTGTAGAAGCTTTTTATCTTGATGAAGTCCTAATAGTTCATTTTTGCTTTCGTTTCCTTGCCTTTGGAGACGTGTCTAGCAAGAAGTTTCTGCGACCAAGGTCGAAGAGATTGCTGCCTGTGTTCTCCTCTAGGATTTTAATGGATTCCTCTCTCACATTGAGGTCTTTCATCCATTTTGAGCTTATCTTTGTGTATTGTGTAAGAAAATGGTCCAGTTTCATTGTTTTACATGTGGCTGTCCAATTTTCCCAGCACCTTTTAATGAAGAGACTGTCCTTTTCCCATTGGATATTATTTCCTGCATTGTCAAAAATTAGTTGACCATAGAGTTGAGGGCCCATTTCTGGGCTCTCTATTCTGTTCCATTGGTCTATATGTCTGTTTTTGTGCCAGTACCATGCTGTCTTGATGATCACAGCTTAGTAATACAGCTTGAAGTCTGGAATTGTGATGCCTCTGGCTTTGGTTTTATTTTTCAACATTCCTCTGGCTATGTGGGGTCTTTCCTGGCTCCAAGCTCTTTGTTGTTATCTAGGAGTTTTATTTCATGAGGGCAATATGTTCTTATCTCTGTGAGGACATTAACTGAAGTTGCTTTTTATCTTGATAGGCATTGTCCAGATTTCTTTGTTCTGTTTATTTGTTATTATGTTGTCTTTGTTCATTTTTTGCTGTTTCATTTTGGGGGAGTTTCTTAGTAGCCATTCGTTCATAATCCATAGGCAGAACTACAGAGCTGATTGGAAGCTCTGCCTACATGAGTGAGTTTGGTCAATGTTGCCCTATGGGGATGAGGCAGCAACTTGACTTTCTCAGGCAGAGCGTTCCCACACGTTGGTATCTGGAAGCACCGTCTTTTTGGAATTTCAAGCTGTGCAGGAAAAACCTGAGAATAAGGTGTAGAGGGCAGAAAACAGCATATGTCTGACTGCCTGTTCTAGAAACAGGCCTGGGGAACAGAGTGGAGAAGCAGGGAGCTCCATCCTCTGTTGCATGGAATTCCATTTTTCCTCTCCAGCCCCCAGCCTCACTCTACCCATATCTGTGCTCCACATCTGAAGTCTTACTGGCTGGATTTTTTGGTGACTCAACTTGCAGTTTGTGTCTTGGGATGGCGAAGAGAAGTAGTGACTCTGTTCCTGGGGGCAGGGCGGTGACCCGGGGCAGCATCTCCGCTGTCTATAGGCTTTCAGTCAACCTTGGTTTTTCTCATCTGTCTCATCCCTCCACTTCCCTAAGACTCAGTATCCCCAGGGCCTGTCCCTTGGGGGCACGTTGGTTTGTTTTCCCTTCTATTCTTTCTATTCTGCTCCGTTCTATTCTATTCTCCATTTTAAAAACCTCTCCTAGCCACTAAACATGGATTTTTAAGAGGTCCTCTTGTAAGCCCTGCATGCACTTTGGATGTTTGCCTCTTTTTCTCTTTCATCATCTCTTGAAATCATCTGTCCTCCCCTGCCTCTTTTCCCATTTTCTTTGTGGCTCTGTGCCTTCTTAAAATACTATTACTGTCATGTTAGGTCTGTTCTACAAAGGAGAGAAAATAAGACTGTATCGTCGACCCCTCATTTCTCCCATTCACCATTTCCTTATATCTGTGAAACGTCGAGAGGCAACCAGGTTCCAAGGAAAGATCTTGAGTTCAGGGTTAAGCCTACCTGTTTCGAACTCCAGCTTTGTTCCTCGGTGAGGATGTGACTTTTGCCCTTCACTTTTGCCCACTTCTGTCCTGCCAAGTCCAGCAGAGATGCTAGGACAATATTGTCTGAAAAGCATCCAGCAAATTGGTAACTTAGGTCACTGGTGACCTTTACCAGAGTAGTTTCCATAGAGCGCTAAGTGCAGAAGCCCGGCTGCGCTTGGGTTTATCCATTAATTACGCTTCCGTCTGCCGTGCAAGGCTTCTCAGGCACAGTTTCTAGCAAAGCTGTGAGTGAGTTACCTGCACCTTTTGGTCTCTGCTTACTTAGCCAGCTGCTTTCGCGCTTTTAATGTGCTGCCACGTGTATGCATGCTTTTCCTTCAAGGCTCATATAAGCCAGCTGCTGCAACAAGCTTCAAATGCTCCCTGCAAACAGGCAGGAGGCTGAATGCCCTCGGAGCTCCAAAGGGACCCGGTACAAGCAGCGTAGCAGGAAAACTGCTTTGGGAAGACAATGTTGAAGAGAAGGTCTGAAGAAGGAGCATCCCAGCATAGGAAAAAAAAAGTCCCCTTGCCAATGATACACTTGGGGAAAAAATACGGCAGTGAGAGCAAAGAGGAAGGAGCCTTTCTTAGTCTTTTTTGGGGGGGTGCATGCTAGGCTGCCAAGTGCGATGTAGTTAGCGTGGGTCTTCCATCAGAACTCTAACGCTAGCGGAGAAGCTCACGGTGAGAGATGTGTGGCCACTGGAAGGCAGAAATAAGTACAGGGGATCCCTTTGGATTACTCGCACCTCTCCTGCCGCAGCATCTTCCCTGGCAGAGGTTTGCTCTGACCTTCAGCGAAAGAAATTCTGCAAGGGACCATTTCTGGAAGGCTTCGATCGCAAAGTTTTAGCAACAGTCCCAGCGTTCCTTTCCGGGGCCCTAAGTTCTAGGCAGTGTTTTGTTACCTCAATTGCAAGGTTGTTTGTTTGTTTGGTGGTTTTACTACACAACCCATTTTCATAAACGGCTGCCCAGCTGCACACACTGGTGGAAAACTTCGCTGAAACAAAAATGCCATTACTTATTCTGTACAGAGAAGAATTTAAAATTCTGGAGACTGGGGAATAGTAAAATGAGAAGCTAAAAAAAAATACTTTTTAAGCCTAGAAGTTCAATGTCAATTTGGGGATCTTCGTACCTGAGGAATAGTTCTTATAGATCTTTTTTTTTTGTTCTTACAGAGCAAGGACTCGTATATAATGCGACCTAATTGAAGTTTATTCTACAGACTTTTAAAAATAATTCTTAATATTGCTTATACAATTCTCCTAGAATGTGCTCATTTTAATCATCAGTCAGCATTTTATTATATTATAATCCTTAATTGATTGACGTTTAATCACAGTCTTTGTATTTTATTATCCCTTGTCGCATACGAGGCAATTTTCTCTTTACTGTAGTTTAACAGCTGATGAAAAAGATTTAAGGAAACCTATAAACTTAAGATTGGTTAATGGTCCCTTATAAAAGAATACTACACTTCTAGGATCCATTGCACAGATGTGATACTCAATTGTAGAAATGTGCATGGGGTTTATTAAATTACAGCACAAATCTTCAGTCTTCTGAGTTATTGTCCATGTTGGTATTGTTAGGCAAATGGGGAGACCCATTATTGCTTCCAGTTGTTCACATTTCCGCGGCACCGTGCCGGCTCAGACAGCTGGCTCAGGCACGGGGCAGCAGCTGCTGGGGACTAGCCCGGGTGAGGGGCCGGCGCGGCTGGCCCAAGGAGTCCAGGACCTGGGAGAGAGACACACACCCCAAGCTGGCTGTCGGGGAGGGAGCGGGCAGAGGGAGAAGGACGGTGACGTACTTTCTACAGACAACATTTTTTTCCGGATTGTTTCAGGATTTTAAGACTTCCTGGACACCGTGAGTACCTTGGAGAATTAATTGCTAAAAACAGCCTCTGGACTTCTTTAATGGGCAGGCCCTTCGTTCTGCTTGGTGCTGGGCTTTTTGTTGTTGTTGTTTGTTTTTTTGTTTTTTAACCCAGCTTAAGGTGTTGTTGGGTTTTGTTTCATTTTTGTTTGCTTTCGGTACTTGTGGTAGGGCTGTAGTTGAATAAAAGGGAAGATACCATGGCCAGTGGGAGCACCTGGGACTTTGGGGTCTGAAATCCCCTCCTCACCACTGATTATCTCCGTGATATTGGGCAGCATATATAACTTCCCAGAGCCTCATTTTCTCCTCTGAGAGGGAGATAATGATATCTATCCTTCAAGGATTCGAAGGAATAGACCTAAGTGCCTAGCACAGGGTGTTGGATTGAGTAAATTCACGGTAACTGATAGCTATTTTATTAGTGTTGGAATTGCAATTTCTGGATAAAACTGAAGTTCATTACAGTTTGCATAGAGATTTGAGTGAAGAATTTCTCCCACCCGCATCATTAAAAAATCCTATCTCAGAGTTCCACCTAAAGGCAGAAGTTGGTGGCAAAAGATCTGGTTCTCGAGTCACACGATGGTTTAAATCTATACGATCTCTGGCAAGTTTAAATTTTCTTCAAGCCTTAGTTTTCTCATCTCTAGAATGGGAATATAATGTTACTTGTCTAATAAGATTGTTGTGAAAATTCAACATTCAATAATGTAAGCATATTATTTAACATAGTATGACCAAACAATAAATATTAATAAACACTAATGAACATTAGCTACTATTCGTATGATGATGAATGTCAATTTATGAATTTGATTCCTGAAAGTAAGATGTCTAAACTTCGCTCCTTTATGTTTGTTGTTAATTGTATTGTCTAAGGCCCATTTCTACTGAAAATCTTTCCAGATGCCCTCTGCTTAGTCTATTCTTCGGTTGGCCTGAAAATTTTAGCTGGTTTTAGAAAAAAAAATGAGGTAATGATTGTTGTTATCTAATAAATATTCATTCAATATTTATTAACTAAATGACTGCTATATTCTAGAAACAGGGCTGGGTTCTCAGCACACAAAGATGAACATGACAAAACCCCTTCCCTCAAGGAATATATGGTCCAGTAGGGGGCGATGTAAATAATTAAAGGTGCAAAATGTCACAGCTATGAAAGATGCTTATATGGGATACAATAGGGGTCTAGGAATAAAATTCAAATCCACATGGGCCGGAGTTGGCAAACAGGAAATTTATGTATTCAATCACTATTTATTAAGTGCCTACTATGTGCTAGACACTGGGAAGGGAAAGGGAAAAGGAAGAGAAAACTCCTTCCGGGAGGGTCTTGGGTCTCACCATTCCATTGAATTATTCTGAGTAAGGTCCCTCTTTGGTATCTCCTTGCCCAGGGTAACCAGAAGCATGCAGCTGATAAAATTGAGCACTCTGCTCTTCAGGGAACTTTCTTTTCTAGAATGTTCTTACCTGGTGGGTAGTACTTTTCAGTTTCCTCTGAAGCCTCCTCGGTGCCTGTTCCACCTCTAAATGACTGAGAACTGTAGCACACCGCTTATGGATATTTGACGTGATCAGTGCCTGTATTTGTTTACTTGGTTAGTACTTCCTTTATCCCTGCTTTCCTTGTACTTAGAATATTGCTTGCACATACAACTCAATAAATATTAGTTGAATTTATTAAAAAGAGAGAGAGAAAAAAAATTTAAACAAAAAGAGAGAGAGAGCTCGCTGTTTGAGAAGTCAGTTATGTATATAGATAATTATAATACAATAATTGCAGTAAATTGCAGCTACTCAGGAAAACGTTTCCCGAGTTTTGCACTAAATGGCAAAATAGAGGCTCAAGTGTGAAGCTGTGTAAGGATTTGCAGTCCAAGGGAGCACGAGGGAAGCCTGAACCAGCGTGGCCCAGGAGGGAACGTGCAGGAAGGTAGGGGTGGCAGCTACATGGGCCACATCAATTCTCATATGAAATGTTTATTTTATTCCTATAGCCTTCTCGAATCTATTCTAGTGCCCTCCATTGACATAAACTGTAGAAGGCCTCCTGAGAAGCTAGCGGGCGCATCTCCTGAACCACTGTGAGCTGAGTGCGGGTAACTCTCCAAGGCCAGTCTGGATTCAGAGGCACGCACAACCCACGAGCTGCCTTCTGCTCTGCCTTCTCCTCCTGCAGCCAGTAGCTGCTCCCTCTGCAGAAAGCAAGGTGATGGCCCAGACCTCTGGGCATCCCCCCTACTCCTTTCCATTGCCAGAAAACATTTCACCTCTAAACCGCTGTCTTCACCACTTAAGGATGAGGAACTAAAAAGAAAGAAGGAGAAATAACTTGCCTCTCTCGTCATTTCGTTTGAAAGATCAATCAGTTCCCTTTGAGAAATTTTCTGGGATGGGAACCAAAGTAGCTGACATCCAAAAGCAGCGTCTCCACTACGAGCTCTAACGGTGATGCTCCATTAGCTGTCAGCAGTAATCACACTTACATCCTCTTTCCAGGCCTCCAGCTATGAGGGGACACCATTACACTCTCCCTGTCTAGTTGCAAAGCGCTCAATGACAAACACGCGAACCGACCAAGCTGAGCGGCGGGCACCGTGAGCTTGTCCCTGGCACGGGGGCCTCTCCAGCAGGTGTATCCTAACTCACCTGTGCAGCACTTGGCCCAGGCCATCGGGACCTACAACTGGGCACCCCCGTGAGGAATTTGTGTCCACCTAGATCTGAGCTACAACCACCCCCTCCAACCCCAGACAGCAAACACTGCTGGAAATGCAGGCGCCTCCCAATTAGCTAATGGCAGGAGAATCTGCCCCCTCTGCCTCTGTTTAGGAGGCCAGCCAGGATTCTGAAGGAAGGCTAACCTGCCCTCGCCTTTTTAAGAAAGGCGCTGGTTTGAAAAACACACAGACACAAGCACACAAGGTTAGATTCTGATGCTTTTTGCTTCTCGCCTTTAAATATTTCAGTGACCTAGCAAAGTATTCATTCATAATGAACCCCCTCAAGGAAGCACAGAGAAGCTCAGAACATATTGGGTTAACTATTTTTCCTCAGGCCTTTGATTTATGGAATGTATCTCCACTCATCATTTTCAAATGAGAGTGGCTATAGCTTTGCACTGAGCCTTGAGCATTAACTCCTTATTAAAAAGGACTTCCAGGTGCCCCTGGGCTCAAGGAGGGCCTCAGGCCAGGGTAATTAAAACATAGCCTTGAACAACATGGCCATATAATATGGGGCCCCATGATGAGAGATTATCAATTTATTTTAATTACAGAAAAAAGGTGCACACGTCTAAAATAATAAATTGCCTCAGACCCCACATTTTATGGAAAGGATGACTGTCAAAGGGGTTAATTTTCATTTTGAAAACTCCTCTTCGTTCTTCAATGCCCTTTCCTGTTGGCAAAGAATCCGGTCTTATTTGTGAAGTCTTGCCAAGACAGAGTTGGTCAATTTCATTTTTTACTCCTATTAAATTCTGTTTCTAGGTTTCTTTGCAATTATTACCAACCATGTAGAAATCGTCTCTCTCCCCCCTCTTTCCCACTTGTTCTGAAAGAGTCAACACTTCTGGACCTTCTTGCATGTCTCATCTTTGAAACATGAAAGCAGAGAACAAGTTCGTCACACAGAATTGTCCGAGAGTCATGATTTCCGGAGGTCTGAAGGGAGTGGCAGGGCTGGGAAGAAATGGGGAAAGCGTCACCTGGACAAAAAGTTGTTTTCTAGCATCGACAAATTGTTCCCGTGTAGACGCGGATGAAAAAGCTACAAACCGTTCATTTCTTTAATAGAAAGCCACGATCAAGATTTTTTTGTAATGTTGAAACTACTAACCATTAAACGTTGGCTCAAGCTTATTTTTGTCACGCCGCGCCAACCACAGACAGCCCACGTGCATGCAGAGTTTGGCCCATGGGCGGCCAGTGTAAGGCCCTAACTTTCACCGCTCCAGCTGCTCCCTCGTTCAGTCCCTTCATCACTGGCCCCATGTGTAGGCACCGCAGAGCAGAGAGAGGAGGGGAGCCTAGGAAAGAGAGTACACCCTGCTACCCCAAGCCCACCCAGCCACTGTAAGTCTTGGGGTCTGTCTGGTCTCCCCTACCTCCCCGACCTGTTTCTCTGCCTGGAAATAGCTTCCCAACCTTGTCCAAACTCCTACTTAGGAGACAAAGTCCAAATGTCCCGGACAGCTCTTTGTCCTTTGCATTCTTCTTGTACCTTTGTTAGGATTCACTTATATCAACATCCTCAAATAGCAGTATGCATCCCACTCACCTGGAGGGCGTGTTAAAACAGGCTGCTGGGCTCCAGCCCTCGAGTTTCAGATTCAGTTGGTCTGGGGTGGGGCCCAAGAATTTGCATTCTATCAAGTTGCCCAGTGCTGCGTCTGGGGACCACACCTGGAGAACCGCACGCTCGTCCTTTGCGCTGTGTGTAGTTTATCTGTGGATTTCCAGAACAGGCACAGTCAATAACCCTTTCATTAATGGTAGTAATGGCAGTCACTTTGGCTTCCTTGCCAAGCTGATCTAATGAACATCTGCCTGATGTCAATGGGAAGTCGTGGCTGATCCACACACCCCCTCACATGAAACTTTCATATACTTCTAGAACCGAAGGGCTCAAAGAGTCCTTCAAGATTGTCTAGTTTAATCTGAACATTTTATAAATGAAGACACTGAGGCTGTCTGTCTTAGCTTGGCACCTTCATTTTCCAGTTACACTCCAATTTCCAAGGTCTGCCTTCCTATACCAGCTAAATCCCAATTCTTTCCTCTAAAACACAGAAAAGCCATGATAAATTTTGAAGATTTCCTGTTGGGATATGTGGAGTGGATTAAAATGATAAACATTGCACAGAGCAAAATATTTTTGTGACTTTTGTTGCATTAGCTATATATCTACATTGTTTCCCTTGTCACTAATTTCCACATGCCTAGGAACTATTCCAAATCTGTACCACAAGAAATGAAAAATATACCTAATTACTTCTGCTTAAGCTATTTACATTTATCTTTTAACAGTGCAAACTTCTCCTTGCAAAACTGGGGATGACACAAAAGTTACTTGCAAACCCTAGTAACAGGTCCCATTGACCTCCAACCCTAAAATCAAATATATGACAGATTTTAATATAGATTTCTCATAAAAAATTTTAAATGCAGTAAAAACTCTTAGTGTGTTATAGTTCAGTCTTTCTTCCCAAAATGATAAAGTTATCCTCTACTCAGCTTGTCATGTGATACTGACAGTTCATCCCTACCCTGACTCTCACCATTAACTTTCATGCTGATAATTCAACATTTCTGACAAGTATTTATCTAGTGTCTATTGTATGCTGGGTACCGTTTTATGCGTTACAGATCTAGTAGCTAAACAAGATAGTTTTAAGGTCTTGCCTTTCAGAAGCTCTGGTCTGATGTGGGCTGGTCTCTTGTGATAAGTACAATGAAAAAACCAGGCAGAAATAGTAATAAAGGGGCAGGCCATTTTACATAGAGGGCCCAGGAGGTGACATTTGAGCCTGACCTGTACTAGATGGAGAAGCTTGTGAAGACCCTGGTGGAGGGAACAGCAAGCACAACAGCCCTGAGGTGGGAATTAGCCTGTCATTTTCAAGAAGTGGCCAGAAGGCCTGTGTGGATGGAGAAGAGGGAAGGAGGAAGAAGAAGGAGCCTCTGCAGAAGGGCTAGGAAGGATCAGGTCATGGGGTAAAATAAAGGGGGCCAGAGTCCTAACGGAAATGGCAAGCCTTTGAAGGGTTATAGCAGGACAGCCATGTAAACTCACTTGTTCTATAAAGTTCCCTCTGACTGCCATGCGGAGAATCGACTGTTTGAGATACTAGTCATGGTCAAGGGTATAAAGAGGGAGGTTAGGCAGGAGGCTGCTGTGGTGACTCTGGAGAGAGAAGGCGGGCGTATGAACCCAAGGCCAAGGTGGGCGACATGACTGCCGGTGACCAGTTGGTGATCTCTTTTGAAGGCATTTCAGCTGGAAAGAAAGGTCAGTGTGCCAGGTTGATCTACAGTGGAGGGGAGCTGGTTTCAGGACAGGGGTAAAGAAGGAAATCTAGAGAGAGCTTTGTGGGTGCCGAGGAAGAGAGGCTGAAATGAAAGGCCAGCGTTTCCAGCTGGGAGCAACCCACGAGCTGCCAGAACGGGCTGATCGATTGAGAGCAATATGGGATTAAACTGTGGGATAAAAATCGTTGAGGAAGATGAAGGGCAACCAGAATAACAATGAAGGAGAACATGTTATAGCCAGAGGGTAGAACATGATGGTTTGATTTTAGAGGTGAGGCAGTTCTGAGTTGCTTATCTGTAGGTGTCCGTCCCCCTCTGTATGGTAGTTTATGTAGAAAGAAAAGCCTACTAGATCCCCGGTGGCATAGGGTTTGTGCCTCCTGACTTGTGCTTCACTCCTCATGCCCCAGTTGTAAACTCCTGACCTGATTCACTAGGCTTCTGACTCGTCACCCGTTTAAGCCTCTGTCACTCTGTCAAAGCAACTTCAGTCTGCTGGCTGGCAAATTTCCTTCTAGTCTTCTGGTTAACTACTATGCTCTTTCCTGTATGGCACTGTGATCCTCTGAATAACCTTGAGAGTGACCTCTCTCTGGCTGGATCTGATCCCTAGTACCTCTCATCCTCAGGTTGTCTCCCACAGGCCTGCCTCTGCTGGGAGTCCCACCTGGATAACCACAGGGCGCAATGTGTGACCACAATCGTGGACTGTAGATGTGGATTGCAGGTGAAAGCCACTAGACAACAGGAAGGTAAGAAATTATGGAGCTAGGGGAATGGGTGAATTTCAAACTATAGTGGGCCTTCCCCACTGCCTCATGGGAAGAAATAGAAAATGCAGAGAGAAATACCTCATCTTACCACCAACAAATCTATTAGTGGACCTTAATCTTTGGGCACATACTCTCTCCCCCCTCCTTTAATGATGTTTCTAAATGTTCATCCACCATTCATACTGCTCTTGTTCCACCTTCCTTCACAGCCAAACTAGAAAGCCCACACCCATCCCCCCTTCTCTACTTCCCACCCACCACTTCTCCACTCCCCATGCAGTCCTGTTTCTGATCCCACACGCCACTGAATGTATGTAAACCTCCAATACTAGAACCAGGTCAAATAAATAATTTTTAGGCTCTTAATTTTACATGGGGTTTCTCTTAGTATTTAATTCACTCCTTGAAATTTCTGGTACAGTCGAGATGGAGTAAGGCCACGATAGTCTATCTTCCCTACTGACTATGACTAAAGTCTCCATTCCAAATACAAAAAGCAACTCCCTAGGACTCTGAAAATTAAACACAAACAGGTAGACTGGGGAGAGGAGTCAGAACGTAAAAAACTGACCCATATGGGCAGTAAGTGAGTTTCCCTCTTTTTATTTCCTCTTCCCTTTCTTGCACTCGAGCCAAAGACAGTCTTCCAGTGGACCTGACACAGCAGCACCATGGACATCTAACATTCTGAGATAAATTTTGCCTCTCTGCCCAGAACACTGGGATATGGCCCTTTATAAGCCACAAAATATGGAGGAATTACCATTTTTTTTCTCTCGTGGTTTTGCAAGGCTGGTCTCCCAGTGGAGCCCATGTGGTAGGCAGCAACTCTAGATGCTTAAACTCTGATAAAAAACAATGTCTTTCTGGATTGAGGAATTGGGTAAAGGGGCCCCCATAATCAAGAGAATAGAGAGGGGCATTCCATTTTCTTTCTCTTTTTCTCCCCTATTTCTCTAGGATGGCCACAGTCATGGGAATTATGCAGTGACAGCATGGGCAGCTAAAACTCCAAGATAAATTCCATCTTTTTGGCCAGAGAACCAGGGAAATGGGTACCTTCTAAATAGAGAGAGTGAGGGAAATTCTGGAGATGAGAGATTTGGAGAAGTGTTTCCCCTAATTCTGTGAATGAATTGAGTATAATTTCTAGGCTTACTCTTGAGCTATAGTTAGAATAGACTGAAGAGAGCACAGCAGAAGCTCTGAGAACTGAACTTTGATTTAAACAATCACCTGGGTCTCAGACTAATCCCTGAGTGGCACATGCTCACAGCAGATATGCTCAAAGCATATCAAGGGCTTTGACAACTTAGCTGACATGGGAACCATCACCCGTGGAAGGTGTGAAAGAAATTGAAAACTGAAAATAACTGAGTTGAAGGCCTGCTAACACAAACAGATAATCAACACTCTTCCAAGGGTTTTAATGGGATCTAGGATCTAAACAACAGGATGTTAAAAATGTCTAGGATATATATACAATGGAATATTACTCAGCCATCAAAAAATAAAATCTTACCATTTGCAATGACGTGGATGGAACTGGAGGGTATTATGCTAAGTGAAATAAGTCTATCAGAGAAAGACGATTATCATATGATATCACTGATATGTGGAAGGATATCATGTGGAATGATATGTGATATGACAGAGGATCATAGGGGGAGGAAGGGAAAAATAAAATAAGATGAAATCAGAATAAGATGCCTCCCCAAAGAGAGGGAGGCAAACCATAAGAGACTCTTTACTATAGGAAACAAACTGAGGGGAGGAGGGTCAGGAACTGGGGTAACTGGCTGATGGGCATTAAGGAGGGCATGTGATGTAATGAGCACTGGGTGTTATATGCAACTGATGAAACATTGAACTCTACCCCTGAGGCTAACAACACATATATGTTAATTAAATTTAAATAAAATAAAATTTTGAAAAATGTCTAGGATATAATAAAAATATATTTAATTTACAAAGAACTAGGAAAATGTGAGTAATTCCAAAGGGAATCAACCAGTGCCCACTGCAATGACCCAGATGTGAGAATTACCAGGTAAATATTTTAAAGCAACTCTTACATGTATATTCCACAATGTCAAGGCAAACACACGTGAAAGAAATGGAACGATAAGAGGTCTCAGAAGAGAAATAGAAATTGCAAATTAAAAATTTAGGAATGAAAATTATATCTGAAATAAATTTTTATTCCTTTTAAAAATCCTTTCCCTTTGCCTTCTACTCTGCAACACCTTTCACATTTTCAGTCTAGTCTGAGAAATCCTCCTCTGTCTTCCTCACTGTGTTCTCTTCTTCCATCTATCTCTCTTGTGTTCTTGGCTTTCTCCTCCTTTTGCTGTATGTTTTCATACGTAAGCTTATGCTCAACTTCTCTACTCTTACTATTTCTTTCTCTTCACTCATCATCCATTCTTTATACTATTGTCTTCAGGCTTTTGCTTTCAACATTCCACAGAAATTCCTCCTATTTAGGTCATTGGTGAAACTCCTCATGGCTAAACATAATGAACAATTTCAGTCTGCTTTATTGACACTCTTGTCTGAGTCTGGGCCACAGCACTGGGCAGAGTAGATGCTTAATATATTTGTTGTTTGGATAAGTCTACAATAGGCAATGGCTTATAACTATCAAAATAACCTGGTTGTTATGATTTCATAAACATTTGTTTTTCTATATCTGTTGTATGTAATAACCTTCCACCATCTCATATTTGCAAATAAATAATAATAATAATAATAATAATAATAATAATAATAATAATGCTTATTGAGCACCTGCTGTGTGTCTGGGCTTGTGCCTTGCTCTTGCATGTACCGTGATTGCACTGAGTCCTCAGAACTACCTCAAATGGGTATTGCAAAACTATTATCATCATTTTAGAGATTAGAAAATCAAGGAACAGAGAGGTTTAAGTGACTTGCACAAGAAGATAATTGACCCAAGATCTATATCCAGGAATTGTAACTACAGACAATGCATGCTATTATGCTCAGCTCTGCTCAAAGGGCTTCTATCCAACTTTCTACAGTCAGCTCAGGCCCCCCTATAAAAAGACTTTCTTGAATAATGAACACCACCACCCTTCTAACGTTGGTTAGCCTCTTTGCTGGTCTCCCAGAGCACTCTACATGACTCATAACAGGGACCATCTTCCAGGGCAATCATCTGTTGATGTGTCTTTTGCTCCTACTAGAAGTAACTCTTCAGCAGCAGGGACTGTGTTTTATCTTTTTATCCAAATTGCAAAGTACTCCATATAGTAGACCTTCAGTTAGTAATTGCTCAACTAAATGTGAACAGTTGCCATTAGCCTAACCCTCTCTATGTTTAAGCATTGACTGGGCCTTTCTGCTTGAATCTCCTCAGTACTCATGGACAACTTGGATCAAATGGAATTCATACATTCTCCCCACTATTGCCCAAGATTGTTCTTAAGCTGTGATCTTTTTTTATTATTATTAAGTTACCAATATCTATCCTGCTAACCAAGTCAGAAACCTGGCAAGCATCCAAGATTTGTCTCTTTTGTGCCACTAACTAATCAATCAACTGCTTTCACTGATATCTTCTACACAACTCTTAATCCTTCCCTTTCCCTTGATCTCCTTGCTTCTGTGCTTCCCTCCATTATGGCAATAATTACAAAATATTGGGATTACTTATGTGCATATCATCACCTCCCTCCCTGCCACTGGTCTGCAAACTTCTTGAGGAAAAAGATAATCTTTTCATTTTTGTATCCCTAAGTTCTGTCTCCTCTGGAGTGATAACTTGGGGCATGGATCAAATGACCTAGTGGTTATCAGCTTATACTTTGCAGTAAGCTAAAGAGGGAATTCCTCTCATCAGGGATTATCCTTACGATAGCCATGAAAGTTGTTCATAAATATTCCAGTTCTCCTTTTAGGTATCTTATAAGGTTGTACACCCCTGCCCATTTTGAAGTTAGATCAGCATGACTTGCTTTAGCCACTGAAATAGAGGTGATGGATGATCTCTGGACAGAAGCTTTCAGAGATAGCACATGATTCACCACATCCTCTTCCCTTCTCTTCAGAGCAGGGACATATATGTGAGTGCCAACTTTGTCCCATGAAATGTGAGTAAGAAATCAATTTTTGTTCTAGTAAGCCACTGAGGGTTAAGGATTATTTGTTACTGCAACATAACTTAGCCTATCCTGACCAACATGACATCCTTGGGTACCAGCATTTTTCTCTTCTGGAGGAGTGGTGATCAGGGAATACCATGCTGCTGTCCCTTTCTTGTCTCACAGATGTTTTTATCCAGATGAATTCAGGTTAAAATTAGCATCAAGGGAAACCTTGAAATGGAACACAAGTCCCAACCTGGCAATATTCAACCTAAGAATTATGTGTGGAATGCAAAGGGTAATCGTATTTGCTTTGAAGGATAATTATGAGCTAATTGTATGTAAGAATGGAGGAACCACTTCTATTCATATAAGTGTTTTCTCTCGACTGAGCGTCGAGAGAAACAAGCTGATCCAGTCAGGGATAATATGCCTCCTGGAGCGCTGCTGGGGCCAAAGGATTAATGCCACAAATATTTGATTGGGATTACTTAATTAGGACATTAAGTGAAAAGTCTGTCCCCAAAATAGCTCAACATGGGAAACAGGATAACATTATAACCACACTTATTAAGCATTTAGAGTTTGCAGTGCAGCATTTGTTATGAAGAAAACTCTGGAGAAAACTCTAGGAAAAAACTCTGTACGTATTAATATTTTCGATCACCAGTTCCTCCTTGCTAGAAGAAGTAGACAGCTGAGTCTGAGAGACCATTTACTTCCCATATTGTCCACCTTTCCTCTGCAAGGAACCAAATGTCCAGATAACCCCCACGTTTCAAGGCATTTTGGAAAGTCCTTATGAGCTCACTTCTCGTTTTACTGAATTTCTTCCAATGTAGATATTCTGTTTCCTGCAGCTTCTCATCCTTTCATATTTTTTAAAACTCTCTTTCATTTTTATTTTCAGTCCTCTAAACATGATCCACTTCTGTCCTTTATCCACTTGCCCCCTTGGTTTTGCTTTCATTGTTTTTAGGTTGGAGCTCTTTTTCACTCCTAAGAAAACTGTCATGGATCAAAAAAGGTTTGACTTTGTGGTTCAGTTCAGATGACCGCTTGCCCTCAGAAAGCAAACCGAACTCTACAGTACTTCCGTTGTGGAATCCCAGAAGCCTTCCTTGATTTCCTGCAAACAAAACTACCTCTAGTGTTAAGGAGCACTTTCATCCATTCTCTATAACACCACATCATTGTATTTTGACTTACCTTCTCTGTCTCCCGCACCACACATGAAACTCCTTAGAGGCAGCGAACTTGGTTTATTCATCATCACATCTCTGGTCCCTCACAAAGCCTGGCACCTTATTTTTAGGATAGAGACCTAAATAGGATAGACACCTGATGCTATAGGACAGAAGTCTCGAATTGTAGCCCTTGGGCTGGTGAGACCCTCAGGCATGTTCTGTTTGGTTCACAAGGAGTTGCCCAGCACCAGTCTTAACTATTTTTAATTAATTGCCAACTTTAAGAATGGAGAAATTTATCACTTTAAAAATCCAGATTTTTAGCTCAATCTTAAAAAAAAAAAAAATAGGAGATTGGACAACGTTGAGCTCAGATTCCAATGTAGGAACAACTGCTATGGCTGAGCGACCACTCTCCTCTTTGGAGGACACCACGGCCCTGGTCTCCAGATGACCACGGCTTGCCACGAATGTCCCAAGCAGCCCAGAAGCCATCAGAATAGCACCTGAGTGACAGGCTCCACAGGGACAATTTTCAGGTCAGTGGTTTCAGGACAGAGCCCTCTCCTGATTGTCAGGCCAGAGATGAGGAATTAATGTTGACACAGGTGGGGACCTCCAGCCCAGGGAGCCCTGGACTTGCTCCCTGTCGCCCTCAGGGTGATTCTGCTTTGGTAATGATTGCTTCAAACCACAGCATACTTTCTGTTCCGCTGATCTACTCAGACTTCAGCTTCCAGCTTTAAGACATGAGGATTTACATAATGAGAAGGCAAAATGGTAGCCTAGTGATTCTTTAATTCAGATGTCTTCTGAAGCCTCGGGCCTCTGTGAATTTTGGGGTGTGACCCTGGACTATCACTCATGTTGAAGCATTTAGTGTCTGTCTGTCTTTTTGAATTCCCTTCCCTGTTCTTCTCTCTTCCCTGCCACACTTCTGTAATTAAATGCATTTTTGTCCTTATGCTGATGATCTCAAGTCTAATTTCCTGATCATCCTAGTATTTTAATCTTATTTGTCTTTGTTTTTTTGTCTCTACACATCTTTTCCACTTCTAAAAAGTAGAAAAAGTTAAGACTACAAAAATTAGTATCTTTTTAGATTATGAAAGTAAGACATGACTTTTTAGAAAATAAAGCAAAGCCTATGAAAATAAAAATAATCCAGCTTTCTACCTTCTCACTATGATTATTTGCTTCATAATTGGAAGTTTGTTGCATGTATAACAAAGTCGTACTGTATTCACTTTTTAACTTATAACCTTTTTTTCCAAAATTATTTGAAAACATTATTTTTAGTGGAAATGTAATATTCTATCTACAGATGTATAAAAGTTGTTGAGCCTTTCCCCTATATGCATTAACATTATGTCTGGTTTACTTTTCACTTTATAAAAAAATCTTCACTTATATTTAGCTAGTTCCTTGGAGGAGATTTCTCAAAGTGGAATTTCTGGCTCAAAAATTAAGAATGTTAAAAAAAAATCTGATGAAATATATTGTCAAATTGCTTTCAGAAAGTTCATCCTTTCACACTCTTGCCTGCTGTGCTTCAGAACACACGGCTATGTTACCTGCATTATGAAATTTAAAAACTTTTGATGACCAGGTGGTTGAAAAAAAGTTTTAATTTATATTTGGTTTTGTTGAGTCTGAATATTTTCAAATATTCATTGTCCACTGTATTAATTACATTGTTTTTGAATATTGTTTATATTCGTTGCCCACTTTTTTGTTGGCTCCTTGAGAATTTTTCTGATCTCAAATACTTCTTATACATTTAGGATAGTGGTCCTGTGTCTTTTATATTTCCTGCAAATATTTCTCCCAATGTGCCAATGGCCTTTTTATTTTTTATGACATTTTTACATACATAAGTTAAGTTTTTAAACTTAGCATATCCCATCAATTTTCCTTTTCCTTCCTCTTATACTTAAAAGTCCTTTACAAAATGGTAATTACATGGGGGGATAGAGTTGTTATTGTGGTAATCATTTCTCAATATATATGGGTACCAAATTATCATGATGTATTCCTTAAACTTACATATGCTATGGGGCACCTGAGGGCTCAGTCAGTTAAGTAGCCCACTCTTGATTTTTGCTCAGGTCATGACCTCAGGGTTGTGAGATGAGCCCCATGTCGGGCTTCACACCGGGTGTGGAGCCTGCTTAAGATTCTCTCTTTCCCTCTGCCCCTTCCCCTCCCCGCCCCTCCCTCCACTAGCACCCACTCTCTCTCTCTCTAAAAACAAAAACAAAAACAAACAACAACAAAACATAACAAAAAAACCTTACATATGTTATATGTCAATAATATCTCAATAAAGCTGGTGCAAAAAGAAAGTAATTAAAAAAAGCCTGAGATCAATTAAATACCCAGCTATATTTTCTAGCTTTTTTTGTTTTAGGTTTTACATTTAATTTGACCCATTTGTTTCTTCCTTCTAATGGGTCACAGTGCCAGTTGCGCATTAACTAAAATGACCACCTACCAAAGGCAAATGTGAGAGCAAACTCAGGTGTGCGGTCCACCTGGGAGAGTGTATGACAGAGGGAAACTTCGGCTCCTCCCCTGCAAAGTGAGAGCTTTCCTTTCTACCCGGCAGTGTTGTTCATATAATGTTTGGTATCCAGTAAGTGACCCAAAAAGACCACCAAGATACTTCCAAATCATTTTTTTAAGATTTTATTCATGTATTTGAGAGAGACAGAGAGATAACAAGAGAGAGCACGAGCAGGCAGGGGAGAGGGAGAAGCAGGCTCCCCGTTGAGCAAGGAGCCTGATGTGGGGCTTGAACCCAGGACCCTGAGATCATGACCTGAACCAAGGCAGATGCTCAACCGACTGAGCCACCCTCATGCCCCAAAATAGTTATTTTTAAGCAGCATTTGGCATGTGATGCTTCCTTATTGTGGAAGAAGCTATGCTAGGTCTGCTGAAAGACTGGCTATGAAATTTGCTGATTTCCCTCTAATTCCTTCTCTACTACTGCTGCCTTATTAGTCTTGCTTTATAACAAGTAAAAAAGTCCTCCCTCTGAACCATTTTTTTCAGCAATGTTCTTAATTGGTTTTTTTTTTTCAGATTAACTCAATAATTTTATTAATTTCTCTCTACCCCAAATCCCGCTAGGGTCTTTGTTGTAATTTTGTTAAATCTAAAAATTAATTTGTTATTAAAAAATTAATTTGTAAAGATATGACATCTTTATAATCTTGATTTGCCCATAAGGGAAAAAAATAACGGCTAACCTTCATGAGAGCTTACCATATGCCACTGGCCAATCCAGGGTATTTTCACCTGTCAACTCATATCATCAGCACAATGGTTTTCAGAAGAAGGGGTACATTTACAAATGAGGGGGCTCAGGCACAGACTGCAAAGCAGTCCTTTAAAAAATCACTGGTTGTAATGGGCGTAAACTAAATTTATCCTAGTAATCACTTCACAATATACACATATATCAAATTGTTATGTTGCACACTGAAAAATAATACAATGTTCTATGTCAGCTATTTTCCAATTAAAACTGGGAGACAAATAAAGCAGTAGAAAAAATGTTTAAAAATGTTTAAAAATGTAAAAACTCACTAGCTAGGTTTTTCTCCAGTCTGATGCTCACTGTCCACTTTCTCCACCTCTTTCCTGCTTTCTTAGCCTCACACTGTTTCCATTTCCCATTCCATTCTGAATGCTTTCTCTACCTGCTTTGCCTCCTCATTTTACTCTTTAATATAATTGGTCATATGATGCTGTTCTGAAGCCTAAATGTAATTGATTTGAATTGTGATGCTTCACTAAGGAAACAATATAAGACCTCACTTGACCTTTGTTGAGAGCTGGGGGGTCTCGTACCCCACCCCATCCCCTAAGGGAGATAGGTGACTTCGGATATAGACACTGAAGATGAATAGAAAGCCAGAATCTCAAAGATACGGGGAAGAGAAAAGAGGGAGCAGAAGGGAAGTTTCAGGATGAAATTCCACCTCCATGTTTAACCTCAAGAATCTGAGAATATGTTTACTTTGAAATTATTGAACACCTACTGTATGCCAGGAAGAGAATCCTGAAACCTTATCCTTCATTTCTTTTGGGTGATGTTTCTATTGGGGTTGTGCAGGTGGGAGGAGGAAAACTTCCTGGGTCCTAAATAGCCCCAGGCTGTGCTCCAGCCCCAGGGGGAGTGGGGAACTGTCTCCATTTGGCCCCTACAGAAGAAAGTAGTATTCACTTTGCTGCTTATCCTAGAGCAGAAGAAGGCTTTAATTCATGATTGATCTGACAGGATGACAATTCAGTTCAATTAATGTAGAGTCTTGAAACATTTCCAGGTTGATGTAACTATTCACAGCGCTCCATGGACTGGACTCTCACCCCAAAGGGCTTCTTACAATCCAGTTTTGGCCCTGGATCTCAGCCTGGCTGGGGGTACCTGAGGCCCCAGCACGGCAGAGTGTAACATGCAGGCTCTTGGCCATATGGCATCCCCTGAGCCTGCCGTTCTCTGATCTATGCCAGAATGGGCATAGGCTGGGATATTCCAGGACTTGAAGGGAGACGCAAAATGTCATAGAGCCAGTATGAGGTTAAGCTTTCATTTCACTTCTTTAGGGCATGAGTAGAAATGGAACTGAGAGGAAGCAGAAAATGCCATTATTGATTCTAATGCAGGGCAAGTTGAGGTGAGGACATAATATACAACTTTTGGGCTCTCTGGGGTATGATCTCTTTATACATATAAAACAGGTTTTAAAAATGTCCAAAAATGAGGGAGCTGCTGTAGTTATAGATTTCACCCCCTTGGTTTCACATAAGCCTATTTTCTCCATACTTTAAGGAGAGAAATATCTAGAATCTGGCTGATCAGTGTTTTGTTTGTTTTGACGGAGAGCTTGGTTGGATGGTCGGATGGGATGCCCACAGGAATAAGTCATTGCTTCGGGATTTATGCTATGATCAAATATATACATATTCCTCCCTGTGTTGCTATTTGGACTCCACAAGGCTGAATGGCAGTTTGGCTCAATTAATTTTAGAGGCTGCCTATTATGTAAGGGCTAAGTAAGCTTCCCAGAGAGAGCCACACCTCCCAATCAGCATCCTGACAGGCATATTGGGAGGAAGAGGGGAAAAGTGGTGTAGGGGACCAGAGGCTGCCAGATGGTGGGGGCAGAAGGAGGCAATGCCTCGAAGGCCAAGTTAAAGGAAGAGCTTAGAGAGAAATTCCCATCTGTGGGGAGTGAGAGAGTGGAAGCACAGAGGGATAATAAAAGAAGAGAGCTTACAGAAGAATATCAGAAAACAGGAGGTCATTTTCAATCTGGACCTCCCACCTAAAGGACTAAGAAAGAAATCATAAACAGGAGAATGCACATCAAGAAAATGTGCATTTGTTTCATTCACAAATGAAGGGTGACTCTCCTCAGAGAGTTCACTTAGTGGCCCTGAGAAGGGTACTTTTTAAGTATTGAAATCGTGCACATTTGCCAGCATTCACAAGTTGGTGTGGGATATTGACAACTTGTTTAAACGTGGTTCGTTTTTGCTATTAAAGCCTCTGATGCGTTTTCATGAAACCCATTCGATAAAACACAAAGGCATGTCACTTTTAATGAAAGAAAAATACTAGTGAATTTCTTGGCCATGTTCTTTCTTTATAATGGAATCTGAGGTATAAATGCAATATTTAACACATCTGAAATTTAGAATGCTCTTTTTAATTACACGCATGCACGTCACTCCATGTGCATTATTCACTTTGCTAATTTTGACCAAAGAATGAATTACCATTTGAACTAAACTCTTAATGAATGAATATAAAATTAAGCTCTTCTTCCTAGGATGAAAATGGGTTACAAATAAGACGTAAGCCTGAGGCTCCATTTAGGTTTCATTAACCAAATGCCTCTAACAGGAAGATAAGCAAAGAGCAATATTCAAGTCTTCCGACGCATAGAGCAAAGCAATATTAATTTCAAAGGGGAGGGGATGAAAAGGAAATGGAAACAAGCAAAGAGTTCTGGTTCTAGACAGAGGAAGGGGTTTGTATGTATGTAGCGTGGACAGACACAAATGCCTACATGAAAGTACACAGTGCAAGAAGCACTTATTGGCACAAATACACTTGCTTGGATTCCACAGTGGAGCGGAGAACCCTTGGTCAATGTTGAGAGACCGCGCCACCTTCTGGTTGCCATGTGTGTGACAGGCACTCATATTGTTTACAGACTAGCATTTCCGTTTTATGCAAAACTTATATTGAAGGGAGGCAACAGATACGTTCCTTGCGCTGCGCACTGTGTCCCCTGGGAACTGTATTGGAATGAGAACACGATCCATAAGTGTACTCCAGTGACTGCTCTGCATGAAAATCTGAGTTTGCTTTTTAAGCTTGATCAACTGTAATGGTATATGATGGGCCCGACGTGCGCGCAGGCCGTCCTGCAATCCTGCGAGCAGGAGGCTTCGGCTGCCGGGCTTTTCCCTGGTTGCCACTTTCTGAACTTCCTAGAGTCGCAGAAGTGGAGCCCCAGCAAACGAGGCAAGGCCTCTGCTGGTCAGGGAAAGCAGGTGGGGGACATGCCATCGTGCCTGTAAAGCTGCAAAACGACCAGTAAACGTGTAAGCTAATTTCTGGACAACTGCTCACACACAACTCTGGCCAGAGGATGATTTGGGGAATTACGTCCTGCTGAAATTCCTTTGCAGTTTCAGTGGGATCAACTCTGGTGTCATGGTGGTGGGAGTCTGGGCCAGAGAAGTGAGCCAGGTAATGACACACCTTTGCCACCCACCAGGGCATCCTGGCAGGAGGACTTTCGGAGGACCCAGGACCACCCCTTTTTAGGGGTATGTCTGCTAGAGTTGCATATGAAGCTCTAGTGTTGGAAAAGATGGTCACAAAGGAAAGGTATCGGTTTCCCCACGTGCTTTGATTAAGGGGTTTATATGTCTCTGTCAAAATTAGCCCTAAAAACCTTAATGCTTAAGGTTAAATGCTTAAATGCTAGGAACCTTGTGAATGCCTCTATGGAGGCAAATATATTTATGTAGACAAAGGAAGCCTTGTTGAATAATTGTTCTTTACATTTTATCAACGCAGACTTCCAAGATTTTTTAGGCAGGCAAGCCTATGCCACAATCGCCTCCCTGTCCTCTTCGGTCAGCTGCTCACCACTCTGCTCCCCCCACACATGCTCTTAGCCCCAAGGATAAAGCAGAAAGGTAATAAGACGGGGCGCCTGGGTGGCTCAGTTGTTAAGCACCTGCCTTCGGCTAAGGTCATGGTCTCAGGGTCCTGGGATCGAGCCCCGCATCGAGCCCCGCATCGAGCCCCGCATCGAGCCCCGCATCGAGCCCCGCATCGGGCTCCCTGCTCCACGGGAAGCCTGCTTCTCCCTCTCCCACTCCCCCTGCTTGTGTTCCCTCTCTCGCTGTGTCTCTCTCTGTCAAATAAATAAATAAAGTCTTTTAAAAAAAAAGGTAGTAATACTTTTATCCACAGAAAATAGAGTTTTACTGTAAGGATCGGATGACTTCTTCAACTTTCTATTTCATGTTACCTAGGTTGACAGAAACTGTAATGTTTTTGTAAACTGAACTATTTTTGAATCCACAAATAAAATGATCAAGAAAGGAGTAGTTAGAAAAAAAGAAAATGCAGGTTTAATTTAAAAAACTAAATTTAGCTGTTGTCGTGGTAACTCATGGTCCTAAATTAATATTGGAATTCACTCTGTCTAAAATTTGATTATAAAGAATACAATCTTTTAAGATAGGTTTTTAAAGAGTACTCCAGCAAAAAGAACAGTGGGGTTAACGTGTGAGATTCAATAGATGATGCAAACAGAGCCGCTTGAAAACAGATCAAAAACCTGTGAAACTCAGCAGCCAGCTTGAGGGGCTCCCACCAGCCCAATCTGGGACCATTTGAGAATCAAAATAAATACCGAGAGTGAAAGTCTGCAAACTACTGAATAGAATAAAAACTCCATGAGTTCATGGTAGACATAAAACATAAACAAATGGCTGAGAAAGAAAAGTTCTTCCTTACAGCAGAAAGACAACTAGAAAAGGTAAAGAAGTCATGAAATGAGAAGCTCACTATTTGGCAACCAGCGTCATAATAACCAATTCAGAGAAGGGTCATTGTGGACGCTACAAGTGGTGGGTGGAAAGTATGAGGATGATTATTTCTTTTCTTTTTTTTTTTTTTAAGATTTTATTTATCTGACAGAGAGAGACACAGCGAGAGAGGGAACACAAGTAGGGGGAGTGGGAGAGCGAGAAGCAGGCTTCCCGCGGAGCAAAGAGCCTGACGTGGGGATCGATCCCAGGACCCTGGGATCCTGACCTGAGCCGAAGGCAGCGGCTTAACCAACTGAGCCACCCAGGCGCCCCGAGGATGATTATTTCTATCATCTCATGCTATCTCTCTATAGAATTCATTAGAAAGGATGAAATGGGAACTTGAAAGTGAAGGAACCAAGTACCCCTCCCCTTAGCTGAGTGATCAAAGTTAACATCACCTGCAAATGCACAAATCTAGTCTGTGCTTCCTGATATGAAGCCCCAAGGAGAATTTAGCACCTCTTCTGTGATATTTCTGCCAAAGCTCAAAACACGAATCTCAACTCATGATGAAGCATCAAGTCAACCCAAAATGGGGGACATTCTATCTGATAATTGGCTTGCACTCTTAACAAAACGTCAGTGCCATGAAATACAAAGGAAGACTCAAATGCCATCCCAGGTTAAAGAAGACTCAAGGCGCGATGGCTTGAATGAAGCACATGGCTTTGGATTTTCTTTCTTACAGAAGGCGTTGAGTCAACTGGCAAATTGGACTAAACATCTATAGGTCAGCTAATAGTATTGTTTCAGTGTTAGTCTCCTGATCTTGTTAATTGTACTGTGGTTACCGAAGACAATTTCTTGTCTCTAGGAAACACACATTGAAATATTTAGAGGTAAAGGGGCTTCATCTCTGCAATTTCTTTTAAATTATTCAGTTAAAAAAGTGGTAAATGCTAATTTCTAGGCAACTGCGTATATGAGAAGTCTTTGTATTCTTCTTGGCAATCTTTCTACAAGTCTGACACTTTCAGCGGAAACAAATATTTTAATCAGTAAAATTTTGATAAAACTGCCATTTCTTCGGGCACCTGGGTGGCTTATTTGATTAAGTGTCTGCCTTCAGTTCAGATCATGGTCTCAGGGTCCTGGGATTGAGCTCCCTGCTCAGTGGGAAGTCTGCTTCTCCCCCTCCCTCTGCTGCTCCCCCTGCTCATTTTTTCTCTCTCTTTGTCTCTCTCTGTCTCCAATGAATAAATGAAAAAATCTTAAAAAAAAAACAAACCTGCCATTTCTTTCAGCTCACATAGTGCCAAATAACAAGTAATTCTAATTCTTCTTAACCAAAAAAGCAAGTTGAGTCTCAGGTACACTCAACTTCACGTGCTGAGGCTGGGATTTGGAAAGCCCATCTTTTGGGAGTCCCCTCTTTACACACCCTATCTGAGCTTCATCCTTGCCCTTCTCTTCTTGCTGGCCCTTTGTTCCTTCTTTCATTTACAGAACTTTTAGGGTGCAGCCTGACCCTGTGAACTGCTGGATAGTCAGAGATGAGCCAGACTCAGCTTCCAGTCTACGGTGCACACAGAGAATTCGAGTGGAGTATGTTTCAAAGTACCAGCATCGTGGAAAAATGAAGGGAGAAAATGGCACCATGGACAACTTCAAGGAGGAGTCTTGACGTGGGAACAGAAGCATACCTACAGTCCTGAGTCAGAGGGAGATGGAAGACATACAGGGGTGCAGCTGTAGGGGGGGTCTTTCTTGGACCCCTGACTGTGGGACACCCGCTCAGTGGTGACAGTTGTTACTGCCCAGCGGGCAGGGGCTGGGGCAGACCCGGTTGGCCCCGCTATAGCATTTGAATTCCGTCTTGGTGATGGAAGCCACCAAAAGATGATGCTTCGATTTCTGTATTAGAAGGACCCTTGCTGCTCAGCCTCCCTTTGTAGTTCTTTTGTAGGTTGATTGTTTCCTCACTGAATGACTGTTTTAAGTCAGTTGCTGTGCTGGTTTGAGGCACATAGGACCAAAGAAAAGTATGGTTTCTGCTCTAACAGAGTGTCCCCATTCTGCAGTCTCTGTGGCTTTTCTCGTTTTGTTTTCTAACAATGTGAGCCACGTTTAAAGACAATAGTAAGCAGTAGTTGGTCTGCCCTGTATTTATTTGTGCTTCTTAACCTCTCCCTGGAAATCCTAAGCCTGCTGTCCTTATTAAGCGAGCAGAAGAAAGTACTGGAACTACAGTGCAATGTGATGGAAAGCAAACTTTGCCTTCCCCTAGCCAAAGTAGCTGGCTTAAACTATACTCAAAGCTTTATGCCCAATTCTAGCAGGTAATATTAAAATTATAGGATTCCCTGAAACTCATCTTTTTAATCCACTTACTTAACAATATTCCTGTCATCTTAACATTTATAAGATAAAATAATTGTATCATTTGTATAATTCTGAAATGTAGTTAGCCATTATTTTCAATTATTTTTTTCACAATATAGTATGATCATTTATATTTCATGCTTAGTATACTAATTAGGTTAATAGCCTCTAGTTCTAAGTACTGTAGTATTTTATTTCATGGTGTTTGAAAGCTATCTTGTATGGAATATAATTTTCTCTGTATAAATTCACATATTATCATTATTTTTTGAAGTATATTTTTATTGTAAGAGTCAGCAGGAGAAAATACTCGAGGTAGTTTAGATTTTCTCAAAGAACATAATATGTCATTCAACCAAAGCACCTACTGTGTATATAACATCTGGTTAGGAGCTCTCAGAGGACACTGAAGAAGAAGTGGACAGGGAGGGTGAGAAGAGAGGGGGCTTCTCTAGACAAAGTTATTTGGTAATTAAAGAAATAACATGGGTTTCTCTGATACGTACTTCCACAACCTTTACAGGCAAAATTTGAATTTGAATCCTCAAGCTGCTACTTTCCAGCTACACAAATTCAGGCAACGTAACCACACTAAGGCTCAGCTTCCTTGATGTAAAATGCAGATAATAATGACACATCGGTGCCTCTTTCTCTTCTTCCATTCACAATTAGACTCCAACACACGCCCTGCCTTAAGGGGTAAGTGGTCCTCCTCCATCCATGTTGCAACACATGCTGTTTTCAGTTCTTGGAGATTATAGCTCGGAATCATGCCAAATCCATTCCAAGCTTCAGCTTCTTCAGGAAAGACAGACCAAGGAGTGGAAAAGCAAGTCTATGGATTGATTTGAAGTTTAGGGGTATTTACGGATCTTGTAATGAACTAAATAAAGTAAATAATGATTTGGGGGGTTATTTTCTTAAGATTTTATTTTTAAGTAATTTCTATACCCAATGTGGGGCTCAAACTTAAAACTGCAAGATCAAGAGTCGTACACTGTGCCAACTGAGCCACCTGGGCACCCCTGACTTGGGGTTTTTAATAATTAGAACTTTGAGCTACTATAGGGCTTCCCTTTTCTTGTTCTAGTTCCCATAGATTTCATCCAACTGGTTACCTTTTTAAATGGACATTGATAATTTTCGCTCATTTATTCTTTACATTTCCACTGCCACTACTTTTTCTCAGGCCCCACTGCCATTCTTCCTTCCTTCCCGGACTGTTGGCGAAAGTGTTCTCCTCTGTGGCTGGCTTCCCTCTCTCCGGTCCATCCTGCGCATGGTGGCCCAAACTATTCTGCTTAAGACATCATCTGTCTTGTGCTCCGAAGTGCCTGTCATTTCAGTTGCTCTGAAATGAAATCTGAAACCAGTTTACCCTTCATGGTCCTTAGACTTCAGCAAAAACCAAACAGCTGCTCAGTTGTCCTTGTATCAGGTATGATTTCATCCATTCTGTGCCCTCCACCTGCTAAAATCTTCTCTCTCACTCTCCCACCCAATCCAACTCAGCTTGGACAAATCCAGCTTCCCTCAAGTCTAAACTCAAATACCACCTCCTCCCCGACGTCTTTATAATTGTCCCTAATTGATAATACTCTTAACCCTTTTAATTCCCATACACTTCATTTTGAAGAATCTGCTCTCAAATAAAATCTATCAAAATCCCACCACACTGCACCTGTCTTGGGAAACGGTCACTTCTTCATCTGCAAACGGTGTGTCAGTGTAGGTGAAATCACCACCGTACGAGCACTCCCTGCAGGTCTCAATCCGTTCTGTGTTTTCCAAGTATTTAGCATAATGTCTTCATAGTAACATTCATTCAATTAGTAAATGACTTTTAATCAGACTCTTTATTCATTTATTTATTCAACAAATACTTACGGAACGCCTACTAGGTATGAAGCGTTGACCTAAGTACGGGATACACTGATAAACCAAACGGACCCAAATCCCTATCCACAAGGAGCTTGAACTTTAGTGTATGAGAAGGATGAGGGAGGGGACAGACAGTAGATCATAAAATAAGTAAGAAACATATATAGCATTTTAGAAAGTAACACGCGCTACAAAAGGAAGTTAGAGGTGTTTAAGGGGTCCGGGAAGTGCTAGGTGGGTGGTGGTGAGGACTGTGACTTAAATAGGCTTGCCAGGGGCTCCTGGGTGGCTCAGCTGGTTGAGCGTCTGCCTTTGGCTCAAGTCATGATCCCAGGGTCCTGGGATCCAGTCCCGCATCGGGCTACCCGCTCAGCGGGAAGTCTGCTTCTCCCTCTCCCTCTACCCCTCCCCCGCTGCTTGTGGTCTCTCTGTTTCTCTGTCAAATAAATAAAATCTTTAAAAAATTTTAAATAAATAAATAATAAATAGGCCTGTCACAGTAAGCTCTGTGAGAAAACTGAGCTCAAGCTGGAAGGAGAGAAGCCAATGAGTCTTTCAGACAGTTGATGGGAAGAGCATTCCAGCAGAGAGAACAGCCTGTGGAAGATCCTAAGGGGGAGCATATCTGGCATGTTTCTAGCACAACAGGGCGGGGCCACTGAAAGAGCTGCGAGAAGGGGATGGGAGCAGGGGCAGAGACCAGAGAGGGAGTGTGGGCAGGGAAGGTAGCTCACGCAAGGACTTTGGCTTTTCCCCTGAGAGAAATCTGAAGCCACTGAAGGGCTTTGAGCTGGAGTGGTGCGATCTAGTCCTGCCTTTATCATCTTTTACTCTACCTTTCACCTTTTGTGGATAAAGATGTTGACCTAAGAAAAATGCATCTAACAGTCCAACTACAAGCGTGGAGACAACAGAGCTGAAAAGGTGGCAGAAATAGGTCACACTGAACTAACTGCAACTCTGGCTTCTTGTGGCCGTCCATCCATTGACTGTTCTTTTCCTTTTAGTCCACATACACTAACCAGAACTTCTAGCCTTTCTGAAATTTTACTTAGGATTTCAGGTATTCTAGCAATAGCTTTCAGATAGCTTTGTCAATGCATAAAGTAACAGTAATGGTTAGTTACTAAGTATTCTGTATAAAATAGTATTCTATACTAAAATTGTCAAATTAGCCATTGGTTTAAGTCTAGTTTTGGAAACATCATTTTCATGTTGCTTTACTAGCAAATAGGGAAGAGATAAATTTAAAGTGGGCCTACTGTCTTGTTCTCCCACTGCATCTTCTTGTGTGGGTCCTAATGAGCTGTGGATTGACTAAAAATGTGTCATCTGCAGGAAAGAGTTGGAAAGGGGTGACAGTGCCTCTTACACTGGGTCCAGGGGGGCAGATATGGGGCAAGACTCACTCTGTCTGTCCCTTGCCACAGGTCACAAGTCACTCCCAAGGCAGTGAGGGAAGAATCCTGTTGAGTCCTCCCCATGAAGAACCCCAAGTACCTGGCATCTTGCTCATCTCAGTTCTGTGCTTCTGTCACCTTGCTGGAGTGTGTTACTCTACTGTATTGTGGATGAGATGGTGGGAGCTGACTCGGGACTGGCGCCACCTTTCCCATTCTGGCTGACATGCTCCTGGTCACTCTCCACTTAGGGATGCGGGCCCCTAAATTAGGGAAGAAAGGTCCAACCTTCATACAGATTTTACTCAATCACAGGGAAGAAATTGGTTGCAGAGGTCCAGGCCTAGAGTCAGACCGTAGGCATCTGAGTACCCTGGACCCTCCGCCCTTCTCCTTCCTTGCTATGTGACCTTGGGCACGTCACCCAGCCTCCCTGAGCTTCATCTCCTATATTTGCCTATTGGGGTCGACAAAACTTATTTTGTAATATTGTTGTTAGAGTTTTAGTAATAATCTCTTATTGAGGACTTGGCACATGGTAGCTCTTCAATAAATGCCAATTCACAATCTCAAATGATTCTAATGTGATATCAAATATAATTCTTCCTAGTCATGCATTTCAGCAATTTGCCTTTAATACATACAACGGATTAGTGACTTTTCCCTGATTTTAAATGTGAGTGACACTATTGAGTCCACAGATATTTTAGAAAACTTGATTTTCAAGGTAATTCTTCTACTGGGCTGGTAACAGTGAAGTGGAAATTGCTGTTTGGTTAGCTGTAAAGAATATTCCCAAAGGGAGTATTGTGAAATATCAAAATGGGCAGAAAGAATTGGTGAGTGAATCTTAAAGTTCTTTTTCCCCCAAAGATTTTCAAAGAGAGATACATTTTGTACACTGAGGGTTTTAGTCCTGTCGTGTACAGATATTTTGGGAGATCTGTTATATGCCAGGCTCTGAGAATAACAAAAAGCTGTACTTCAGCTCCTAGCCTGGAAAAGTTTTCAGTCTGGTAGATAAAACACTGTATGTTGTATTATATTACAATGTGATGTGTTCCAGCAGAGTGAGCCATACCTGGGGGCAGAAGGATGATTTTGATGACCTCTTGCTGTCTATTCCAGCTGAATGGTTTGGTGATGAGAAATAAGGCACCCGGATATTGTGATTTGGGGAGGCCATTCCCTACCAAGACAGCACTGGGTGTTGTGTGTTAATGGGGGCAGGGTATTTAGGATAAAATCATCGTTAGGCACTTCCATTTTTGCAAGTGATTAGTGGCATTAGCATTTCCCATTTTTGAGGGACTGTTAACTCCTTATGGTTATGAAAAGTGTCTCTTCTCCGTAGGCTACTTTTTATTCTACTATTGAAATCATGACCATTGATTCCCATCTGTGTCCACAAAACTAACATAGGCAGGTAACCTAGAAAAGCGACTCTCGGGTATTTGCATGTCGTCCCTGCTGGACAAAGGGGTTGGGGCTGCCGTGTAGACTGACTCTAAGGGACTTAAAATGAAAGGGGGTTTGGAGGAACCCACCACCAAAGGAGGTTCTGATATAGGGAGGGACCGGCCTCTCGCGCCCCACCAAAACGGGAGCGGTTCTCAAGCTGTTTAACTTGTGATTATTTTCTCCGGTTGCCTTTTCTTTGAAAACTAATTGTAGATGTGAAATGGCCATGTTTAAATAATTCATAAAAAAATAATAAATCCAGAGGAAAGTGGCAAAGGTGCAGAGAAACCTGGCGAAGTACAAAGAAGGGGTCGGGCCCGGTGCGGTTTTCCAAGAGGCTCCCCTCACTCTAGAGTCCTTAATTAGGCCTGCCTGCCTGTTTGGCCCTGGGTTGGTTTTGTTCTTTCAAGAGAGCTGTTGACCTAATCCTACATGAGAACACACCGAGCAGTAGCTTCTCACAGTTCATGAAAACATTTGTAAATGCTGTTATTTGGGCACGGGGAAAAAAATAATCGGTACCTTCTGACTGAGGGAAACTCATACATTTATAATTGTATTTTTTATTGTTGAGAAACAACCTTTTAGCTCTACCAATTATGCAAACCAGTTAGACAACATTGTTTAATGTAGGCAACTAAATGCCCAGAAGATCCTTAACTAGAAAAACAAGAGCTTCTGCAAGTTTTAGAGATTCTTCCAACCAGACAATTAATTGAAGTAACTCGACGGTGCCTTTGTGAGGTTTATAGCTCCTGGAACTATTGCTCTGCTTACAGAAGCGTTTTAAATGTTACATCCTTGAAACTTCTAGATCAATTAGTTTGTGATAGAAGGCAATCTCGAGGTCTAAAATTACTTTTTTATGCTGATATATCATTTTCAGTAATAAGCTTTTTCTTTTCTTTTTTTTCTTTCTTTTTTCTTTTTTTTTCTTTTTGGTAGAACTAATTAGTAACTCCTGCCCTGGAGAAGCTGTTGCGTATTGGTTAGACTTTCACCCCCAAGCTTTGAGAGAACTTCTACCATGTTCCTAATAGCCCCTCCTCAAATGTGGGTGGGTAGCTAGAATAGAAGGGGGAAAAGTGGCTCAACAGTGCTAGAAGGAAATGAGTTAGGTTTCTCTATTCTTTTACACCTGCTACACGTGGCAAGGTTTTAGAACCTGTGCTGTTCAAACACCCATTGCTTCAACTATTCTCTATGCCCATTTTAGTTTCTCTTTTAAAAGTACCCTGGTGTTTCCTCTACCACATAATACCAAATATGCTTCTTGCCCGATGCTTTGTGATTGAGAAAGTGGTCTTCAAAGTTGACATTCAAAAATATCCATCTGGCTCCTTAAATACTACCATGTCTCTTTTGTTTTCCCAAGTCTCAGCCGAGGAGATGCTTGTCACTTAATTGCTGCTGAGGATCACAGATGATGGTTTATGGGTTTAGGCAAATTGTGGGCAGCACTTTGTTAACCAACGGAAGAGCATGCTGGTACTGGATAATTATCCTGTGGAGCTCAATTTGCCCTTAACGGCACCTGCCCGACCAGCATCAGGGAACCTGTTTCAACACAAAAGCTCCTTCTTGTTAATTAACCTGCGTGCACTTGTTACAAATGAAACCTATTTGTTTCCAGTTAATACATTTGCTGCTACTTTAAACATTCATTTATTATTATGCTTGTTAAGTGAAAAGTGGAGAAGAATGGTTTGGATGACTTCATCAGTATGCACTGAGCTTTAAGAGATCAGCAGATCGACTAAACATAACTGTCAGTTATGTTGTTACGTGTTCAGTGGGCCCCCAAATCTGCTTGAGAAAGAAGAGGTGCTCTCAACCATGAAAACAAGATAGGGGCGATTGAGAAGTCAGGCATCCATGATAGTAATCAGTGAATTTTCATTAGAGGAGAATTTTCCTAAATTTAAATGCAATTCGTGCAAAGCTTGGTTCCATTTCTCCATCTACATCATGACTATTTTGTGTCTGGCTGGATAAAAAACTGGATGCATGCAAACAGATGTTCAGCTGGCTTCAACCAAATGAAATGATGAGCCAAAATTAAGAGGAATTTGCTTAGTTGCTTTTAAGCAAAAGTAATTTGAGAATCATAAGGAAATTCAGATGCATACCATAATATGTCAGAAGTATGGTAATTGAAACAAACATGCATTCATCTAGCAGTTTTACATAAAATCTGGAATAAAATAGTGATTCTTGGAAAGGCTGTCAAAATTATCGCTTAAAATTTTGGCGATCTATAATCGATTTTAATTATTTGTTATTGTTCTCCAAAACTCATGTTGGAAAATTTCCTAAAACACATTTTTCTCAAAGTAAGAATAACTTACCTTACAAATTATTTAAAGAGGTGAAAAAATAATATTCTATGCCAATGTAAGGAAGGACTTTTAATTTTTATTTGGATGAAATATTGGAGTGCCATGCCTTTAAAATTTGCCCCTCAAAATATTTTCTTTCTGTTTTTGTTGCATCAAAAATCATGGTTATGTGACTTCAATTAGGTTCTCTTAACTGCATACGGAGTTCAAAGAACACTTGAATATTGATGGAAGAACATTCCCACAGCCACCAATCAATTACTTTGATTCTTGTATACAATACAAGAATTGTATGTGTGTGTTACATACAATTGTATGGGTGTGTTACAATAAAAGCAATTGTGAGACATATTCTGCAACACATATATCTATCAGTAAGCAGGGACAAGACAAAGACACATAATCTTAGACACCAATCTTAAAATTGGTCCAATAATGCGTTTTAGAATAGGTCAATACTGCCTGCTATATAGAGTAATATGTCTAATTTGTTTCTATTCATCATGATCGTGTAGTTAAGAACAATATGCTTAAAATCCCCAGTTGTCACTGGGAAGAATGATATGTAAAATTGACAAAAGAATTTATAAAATTGCTGTATGGGTATAATGTTTTGAAGAAATGGAAACACATCTCTGCATCCTTTTTTTCCCACGGACAAGCAATACTCTGGGTATGTTGTTCATTTGCATTAACTCGATGGGTAGCACACCTGAACGCCCACATTCTCTGCCTACCAACTCCAAAGAGACCATTTCTCTCTGCCCGGAAGGAATGCTTTCTTGCTGCCCCCCTGCAGCATCCTTCAGAAAAATTAGAGAAGAAATGCCTTGTGTTCACATCTTACCAAATCACTTTTCTTCTCAATGGGAATTCCTCATTAGCAGCGCAGGCAAATACTTATGAGTACCTACCCATGGCAAGTGCTGTGGAGATGGTACCAGGACTATAATAACATCCACTACCATGATACTGTATTTTAAGTTCTGCTATCACCAATTCGGGATGGTTATCAGGGGACAACAAGAAGGGGAAACATGGAAGTTCATCCTCTGGCTAACGTCCTCTGGGTACCTCACCCATTAAGAGAATGTAAATTCATTACATAACATATGACAAAAAGTACTGACCTGGGACTCAGGAAACCTCTCTTTGTTTTGCCTTTGTGAAGTAAGAAGCATCCGTGTGCCTGAGTTTATTCATCAATTCCTTCTTATGTAGCGCAACTGGAGAAACAAGGAGAAAACCCCAACAGGCTGTTTTCCTTTGCAGGACTGGTACATGTTGAAATCACAGGGGGGATGCTTAACTCCTAGAACACTAGGGCTGTGTTTAGTGTGCTATAATCAATATGAAATACCACATCGTTCTCTCATTAAGTGGGTATTTGGAAAAAGTCGTTACATCCTTAGGCATTGCTATAGTGCTAGGAAAGAACTTAAAAACTCATAGTGATCACTTACCTGAAGTCTTATATCATCTATTGTCTTTATCATTCTGATTAACCACACGTATACTGCTCTGAACTACTATGCACAACTACATTTATCTACTAACATCATAAATATTGCAAATATATGTTACTTATGCACATGTCTGGTTAGTCATCAGTGGAAATAAACTATATGGATCCAGTGCTCACTATAAACCAAGTTGTCATTGTCTACTATTTATAAGACGATTATAACACTTAAGTCCTCACGCCTTTGATTAATATTCTTGTTACTGATTTAAGCCTAGTCGAGTATTCACAGTCATTAGGCTCTTTTGGGTAGATACCCATAACTTCTAATAGAAGTAGGTGAGGTCTAAAATTCTTTCCACCCTCAAAACTTTGCTACCTAATGGTGTGTTACAATAAAAGCAATTGTGAGACATATTCTGCAACACATATATCTATCAGTAAGCAGGGACAAGACAAAGACACATAATCTGCTCTGTAAAAACATTATTTTATAACTTATTATGCAGATAAATGTGTGCTTACCAATTTAAGCCATACACATTGTGCCTTTTACCCAGTGGAGTGGACAGAATGTGTTACAGGATTCAGGTGGAAGATGAAGGAGAGTTCACCATGAATGGCCGTGGAGAAATGCAACACAAAAGAAGACAAACTTGACCAGACTCCTCAGAAAAGGCAGGTCTTAGATGAATGGAGTGGGGCCAAGGACGTCCTAAGCAGGAAAGAACCACCAAAAGTTCAAAGGTGGAAACCCTGCAGTCAGGCTTACATATTTATGGGATCACACTTTTCCTAAATCCAGCTGTCAAAGTTGGAACAACATTTTGAACAAGAGGAACATTACCATCAAATTATAGGTATCTTAGCAGCCATACCACCAGAATTAATCTATTCTAATAGGCCACGCAGGCATAAAGATTGTGGATTTCCTATTTTTTATAGGCAACTTGACTTTCAGTTAGAATATTTTATAACCTATTCCCTAAAATATGAAGGGCTGTGAAAACACTACCTGTAATCCCGTTAGCTGTGCAGTGTGTTATTACTGCTCACAGTGCCAAGAGAATAACGGTCTTTCCTATGTTCAGTCATTCATTCATTCATCCATCCATTCATTCAGCCATCTGGATCAAGCACCCACCATGTATCCAGCCCTGTGCGAAGTTGTAAGCAGTTTCAGTGAGTTGAGAGAAATGTTGCTTAGTATTCTTTACCACCTAGTGACTATGATAACATTAGTTGACTAAGGCAACTGTCCAAAGCTATGACCAGGGAGTGATGGGTGATGGTGGCGGGAAGGAGGAGATAGCAGAGAGCATTAACTGACTGAAGCACTAACCCCTACTGAGACCATGACCTGCGAAAATTCTTAGCTGTTTTCCCATTGGTAATCTGGAAGGCTAAGGTTACTTTTAAGAATGACTAGAGTCCAGCCTTGTTTGGACAATTTCCAAAAAGCAGGCTTACCTAGGACTCTCAAATTGGTTTTAAATGGGGTTCTGGGGCGCCTGGGTGGCTCAGTTGGTTGGGGGTCTGACTTTGGCTCAGGTCATGATCTTGGGGGGTCCTGGGATCGAGTCCCGCATGTAGCCCCACATTGAGCTCCATGCTCAGCAGGGAATCTATTTCCCCTTTCCCTTCCCCCTCTGCCACTTCCCCCTCTCGTGCTCTCTCTGTCTCTCTCTCAAATAAATAAAATTCTTTAAAAAAAAATAAAATATAATATAATAAAATAAAATGGGGTTCCAGTGTACAAAGTAGGAGGCCAAATGGTAACTCCATCTGTACACATTATTTGTTCTCATTTTCCACAGGCATCCAGAGAATTGACAAGAATTGCCAGTTGTTTTCCTGTCAGCACCATAAGGAAGTTGAGCTTCCAGGCTTCGAGTTACTTTGCCAGGGCAACCCTATGCCCAGATTTGCCTGGGACAGTCCAGGTTGTGTCAGTTCTCCAAGTGCGTAATTATTAATAGCACCTAATTTCCTTCTTTAAAATGTCCCATCGACACAATAAATCATGTGGTCAATTAATACTAGCTGACTTCAGCCTTGAATAATAGGGCTCTAAATCCACCAACAATTTGGGAAAGAAGACTTCTGATAGGTTAAAATCCTTCCAACCAAGGAAAACCACTAGAGGGTTTTCCTGAGCTAGTTACACGATACTAAAAAAGTTTGGTCAATACAACCAGACAGCTGATAAGTCAGGGACAAAATCACTGTGGCCTGGGGGTCCAGGACACAGACTGGAGCCAGGCAGCCAGATTCACAGCCCAGTTCTGCCACTTGCTGCCTATATGACCTTATCCTCACTCAGTTTCCCCACTGCAGAGCAGGGAGGCTAAGAGTATCTATCTCACAGGATTGCAATGAGGATTATATTAATTAATATATGTAGAGTGCCTAGAACAGTGCCTGGCACACTGTTGGTCACGTAGTAAGGGTTTGCTCTCATACTGTGTCATCCAAAAAGGTAGGCATGGGAGTGCAGATACTCTTCAAGATGCTGATTTCATTTCCTTTGGATATGCCCAGAATATGGCATTACTGGATCATAAGGTAGTTCCATTTTCAATTTTTTGAGGAAGCCCCCACACTGTGAGGCACAATGGCTGCGTCCATTTATCTTCCCATCAACAACACACATGGGTTCCCTTTTCTCCACATCCTCACCAACATTTATTATTGTTTCTTTTGTTTTCCACACTGTATTATCTTTCATTAAGTATAAAGACTTCCAGTCAGGTCACCTAGAGACCACTTTACCCACTGCTCTGTTTGGCTGCCAGTCTCTTGTCTCTCTCCTCCACAATGGTGAGGCAGATACCATTTCCACAGGGAAGAGCACTCCATGGTTTGTGGCCTCTGCCAGTTACAAAAACGCTGGATGCCATTGGCATCTATTGTGTGAACCATATCAAAAGAACCAGTGTGTGTGTCTCTCTCTGTCGGTAATCAGACCAGTTCTTCGCAGGTTCTCACCTCTGGTCACCATACACAGATTACCTGTGTCAAACTTGATGAAATCAGTCATCTTTCTAGCCTCCAAATCAATCTGAGTGGTGTCATTGACCTTGATGAAGGGATCAGGATAGCAGATGGTGTGAGCATCATGGGTCACCAGGTGAGGGATTCCTTTTGTCCCCACAAAAGTCTTTCTCACTCTGCACAACTTATACTGGCCTCCTCAGGTGTAATCTAGTGGACAGCAAAGCGACCCTTGGTGTCACGATCAGACAGAAATTCTCCCTGGTCTTGCCAATGCTGATGACATCCATCAAACCAGCAGAGTAGGTTGAATCAGTTCAGACCTCGCCATCAATCTTAATAAAATGCTGCATACAGATATTCTTGACTTCATGTCCTTAAGTCTTTTCTTTAGGGCAATGATGATAGGGAGACATCCTCTCAGTTTAGGGGGGCCGGTAGATGGACAAGGGGCAAACACACCAGCAGCCAATGCTTTGGAGCTGCTACACACATAGATGCTCCTTGGCACCCGGAGCCATAGCTGCGCTATGTTGGGGTCCTAGGATCGAGCCCCACTGCAATCCTTTGTCTTTTGCTTACAGCCATTCTAACAGGTGTGAGGTGCATTTCCCTGATTAGCAGTGTTGAGCACCGTTTCAAATATTGGTCATTTATGTCTTCTTTTGAGAAATGTCTATTCAGGTCCTTTGCCCATTTTCCAATGAGGTTACTTGGTTTTTTTGCTATTGAGGTTGTACATTCCCTGCAGCATTATTCAAAATAGCCAAGATATGGAAACAACTGAAATGCCCATTGACAGATGAACAGATAAAGAAAATGTGGTCTGTACATACAACGGAATATTATTTAGCCTTAAAAATTCAGGAAGTCCTGTCATTTGCCACAACAAATGGAGGACATCCTGCTAAGTGAAATAAGCCATCTGCAGGAAGACAAATACCACATGATCTTACTCACATGTGGAATATGAAGTAGTCAAAGTCATAGAAGCAGAGAGTAGAATGGCGGTTGCCAGGAGCTGAGGGGAGGGTGAAATGGGGAGATTTTGATCAAAGAGAACAAAGTTTCAGTTATGCAAGATGAGTAAGTTCTGGAGATCTGCTGTACAGCATGGTTACTGCAGTTTAAAAAACTGTACTGTATACTTGAATTTTGCTAAAGAGGATAGATCTTTAGAGTTCTCAACCTATACACACAACACTAAAAGAAAGCGAGAAAAGATAAACTGGTAGCTCTGTGAGGTGATGGATATGTCAATCAGCCTGATGGTGGTAACCATTTCACAATGGGAATGTTTGTCACGACACCAAGTTGTACACCTCAAATGTATACAATTTTTATTTGTCAATGGTACCTAAGTAGACTTTAAAAAAAGGTAGGCCCAGATGAGTTAACAGATCTTGTATAGATGGGGCCTTAATTGAGAAATGTCAACCCTTAACTCAATAGACTATAAAGCAAATTCAATCATCTTTGAAACCAAGGACAAGTTGCTATAAAACTTTTAAGATGTTTGGGATATAGGGACACCTGGGTGGCTCAGTCAGTTAAGCGTCTGCCTTCGGCTCAGGTCACGATCCCAGGGTCCTGGGATTGAGCCCCGCATTGGGCTCCCTGCTCAGCGGGGAGCCTGCTTCTCCCTCTCCCTCTACTTCTCCCCCTGCTTGTGCTGCTTTCTCTCTGACAAATAAATAAATAAAATCTTTAAAAAAAAGATATTTGGGATATATATTAAAATAAAAACAAAATTTTTATTTATGATAACACTTTGAGTGTATTTGAAGGGAAACCTTTTATCTCACTGACCCTACAGAAATATTACTATTTCCATTTTATTACTCTCAAGATATAAAGCATGCTGGTATCAGTATATTATAGTATCTGAAAATTTTTTATCTTCTAATATCATAATATTCAAAGCCCCCCCATTGACTATAAACTCTATTATGTCTCCCCAGCCCTGGGTAAAAGGTATCATATATATTTTTGATTTGGATATGCCTCCAAACCAGATAAATGTCACTGTAGACATCAGAGGCAGTATACGTTTATCTCAAAAAAGAATCACTGATAATAATAAAGGTCCATTAAATTGGTAATACTTAACTCTTGCCTCTTGAACTGGGATTAGGCTATCAGTTCCCAAAGTAAATACCTTGATAGAATGATCACGATGGAATTTAGAAATTAAATTCAAAAGACTATGTTAATGTAGCATAAATGGGAACATGAGAAAATATCAAAGTTGAAGTTTTTGTTGGAAGATGAATTTGAAATGATCTCTTATGCATATGCAACTTTTAATACATACTCTCTGAGGTACATTTACACTCACATTTAGAAGTCTAATTAGTAATGAAAAGGAAAGAGTTCATAATGATAGCACCCTTCTCTTAGGGTCCCTATTATAGATTCTGAAAACAAATTCATTAATACCTTAATATATGTGGTGTAATCTTCTGCACTTAAATACTTTAGCCCAAAAGATGTAAGCTCCCCCCCCCCTCCCTTTTTTCTTTGCATTTAATCTGTAAATTTGAAGCCTGGGGATCTTGTTACTTTCAAAGTCAGACTTTTGACATTTTTTTCCTGTAAAGTAAAAGATTTGGGGGGAGAAAAGTAGCCACCGTGCTTTGAAATACGTGCTTTTTCTAATATGTGCTGTTTCTTGAAAAGGCTAACAGGCATTTGGATAGTGAACCATCAAAAACACCACTTCTGAGGCTTCTCTTTTAGGCTATTATGTGTAGAATGCCTCTTAACCCTTGAGGCAACTCAACAATTGAGTTAAGGAGATTTTCATGTATCGGTTTTGCCTGTCACATGGTTGACTTAACTTCAGGATATACTTTGCAGCTGAAGGTTCATTTCCCTCCATTTGTTAAGTGGCTAATTATAAAGGTTCACAAAAGAATTGACACAAGGGAAAGAGAGGGGCCTGGCTTCTCTCAGCAGCCCCAAGAGGCCTGTATAAGTGTCATTTGTAAAAACAGAGCACAAATTAAGCAATGGCCATAATAAGCTGCCAGGAGCTGGGGTATAATGAAAGGGGAATTCTTATGTCGATGCAAAGCAGGCACTAAACTGCTGGGATTTTTTTTTTTTTTTTACATTGACAACTAACTCCTAATATAAGTCATCCTGTTTAAGTGTCTACGGCAAAAAATAAAATTTTAAAGCTGAGTTGACCATAACAAGCTAAATAAAAAGACAATTTTATCCCAGCAGCTGGGATTTGCAGGTTTATTTTCTCTCTGTGATATACTGAAAATACTTTTGAATACCAATAAAAATTGGTTTTATTTCCTGAATACACATGTATTTTAAATAAAGTTATTAGAACTAATGACCAGAAACAAGAGTGTGACATGACACATCTGTATTAAGAAACAAACATTTTCCATCAAATAATAATCGGCTTTCCTCTTTACACCCAGTACCATGAATTCTAAATACCAGTCTTTTTAACGTGTGAAAAAGCATAAACAACAAAGAAAACTCCCTTTCCTTAGGAGTGTGATAGCTAATGAAACAGACTGGAAATTGCTACATCGTTTCTACCTTTCATCAAAACATCCCTGTGCATAGTATTCACATCATTATGTAAGACATTTGCAAATATGTATAATGCTTTTGCCTATGGGAAAACTCTTCTGCTCTAATGTATTCCTGAAAGATGAATGAACAATTCTTGAGGTATGATAAAAAGATTCAGAGGGTTGGATAGAGCAATGATATTAAAGCCACAAGCTCATCATTTAAATTTTTTTAAAAATGTCAACGGCTAACACTGCAGGTCTCTGTTTTACTTATTTTTTTTTCTCCGCAAACTCACCACCTCTTTTCCAATTCCTTCTCTGATCCAAGATCAGCAACCCCCAACTTGCTGGAGGCTGCCTGCTTTGATACTTTAGCGGGGATCCTGTGAAGCCAGAAGTGTTCTCTGGCTTCAGATCTCTGATCTGGATTTTTGCCTGATTTGAGATTTTCAGTAGCATCCAAAACAATTGTGGAAACTGGGGCATCACCAGATATCCATCTCATTACCAGCTGAATTTAGTAATCTGACCAGGAGCTGACGCTTAGGGCATATGTGGGTTCCACTGAGACTGGAATTGTAAAAATGTGAAACGAGTCTTCATCAGATTTTTTAAAGCAAAGGGAGGGGTGACAACAGGACTAACAGACTAGAGGAAGTCAGAACATTAATGCCAGCAGAGCTGGAGTCACGACACAGGTGAGCCCCTGAGAGGTTCTGCCCTTGGAGACATCAGTTATCCGACGGGTGCAAAGCCAAAAAGATATGATTGGGCTAAAGGTCTGTGTATACAGTCGTTGAATTTCCCAAGAAGACTAGAGTTTTATTTTCTGAGTGAAACTGAGTGGAAAGTCTCCAGAATTCGAGTACAATGGGTACACAAGGGGTCAGGCTCAAGGTGTAGGGCTGAAAACAGTGATTTGATTGAGAGAAGCAGGTTCGGAGAGTCTTTACCACCAATCAGAAAAAAAGAAAAATGGAAGGACTCTTCTTTGGGGAAACTGAACTAACTTTAAAGAGAGCTTTTGATAAAAAGGTCACCTTGCTTCCTGATGAGTCCACAGCGAAATCCATCAGTGGAGAAGTCCCATCCACACACAGGGAGCCTCTGATTTGCCTTTAATGCTTCATTCATAAACATTGACAGACAATAGGGGATCATCAGGCATTTGAGCAAAGCCTCCAATATGAAAACGAGGATAAAAATAATCATACAAACAAAGGAATCCAGAGCAGACAATGCAGAGTACAGAAGAAATTTTAAAAAATAATAATATCCTGGGAGAGTCAAGAAAAGATATTATGTTCATAAAACAAGAACTGAATGCTTTGAAATAGAACAGAGAACAAGAAAGAGCTCTTATAAATGAAGACTAGGAAAGCCAAAATAAAAATGTAATAGAAAGGCTGATAAACACAAGAAAATTTCCCAGAATATATGTCAAAAAGACAAAGAAATGGAAAGTGGTAGAATAAAAAAGAAAGTAGCCAATTGAGAAGATATAATGTTTTATTAATAAAAGGTCTAGAGAGAATAGAGGGAATGGAGGAGAGGAAATTATCTAAAAAATAACACAAGAAAAGCATTCAGAACTGAGGGCATTTGTCCTCAGGTTATAAGAATATTGTTAAGTACCCAGCCCAACAAATGAAAGAAACAAAACAAAACAACAACAACAAAATAAACCAAGGTATATCAGCATGAATTTTCACAACATTAAGGACAAACACAAAATCTTATGTCTTAAATTCAAGAAAGAAAGAAGGAAAGGAAAAAAACAAGGAGAAATAGATTAAGAAAAAGACAAAAGACAAAGCAATAGATCACATATAAAGAACACAGAATCAGAATGGCATCAGATTTCTCAGAAGCAACATTGGAAACTAGAAGAAATGAAAAAAAATTGCTTTCAAAACTCTATGTCAAATGACTTTAAACCCCAAATTTTATATTCTGAACATTCTTAAATGGGTCCGAGAGTAGAATAAATATATATTTAGACACACCAGGACTCCCAAAATTTTACCTACCATCAGCCATTTTTAGGAACCTACTGGAAATTATAATCCAGAAAAAGTAAGAAATGAATCAAGAGAAGAGATCCAGAATATAAACACTCAAATGCTAGAGTGAAAAAAAAAAAAGTCCTGGTTTGTTTGGAATGCTCTTGGTTTAGCCCAATTGTTTTGGCATAATTATTAATAGCACTCCTTTTATTCTCGAAGGTGTCCTAGCTATTTCTAAAAGGTGGATACCTAATTTCACATTTTATGACATTTCAAGACTTTTAACCAAATTTCTCCATTTTGACTCAATGTCAAAAACCATGATGCAAACAGTGGCTTAATTTACATACAATCTGAAAAATAGATCAGAAAATACACACGATTATCTTGAAGCTATGAGATAATTATGAGTAAACCTCTCATTAGCAGATGCAGCTTTCCTCCAAGTAAAGTTAGTAATTAAACAAAAGAAGAATATAAAAAAATAAGGTTCCAACACTCATAAATTTCACTGCGATGTTTTCCCCATTTTTGCTACTCATATAGGTCAATAGAAAATGCTTACCAAAGATTACTTTCATAATAAAAGGCATCTGTAAGGGTGATCATGAGATGCTAGCACATGAACCCCAATGATGTAATCTTCAAATTCTTCAATTTACTGTCAGTTGTCTTTACAGTTGCCATGTGGATCCCTTTATTTGAAGCCTAAAAAAGGAAAATGTCTAAAGTGTATACATGTTTTTAAAGATGGGCCAAACAGAAAAATTAACTAGGTCAGAGATTGCCCTACCCTGGGCATTGTGCTAAGTGCTATCCCTGCACGCAGGGGATGGTTATATTCATGGGCTTCAGAAAGTCCAGTGCTCGGACTAGCTGTGTGACTTTGGGGATATTTACACAATCCCTCTATGCCTTAGTTTCCTCATCCATGAAGGACACAAAACCTCACAATTTGGTGTGCTTCCGATCAAAACGTTTTTCTGTTTACATTTTGTTATACGGACATTTTCCAAATACGGTTGCCTTACTAAGCCTTTGTCGGAGTTGTCTTAATAATGTAAGTTAGGTCTTCGTTCCCCCAAATACTGGAGGATGCTATACTGCGTAGTTTAAATTATGAGTGCATAGTGCGCCATTCCCCTAGCCAACAGAAATGAATATAGAAGGGAAGATACCTATGTGACTGTCAGCCACAATTCCCTTTCCTTTTGACCTGGAAGAATGAACAAGCAAGCATAAAAAACTGGTCGAAGACCTCACTAGGCTGCTTGGGGAAGCCTTGGAGTCCAGGCCCTTTTCTATGGACAGAGTTAAGGAGAGTAACCAAGAAGCCAAGAAGGTAGAGGATAGAAGAAGGTGAAGTATCTCACCTGTCCCATTATGATCTACAGCTGGTACCTGTTTTCCCGAAGCCATGACGAGAGGTTGTGTGGTCAACAGGAACATGGAGTCATGCAACCAGATAATAGGTGCATGTTGACAAGTTTCTTTTCAAAGATGAAATGATAACTCACTTTCTAAATACTTATCAACATCTTAAAAATGTATAAGCTATGTGATAATTTAAACATAACTGTGCTGACACCATTTATTTTAAGACTTAAGGATAAAAATATATGGTTTGTTGTTTTCTTTTTTTCTTCCTTTTTATATACGTGAAGCAAGTGATGATTAAAGAATTGAAGTTTTCTGGTGAATGAAACAGCCAGACCGCTTTTCATGACAAAGTTGGTAATTAGAAGGCCAATTTAATGGTGAATCAGGCAGAAATATTCAAACCATGACAAATGACTTTAATAATGCAGCTTGCAATGCTTGAACAGAAATAAATTTCACTTCCTCAAACTCTCGCCTTTTCTGCCTGCCTGGAAGATAGAACTGTCCAGGAGGTATTTTGTACCCTTTATTCAGTAAAGCTTTTACTAGATTTTAAGCGACCAAATAGCTTGCAAATGCAAAACATCATTCAACTTCTTATGATTTTTTTTTTCCTGAAGGTAGACCGTGTTCAGAATTCTGAGTAAGTCAAGATTTATTTTTCTTCTGTTCTGCTTAGCCCTGCAATAGTGTTTTATTGTTGCCACTCTGACTTGAGGTATTAAAGGGAGCTACATTGGCCTCAAAATTGAAAGCTAATTTTGGTGTTTGTCATAAGTTTGTTAAGACCACATGCATTCCACAGTTTGAAAAATTTCATTATTCTGTCCATGCTGGGGCTTCGTAATTGGATAGTAAGGATGTTCAAAGACTAATTTAGTGAATTGCACAATATTTTAAATGGAATTATGCAGGTTTATGGGTCCTTAGGGGATTCAGCTAGGAGCCTCTCGAGAAAATCTGTTTATCAGTAAATGATATTAGCAGCTTTCACCTAGCTTTTGTCTTCATTAAATTGCTGCTCCCCCAATTGAGGGTCACATCTGAGGCCTGCTTTGATAATTTGTCATTATTGTCTTGTTTATTGGAGCATAAAGTTGATACAGGCCAGGCTGTGCTGTTTATACACAATGTGCAAAGAAGTTTCTATTAACAATTCCACCAGTGCTACATCAAAGTGGAATTTTTCAGGGTTTAAGAAAGGGGATCATTTGTCGCATTCTAATTTCCTCTAAAACTCTCTGAGTACATGCCATGCCCCCTTCTCTCATATGTATAACCATAATGGCCCTGCTAGAGCCAATCCTCTGCAGACTTTTTAAAAAATCCATTCTTATCTTTAAAAAATAAGGTTGAAAGTTGGAATTCTTTCTATAATATCGAGCCATCATGCAAAACCCAATCCATGCCACAGACATCCCTTAAAATATGGCATTCACCCATAGTGACCATTAACTATTGATCTTAAGAGACTTGGGGTTGTAGATGAACTATTAAGATTGTTAAGAACCATACTATTTATTGTAGCACAGGCCCGCATACTTTCCATTGCACTTGCAAGTTGTCCGCCCGGCGATGGAAGGGGCATTCCTTGAAAGCTTGGTCATGGCGTATTTGAACATATCATTGAGTACGTTTAAAATCAGTTGGCTTCTGACTATGCTTTACACATGGTTTGCCGTGAGGTGTTCTTGGCCAGTGATGATGTGGGATCTGGAACTGGGGAACAGGGCAAGTAGACTCCATTTTTCAATCAGGTCTGTAAATCAAAGCATTTTTTTTGCTGGGCAATTTGCCCATCTCGTGACCGCCTCTGCTTCTGCTTAGCAGAACCATTTGGTGGCCCCTGGTCTTCCCTCTAGATTATCTGGGGCTTGTTCGGCCCACTGGTGACATCTTCCATTCCTCCCCCACCATCTTCCGTTCCTCCACCTTCCCTTCGCAGTCCCTATGCCCCCAGGAGCAATACTGTTTGTGTCTCTACAAGAGACGGGGCCTAGCAGGAAGGAATGCAACACCATACTTTTGTGGTGCAGCCCTGGAGAAAGGACCTCCCGGGCCTCCGCAACACAAAGGGCGAATTCTCCCTTGGAGTGCACCCAGGTTAGTAGCAGTGCCTGCAGGTTTTGTCATACACACCCAGCATTCCCGTGGCCTGAACTGCCTTTGGCCCCACCCGCCCTGGGAGGGAGGTTGAGAGAGCCAGTTCTCATCCGGGGACCTAACTATATCCTACCTAATGTGCACCGGGGTTTGGGGGATGGAAGGAAGGAAAAGACCAACCCCTCAAAGATAAAGACAAGTAGAAATAGTAAGTTCCACCCTCTTAAAGGCTCAGAATGGTTGCTCAGGCCTTCCTTATGGAAGTTCTCAGGCCAGGAGCCTAGCCAACCTCATTTTTATATACTATTACCTAGCACATCCACGGCTTTCAAAGATTTATGGTTATTATCGCCATCCACTCACCCACATAATCACCAGCCTTTCACTTTAAAATGGTTAAAAATTGTTTCATGGATTGCAGATCATTAATGTAAATTAGACTATTTCTATATTTGATTTCTTAATTTTTAACAGGAAAAGAACAGCTCTCACACATACACTCTTTTTTTTTTTTTTTACTTGAAAATTTTAAATGACTCTCCAGACACCTCTTTCAATAACTCTTACCCTCCAAAGCTAGGCTGCCTTTTAATTTCACTTTAAAATAGCTACATTGGGACCATAATATGATTAGAACTAATGAATATTGTGGAGAGAAGCAAGAAAAATTTTATTTAAAATCTTTAAAAAGTATAAATACTTCATGTGAGTAAGGACCTGTGGTTTACCCCGGCCCGGCCAAGGACTCAATTTTGATTCCGAGGATCAATCATCTGAGCTCATCAGGTCTCACCTTGCTGCTCTGCTCCAAAGGATCATGACTCCAAAGGCTTCCTCACTGGATGGTAGGAAGCAATTGTGTTAAAATAAGTTACCATCTCATAATAATAATGATAATAGTAAAATTGTCCAAGTGAAAAGATAATAGAAACTACTTTTATACTGGGTCTAATAAAATCTTGCTTGTTTTCATGTTAAGGAGCTCTGGACAGAGAAGCATTAGCAGGATGCCATCAAATAGACATTATATAAAATGGCCAACTTAGTGAATATTTGGATTTTACCTAAAAAGTTCATTCTTTAGAAAGAGTTCTTTAGTCTTGACTAGTTTCTTTCCTTTAAACTGATTTCTCAAGCTTAATGCAGGTTTTTGGAATTTGCTTAGTAGTCTCTGAAATTTAAGATGGTTTTATCAGAAAGACTTGGATGTCAAAATCCATACTGCTTAAGGAAGTTGAAATGAACTGTTGTTGACAAAACATAGTTCCACCTTCCTAAGACCTTTGCGACCCTTAGCAACTCCTCCATCCATTGTAACTTTCCCACCGTGCTGGTCTTTCTCTTAAGGCTTGGGCACACTTGCCATTGCTATGAGACAAGAGGCACTTTTTCATAACCTAAGCAGGTTGAGTCTGATGTCTCCATAAGACATTTAAGAATACTTGGTGAGTTATTTTGAATAGAGACAGCTAAAACTGTCTTCATAAAATCAGCATGGTTCGTCCTGCTTGCAGTTTTGAGAGACAATGGCGTGGAAGAGACCTGAACACCACCATTATCTAGCACCCCAGGCTAATTTTGATTCTGCAGCCTTGGGCAAGTGTCCTCACGACTTGGCTTTATTGACTTTGCTGTGGAATGATGGTGTGGAGGAGAGGCTTTGGCTTGCTGAGCATTCATCATGACAGCCTGTGGGCACCTCAGGAGGTCAGAAAAGAGGAAAGCCACTATTTTCCCCACTGGTCAGACTGGATGGACAGATGTGCTCAGCTCCGGCACAGTCCAGAGATCAAAGCTGGGATTCCAGTGCGTGGCTGGAAGCGTAGAGCTTTGTAGGAAGACTCTAGCCTAAAGGGAAGACTAGAAATAGGCTTGTCAGCAGAAACAAACTAAGCTATGTTCATTTTTCTTCTTCTAGCTTTCTTATTCTTATTTTCTGCTTAGGCTTGAGCTTATTTAATTCTGCTATGGAATTTTAAAAACTAGGCATTTCTTTGGCAGTTCTCATATTTGGTGAGAAATGATGAATATACAAAATGCTTTTGGCTTTAAAAGCATTAGATCTTTGGAAGTGGCAGTATATATTGATAGACAGAATCCCCAATTTGGGGCAAAGAAGATATAAAAGTTCTATTCCTTGACCTGTAAAACAGAAAACTCGTTCCTACCCCCATTGTCTTAAGGCTCATTGCAACTGAAGGACTTATCCATCGCTGTCTTGAATAGCAAACAAAAAAGTTTTGGAGAAAAGAGAATTATATTAAACTACCAAGCAAAAATAAAACAACACTATGATTTAGTTATGAAATTCAGAAATACAGACATTTCTGCTTAAACACAAATAAACACAGCTTTTTAGAATTACTTGCCCATTGATATGTTCACGTTTTGAAATGTGATTTTACTTAATTATTAGGAAAGAAATGTATATTTGCAGACACGGTTTTATCTATGGTTTTGGTTGTGAATATGTATCAGCTTGATTTTCAGAAAACTGACCTTTGAAAAATTTATCTCCATAAGTGCACCTGAGCCCTAGAATATAGGGTCTTTATTCCCTAAAGAATAAAGTAGCAGAAAATGCATCAATGAATTTCTCTCTTCCTCTCTGAATCAGTTAGCACTTTAAAATTTTGTACTTTCTTTTTTAGTTGGGAATTTATTTGTATTCTTGTTAATGTGAAGATATTAGGGGCTTTTGTTTCAAGTCCATCAATGTGGTGTGCTGAGGGCTAGAAGCAGGGGCAGGGAGATAAAGGAAAGGTGAGAAACAGAAAACATGGACAAAAAGAGAGACCAAGGATTATAAGATGGCTGATAATGTGAAAAGAAGTTCAAAAAAATAAGTAAAATAATGGATGGATAAGTAAATAACAAAGCAGGTTTTATTGCTCTATTGAACATTTTTGATTATGTAGCTTTTGAAGTTATTCATGTTAGTCTAAAAATCATGAGGAACTGCAGTTCATGTGCATTTTTGTCTATACCCAGATCAACCACCTTCATGAGCATTCTGATTGGTCACAGATCTGTCTGGTCCTAGAGCAAGAGGAGGTCTTGTTAAGCATTCCCCAGAGAGAAGAGGTCTTTCTGGGGGCTCCCCATGCTCTCTCCTGCAGGGTGAAGAGCCATCTCAACAGGATCTCCCCCACGCCGCCCCCATCATATTGTTTCCCCCTCCCACGAGTCTCCCCTCCACGCCTGCTCACAATTCCCGGGAGCTGCTTTGTTACAAAAAGAAGGAAAATCCCAAGACTGTCATGCTCTCCCCCAACTTTCACAGTGGTGGGAGCATCTCTTAAAATCTTGTCACCCCTGAAAGCTGACCAGGCAATCTGTGGGAGGGAAGGGGCGGTAGTCATGCCTTTTCCCTCCCTTGAATTTCTGTACACTTGGTGGGGATGTTTCCAAAATGACTCCCTAGAGGCAGCTCCCTCGGAAGCGTTGCTTCTGTGCATTGCTGCCACACAAATGATATTTATGTTTTTATAGTAGGTTCACTGAGCGAGGCATTGCAGATATTTCTCAGGACAGCATGTGTCTGAAACTGAGCAAATTAAAGATTTGGCAAAGTATGCTCCATGGAAACACTGCTCTCCCAGACTCCTCCCAGATCAAAAGAAATATTTGGACAAAGAATTTTGATAAATGCTGCATACTCTCTCTCCCTCTTGGTTAGCTGCAATGCACGTTAGTAGATCGAAGCTCTGAGAAAATCTGTAGGAAGGACCCATTTCACTGTACTGAACCCAGTTTCCCAATCAACTTAACATCCCTTTTCGGGGTAGCACCCATGTAGGTGCTCTATCACTGGTTGGGGGTGGAGGGGGGTGGAGGGCATACCCTTTGGCAAAGACTGGCGGACGTACTCCAGAAATGAAAGGGACTAACATCTGATGGAATAGTGCAGCAAACAAGGGCCAAGACCAAACAGGAATGATAAGAGGTATGATCATTCCATTTTTCTAATCCCACTGAACAACCCACTCACCATCTATTCAGAGTTGGTCAACAGAAAAAGTTGATATCCTTAACAGTACTGCCTAGAAACACGGGGGCAAAATTAGCAACCACAATTAAACCGAAATATGCTTTTGAACTGTCTGCCTTTGTAAGCCGAAAAACCACTAGAATTTGCCTTGGCTACTTAATCTTTAGGTCAGGCAGTAGAATTTATTATATCATCATTTCTAATACCCAAATTACTATTCATATTTTAAAAGCCAGTAATGAAAGATGTTTCTGAAGTTGTCAGGTGGACTAGTCATACGGTGAATTCCAAACTGACCTTAGTCTTAGGGTTCATATTCCATGCTTCAGTTTCTTCAAAAAATAAAATTATAAAAGTGCAACCTCCAAATCAATGAGATGACATATCAATTAAAAAAAAAATTCAAGTCCTCCTGGCTAGGGAGACTCATCTGGCAGCTGTTTTCTAAATCGTATGGAGAAATGACCATAACAGTCACACCTTCCATGAACCACACCCCCAGCATGTTGGAGAGGTTGCCAGCAAACATAGATAGGTTTAGGCCTGCATTACAGCTGAAGACTCGACCATGCAATGACTTTGGATTTTCTTTCTTTTTACAAGCTACCTTGCCTAGTGAAATTGGACAATTTATCACACAATGGCCTGCAGCAAATTTAGTATATGCAAGTGATTAGTTTGTGTCTTCCCCAAGCAGCTTTGATGCAGTTGGGTGAGAGTGGCAGCCGAAACAGAAGGTCACTTATAACACAAATTCTCTAGGGAACCACTAATGGGCTATTGACCCTTTCCCACTTTAGGTCGATGTGTCATATTTGATTCTGGTTTCTTGAGATGTAATTTCCAAGCGGTGATGGCTCAAAGTCTACACAAGATGGGTTGTCCTTTCAAGTTTTAAGCATGGCATTATTCACACCATGAATGGCAGGTGCCAGTTGATTGGATTGGAGATAATTTTACCATTTCCATCTAGCCCCAAGGCAAAGCAAAAAATACACTATTGACAACATTGGTTAAGTTAATAACCAAGTGTAAATTATATCTTCACTTTCATATTAAACATCCTTCCCTCTCTCCCCCTTAGCCTATTTCCATGAGGTTTGGGAAACCAAGTCAACATTTTTGTTATGGTGTGTCAGTGGGTCTATTATTCAAAGAAAATTTAATGAGTTCTTTCTTTCTTTCTTTTTTTTTTTTGTTTGCCAACTAATGACTTTTAATGCATTGCCATCAAAAAAATCTATGAAGGATGGAAAACTATTTCAGATAAAACGTTAGGTTCAGTCAACAATCCCTAATGGAAGGAAATCGGTGCAGATAATCAGAAATGTCAAATGGGCCAGTGGGCCTTATTTTTTTATTTAAAATGTGACTTTTTTTTTGTCCCTAATAGAATTCCCTTTATGCATTCCATTAAAGTTGCTACGTGTTCGAAAAGCATAGTCAAACCAACACATTATCCATGTATATCGTTTTCTCTGATGGTAGAGGAGAGACCAAAGAACACTCTGAGAGGTGGGAGGAAGCCAGCGTGGTGATGAAATGCCTTTCTTGGCTCAACTGTACCCTGGCAATTCAGGAACTGTTGTTGGGGAAGGGTGGGGGCTTTGTGAGGTGGGATAGTGGAAGTGGAGGAAAGTAAGAGCTGGAGAACTACAGGAGGAAGAAGACACAGTGGGTGGAAGGAAGGCCTCTCGGTCCAAAAAGGGTGCAGTTGCTCCTTGTGCCTCACCCTGTACTGCTTGCAGCAGAGGCAACAAAAAAGCAGATTTCTCTCATGCTCAGGTGTGGACTCCACAGCTGTGGAAGCGTGAGCACAGACACAAGGGCGTGGATGGGGTAAAACAGCAACAGGAGATGGAAATCAAAAGTATCCTTGAGTTTTCAAGACCTCAGGCCACGGTAGTAGGTTTCGAAAGCAGCTATATAACAAGCTCTCAATTTCTGGTGGCAGCAAACTTAGTTTGAAATCATCGATTTAGAAAGAGGGAAGTCTTAGCTCTCCAAGACCCACTAAATTACTGAGCCAGGCCAATTTATGATCTTCCATGTGTTGCTGCAAAGAAAATTCTCCCTGCAGGTAAACTGTCTATCTCGAGCCAGAGTTATTAGAAGCAATTTTATGAGTGGGATCATTAATTATGACCTATGAAATTTTAATAGGTACCTTCTTCGGGTCTTCTGTAGAAGCTGAGATCAAAGTGGGTCCAAACCATTGACACAAACTTGGTCATCAGGAAGTCTGGCAAGCTTGCAAGGATTTGGGATCTCTATATTCTTTGATTTTCTTTGCTGATGTTTTGTGAAAGGCATATACACACATACACACGGACATGCGTACATACATACACACACACACCCCTACGTACACAAGCATATATTGCGGCTTCCACAGATGACTATTTAATCCTGGTGGTCGTAACAGACCTCATTTTTAAAATGTATTTGTATTTTTTAAGGGTACCACTTTTCTTTTTTATATTATAGTTAAGAAGAGGTGTGGTGTACTTGAAAAAGAAATGAACATGAAATAACGTACATTTATCCCAGGTCTGTCATATAACAGCAATATGCCCATGGGCGGCTGACTTAACTGAGCTGGGCTTCCGTGTCTTACTCGTGTGAGCCGCTGGTGTGGCATGTGAGTTGGTTGGAAAACAGAGCTACATGTTTATTAACATGTTTGTCTTTCAAATCTAAAATTCCATGGAAACATGTTTCTCTAGATTCCAGGAAAGTGGGGATAATAAGGGTGCCTGTCTTCCAGGCTTGCTGTAAAGACAGAATAAGTTAATCCTTGTAAACCAGCTCAAAGGGTACCTAGCACACAGTACACATCCCACAGGTGTTCATTCTTCTCTTATCATCTTTATTATCTTTGCTACATGGGAGGGAACAAAGGCATTTACAAAGAAAAGCCACTTCAAAATTCTCTACAAGTGGAATAAGCAAAATCAAAGACCCATCATCCAGTGCATTGGGTGTTCCTAAAGCTCTAGAGTGACTAATAGATGCTGTGGCTGTTACACGTGTGTAAGAGCTTGCTCCCAGCCCCCCCGCCCCATTAATACCTTTTTTTTTTTTTTTTTTTTTTTTTTGCTCTGCACACATGGAGAATAAAAGCTCTCCAAGTAATGAGAAAGAAAAGGGAAGGAGAAGAAGAAAAGGGAAGGGAAGGAAAACGAAGGAAAAGAGAAAATCAGGTGCTCCTCTTAGTGCCCCATTAAAATTGACTGGAGGATCTAAGGTCTTAGGGGAGAAATCGAAATCATGGGACTCGCCTGTCTAGTTCTCCATGAGACCAGGCTGGTCAGATGAATAGTCAAACAGATCACTCTCTTCTATATATGACAGAAACAAGCAAAAATGATTTTGCTATTTATGTCATTCCTGAGTCTAGCTTAGAAAATGGTACTGCTGTCTATCTAGAAGTTTTCTATGCTTAACTCTTGTTAAAATTACAAATTACTCTCAAAACCCATTAGCTGTCTGGTTAAAATTATTTTTGTTTTTTAATGAATAGCTTACGGGTCAAAGCGTTGCTTTGTGATTAGCTCTCATGTCTCAGCAGCGTATCAGTGGATGACTAGTATATCCTGTTAGACTGGGCTTTCCTTGGTAGTCTAGCTCAAATCAGAGCTGTACCAGTGCCATCATGTTCAATCCCTGTCTTCTCTAGACCCTTCCACCGGCATTGCCAATGGCCTCCGTCTGCGGGTCCCTTGAGTTCCACGGTCATCCTGCTCTGGTCAGAAGGTCAGTGCCAGTCTCAGCCCACAGTGGCAGTTTAGGGGTCCTGCTGCCCTCAACCTCATCTCTGTTATTCCTTCCCTGATTTCCTCACCTTCGGCCTAGACCACCGACTGGATTTCTGCCTTCATTTCCCTCCAGTTGCAGCTGGAACGAGAACTCTGGTTCCACTCCCTGAGCGACATGGATGAATCTCCTGCTCCCAGACGACAAGAACCTTGTCCAGGCATTTGCATCTGGCCTTATCCAGCTATACTTCCGGGCTCAAGAATGCCCCCCTGTTTGCAAGGATCAGTCTCTAAAACCAGTTTCATTTCTCCAAACTCTTTTCTTATCTTGCCCAGGCTCCTCCTCACACCAGTCAGGGCCACTGACACCTCTGTAGGCTCCTGAGTCAGATAAGTAAGGCTATTACTTCTCTCAACCTTTGCTCCTTCTCCACACTATCTTAATTACCACCAGCAGGGATTAGGATGCCACTACTTGAGCTCTCTTTCCTTTCTGCAAGGCTAACATAAAAGCTTTCAAGAACTCACTGTTCTCCATCCACACCTCCTTCTGTTTATGATCACAGTCACTCTTTGGTCATACCCAGGGTCATTCTTACTCTGGATGATGCTTTTATGACCCTGTTCCATATCCCTCACAGCCTCTTGGAAATGCACTCCAGGGAAGATGGGATGTCAAGTAGGTGACAAGTAAGGGCAGTTCGCTGATTTCTTGGATGAATTGAATCAGTGAATATTCAGGGATGATATTTTATAGCTGTCTCTATTTTCATGTAGAGGAAGGGTCTTTGGCTTGCTTACCTTGCAGGCTATTGAGTGGACCAAATGAGATTAAGTACATAAAACCACTTGTCAACTCTCAAGTGCCATACGGACACAGTTACTCAATACTGTTGAGCGATATCCATTCATTACTACTTTTAGTTTCCAATATGGTATTGGATTTATTTATTCTGCTTATGTAGTAGACACAAATTTCTCAGAATATAGACGTGCATAAAAAGAGACTGTAACTTTCTATTTCTAAAACTCAATCTAATCTCTGCTTTGAGGTTTATTCCACCAGGTAACAGAGTACTTAATTTTCATCAAACTCTGTTCCATTGGTGTTTTCTGACATTTCAGGATTTCCCCTACTCCATTCTCCCCAGGCCCCATTTACATTCTGGGGAACTCCTATGATAGCTAGGCTGCAGAGAAAGAAGGTAGGAGAGAGACTCGTGGTTTTCAGCTGATATCACCCTTGCTTGGGCACCCACTGCTGGTGCTGAGTTCCCATCAGCGTCCAGTGCACCTTGCCTCTTCTTCTTCCAGCCCATAGGCCCTCTCTCCAGCACTTGCTTCCTCTTTTGGAGTCACAAGAAGCATTTGGGTTCCCTCCACTCAGCACTGCTAGAGATTTGAGAAACTGACCTTGTGTGCTGAAAACACACCACATCACTCTTTCCACAACCCTAGAGTTCCACAAGACGGGGCCAAACAGGCTAAATCTTTGCTTTTCTGACTCACTGCCATCTCCACAGCCCAAGGAAATTTTTAACAAGAGTGAGATGAGCTTACAGAAAGCTCATCCAGTAGTCTTCCCAAGTCTATTGTTTGGCTAATTGAAACTCTGGCTCTCATATTCCAATGCTCAAGATTTTGAGCCTAAAATTCCTTCTTCAACCAGTAGCTTCTGTTAAAACTTACAAAACTCCATCTGAAGAGCTAATGCTTTCTTGCTCTTTTTCTCAAAGCAGTTTGCTCCAGATGTTGCCTGCAATGAGGGAACGAGTCCTAAGGTAAAAAGAAATGTTCTGTATCTAGATTGTGTGGGAATGACATAGACGTCTGTATTTTCAAAACTCACTGAACTCTGTACTTAACATACGTGCATTTTCTTATATGTAAATTATTCCTCAATCAAGTTGATTAAAAATATTTAGATAAATGTGTGCAAACATACACACACACACACTCACACACAGGACAGTATTGAAATATTACACCCATTACACCAATCAGTTTTGCCTTCTTTCCCTATAAGGACATCCTAACTGTACTGTAGAGATTAAAATGTGCGTTTTCCAATTTGAAGATATTTTTTTCCTTATGACATTCCTTTAATTCTTGATCTTTTGTACTTTGACATTACATCATATTTACTCTCCTCATTCCCCATTTTTCCTTTCCATAATTTGGATTTTTTTGGCTTATTCCAGCTACTTTATTTTTTCTCTGTATATGAAATACATGTTGCTGTGGTTTGTTCCATAGACGTTTGTGCTGAGCCGAGTGAATGACCGCATACTCCAGGGACTACTCAGATATTCCAAACATAATGATTAAGATCATTGGACTGAAGATCCCTAACCCCACACAGACATCGGACGTTTTCTATGGCATGACTGTTTCTCCATTTTGATACCTTTTTCCCCCCCCAATAAAAATTTATTAATAACCCATATTTTTGCAAGTCATTAACAAAATGTTAAAAAATAATTTTTTGGCCCCCAATGACTTGACTGCCAAGAACATGAAACAAAAAGGGTCTATATTTCTGGTTTGTTATAGAAGAGTTGAATATCTATGTGTGGTCATGAATGAAATGAAGGATTCTTAGGTTCTTTTTTTTTTTTTTAATGCTCCTGAGACATTTTTATTTGAGTATTTATAAAATGGCAAAAATGTCACAGTCTCATAAACCACCTGCTTATCACCTCTGGGGCCCCAAGTCTAAGATACACCTCCTCTTTCCAGCACTTTTTTCCAATAAATAATTTGTCATGATGATCTTGTTCTGTCTGGGGGGCACTTTGTCTAAGTCATCTCAATGCTCTTATGTTACTCTACATAACATAGTAAAAGGTATCAAGTTGGTTGAATATCAGCAAAGATCAAGACTGCAAGATTTCTTGTGATCGTTTCTATGCACTCAGTCATCAGGCATGTTGATTTCAAAAGACGATGGTAAAGTATCAATCCCAGACTCAATTCAAAACTATGGCTATGTGTTGCTTTGGGCTTGGGGCCCATCTTTTTATGATTCAAAAAAGAAGACCACCTCTAGGAGAATACACACACATTTCAAAGAACTGATGTCCTTTTGCAAATATGATGCTATTGTTTGCATTCCTGTATGGCTAGAGGCCTTTCCACACTATGCATTAATGGCCTTAGTTCTTTTGTTGACTGTTTCCGTTGATTTTTACAACCCAAACTCTGAGACTCCTTTAGGAAAGTAGCTTCCCTTCTTCACACAGCATCTGCTGTAACGGCTACTCTTTCCACTGCTCTGATTGTCCAGCATCTCTTGTGCTGCTAAGTAATTACAGCAAGCAGCTCTTCAGTTTTCCCCCATTCATCATCTGAGTATTAAATTCCCTTTGACTGCTCCTTTTCCAGAAAACATGCTGCTTCTGTCAGATGCTCAAAAGAGATATGAGGTCATTATTGATTTCTAAGTGATCGGAAGGAATTAAAAAAAAAAAAAGAATAAAAAGAAGAAATTTTCCCCCCAGTTTTATTGAGAAATAATTGACATACATTGCTGTATATGTTAAGGCTTACAGCATGATGGTTTGATCGATGTATATTGTAAAACGATTATTGCAGTTGGATCAGTTAATATCCAACATCTCCCACAAATACAATACAAAGAAAAGAAAGCAGAAAAGAAAAAAAAAATTCTCTATCTACTCTTTTTTTTTTTTTAAAGATTTTATTTATTTGACAGAGAGAGAGACAGTGAGAGAGGGAACACAAGCAGGGGGAGTGGGAGAGGGAGAAGCAGGCTTCCCGCCAAGCAGGGAGCCTGATGCGGGGCTCGATCCCAGGACCCCGGGATCATGACCTGAGCTGAAGGCAGCCGCTTAACCGACTGAGCCACCCAGGTGCCCTCGATCTACTCTTAATACCACAATTTTAAGTTGGGTGAAATTGTATCAGTGTTAAAAATATCAAGAAATATCACTGAGGGCACCTGGTGGCTCAGTCGGTTAAGCGACTGCCTTCGGCTCAGGTCATGATCCTGGAGTCCCGGGATCGAGTCCCACATCGGGCTCCCTGCTCAGCAGGGAGTCTGCTTCTCCCTCTGACCCTCCTCTCTCTCATGCTCTCTGTCTCTCATTCTCTCTCTCGCAAATAAATAAAATCTTAAAAAAAAAAAGAAATATCACTGAAAAATATATTTCCTTTTTATGTATAATGTGAGTTCTCAATGCATCAATATATAAATTACAGCATAGATATTTACTTAAATAATTGAATCACTGCAAGGTCATTGTATATCTTTTTCTCTGTTGCTAGTTCTTTTGCAATGACACAGGGTGCCAGTGAGTGCCAATCATTCTCGGGAGTTTGAGGGGATCCAGGGATCTGGAAGTAACTGATAACATCAAAAAGATGTGAGTAGACAAATTGCATGCCAAAGTTGACTTTAAGAATGGTGACAACATGTAAAACTGATATCATTATTGCCAGAATCATTTATTAAACAGCCAATTGAGCATGATCTATCTTGCAAGAGAAATTTCTGCCAATAAGCAACTGCTCACTTGATCAGCCTCAGCAATCACAATTCCCTGGTGATTACAGAGCAGTATCTGAATTTGGTGAAATACATTTGGACTTCTGGTATTATATGTCATTGGCACATGTAATATTAGTGTCTTTCTTTTGTCACTTTCAAGTCTAAATTATTTTTGATGAAGAATCAAATGATTTCTATTGACCTTGATCTATCACCTGGAAAAGTTACTGTCAAAATACAAGTATATTTGCTGTTTTATATTGTTATGGATAGTGATGTATATTATTGTTACTACCACTATTCATATTATATTGAGCTCTAGGTCACTCAGAATTAACTAATTCAACAGCACACACGGTCAGTGTTTAGTTTCTTTATTATATATAATTTTGTGAAAATGAGGCAAAACCCAAAACCTAGCTAGCACTGAGACATAGGGGTGGGCAGGTGAGAAGGGTGATGGTCAACAGGGCCACAGCCAAATTCCATTTCTTCACATAGAGTAAAAATGTATCTCCATGATAACCACATTATGATTTTGAAAAATCTTGAATAATAGGCTTAATTAGTAGGTTCAACTTAAAATTAATCTAAATATTCCACATTCCAGGGAACCAAATATTATTATTGATTTTCACTTCATATTAGTAAAGATACAGGTTAAAGCAAAAAGAATCATCATATCACAGAACATAATTCTCCCTCTTCTATAATATTTTAGATGTCCATATCCTTAGAAAAACTTAATCATATTTGTTGGTAGGATGGACCCTAAAGATTGCTTCCATCTTAAATTCTCAAGATTATTGATGGAGAATTACAAAAAAAAAAAATTTTAAGCAATTCCAATTCATTTCAATAAATTTCAAATTATAGACTATAAACAAAAAGACAGCTTTGCTAGATTCAAATATATGCAGATTTGGTGTGGTTTCCATCATGGAATCCATTATGCTGGTTGAATATGAAAATGTATCTCCTCTACATGGGATTTCATCTGATTTCCTTCATTCTTTGGAGATTGATAGAAATCTCCTGAGGCTTTTTTTCAGGTAGATATATTTAAAACAAAAGGAAAAAGACTTCAAATATAACTTTGGCTTGAAATAAAAACCTTAGTTTTCATAGTCAAACAAATTTGAAAATGGAAGTCCTGAAAGAAAGAGGAATTGAAATCTGGCCAATTGGTTTAACTGTGAGATCACAACATTACTTTTAAGGCTCACTGAAATACTGGATCATTCTGTGGTATTCCCAAAGAAAGTAAAAGAGGAACTGATTGGTTTATGCACGGCCGAGGCACTCCCAAGTAGTTCTTTGCAAAGTAATGCATGTTGAAAAAGACCGTTTAAAGTTCCCCACAAACTAATGGGTCTGATGGGCTCTGAATTAGCTGGCACCTTTTGCGAAAAAGATCTAGGTGTCATTATGAACGGCTCAATTAAGATGTCTGCTCAATGGGCTACGTTGGGCCAAAAAAGCAAATAGACTGCTGGATGAATTAATAAAGGGAGAGATAATGTGGAAATATTATAATGGCCTGCATAAACCTTGATGAGTGGGGTAGTTTCATCGCCTCCTGCCTAAATTTAGATGAGTAAATCAGCTTCTCCCATCATGGATCACTTGACTCATTTCCAGAGGAACTCTCTGGGTACAGTATTCCTGAATCTGGGAGGCAGTAGCCAGGTGCCTGTAACATCAGAAACATCATTCGTACCACATCTGTTTGGCTGCTGATGCCTTTGGATGGGGTCTGCTCACCTTTTTTCTTCTGACTCAGCAAAGGCAAACTTCATGCCTGTTTATAGGGTGCCATGAATACTGGGAAGAGGAAATGTGATGGTACACAGAAGCCTAACACCCCAGGAGTAGCATGTTTAGAAATGCTTCACAGATTTATGATCTTGTCTTAGAAGTGGATTAAAAAGGTTTTTGGATGCTTGAGAGTTTTCCCCAATTTTAATGAAACATGTCCCACTGCAAGCTCTACTAACCCCATTTCATCTAAGCCATACCTATCTTTTCCAATGGTCCTTGCCTCAGAATAAGGAAAACCAACAGTTATGCATAATTGGGATCCTCAAGCCTTCTCCTGTGTGAGAAAATTCACCTTCCTTTGAAAAAAACCTACAAGAACTGAAAAGAAGACAAACTCAATCTCATGTCCATTCAGGTTTCTTAGTACAACCTTCTCCAAGGTCATACACATTTATGGTGGTTGTACTTCCTGTGTGCATATGGGTGTTGTGTGTGTGTGCCTATGTGTGCATTCTTAGTTTTATGTTCCCTGTTATTAATGGTTCTTCTCGGCAGCTCAGTTAAGAAATGAACTTCCACAGGTATTGTTGAAAACAGATATGCGGCATTTGCCTCCAGTTATCAAATGAGCTGGTAACAAATTCTCCCATCAGGTTATACACAGAGCTGGAAACATTTTTAATCAAAACCATTTAGCATCTGAAACTAAGAAAAAAATTAGCAACTAACATCTCATATAATCCTAAAACAACCCTGAAAAACTTAAAGCCTGAAAAAAACAAAGTCCTGGAAAAGTTAGATAATCTAACTGGGCCATTTGAGCTTTTTGGCCTCCAAGGAGAAATTAGTACGAGTCTCTAAACTTTCACACTAATGTTTAGTCCACTAGACCAGTACTACTCTGTTTGTTACAGGTACAGAAATTGAGAATAAGGGTATAAAAACTTTTTTAAAAGGATTTATTTATTTGTTTGTTTGTTTGAGAGAGAGTGCTCACGCACAGAAGCACAAGCAGGGGGAGGGAGAGAAGGAGAGAATCTTGAAGCAGATTCCCTACCGAGCAGGGAGCCCGGACATGGGTCTCGATCCCACAACCCATGAGATCAGGACCTGAGCCAAAACCAAGAGCCTGACCATTTAACCGACTGAGCCACCCAGGCACCCCAAGGTGTAAAAACTTTTATAACAATTTGGCATATGCCATGACGACCAAGAACATGATTTTGTATTTTACCAACATATCAGTCTGTGATAGTTTGAGAATTAAAAACAAACAGATAAACAAAGAAACTGTCCTCCACCATGGCTACTTTAAAGGCTGGAGTACTAGACTCTGTTAAATCCTAGCTGCTGAAGGAGTAATTTAGCATTTCAGTCAGGATCTGCTCTGCACTTTCAGGTTTAGCCTCTGAAGCTCCAGGTAAGAGAGAAAATAAGCAAATCGACATGAAATCAAAACACATCCACATGGGAATGCTGAGACTCACCCTGCCACACTTTGACATATTAATATGTTTCAACTTCCTATTTCCCTCTAGTGGCTCTTGGTTCAGAAAATTGAGGAGGGCCTGAGAGACTGAACACAAGCAAAAAGCAAGATCAACTAAGTGCCATCGCCTTCCTCTTAAGCTGGTGGATAAAAACCTTGAATTCTTTTTGGTGTTCCTGTTTGATTTGGGATTAGTTTCTGTTTCTTTTTTTTTCCTTGTAAATTACTTGTCTTATTTGAGTATCATCAGTAGTGTAATTTAGAAGACTGTAGTGTAATATATTTGCATATTGATTTCTTAAGATTAACAATCATAACCATCAGGTTCACAAAGAGAAGGAAGAAGGGAGAATATCATAGAGATCTAAGAAATCAAATAATAAAATTTTTTTGTTGGTAGTTTATAATTCTCTCATTTTGAAGGAGGAATGTATTGTTGGTTACTTCTATCAGAGATCAAAGAGTTAATATCTACTTTTTGGAGAAATGTTTACCAATGTGAATGCAGAGTCGGGTGTAAGCATGATCCTTCAGAGTATATTGATAAAGGAAATGCAGAACAGCATTGATTTCACTGTTGCCAAAGTGCCCAGACTTCGATCTACGATCATATTGACCCTATTCCCAGAACAAAATGTAACAAAATTTACACAACAGCATCTTCAAATGGCTTCGGTTATGCTGTCTAAGATGATCAAGGAGAAGTTGATTTTTAAGTTGTGTCAGTATTTTTGTTGAAAATACTTCGGTTCCTATCAAAACAGGGGGAGAATAATAAAGATGCTTTTGATAAACAACTTTTATTCTCCCTTGGGTTAACAATGTCATACATATCCTCCCAGTACAGTTAGAGTTAAAAAGATTTTAAGAGGGAGGGAGGGATACAATGTTGAAACCAACTGTAATTCTTAAATGAAGACTATGTATTTCACATATTGATATTTAGTGACATGGAAAGATGTTTATAAAATGCTAATAAGAGACAGGTTGTATAATGTGATTCTATTTTGCTACATATATGTATTGGGGAAAACAATCTAAAAGATATATACTCCAGAAATTTAAGAATGGCATTATCTGAGTGATAGTATTATTATTGCTTCTTTTTCTTTATACTTGTCTGTGTTTTCTAATACAGGTTTCCCCCACTCTCTGAAAGCAGACCGTTCCTATGAAACCTTTGGTAAGCCAAAGTGTCGTAAAGCAAAGAAGCAATGGCCACGATATGGAGAAGTTCTGGAGCATCCCCAGACCCCCAAAATAAATAACCTCTCTTAGGCTTTCCTGATACCTTAGGACACATCTTGCTAGTGGATGCACACAATAAATGGAGAGAAAGCGCAGATGCTCGCAGACACAGATCACGGGTCCAGTGGCTTGATGGTGACACGCTGCGGGAAGCTCCTTGGTGTTTGGGGTGCGCAGTACCTCTACAGCAGCTCACTGAAAAACAAACACCGAACGCTTTTCCCCCCCCTTTTGTCTTTTTTTGTAAAAGCGAAAATCCTTTTTGGATTTCTCATGATTAGCGAAAACAGGTACGAATGAAGGTTTCTCAAAAAGCAAAGTTGTGCATTGGGAAGTTTCGTAAAGCAGGTGATAACTGCATTTCTATCATAAGCATGAACTTTCCATTTTCCTTTATTTTTCCCCATTTTCCTTAAAAAAGGGAAGAAAAGGAAATACTTGCATGCATTTTAGAGATAGTAAAATGATCTACACTATCTGCTCTTAACATTTTAGCAAGTAGGAGCTCATCTAAAATATTCAAAATTGTGCTAAAGTGTTATAATGAGAGTCCCCCCTTTCCCCCACAAAAAAAATGGAAAACTTGCTTCCTTTCCTTTCTTAGGTCACAGAAACTTTGCAAATATCAGTGGAAGCAAGGGTTCAGTAATTAAGTTACTGAAAGAATATAAAATGTATAAAAATGTACGTGTAAAAGTGTATAGAATTGTCTCAAAGTAAGTAGAAATCTCTATTCTTGAATGCATATAACAAAGAAAAGTCTGGAGAGCCTGAAGGAGTGTTCTTGGTCAGCTAAGTAGCAGAGCTACGAGTTTTAGAATGTGACAGACCTGGGTGTAATTTCTGTCGCCCTCAGACTTATGAGGCAGGTTGCTTAACAACTCACTGCTTTCTCTTCTGTCAAATGAGGATGATAGTAATAACCACCTCACAGAGATTTTAAATAACTCTATCAGAATCTGTACTGAAGGTTTATCACATTGCCTTACACATGTTCAGCCCCAAGTACATCATCTCCATAAAAAAATTATTATTATTAGAGAAAAGTTTACCTCTTATCCCCTCCAGATCCTCCCATGAGCAATACGATGCTCCTTTCTCTGTCGCTTCCTTGGCCCTCCTCCGATTTTGGCCCACGTAACAGGATCTATCTGTGCGCCATAGTCTTTGTACATAGAGAGGAAGCCATTTCTCCCCCTCTCCCAACATTTCCTTTGGGGAAAATTGAAGGCAATATATTTATTCCACATCCATTATAAGGAAATGTCACTGGGCCCAGTGTACTCGGAGGAAAGTAAAAAATTAAATATAATAGCAATGTTAATTGGGTATGGTAGAATGATATCTATAATCTGCTCTAAACATTCCTGAAATGTAAAATATCCCCTAAAAATCAGAGGAAGTCATAGAAGACCACCGTACAGAGCAAGCAAGAGCACTGTGAATTTTACTTAACGCAATATGGTCATGTGTTGCTCTTAGAGGCTTTCGGTAGGCAGCGGTAGCCCCCAAAGAAATCTGAGGTTGTTGAGGACTCCATTGCCCCTCCTGCACACACAACTCTATTGAGGAAAACCACTCCAAGCCCAGTTCTTCTGCACATGCAGACATCTGTTAAAGAAGCATTGCTTAGCAAGTAAGCCTCAGTATACTCCGTAGAGTCTGTTCTGTGACCCCAGTGTGCCTTCAGGCAATCACGAGGTGTGACCGTGTTCTTGCAGCAGGTGTCCGTCACCCTTCTGGGTGGGATCAGGCAAGCAGCAGCCCAGAACCAGCGCCTGAGCTCAGGCCCATTTGGTGAATCGTGGCCTGTGCCGAAAGGTCTTGGCTACAGACATTGCTGGGTTCTTAATCCATGTTCACGCCAGAGGAACAAAGCCAGGGAGCGATAGCCTGTAAATATTTTAGCCATTTCACATGTTGTGCAAACTTCACAGTGAAAGCCCATTTCTGACATTAAACATAGTAAACAACAAGCCATTAATTTCATTAATAGCAACCCATTCTTGACATTCACCATGTTCATTAACATCACCTCAAGCATCGGTTGGAATATGGGTAGTTTTTCTACGGAGTGTGGCCCATCTGATAGAAGGTTAGCTCACCCTCTTTGGAGAATAGATTCTTGATGAAAGCAACTACCTGTTCCTGGAATTAAACATTAAACTGGTTGGTATGTACATAATATTCCACTCTTTCTATACTGAAGTATTAGCATATTGCATTAAAGGCATGGTAATAAAATGAAATCTAATGCATTTGAATTAATTAGAAATGAGTAGCTCTTGAGCACCCATACATATGAAGTCTGCTAGACACTGGGGGAGAATAAAAAGGATAAATAAGACACTTTGGTGTCCAGCCATTTATAACACCATCAATAACCTTGATTCATTAATCCAGAGATAAATATCATTGAATTGCTCATCAGTTGTCTCTAGTCTCCTGTTAAATAGTCTATTTGTCTGGATTCATTTTCTAGGATCTGGTTTGTCATTTGGCCAGAATTTTGACTTACCCAAGATACCAATAGATAAAGCCTATTTGTAAATTTGTTTGGTTGATATCACTTTACCTGTTCCCTGGAAAAAGAAATCAGCTCTTTCACCTCAATCCAAGGAGCCTGTAGAAACTGAGACCTGTCCTTTGAAAAAACAAAAAACATATTTATTGCTTGTATGTTCTGCCCCAGCCAAGATCAATTTTCTGGTTGCAATGGGAAAGAAAAACAAATCTCAGTAAACTGAGCAGGACAATGACCTACATTGTATCTTTTTTCAATGTGAGGACTTAACAATTTTGTGTGCATCTACTCCTCTCTCTCTCTTTTTAAGATTATTTATTTATTTATTTGGCAGAGAGAGAGAGAGAGCAACCAGCAGAGGCAGCGGCAGGCAGAGGGAGAAGCAGGCTTCCCACCGAGCCAGGAGCCCAAAGCGAGGCCCGATCCCAGGACCCCGGGATCATGACCCAAGCCGAAGGCAGATGCCCAGCCGACTGAGCCACCCAGGCACCCCTCCTTCTCTTGTTTTTATTGTTTGTGGACATTTTTAAACTATAAAGGAAGAGTTAATAGAATGTAGCCTCTTGACTTCACACAGCGTTAACACGTGCGTTAGGCTGTCAGACTCTCAGTCGGCTACAACTATCCACGACTCATGGACCACTTATCATGAGCTAGACGTTTGCTAAGTACTATGCAGGTATGTCATTTGACCCCCACACCCTTGGTGGAGGCTTTTATTATCCCTACTTTATAGATAAGTTCCTGAGATATAGGAAGAGGAAGCCAGGCGCCCAAGTTCCACAGCTGGTGGGCGATGGAAGTGAATTTTAACTCAGGTCTCTGTCTCCAACCAGTCCTCTAACTACCTTACACTACCCTGTAACCAGTCCCGTCCCCACACAGCACGAGGCCATACACAGTCCTCTTAAGCACGCTGCAGTCACTATTCACAACTCAGGGCAACCTCCAGCAGGAGCCCTTTCTTTATGCTCAGCTCCAGGTTTGTGATTTAGTAAACTATGTGTGAGTCAGGTACCACTTCCTGAAAACATTGTTTTTTTAAAAATGTACCCTTTTGTTGGTTTTATTTTCATGATCATGTCATCCATAATCTACCTCGGGAAAATTCCAGTTTCTTTGTGTCATCAGACAAATAAAAAATTAACATCTCAAACTCCGGCGGGCAACCCTGCCTGCAGAGGAGGCATCTCCGTGGCCCCATTCACAGCAGTCTTTGCAGAACGTGTGTACACCCCTTGTAGGGCGAGAGGCCGAGGCCTGAGCACTAGTCCTTGCCCTTAATTGCTTCAATAGAAGAGCAACCGTGATGAGAAAGAACAGGTATATTTGCAGAGAAATAGAGCAATGGGGAAAGTTTCCAAAGTTTGGAGGGTTTTGTTTTGTTTTGTTTTGTTTTTTGAGGACTCTAAATAAGTATATCATGACCTCTTGGATTAAATGCAGAACACACATCTTGCAACTCAAGGCTAACCCCAGGCAAAAACACAAACTAGGCAAGATGCATCCTTGGATGCTCAAAACCTTTCTCTCTTGACTTCCATTCCCTCAGTTCTCCCTTTTCTAAATTTCAAGTAATCCCTCCCTATTTTTACATTCTCATTTTTTAAATTTTTTTATTAAGTTTTAAATTTTAATTCCAATATAGTTAACATACAGTGTTATATTAATTTCAGGTGTACAATTAATGATTCAGCAATTGTGTACATTAGTCAGTGCTCATCATGGTAAGTGTATTCTTCATCCCCTTTACCTGTTCCACCCTATTTCCAGTAATCCTTCACTATTAAGCCTTATTCATTAAAAAAAAATGATGTCAAGTAGGCAATTGGTAAATACTAGTGTCCAGTGTTAGCAAAAATATAGGGACATAGATAATCTCATAATAGTTTGGTAAAATTTTATATTGGTACATCCTTTGTGGTTAGCAATTTGTAGCACTTATCAACTGCCTTTAAAACGTATACACCTGCAAGTTGAAATATTCCACTTCTAGAACTTCATCTTAAAAAATATTAACTTACGCAAAACCCAAAACTCTAAGACTATATCACAGAATTTTTTCTTAAAAAACAAGCTAAGTGAACAAGAATATGAAATTGGTTCAATCAAATTATAGCTCAACTAAGTAACCATTACAATTATATTGGAGAAACACTTTATTTCCAATAAAACCTGATAAAAACAGAATAAAATCTACCTAGGAAAGAAAAATATTATCTGCCTAAAATAAAGGTTAAAGAGTATATTGTCTCCTAGAATTTAAACATTAACCATCTTTAGGTAGTAGGAACGCACCTGGCTTATTTTGTTCTCCTTTGTTTATCTGTAGTTTGTAGTTTTTAAAGTGAAATACACTCCCATTATAATTTAAGAAAAGGAGGAAGGGTTCTATTTTATTTTATTTTAAGAAGAAAAATCTGACACCCTGAGTGTTAATGTAAGGGATTCTATTACTTTGGTCCTTATTTGTGAAATGATTTTTTTTTTCAGTCTGGAAAAGGGAACCTTCAGCATTCGGGGCTGTATGCGCAAGGATTTTCCTTAATGAGACACCCTTTCAAGGACATAAACTAGCAGCTGCTCAGAGGCTCAGTCGGGCCTCACAGGAGGCTGAGACTTGCTTCAAGTGCCTCCTCACATTTGGAAGTTCCTGGGAAGCCATTCGTATCTGCAACTCCAAAACCCAGGGTGCTGCGGCCTTCCCAATTTGTGATATATGGGGTAGGTCTTCCCTCCCTATAGATGATACACTATGAAGACAAGAAGATGAAATGATAGAGGATCTTTTGAAGAAAAAGAGCAAGCCACCTCCCAGTGTGAGGCAATTCCTTAGATGCTCGGATCCTGTCCCACCAGCCCCCACCCCTTCCCTACCCCTGCCGCCGAGCTGGGTCGTGCCCCATGTCTTAGCGTAGGCTGGAAGGTCTTTCCCACCTTCTTTACCCTAGGGTGATTCTACTCCATCCAAAACCTAATCCAGATTTCTCCTCTCTCCTGGACACTACGTACTTCTCATCTCTCTCTCGTGTCCCTCACTAGTTCCAGAGAGCAGAAAGAGAATTATTTCTCCCTTCCACAAGCATCTACAGCACTTTTTTTCGTATTGCTAAGATGGAATGAGTCAGAGAGCATTGTGATAGTGTCTTGCCATTTTATTTCTCTTTGCCCCATTTTTAAATCTACTCCTACCTTTGGAAGCTTTTAGCAGGACAGGAGCAGGGAGAAAAGAGAAATGATGCTAATACTTATTCGGTCCCTACTGTTCATCATGCACCATCTGTAATAGGTGCTTTTACTTAGACTACCTTCTGTTATTATCAAATAAGCTAAAACGCATGCAGTATTATCTTTACTATATAATGGAGCAAGTAGACTCTCAGAAAGGTTACAGAATTTTATCAAAGTAGCACAGCTGCTTGCTATGGACAGCATTTCCTCCCCCAACATCCAAATCCATATTTTGAAGCCCTAACCCCCGGTGTGATGGTATTTGAAGATGGGGCCTTTGGGAGGTAATTTGGTTTAGATGAGGTCGTAAGGGTGCGGTCCTCCTGGTGGGATTAGTGCCCTTGTAAGAAGAGACACCAGAGAGCTTGCTTTCTCTCCTCCATGTGCGATCACAGTAAGAAGGCAGTCGTCTGCTCACCAAAACCCGACCACACCAGCACTCCAGCCTCTGATCCCGAACTTCCCGCCTCCAGAACCGTGAGGAAGTCAATTTCTGTTGTTTAAGGCACCCGGTCTATGGCTTTTGTTATGGTGGACAGGGCAGACTGACATGCTGTTGAATATCAGAGCTGGCATTTCAATCCTGACTTAGGTCTTTCTATAATACTACACTGCCTCTCAATATGGACTGTTCGTGGTATGTTCTTATGACTCCAGCGTTCAGCAGAGTGACTGGAATAGAGTAGACAGAAATCCAACAGATGGATGTTGGATGTTGAATGAATGACTGAATAATTGAGTGATTATAGGTAGAAAGATATGCATTTAAAATGTCACAAATCCAGACATAGACCCATTCACAGAGTTTTAGTTTGGGGCAAACCATTTCCACTGCCACTCAGCAAATCTGTACCACTCTCTTGGTTGCAGGAAATTTACCTAGTGTTCTGGATTGGGTACAAGAAACTGTGGGAATTTGTTGAGCTATTTTGCTGAAGAAGATGAGTTTCTCCTTGGGAATCAGTCAGAAATGCTGGGAAGCTACATTTATCTTTTGAGGTTCCTGTTATTATTAAACCATGCCTTGAGAGTCTAAATGCATGAGGGATGGAGAATTAGAACTTGAATTGCACTGATGCACCTTTCGGAAAGTAAATGCTCTTACATAATAACTTCAAGAATTTTATGAGGGAGTAATGACAAATATAAGTTTATTTTCTGCTTCATCATTTTATAGTTTTTTATTTGCATATAAAATGCAAATTGGGAATAATAGAAAGTTTCTTATCATTCTTTGTATTAGTGATATTATTTACAAACCTACTGACCTATATCCTCTTATCTCACAAACAGGGAGAAGTAGTGCTACTCATCACCTGTAAATTAAGGGTGAACAGGAGAGAATGGATCATTAAAGTCCTTTACAACTTGGACATTCAGCAATTCTACTGCTATTATTGTAATAGTCACAGTGAAAAGAGAGGGCTCTGTTCTACCCCACCCCCATTTTTAATCTAATGAAATTCTACCCCATCTTCAAAACTCAATTCAAATATTTCCTTTTCCCTCGACACTGCCCCACATTCTCTCTGTCACATCCCTCAACTCTGCTCCCACAGGGAAGAGTCAGACTTAATCTCCCCTTCTGTGAGCATTCACAGCACTTTGTTCACATTGCTCATAAAGAGTGGATCAGAGTGTACTCTGAAAAGTGCTAGTTTATTTCTCCTGGCCCCACCCTTTCATTGCTTCCCTCCGTGCTGGGAAGTGCTAGGAAACTACCAGGAGGCTACTCATCATGAGTTTAATCACCCCGAGGCAGCAAATGAATGGCTCTCAGTCTGCTTTCTTAAGCGTCATAAGCACATAGTAGAATTTATTTCATGTTTTAAAAATAAAAATCGCCATAGCTTATTGTGCTTAAAGAACATTATTTTGAATTTTAGCCCATTCTTGATTATAAAATGCCTAACTTCCTCTCCCCTGTTGAGAGTGATTACTCACACTGGTTTGTTTTGTAATCACGTCAAACCTTATTTTATTTTAATCGTGATGTTGAGTCTGACACATTTCTTATCATTCCAGTCACAGAACCATTAAGGAAACCAGATTTCATAATCTTCTTCATGCCATTTGTTCAATGGCTATAATACTTAAAACATCACCCTCAAAGAACAATCCAGAAAAGAATTTCAGAGGCTCACATGAGTTTTCCTGTCAGCTTCATAACCTGCAAGCGGAGAGTTAGCAATGCTCAATGACCAGTGTTGCCAATGAACCACCGAACGTCTGACAGTGGCGAGGAAAAACCCCAGATCTCGCACCTCTTTTGTTCTCTCCATCAAAACTTCACTACTTTTCATGACTATTCAGATAATTCTACCTCGCAACAGAGTAACATTCACGCTTCCCTCCTAGAATACAAATTGCTTACATATCTCAATTTTGTTCTGAGTTCCATCAGTGTATCAATGTGCTTGTGTACTGAAGTCCTACTCTATTAGCCAATATTTTTAACAAGATATGGATGTGAAAAAAAGATATAAAAAGTAAAGTAGATATGAATCTCATAAAAGAGCCATTAAGGGACATAGCTAAAAGATTAAGGTAAATATATATTATGAGACATGGTAATAAGGTGGTCAGGCACTCTTGAAATTAAGTTGAAATGTAATATCCAGAGATGAAAGGAAATTAAATATGAAACCCTGAGATACTTATTAAGCCGTCAGTGGGAATCTGGTTGGTGATGTCACAGCCAGGAGAGAAAAGAAGACGCGTGCAAAGTTGGACCAGATCCAGTTTGCGCTGTAGATTTATGCAGTTAATTTTGTCCCCTGACTGCATTCAGATGAGCATTTCTCCTCGACATACACCAAGAAAATTGCTGCATTATAGCTGTGTTAATGGTAATCAGCATGCTAATGAGCACCAGAAGGTCGTTATAGCAAAGAGAGGTTCAAAGATGTATAACCTAGAGAAACAAGAACGTAATTCTTCAGGGAATGCAAGTGTCTTGTTTGTAGGTCATAGATTATTTGTTTTGGTCACTGCATTGCACAGGGAATTTAATTTAAGCAGGAAAAAAAAACCGAAGCTTTTTGAATTGTGAGAGCAGCCCAGCTTAATTAAGAAAAGTAATACTGGATAGCTTTGAATTGGTGGTAAAAATAGAATCTTCAGCAGATCGAAGATAGTACTAAATAGTGCTGTCCAATGTGGGATTCTATCTGTGCTTATGCAAAATGTGAGACTTTAATTGTATTTATTTGTAAGCCCGAAGTTGCTTCACGGCTCTCTGGCAAGGACAGGGTCAAAATATCAGGGGTGACAAAGGTAATGCTCAGAAATTAAGTCACAGTATTGTGCAAACAGTTTCAGGGTCTAAACCTTCTGAGAGAATTAGAAATATTTCATTGTTTACTTCAGGTGCACATTTTAGCTTCAAAAGGTTAAGTATTTATTGATACCGACAAGGGAGAGTCTTCAATCAGGAATACTGCTGCTATAGCTTATTAAAAGTTCACAGACATAAATGATGTGCAGATTTTTAGGCTAAGCTAAGTGGTTTCTCCCAGGAACCTCCCCCCACCAAAGATTTAGGGAATCACATGAGTTCATCAATTCCTACCTTGTATCAGTAGAAACAGAATCATAATATCACGAGCTTAAATCATCATACAGGTCCTGTGTTTTTGTTTAATGTGTACTTTCGAATAGACTGTTTTGCTAATATGCTCTTTGGGTAGATTTATAACCAAAGAATGATGCCTTGGAAATGAACAATGGTAATAATTTTATTTCCCCTCTTTGCTAGAACATGGACTTTGTCACAATACTCAAATGAAAGTTTTTCCATCCCAAAAAGGACAAATAAAATGGCTTCGGATAGACAGATGATAGATGGATAGATAGACCAATAGATGGATGGATGAATACACACACATGTATAGGACTGATTATAATATAATGTAATCTACTATATTATAATATAATAATATACCTTCATACTGTACTATATACTATCCCACACTAAGGGCATTTTACAATTTCCAACCTAATACCTCTCTGAGTTAAAAGTTCCTACTTTTTACATTTACCAGTTTCCTCAATTAAACACCTTCTTTTGTGATGTCAGGAAACATCCCTTGTTCTGAATTCTCAAGGTTAAACATCAGGGGGCCCAAAACTTCCTCCCTGAAAACACACACACACACACACACACACACTTTGGATTAAGCCAATGTTTTAATTGTTTGGGTCCATCTTGTCACTTTTTAAAAAAACATCTGTGACACATAGCCTCTCATAAAGGTACTATCCCATCTATACAGAATAATTAAATTGGAGAAGAATAGGCTTTCATACCAATTTGGAAAAAAGAAAAAACAAACAAGAAAAGATGAAATAATAGCCAAGGAGGGAGTAGGGAGGAAGGAAGGGAGAAGGGGAGGAAGAGAAGTAGTGACAGATTATGGAGGCATAGGAATATAGGATGAATAGGTAAAATACTTAATAATTTATCCCTATAACAGTATGGTGTTGGGGAAATATAATTAAAGACAAAATCTTCTTCCAACACAGAAAACCTCTCCACAAAGGTAGTAAAGAAAGAAAACACTTTTGTTACTGAATAAGCATTAATCCAGAATGTGATGCACATGGCAGGCAATCTGCTGAGATTGCAAAAACACAAAAGAAACTGACCCCCCCTCACATAGCCACGCAGACACAACCCATTACGTACATGTTCTTGAGATAAATAGTAACTAGTCCTTAAGTCAGAGGACTTGACAGTAGCATCTGTTCATCCTAACTTCACCTGATAGTTGGGGTGACCATCCGTGTTGACTAATTGGCTTTATCCAGAGGAAAAAGAAACTTCTCAGATCTCTATGACAGGAAGTAGTTTGGGAAGTTGGAACAGGTGTGTGGAAGGTAGGCTCCTTCCCTCGCACAGACCCTGGGGGGTAGGGGTGTTATCTTCCTTGACGTTTACATTTTAAAGAGCTGACTCCTAGGTCCTTGAGAAAGACATTCCCAGATCAGAAAGCTGACAAAAGTCCTATCTAGTTTTCAAAAGGATTCCTATATATTTCAAACAGATGAGAAAGTATGTTCAATGACAAGTTTTCTAAGGTAAATGCTCCAAGAAAAAAGGAGGGGAAGAGAATCTCTTCTCTTACTTTCAAGAGGAAGAAATAAGCCTCTTTAAAAAAAAAAAAAAAAGATTTTATTTACTTATTTGACAGAGAGACTGTGAGAGAGGGAACACAGGCAGGGGGAGTGGGAGAGGGAGAAGCAGGTTACCCGCCGATGCAGGGAGCCCGATGCGGGGCTCGATCCCAGGACCCTGAGATCATGACCTGAGCTGAAGGCAGACGCTTAACGGCTGAGCCACCCAGGCGCCCCAAGAATTAAGCCTTTTATCTTTAAGTTGTATTTGTCCTACAACGGGCACTGCTGATTTTAACCCCAAATAACCCACTGGGTCACTCTGAGGTTTGGGTTACTTGTCCTAATAGAAGGGTGGTCAGGAGTCTGAACTGAGCTTTTCCAGTTCAGAGAACCCTGGAGTCCCCCAGGTCTGACTGTCTCATCCACTGGGAGTTTGGTTGTAGTTCCTTAAGTACCTAACTCAGCGCTTCTCCCACTTCAACGTGCATACGAGGTTGGCCCTGGAATCTCCAGCACAACACAATTTCCAGCACTCTCCCCAGGGCGGCGGCAGCTGCTGGTCCAAGGCCCATACTCTGAATGACAAGCAACTCCGGTCAGTTCTCCTCACAGGCATAAATCCCACCAAATACAGAAAAGACCCACACTGAACAAATTCTTTACTGAGAGAGTTAAGAAATTGTTTCTGGGAGCAGTAGAGACTTAGAGGCTTTACACAGTCAGGCACACCTAGTTTCACCCTGAAAGACAGATCCATCCTATCCTTGAATACTTTCAGCTTCCATTTTTAACATTAGTGCATTCCCCTGTTGGCTGGCCCACCGTTTCATGTGTGGAGATGCGATCTGCTCCCTTATACCTTTGACCTATTGGGTTGACTACATCCTCTGGAACTATATACAGTAAAATAAGATAGAAAGAGCTTAGCTCTCCATAACACTTTAGAACTTATAAAAGCAAATTTATGTCGATTATCTGATTTTATCAACATAACCATTTATATATTTGTAGCTAGCAGTCGTTGTTGCTGTTGCTGTTTGTTGTTGTTTTTACTACTGCCTTATCTTCTACGGTTGAACTCCTCAGGGTTTCCAGATCTTTCACCACTTTGATGTCCTTCATTTACACTCACTGTAGTTTTTAGTCCCTATTTTAATTGGGTACAAATTAATGGCAATTAAAGAATTAGGCCTTGGGCGCCTGGGTGGCTCAGTTGGTTGGGCGACTGCCTTCGGCTCAGGTCATGATCCTGGAGTCCCTGGATCGAGTCCCACATGGGGCTCCCTGCTCAGCGGGGAGTCTGCTTCTCCCTCTGACCCTCCCCCCTCTCATGTGCTCTCTCTCATTCTCTCTCTCTCAAATAAATAAATTAAAAAAAAAAGAAAGAATTAGGCCTTATCTCAGTAAATCCTTCCTAGTAAAGATTTCCTTAGCATAAATATTTCCTTTTGTTAAGTTAATGTGCTTCATTCGTAATACATATTCCTTCTTATGAATAGGAATAAACCAAATATTCTTACAGAAAAGAGCAGGCATCATATGGGTTTGTTAAACATTTTTCTCCTTCTTTTCCTAAGCAGATTTGTTGTAAACAGGTTTGTATCTCATATGTCATCCTATAATAGAGGAACCAAGACTTTAGGGAAGAAAAAACCATGTTTATGAAAACCCTAACAGCCCCAGAGATCTGTTCTACGTGTAGACCATGTAGAAGGGTTGTGGTGTTAACTCACACTTTATCTTGGTTCAGAGTCTCAGATACTCTTCTCTACCAAATACAGCCTCCACAAATAAAGAGGGTTTATTTTTTAATAAACGTGGTTACGTGGGGGTATGTGGGGGCTTCCTGACACCAGAGGAGGGTGGAGGCTGGCGCTAGCAGACATGCTAGTCATTGGCTGGTACCTCCACACTTCTGCTATGTCCTGAATCCACCTGTAGGCTGGGAGTCCTGCAGATCTTGAACTTGTGGTTTATTCTTTTGGCTCCTGGAAACTCTGGGTCTCCACATGTCTAATGTCCAGTTCTTGGCTCATGCAGAGAGAGACCCCTGGAGGGCTGTCCCCAAGAAGGCTATGTGTCAACTCAGCTTCTACAATGCATGGAAACTGAGAAAGCCTAAAGAGAGGCAGCCAGATCTTCGTTCCGTCTGGACCACCCTCTCTCCCCGTCCATAAGGTTCTTTGCTGAGCAGTCTCCTCCCAAAATTCCAAATGGGCGGTGCAACATGGACATCATTCGATCACTGCTTCCTGTCAGCTACTTAATGCCAGGGCACACCCCTCTACGCACCACAGCACCACTGTTGCTTCCCCAAACCAGCCCAAGAAGGGAAAACCGGGCAACCCCAGTCTCACTGTCCTCTCTCTCCTTCTACCACAATCTCCTGAGGCCAAAAAAGACTATTTTCCCCTACTTCCTTTGCAGTCTGAACCCCACTTACACGAAACTGTTACCAGACTTGCTAAACCTGTCTAATGGTACACTTAAAGAGCAGATGAAGAAATTCAGGTAATTTGTTCAGATGATCTGGCATACAAGGCTTGATTCTTGATGCACTTTTAATGCAAGAAGATGAATAGTATGTTCTTTCTCATTGTATTCTGGGAGAGCACTGTTAGTTGTTTCTTCAAATGCTTCCTTCCTTCTTCCTTGCCACAAGAACCCTGGTTCTGTATTATGTAGCTATGGGAGTTGGGGGAGGTTGAACTCCTCCCTAATTTGTCTGCTGATTTTGATTCCTGGGACTGTGGCAGCCATTTTGAAACCATGAGGACCACCCAGCTGTAAGGGAGACAGGTGATACTAAGAAAAGTGGCACAGATAAATGGGATAAAATGATTCCTTGGTATTGTCATTGAGCTCCTGAGTTAACCAAGTGCCCCGGCTCAAAACTTCCTATGTAAGATAACAAATTTTTCTCATTATTTAAGCCATTTCCAGTTGGATTTTTGTTATTTGGAACAGAATGTATCCAAACTGATGTCCTGCCTTTCTGGAACATCCCCCTCCAAGGCAGAAAAATAACCTGGGCAAAATACTAAAGGAAAGGAAATAGTAAAAAAAAAAAAAAAAAACTAATGATATTAATAAGAGTAAGCCTGGGAACAGCAAGTATTTAAGTGCAGAGTTCTATCTCTCTTTCTCACTTAGAGTCTCACTACCATTGCCTTAGTTTAGGATGCACCCATCACTTGTCATAGCAAGTTGCAATAATTAGTCTGACTGCTGCTCATCTCTACCACCACCTTGAATCCATCATTTCTACTGATTCTAGGGTTTCTTACTAAAACACAAATCTCATATGACTCTCTTACCTAAGACCCTTCCGTGGACCCCTGTGGTCTCTGTGATGAAGTCCAAACTACAGGTCATGTTCTACAAAGCTCTTATGACCTGGCCCCTGCTTGCTTTCTCAGCTTCAGTTTCTGCTCATCACTGCCTGCCATTCTGTGCCACAATCACCCCAAACCTGAGAGTTTGGGAATGCACTGTGTCATTTCTTGCCTGTATGCTTCTTAGGTGCTATTCCTGGTAATTAGGAATCAGCTTCCTCAGGTCTAAAGATTGACAAAACTTCAGTCATTCTTCTCGACGCAGCTGAAGCTTCACTGTTCCCAGAATCAACCCCTGAGAGCACTCAGAAATGGTGCATTACATTTGGGGTATTAGTTGAACCTTGCCTGGACCCCTCCTGGGACAACTCTCAAATGAAAAGCACTCCATGTCTGTCTCTCCCGTATAGACTCTGGATTCATTAGGGAACAAAACCTTGTTGATTTTTCTATCTTCATCACTCAGTGCAGCTTCTAAGATCCAGTGAGGCAGCAGAGCATAACCCAAGTTCTGGCTGGGTTCAGATCTTGGTTCCATCACTCCCAGTTGTATGACTTTGGGCAAATAATTAATCTCTCTGTGCTTTAATTTCCTTATCTATTAAGTGGGGGAGATAATAATAGCTATAATCAATAATAGTAATAATAACCAATAGCTTTGCTGTGTGTATTGAGTCTATTCATGTATAAATATTTACAACACTGTCCAACTCATAGTATGCCTCCAATAAATATTATTTTTTATAATTAGCATTGGCACACAATAAATATTTGTGGACGGTACCGAAGGCTTGCAGGGGCTCTTGAGCCCACCCTCTTCTCTAGGGAGCCAAATGGAGCTTATGAGGGCAGTGAGTTCTGCTCCCAGATATATTTATGCTACACTACACCCTATGATGCCCTTTGTCCCACACAGAGTCTCCAATGTTCGCAAGAACTGTGGAGGCTGTGCCCACTACTGCTTCTCATATATATCCCACAACAAACAATAAACGTACACATTTAATCTGAGCCCTGCTTCATCTCCGGCTTGATGCTTAGGACTGAGATGATGTAAGGGCCCCTGGAGCACCCAGGAGGATTAAAAGGTGAGTTGACAGAAACATAATAGTGGAATCCTGAACTCTGCATCCAAACACAGTACTATGAGTGGTGTAATCTTGGGAAGTCATTTAACCTAATTAAACCTGTTTCCATATGGAAAATGCAAGTGATAAAGACTGTTCCACCTACCTCATAGGGCAGATACAAGAAACAGATGAAGTAAAACATGTGAATATTCATTTGTCAAGCACCTGATAATTTATAAAAGCAAGAAATTTGCTAATTACCCCATCAAAAACCTTCTCTGAGCTCTGCAGTTTGCCTGACCCATGGATCCCTCCTGTAATATCCTCAAGGGACACCCCCAAGTCTGAGACTTTTCATAGGACCTGACATCAATGTATTGTGTGTGCATGAATGTGTGTGTGTTTGTGTGTGTGTGTGTGTGTGTGTGAATGCCTGACATGTCCATCTACTCTCGTATCTATACCTCACATCCTAAGAAATCAAATTACTTATTATATTCCTGCCAGGAATAAAATAGAAAAATTTATTCTAATGACTACCACACAGTAGAGTAAAATGAGCTTCAGATGACTATGAAAGAGCATAATGTTCTAGTTTACCAGAAACCAAGGAAACCTAGTATATCCAGCAGCCATTTTTCTTCTTTCTTAGTCTTTCTTTGTGGTGAAGCTGAGAATAATGCCCTCAGGTTTTTCTCACTATATATGTAGATGGGGAGCAGAAAGGAGCTGCAATGGGACAGACTCAGAGACGGTGCAATTAGAAAGGCTAAGATAATTTGTTGGTCTTTTGACGCAGTGTTTCTTTACTATTGAAGTCACCTCAAATCAATAATTTTAACATAATGTAATTCAACAAAAATATTATTTCAAGCATAAGAAAATTTTATAGGAGGAAACATATTGGATGAAGTATCGCTTGTGGTATAATTTTAATTCTGAAAGATCTTGCTAAGAGGGCTTATTTAAATAGGTTCTTCCTGAGATGAATATTTAGGGGGAAAAATTCCTACAGGATGATTTATAGCAAAATTATATGAACAGAATGAAGGACAGAAGAATTTTATTAGAAAAGGGTCTCATTTCCACAAAATATAAATTATACCTTTTAGAAAATATATTGAATTTTATTAATATTCTGCAGACAGCCTGAAGTGTTAATCTCCACCCCTACCTATAAGATTTTCATTATGATGTACAAGGTGTATTTACCCTTTAACCAAATAATTTTTGAGCAACGCGGTGGAGACTTCAGTTTATGTATCCTACAAAATATTTTCATTGCAGCTACAAAGTCTTATATTTTGTTGGCAACATTTAATGATATATATCTGAGGGTGTATATTTTATATACATGTATGCATGCTTTTGGTGTTACCACACAAGAACACATAATGATAAACTCATTGTATTTGGTATCTGAAAGACTGTTTCCCCAATATCCACTGTTACTGTTGTTATTGTCTTAACCATTGTTTTTAAGGAGAAACACAAGAAGTTTGAATTTTTTCAATGCTATGATGAAAATTTGGCCTCGCTTCATCTTGAAATTTATAGTTAGAGGAATTACTTGGGGTAGGCCACTGAGTACTGTATTTCTGCCTGGCATTTGAAAGTGACCTCATTTAGACCTTGGTAACTAATATTTTTGATGAGGAAATTGACTTATTATTATTCAAAGAACTTGGTTATAAATCCTTGTCCAGTCTCTACCAGTCTCGAAAATTGAGGGTTTCCTGGGATGTGACTTTGTTGTAGCAAACAAGAGTGAATTGACCCCTGGTACAGTTTGAGTTTCAGTAAGGACAGCTAGCATTTAGATTTTATATTATTCGAAAGTGAAGACTGAGATGAAGAATGAGGACAAACCCGGGAGATTAAAAAGACTAGAACTCATTTTGAACTCTCAATAAATATTATCAAATATCTTCCTCTTAAATACATGCACACAAAATGCAGCAATCGATACACGTCTTCCTCCTAGGACATGTAAAGAGAGCACAGGCTCCCCATCCTATTCAAAATACCCGGGAGATACACCATTGCAAAAATTATTGTTCTCTTTTTATAAAATGGGAAGAATCTTGCTTAAAAAGTTGGGCCTGAGTTAAAACCAGAAGCCAAGCTGTTCCTTACAACGTAAAACAATATTTCACTGATTCCCCACTGAGTGCTAATTAAGGCCAGCTTCTATTCACACCTCCACAAAGAGGAAAATACTGAAAAGTACCTGATTATTTGAAGTGATAACACCTGGGCACTTCAGCCAAGGTCATATAGAGATTTGAAGCCCAGGGAACTGCACAGGAAGGAAATCTCTGGTATTTATTATTGGTCAAAATGGCAAACATTTCCAGGTAATGGAATGGAAGTTCAGAGGTACATTTTAGCACGAGTATTTCTGGCTTACCCTCAGAATAAATATTCAAATTCAAGAATCCATAGCCTCTTCATATGGATAAAAAGAGTTAAAACAAAACATTAGACCTATCAAGATATGTCTCTAAAAAAATTAATGGGATGGCAAAAAGGAAAAAGTATTTTAGAATTATTATCAATCTATACGGAAACACCAGCATCATTCTCTAACTATGGAATTTTAGAGCTGTAAGAATTTTGACGAGACTATTTACTCTCTGACACACATCTTCACATTTGAGGATACAAACTCAGAGTGGTTATCATGTGTCTAATGTCACACAGCCAACCAATGGCAAAGTCAGGACTTGAACTAGGGTCTGCTTATATTTATGTATATCTTAAGTTCTGCTATTTTTCAGGACCCCTGGACTCAGGCAAAGTTCAATATTGTCAAAGATATCAAATGTAGCCTTTGCTTTTAAGGAGAAACAAACCAAAATAAATCTATCTTCAATCAACAAAATTTGATTCTTCCTATCTTCCTTGGTGTCCCACTATGGTTTTCATAAGTGACCATTAACAGAGGAACAGCTGAAGTGTGGAGATGTTAGAATGGGTGACTACAGATAAATAAATTTAAATCATTAGTTTGTATTATGGCCTCTTATTTTTTTAATGTAAATTTATTTTCATTTTATTCATTTATGTATTTACTTGACCCTCACCATATTCCAAAAAGAAATTAAAATGGCATAGAAGTTATCTAGGCATGGGTTCTGTATTCCTTCTGTCAAGCCTCAACACGCATCTGTCAAAAATTAATAGAATAAGGCAACTGGGCAGTTTTCCTTCTTCATCGCATCTGATGACTTGTCCTGGTGATCCATCACTGCTGTGAATATTCGAATATCTGCCCAAGACGACATGGAAAGGTGAAGTCACACTTAGCACATAATACAATTATGCAATAAATCAAACACAAACTGCTCGTTTCAGTTATGTTGCTTATATACCTACAGAACTGACCCAATTAAGAAAATATGGATTATTCATTTCTAAGGTTTATTCCTAGATATTACATAAGAACTGTAGGCCTTTATTTAAGTAAATGGTTTTCCCAAAGTCTCTGTAAGCAATTCTATGCCTTAAGATAACCAGTCCTAGAGAAGCTTCTTACTCCACCTGCTTATCATTCAATTGCATGTTTTGGTCACTCAAGCTATTGTCAATGAAAATTTGGAGTATCAGAGGAAAAAAAGAGAAGAGATGAAATCTTCTCTTTGGCAGCATTTGGTGCCTTTAAAATAAAAAGTCAGCATCCCCTCTGCTATATAAGCTCAAAGCATCACATTTGCTGGCATCTTTTCAAATGGCCTGAATTGTATTTCTCGCTTTCCTTGATTTATCCCCCTGTTGGCCCCTGCAAGAGAGCATCATTTTTTTCCTCCTGCCTTCTGTCTTCTATATTTCATTTCAGGTGTCTATCGAGGCAACGAAAGATAAAGCTCTCTGCTTTCCCTTGTACTAAAGTTCTATATGGAATCAGTTCACCTGTCTGTCACTCCTCATTAAATTCTTACCCTCTTCATTCACATCCTGATCTTTGCAAATGAACATTTGCTTAATAAATGTTCCCAAGACTAACAGTGCAGAGTGAAAATCCCACACAGCAGTAAATTATTAACTCAGTCACAGAGGGAGTGCCATATATGACTTTTCAGAATGAGTTATTATGTGGATCATCATGTAATTATGAATTTTTCAAGCCATGATAGAGGAAAATTGAATATTTAATATTTTATGGACATATTCTACACTGAGGACATCTTTCAAAATTTTATGATAATTTTTAGAGTGAGCGAAGAGCAGAACAAAAGTTACAAAATAATTGCAAACTTGAATATTTAATCACTAGGGACATTGTTGGTTATTTCTCAAATTATATAATGTAACCAACACTGTGAACTTTTAATCATAGTGTATTCAAATGGGGAAAAAAGTGCATTAAATCAATCCATAAATATGTTTTGGTTGTTTAAGAAATAAAAATACAGAGCTTAATGTTGTCAAATTGAGACCTTAAGATATAAATATTCATGTGGGAGGTAATCTTGAGTGACTTGTTCTAGATGAGCTGTTGTCGAACAAAAACTTTTTTAAATGAGCCATTTCAAAATGTTCAAAATCAAAACCAGGGCATAAACACTAAAATATTTTAAAAGTCTTAGCTGAAAATAAAATGGAAAGATGAAATCAGTGTTTGCCAAAAAATAAAAATTAAAAAATCTGTGATAAATATATGAGAGCTTTGGTGAAAAAAATAAAGGAAAATTAAAACAAGATTTTGATATGAATTACCCTATTTATTTACACAATTCATGCATTCATAATATAGCACTTCGATTTTCACCCATGTTTTAACTTTGAAAATTAGAATATTTAGTGATTTCAAATTATTTCTTAATAGGTTCCCCTTGTTGGAGGAGGTCATTTCCCAGTGCTAGAATACTAATAAACTTTAAGGACATTTGAACTCAGAGGTTCTCAACACTGACTGCACATTAGCATTGCCTAGTCCTATCCCCCGGGCATTGTGAATTGGCCTGAAGTGAGGCTGGACTCTGATGGCTTTGAAGCTTTTCAAATTATTTTAATTTTCAGTCATGGTTTAAAATCACTGACACCAATAGGGCTGCCATCCAGTTTCCAGAGGCCAAAACTTCATATATCCTTTTTTTTTTTTTCACTCATTGTTTTTTGTTTGTTTGTTTTTTAATTTTATTTTATTATGTTATGTTAATCACCATACATCATTAGTTTTTGATGTAGTGTTCCATGATTCATTGTTTGCATATAACACCCAGTGCTCCATTCAATACGTGCCCTCTTTAATACCCATCACCAGGCTAACCCATCCCCCCAAATCCAAAAGAATCACCTTTTAAATACATTGGGTATATGAGCACTAAAGATACAGGATGACTAGTAAACAGCCCTGGCCCTCAAATTGCATATAATCTAAAAAAACACACACATAAATTACTGCAATTCAGTGCAATTACTGTTAGAAAGGTGTATGCCAAGTGATAGAGCAGTGGAGAGAAAACCAACATTAAAGGCACCAAAGTGGATGTTTTTAAACCTGAAGTTTGAGAAAAAAAATATGACTATACTGTTTCTTGCATTCATTCATTCATTCATTCACTTATTTAAATACTTACCCCAAAAATGTATTAAATGACTATTGTTTTTTAAATATTATCTTCTTCTCGTGGACTATGGGAGGTTATTGAAAATAAGGAATGTGTATCAGCTAGCTATTGCTGCATAACAAACTACAACAAAGTCCAAGTGACTTAAAACTACAACTATTTATTTGCTCATGTTTCTGCAGATTGGCAATTTAGGTGAGGATCAACAGTTTAATCAGAAAAGTATGTCTGAGTTACCTCTTAGGATCTTTGAAGAAAGTGAGATTTGACAAAAATATCTGTACTTGCCAGAGAAATTGAATGTTTAGTGAATACATTCTTTATTTAAAAAAAAAAAATGGATCTCTATACTGTGGAAAGCTTTAGGGAAACAAAACAAACAAACAAAAAAACCCCACAAGTAGACTACCAAAGTTGGGATACCAGTTTTCTGCTCAGTCTTTATCCATTATTGTTTCCCAGCCCTGTAAATAAGAGGCAGGGATCAGTTATTCCTTTCTGTCTAAGACCCTCCCAATTGCAGACCCCCTTCTTTGCTCTCTAGGACAATAAACCAGAAGCAGGATAAAAGAGTCTTACAAATTAATATTGGTCTCCAACTTCTATTGAACAGAGTAATAAAGAAGGCACAGGAGCCCAACAAGGTGTGGATTCACACAGATTTCCCACTCTCCTCTGGAGTCCTGGCACTTCCACAAGTAGACTGGAGACTGGGGAGGAGGTGGAGAAGCACATGACTGTACTTCAACACTGGATTACTGGGGACAGAGTGCTGAAATTTGAGGCCATGGGTTTTTGTTTTGTTTAGTATTTAGTCTTGCTATCCTTTTTGTTTGCTCACTTATTTATATGTTTTACAGATAAGAAAACTGAACTTAGAAGATTTTGCTATATCATAGACTCACCTGAATGTTAGGAAGTTATTCAGGATAAGACAGGTACTAAGTACATTCCAGTAACTCTCCTCATCTTGGCTTTCTGTTTGTTTGTTTGTTTGGTTGGTTGGTTGGTTTGTTGTGATAAGAACATGTAGCATGAGATCTACATTCTTAAATTTTTAAGTGTACAATAAAGTATTGTTAACCAGGGGCACCTGGGTGGTTCAGTTGGTTAAGCATCCGCCTTCAGCTCAGGTTGTGATCTTGGGGTCCTGGGATCAAGCCCCACGTTTGGCTCCCTGCTTAGCAGGGAGTCTGCTTCTCCCTCTCCCTCTGCCCCTCCTGCCCCTTCCCCCCAACTCATGCTCTCTCTCTTTCCCTCTCTCAAATAAATAAAATCTTTTTTAAAAAACGTATTATTAACCATAGCCACTATGTTGTACAGCAGATCTCTAGAACTTATTCATCTTGCATAAATAAAACTGCATACCCACTGAATAGCAACTCCCCATTTCCCCCTTTTCCAGTCCCTGGCAACCACTATTCTGCCCTCTGTTTCTATGTGTTTGACTATTTTAAATACCTCATATATATGGAATCATACAGTATTTGTCCTGTTACTGGCATATTTCACTTAACATAATGTCCTCAACGTTCATCCATGTTGTCACATATGGCAGATTTCCTTCTTTTTTAATGCTGAATAATAGTTCATTGCACATATATACCACATTTCCTTTATCTATTCATCCATCAATGAACATTTATGTTGTTTCCATATCTTGCCTACTGTGAATAATGCTACAGTGAACATGGGAAGGTAGGTATCTCTTCAAGAGCCTAATTTAATTCTTTTGAGTAAATACCCGCAGTAAAATTGCTAGATTATATGGTAGTTCTAGTTTTAATTTTTTGAGGAACCTACATATTGCTTTCCATAATGACTGCACCAATTTACATTCCCACCAATAAAGCACAAGGATTACCTTTTCTCCACATCCTGGCCAACATTATGATATTTTTAATCTGAATGTGAAACTATGGAAAACAATATACCTTGAAATAATCTCAGTGAACAAAACGTCCAATCTTAAATTTAAAAAAAAAAAAAAGGTTTGCATAACTGGCATGAGCAATCATGTGTCTAATGGAAGACTAAAAACAAAACAAAACAAAACAAAAAACCCACAAAACCAGTAAACATAACAGTTCTCCCCAAACTATTCTACATTTAATGCATTCCTAGTCCCAGTGGGAATTTTTAGGAAAACAAATTCAGAAAAAACAAATTTCACAAATTATCCTGAAATTCTTCTGGGAAAGTGTTTAAAATACTGCTAAAAGAAAAAAGAAAACTGGGAATATTTTTTTCTTTTCTCTACTTTATGAAAGCTTTTATGCTTTTTAAAATTTTTATGATAAAATTGTATTTTAGTTTGTGAATATTTGATCATTAGATGTTCAAAATAATATTAAAGCCTTAATATATGCAAATCTGTTGAACTAAAAAAATAATATTTCCCATTCATTAGTCTTTTAAAAATGGATTCACTGAGTGCTAATGTTGAAACAGGAATTGTGCTAGTTTCTGAGGATTCAGAGATAAATGAGATACAGTTCCTGCTCTCAAAGGAGTTCACAGTCCCGCGAAAAGAGAGGACAGTAAATAATACAATTACCATGTGGTGTCCTCTGTGCTGGGATGGGGACTCACACAGGGTCCTGTGGGAGGATATAAGAGGGACCCTTGGGGACAGGACATTGAGAGGGACTGAGCAGCTGAGAAGGCAGGGTGAAGGAGGGAATGCTGACCAGTAAGGCTGCAGAAGTAGACGACTGCCACATCATACCGAGCACTCCGCATCTCTTCTCCACTGAAGCATCAGGCCTTGACTGAGGACACTGACAGCCCATCAAGGTCCCTCATCCTCAACAGCTCTAGTCCCAGGATGACTGTCTACCTCTAATACAGATGTGCATAAGTGTGCATTCCTCAAGTGCATTTTCATCTGGGGCAGGTAGAGTTTGATCCAAAATACCACTTAAAACTTAGGGCACCAATCTTTTTTTAAAAAATCAGTATTCACTGGTGAAATCTTGTTTTATAAAAGTGCTGACTCATTCATCTTTCTTTTAACCACCCAGTCATCACATTGAAGACACCCAACCACTACCACGGGCGCGAACTGAGAAAGTGCCAGAACAAGGTGAATGGCAAGTGCCAGGTCAAGCATCGCTCTGGAGCTGTCACAAGAATCCCCTTGCTCGCCTTGCCCAGGGCCACGAAGCATCGCAAGCAGACCGGCAGAGCTGCTAGCAAGCCCCCTGAGCACAGCAGAAGAGAACTGACCACAGCACCTGAAGTTGGGGTGTTCTTTTTCACGGGGATGGCCAACCTGCGGTGTACGGAGCAGCGATTCTTGCGCATGACGACTGAAGACCCACCAGAGTCGAGGGGAAGAGAAGAATGGAGGAGAGGGGTAAGTGTTCTAGAGCGAGGATGGGGGTTATAACAGGAAAGGAAACCGAAGAGCAAAGGAAAGTGTGCAGCAGGCAGCTGAACGCCCCCAGTAGGCCCCAGGCCCACAGGCACGGCCGGCCTGGGCGTGATGATCCAGATTGGCTCAGAGAGGAACCAAGTCTGAACGTAGATCTATCTCCCTATTCTGGTAAAACGGGTCTCTTGATCACGTACGCATCACACTGACTAACCCGCCTGATCCCAAACTCGGTCCTCTACGTCCATTTTCTAGGTGCTCCCAGAATCCCTATGCTCAACAAAAAATCTGTCTGTCCTCCTCCCTTCCCCTCCCCTGGATCTAGAAAAAATCATAGCTCGTAATTTTCTGATTTACTGGAGTAGGAGGAGGCTTCCCCAAACCTAGCTAACATCAAGAAGCCCTGTGGAGATTGCCAGTCTTATTGTTACTGCTGCTAGCATTTGATATTAATTTTGTATATTATGCGCTAGCACTAGATGCAGGCCCTTCAATGATTGCATTTCAAAGGGACAGACCTCAGTCCTTGAGAAACTTTTCTAAGTTGTAGAAGATTTACATCTCAAAGGGACAGAGAAAGAATGTACAACTATAATTTGTTTGTAATATATATTTTTTTAGTACAGCTGAAACACAATGTTACATTAGTTTCAGGTGTACAACACAGTGATTCCACAAGTCTATACATCATGCTATGCTCACGGCAAATGTAGCCACCACCTGTCATCATGCAACACTATTACACTACCATTGAGTAGATTTCTTATACTGTACCTTTTATTCCCCTGATTTATTCATTCCATAACTGGAAGCCTATATCTCCCATTTCCCTTCACACATTTGACCATCCATCTGACCCCATCACCTCGGGCAACCATCTGTTTGTTCTCTGTACTCCTGTGTCTGGTTCTACCTTTTGTTTGTTTATTAATTTGTTCTGTTTTTTAGATTCCACATATAAACAACTGCAAGTTTTCTTTTTTTTTTAAGATTTTTATTTATTTATTGAGAGAGAGAGAATGAGAGAGCATGAGAGGGGGGAGGGTTGGAGGGAGAAGCAGACTCCCTGCTGAGCAGGGAGCCCCATGCGGGACTCGATCCCAGGACTCCAGGATCATGACCTGAGCTGAAGGCAGTCGCTTAACCAACTGAGCCACTCAGGCGCCCCAACAACTGCAAGTTTTCTAAAGTAAATGCTCTAAGAAAAGGGAGGTCAAGGGCCTAAAGTCAGGAAGAAGCCTGTCTAAAGGTTAGTCAAACTGAACATTTGGCCATCTTGGTTAAAAATCACTTCAAATTTTATGAGCAATGTTATTCTTCAGGCAGCATATTTAGAGGGAATTATTGAGTTTCTTAGATGAGTAAAATAATTCAACTTCTCAGGCTCTGGGACTACAACACAGTGTGAGCTGTGTTATCATTGCCAAGTCCTGTATGGCCCAATGTGCTTTTTACTTATGAGGAGCCCCACCTCTGTCCTGGTTTCACCCAAGATATCCCTGGAAATGAAAAAAATCAAAGGCGATATTGGCTGATGTGCATGTGGACAAACTACCACCCTTTAAAAGGAGAGGCGTTTACTTTTGCCTCGGCAAATACACGCCATCTTGCCTATCAAGCTGATTAAAGCATATAGGACAAAATGTCTTCTAATTGCCCCGAATCAGCTCACTTCTTCCAAGACTTATTCATTTGTCCATTTATTCATTAAATGTTTATGTGGCAGGATTTGTGCTAAGCAATAGATGACATTCTCCCAAAGGAGACACAAACTCACCATACCTACAAAACCCACTTTCAGCGGTCATAGCTAACATATTAATATGATAATAATAAATATTTACTCAATATTTCTGACAAGACCTATGCAAAGTACTTTGCATCATTTGTATTTTCTCATGGTCCTAAGAGCCTGCTGAGTTCAGTGCTATTATCATCAGATCCCTACTTTACAGATGAGGAACCTGAGTCTCAGAGTGGTTACGTGAATTATCTAAGATTAAGTGGCTATTAACAGGTAGAATAGGGACTCTAAACCTATGCTCCCGATCATGTATTATAATCCCCTGCTGAATACTATACCGAGCATTATGTGCCTCCTTCATGAATTCAGTGTAAATTCAGCAAGCACATATTAAGGATTTAGAATTCACATTGTTAGTGGAAATGCCTCTGTTTCAGGGCAGAGAGGGCAAGACATGGTCTCTAAGACGCCAGTAACACACAAGGCTTGATGCTAAAACTCAAAGTGCTCCCAGAGCACCAGCAGGGCACATGGTTTGGTGAAACAAAGAGGGCCCTGCCCTGGAGAAGGCTACATTCATTTGTGCCACATGCCCCCAACTTCTGGCCATATTCACAATATTTGCTATCTCCATGTGTCACTTGTACTGTTATTTATTTAATATTTATCTTTAAATAGACCCACTTGATACCACCATCCCAGTGAATGGAGGGGGAAAAGGTGGATTTAATTATTGCCATTAAAATAAATATAGCTCTATTAAAAGGTAAAGATTCACCTGTGTACTAAGTTCATCTCAAGTGCAACTTTTGGAAGGACTACTTGCCCTCAGTCTACTTTTGGTTTCCTCTTTCTCACCCCAACTCTGGGAAAATGCTCTAGGCTTTTCTCATTTTTCTCTACCCTCCAGGCACCTGCCACCCCACTGCACACATCAGTGAGTCTCCAAACCCCATTAACTCAGGGCCTTCATGGGTAACTCACGAGATAGTCTGATAAACTAACTCCTTGGAAGGTGTTCACAGAGTAATAGCCATCGATAATTAGGAATTTGCAATGATAAACATGAGACAAATGTGTAACATGGATTATGTTATTCAGTCTTCATAATAGTGTGATGAGGAAGATATTATTAACTTCTTTTTATATATGAAGAGACCAAATGCAGTCTGCATTCGGACTATGTGAAGGGAGGTCAAATGGTTTGCCTGATGTCCCATAACTAGTATGTTGCAGGCTCAAATGGTTTGCCCGATGTCCCATAGCTAGTATGTTGCAGGCCTGTGCACCTCCCAAATCTAAATACCCTTCCATACTAAGATGGTCAACTTTTCTATACTGCTGCTAATGGGAGCCCTACACTTAGGCCTGAGAAAGATCGCCCTCCCCATCCCACCCATCCACCACCCACTATCCTCCTCTGTGTTCATCTGCCACATGGTCACCACACACACATACACACATGCACGCACACACACACACACACTTCAAACTTCCCATTGTCTGCTGGATATGGGGTAAAGTGCAGACCTCTTATAGCATTCAAGGCTCATCACAATCTGGCCACGACTTGGCTTGCCTGAGCCCCTTCCCTCTCACCTCACAGCCATATTGGAGCTCAGCTTTCTTCGGCAGTCTGCGTTCCCTTGCAGCTGTGCACAGATGTAGCCATGAGCACTGCAAGGGCAAAGCAGGGGCATGAGCTTGGAAATAGAGACCTGTTTGAATCCCCAAATTGGGCAAGCTATTTAACCTCCTCTGCTTTTTTACATAAAAAAGTGGTCATATGTCTCCCGTGTTAGAATTGGGCTAGATGATCTACCTAAAGCACGCCACCCAGTGCCTGGTACTTTACACGGCAACTGGCGCCTGCCAGGCCCTCAAACACAAGTCGCTATTATACCTGTGCCCATGTTGTTCCCTTGAAAACTGCCTGGAATTACTTTTTCCTCTCATCTTGGTAAGTGCATATCCATTCTTCAAGCTCGAATATCACTTCCTTTGTGAAGGCTCTCCGGATTTCTTCAGGCAATGTTAACCCCTCCTTCCCCCACCATTCCCTAGCACTCAGCACCCACCTCAACTATAATATTTTCAATTGGCTTATAATCGTCTATCACTTGTTTCTCTCTTCCATTAGATCATGAGTTCTTCAGGAGCCTATATATCTACCAAGTGCAATACTCAGCGCATAGTAAGCTGACAAATGTTTGTTGAACGACTTAATGTGTTTCTCCTTCCCAGACATCATTTGTATTTGAATAATACTATAAAATTAAACTGAAATTTTAGGTGCTGAAGCAGAAGCAGTGAGGTAGTGTGGATGAAAAGTGAGATATTTCTCCAAAATCTCCAAACACATCTACTCTCTATGCATAAAGCCATTTCGGTTCCAGAATCATCGTCTGCAAATTATATTGGTCTTCCCTTAGAAGCATGAGGGAATTTTTGTGACAGGAAAAGATAAAGCTTACAAAACCTTTTCATTGTAAACGTTGATTATTTATGAACTCTTATAGGAGAGGGGCCCTCTGGATGCTGGCACATGAGAGAAGCCATCCCCCCCAATTTATAATAAATGAATGTTGGAGTAAATCTCTTCATTAACCAGATAGAGAAAGGAATTCACGCTCCAAAGTAATCACTCGTCTCTTCAGCCACAAAAGCCCCGAAGACTTCGCTTCCTGGACGTTGTGTCTAATGGCACAAACCTTTGTTGACCTGTTTAGCACAAGCAAGACTTCAGCAGGTAGATTCTACAAAGCTAGCAGCCCAACGCAAACACACAGCAACACTGCCTGGAAACCGGTGGGTGGCCTTGGCTGGTGAAAACCCGTCCTTCAAGCAACTGAGGCAGGAGCCCATTAAAGGTGTTAATTTTACATGATGTGGCACGGCAAGTTTATAAATAAATAACAAATGAACATTCCCCACGGTTGCTCTCCTCTGAATTTCTGTGTACCTGCTACAGGCCCGGCAACAGCAGGAGCTGCTCAGATGCCAGATCCGGAATTGCTCTTCAAAAAAAGTGAGGGGGAGGCATTTCTGTCACCGAGACTTGATAAGTTTTGACACTTACATCACTGGATCCAGACACCTTTAAAAAAAATAGCCAACTAATCCGTCCTCTGTGGTTGGATGTGCTCAATTTAAGATTATTACCATGAGCTACAAGAACAAAACACAGATGTTAGAGTTTCAGAAAAATGTACTGTGGGGGACTATTAGTAAAAAATACTGTTTAAGATATATAACATATGTAACTATTAAATACATAAAAATCCCATGTACCAAGAGGCAAAACATGATGAAAGTTGTTGAATATTTTAAGTACCTATATTGCTGCATAAAATGGTTCTGTGCAGTAGAATTTCCTACTGCAGGAGATTTATGAAATTTTGTCAAAGTGGTAGATCATGCTGAAGTCAGGGGAAATACTAGCACACTTTAGGTTGCTTTCTATTTTTAATTAAGTTTGAAACTGCATCTTTACACTTGTGAGTGTGCATATAAGTATATGTAAGTGCAGATGTGATTAACAATAATGCTGATCTATGCAAACATTCAAATTCACTCACAAAATGACCCCCTCCCATTACAGAGCAAATTACTTAATTGAGGCTGGGGCTGTGCAATCATAATGAACCGGAAGGAGAATGGTGAAATTTGACCAGCATGGTTCACCCTCGCTTATTTTAGCAGCTGAGGAGGCAGGAATTAAACGAGCCCTACAGGGTGCTGACCGGGATTTCCAAATGGAGATGAGCCATGAAGACTAAATGCTGTGTTACTTGTTGTGTTTACCATGTCGATAAAGATGAAGATTGACTGAGCTTGGGTGCTTGACTAAAGGCCATCTAATGCTTATTCGAAGGGAAAAGTTTCAAAGGTACCCTAGAGTATTAACTGCGATCCAAGTTATTCAGGGTCCAAAATACTAAGCCAGTATTAACAACGGTGGAGTCAAGGGCAAATAACCACGTCAGATGCACAGAAGTGAAAGTCTACAATGAAGAAAGCAGAGAAATAAAGAGAAACAGACACAATGCAAACAGTAAACTCTCTCTAGACATGACCCAATTCACCTTAAGCTCTCCTCCACCTCTACCCCACCTCCATTCCTCTGGATCAACCTCTTCTCTGAATTTCCAGTGCACCCGCAGTCCATACCGTATAACCTGGCATGTAATTATATACTCTTCTGTCCTGTTCATGTTGTTTAATATGTAATTGTTTTCATCCTAACTAGACTTAAATTCTATTTGGAGGTCAGGAACTACATCTCGTATATCTGCATTTTCCCCAGGGCCTAGCACAGCTTTATGCACATTAAAAGTTTCAGCAATTGCTCATTGGTTGAGTCAATATCAAGTCCTTTTTGCCCTCCAGCAAGTATTGATAGCAAGTACCATCCATTCTTCCTCCATCATACCGCATCTACACCTGTTCCAGTGTTCCTCCAAGACACATAAACATATACACTAAAATATATGAGGGTATTTTTCTATTTATTATACATTTTATTCTATAACTTCTTTTTTACACAACCATACCTACAGATTTCAACTGCTTTCTAATAGTTGGGTAAAATTCCATCATGTAGTTGTATCACAATGTATCTAGTCATTTCCCCTGCTGCCATTTATTCCAATATTACAATAAATAAATTTATCCATGTCATTTTATACTTATGTTTTTATTTCTTTGTAGAGTCCTAGAGTAGGGCTGTGGAGTTAAAGGTTATTTTGCAAAATTGAATTACTAAATATACCTCCGGTTTACTTTTCCAAAATGTTTAGTAAGTCATTCTCCTACTATCTGCATATTTCAGTATCTACTTCCCCACACTCTTGACAGCACTGGGTATTATCAAACCTTTTTAATATTTACCAAGACAAAAGGGTTAGGATCAAGATTAGAGCAAAAATTGGTATCTCACACTTTTGTTTTGCATTTATCTGCGAGTGAAGGCAGGTCTCTTCATTGTCCATTTGCTTTTCTCCTTGTAAGAATTACCTTTCATAGTTTCTACTCATTATATTTAATATATGGGAGTTATCTGTATATTAGGAATATTTTTCATTAATAAATGATAAACATAATGTTCTCCCAGTAAGTCTTATATATTTTTTTAACTCCTGAAGGATAATGACCACATCTTAGAGCCTATCTCCCAATTCCTTCTTGCTAGCAACCAGGCATAGCATATAATAACATGTCCACTGAGAGGATTCAATAAATACCTTCAACAGCTTCAACCAATGTCAGTCAAAAGTGATTTGGTCATATGGTTAAACTGACTAGACAAATACTCATTGCAGAGTGGAGCATTCAGTATCCTAAAATGTCTCCTTGATCAAGAAAGGCATTTCCATTTTAGTCCGAACTTGGCCTCCAGGTTAATGCCTATCCTTAGCTCCAGCCTCACCCCTGCTTAGTTCCAACAGAGAAGACTTCATATAATGCTTTTGAGATCAAAGATAATTTGTGAAAATATAACTGTAGAGGATATGTGAGGGGAAAAAATTTGAGGAAAGGGATTAAAAGGGAGCTTTTGGTATGCACGCACGTATACACACACATAGCAGTGCAGACCAGTGTTTTAATTCTAGCACAAATCTACTCACTGTATGGTATGTAGGCCCTGTCTTTGCTTACACAACAAAGGGCAGAACATTAAGATGCACACAAATGAAGACACATTAGAAACATATGTAAATATAGCAAACATTTACACTGTGAATATCAAGAGGAAACATTTTTTTGTGCGGTGGTGGCAAGAAAAGTTACAAAATCTTCATTCTAGCAAAATTCATTACTATTTCAGGGATTTGGGGAACAATCTAGATTAAAGAATGAAGTGAGGACTTTGTGTGAATGAGGTAGAAAAGTAAACCAGGAAACTTAGAATGTAAGTGTAGGAGATACTCCTTCATGTTTTGAAAAGAACCGGTTCATGGGTAATCCAGGGTGCTCTGAAGAAAGATTCTGAAGTTTGAGATGGGGCAGATAAGGCTTATGCGTCCATTCAAAGAGAATTAAGGTTTGAATCACCATTCTGGAGGCTTGGTCATTTTCATTCCCAGCTGATGGAGCCACCTGCAACTCTACCACCAATTCTCCCTCTGCTTGGATTTATAGGGACTCTGTGAGTCCTGCTACACAAAACCAGTATTTCAGTGAAGTAATTTGTTAATTGGATGTCACCGACTAATTGAGGTATTCCAAACGGAACACTCCCTTTAATTGATATAACTAAGTTATATGTGCAAAAAGTGTTGAATTCTAGAATTCCATAGAACAGAATAATATATAGAAAATAAAAATCATTTTCAAGAAATGTTTAATGACACAGGGAAAATGCTCATGATAGGTGTACTGAAACAAGCAAGACATAAAACTGTATCTAGACACTGGCTTCATTTCAGTAAAGGACACACACATATATTTTGTATATAGAAGTGTAGATAAAAGATGGAAAGAAAATACCACAAAATGTCAACAGTGCTTATTTCAATGGGACTTTTCAGTGATTTTTATTTTCTTCTTTTTCTTTTTTTACTTTACAAATAATTTTAAGATGAGCATTGTTATTTTTAAATTATCAAAATCTATTTTAATATAAATATTCTTTTACAGTATTACATTTTTTTAGATTACTTTAAAATTTTTTTATTATGTTATGTTAATCACCATACATTACATCATTAGTTTTTGGGGTTTTTTGTTTGTTTGTTTTTAAAGGATTTTATTAATTTATTTGACAGAGACACAGCGGAAGAGGGAACCAAGCGGGGGAGTGAGAGAGGGAGAAGCAGGCTTCCTGCCAAGCAGGGAGCCCGATGCGGGGCTTGATCCCAGGATCCTGGGATCATGACCTGAGCCGAAGGCAGACACTTAACGACTGAGCCACCCAGGCGCCCCATATCATTAGTTTTTGATGTAGTGTTCCTTGATTCATTGTTGGCGTATAACTGATTTTGGGCTCAGATGATTCTCCATCATATTTTGCCCTTTTATTTTCCCTCAGCTAATTAATCTGAATTCAAAGTTCTCCTCATCCCACTTCCCATTCCTGCAGCTTCCATTTCTTCACAATCCTCTTAACCACCTTGGGAGGACTAAGCTATGGGGGGACGGGGAATGGCATGCCCACCAGTCTTTGCTTCCAACATTCCCACACTACCTCATATGTGGTAAAGATGAAAGAGGAGGAAAAGATTATGAAATTTGCTTTCGGATTCAAGTTTAACCATTATACATCTGTCTTTTCCCATGAGAAATTTTCATACGAGAAAGGAAGTTTACAAGATTTTTAAGCAATAACTCACAAACTTGGTTCTGACAGTTTGTGGTTTATCTATCTATTCACTTATTTTTGAGAGAGAGAGAGTGCTACAAACTCAAGCATATTTCAAAATGCCCTTGTATGTCTTAATACAGTATTGAATAAAAAAGTGAACAAAGGCTTTAAGAAGAAATGTATGGAGGGATTTCTTCACCTGTAAAATTTGTGCTGTGTGGATAGATATTCTCCATGTGATTTTGTGGCACTTAATTTATTATTATTGTTATTATTTAGGTTATGGACAACACAGTGAAATTCACCTCCTTATAAAATTGGGTTCATGCACTAGTGTTTTTCCTTATTTGTCATACTTGCAACATGACACAAGAAAAATGGACAGATTATTGACTGTAGCTCCACCAACAGGAATATTGCATTTTTACATACACAGTTATGACTAAAAGTCACGAGTAGGAAGGAAAGGAAGGTGGGATAAAATTGTGGTTTCTTCTTCATCTACAACAACAACAACAAAAGGGTCTTGCCATCATATATTTTACTTATGTGGGGGAATTTTCAAACACATGAGAGCAAAGCTGCGTCTTCTTGGCTCTTTGTCAAAGGGTTATCAGCATGTGTGTGTTCTGAAATACTGGAATAGCTAATAAACAGTAGAACCAGAATATGAGCCAGGCATTCTGACTAGAGCTCTCACACTGAATCCTTACCTTGCAATGATGAGCTAACTCCCAATAATCTGTGACACTTTCTACAAGTATTTGCATAGAACGGGATCCTGTCTTAACCACAACAGCTGATTTTCGAATGGTGAAATTCCTGGCACCACTGGAGGTGTTGATCTCAAATTGGAGAAAGTTAGAAATAGATTCTTGCTTTTCTTTGCCTCCAACTTCTACATGTGGTGTGAACTGGGTTTGAATGAGAAAGGTGACAGGAAAAACAAAACAAAAAAAACAAATAAACAAACAAACAAACAAAACAACTGAGAGTCAGGAGCCCTGCGTCTTGTCTTAGTTCTGCCCCCGGATAACTGACTGCTTTTGCACAATTCAGACTTCACACTTCATATTTCCATCAACAAAATGTCAGAACAAATGATTTCTTGTTTGATAAGTCTACAACTAGACCCCGATCTTCCCTGCCCTGTCTCCTTCCCTGCATCTCCACAGCGAATGGTGAGAACAAGTAACTGTGTGTGAGTGTGGGCACTTGAGTGTACATGTGCATCATCCATAATTTATCCATGTGGTGTATGATCTGCTCTGAAGGATGGGAAAAGTTGAAGATAATTAGGTAAGTATTTATAAAATTGTGTCCAAGCTTTTTGGAAAGGTAAGAGAACTTTTATCCCCCTCCTGTTGCTAAAATTACAGAAGGAGATTCACTTCAAATCTGCCTTCGTCAATTTTATTTTGTCTTTTAATTTCTAATACCTACGACCTTCAATTGTATGTACCAGCACTAATTTGAGCACCAAAAGCAAGGACACAGGATTTCTGAATGATCTCATATCAGAGAAGCCTGATTACTTGTAACTCTGTACAGCTGCGGATATAAACACACCAACTGCTGGTCGGATTCAATCCTGCAAAAACTCCGCTGGTAAAATTGGCTTGATCTGCCTCTAGTTATACAAATCTGAGATGTGTCTTTCTTTTACCAAACCTTAAAAAATGCAGAATGAGACTTTGATTTAGAGAAACAGGACCACAAAGCACAAAGTTGCCTTGACCATAGTTTGTGCTCAATAAATATTTACCAATAAGTTATTTGATAGTGGATTTTGGGGCTGACTAGTCCTGATACTACTTTAAATCTCCACTCTGTGCATGTAGCTGTTAGACCATAAGAGCTACCATGAATTAAAGAGCAACACTTCAAAAAGGCAGGGTTGGCAAATGGCCGGGAGTCAAGCCATAGGTGGAAAATACAGGATAAAACCCTTGAAATCCAGCTCTCCCAAGAAGGCATGTTTGCTTTTTAGCTGACACAATATACCTCCACCCCAATGACATTTTCCCCCCATCGTGATAGCTAACATTTTTAATCTGTCTTTCACTATAAATTGCCTATATGTGTCTATTTAAGGCCACTTGACTTCATAGTCCATTCAAAATGCAATTTAAAGACACTCATCTAATCCATTTCTTCTAAACAATGAGCCTAGTTTGATTGTAGGAAAAGAAATATTGAAGAATCTTCTAGGGAAGCTTTGAACACTCCCAGGGAAAGGGCACTTTCAGGGAATGGGTAAGTACTTTGAAAACCCTAAGGAGCTTTGTAGCTAGGGATGACCTTACAACCCCTCAACAGCTTTTTGCAAACAAAATCTTTCAAGCTGCATCTAAAAGACTGGTGAGCAACAATTTGAAGAATGAGGTTTTCTTTTGTGTCCGATTACAGAGCTCAGCAGTTCTAACCTTTTTGTTCTATTATATTTCTGATCTAAATAAGGAATTATTTATTACCAGAAAATGGTGGTATTCAGATCATAAGCCTCCTCAGAGCCCCAACTTTGATCCTCAACCATATTCAGGGATTTAGGGAGGAGAAGTCTACTTATTTGGAGAGAATCCTAAAATCCACTCTGAGAAGCTTCTTCTCCAGACAGAAGGCACTCAGGGCTCTGGTCATTGAAAATGAACCTGTCTTTCAACTCCTTGATTTCAATTTGTTATCGTAATGCAATTTTCCCAGTACCTTGAAGTTTTAATTTCCCACGTATATGAAATTTCTTCTCCATGCCAAGAAGTAAATGGATTTATTAAAAGCTTAACTCAATGTGAATTTTTGACAAAATTACCAAGGGATTAGTTCTCATTCCTCCATTAACGTTTCCTGGTAATAATCGAGGGATATTCACGATACAACAGAGGACAGGCCCCTGGATATATACGTGTTACACAATGTTTTGCTCTGCCCCACGTGGAATTGGGGTGCCATTGCTAAAACTGAACCCTAAAGATGTTTAAAATCTTAAATAAAGTAGCTAGGAAAATTATCATTTAAAAGCAATATTTAATACTCTTTGATACTGTTTTGGGGGCAGACTGTTCCTTGAGTTCTGGGAAAATGATCCAAATTTTCAGCTTTTCAAACATAAAGCACGGATGCTCTTCTGAAATGGAGATACTTGAGACTAGCATCTACAAAGAGCTAAACTGCTCTGGGTGGTAATATAAAGCTGTCTCTCGTAGAGACAGTGTTGGATCTTGGCAAGCTATATTCCCTTCAGAGAAATGTTCATTTTCTTAGTATGGACTGAGTTTCCCTGTGCCTGTTCTGGGAGTCTGGGAGGGACAGAAGTAAGATGGGAGAGGTGGGGAAGGAAGGGAAGAGGGAAGGAAGGCTGGGAGAAAATAAGTAGCTATTAGGCAACTTGTACCTGTGGGCCCGAGGCTGAAGAAGAAAACTCTTTTCAGGGGAAACTGTGAAACATGGGGAAATGTGGAAATGTTTTGAGTATCTGTATTGGGAAGCAGGGATGCAAAGTCATTATAATTTCCATATTAATGGAAATGTGACCTCATTTAAATATGCCCATACTTTATTCTCACCGGTTGGAAATTTAGACATACACAATACATACCAGAAGAATAAAAGATTCCCATGTTACAGATCTTTTTACCAAATTAATATTTGACCTGTTTTAGTGGAGGAGAAATATGGTAGTTTTATATTAACATGCTATAGGTAACATTTAGTCTGATATTTTAGTTGACTACATTAAGCAGATTTTTAAGTTGCACAATATCTTCTAAAAATTGCTTGAGGGTCACCTGGGTGGCTCAGTCGGTTAAGCATCTGACTCTTGATTTTGGCTCAGGTCATGATCTCAGAGTTGTGAGATCAAGCCCTGTGTCCAACTCCATACTGGGCGTAGAGCTTGCTTAAGATTCTCTCTCTTCCTCTCCCCCTGCCCCTCCCCACTCCTGCTCTAAAAAACAGAACAAAAAGCAAACAAACAAAAAAAAGCTTGAGTGGAGTTTCTTAATACATAATGATTATCGTATAATTTGTGATTTATTTATAAAAAAGGATATATTCTTATCGTAATGACTCAAGCTGTTCAATATGTATTTGTTGATTCACTGCTGTGTGTAGGAAACACCCCAGGTAAGTCCTGCCTTCTAGGGACCCATACTTTCTTTGACAGGTAGAAATGTGTACAGATAATGGCAAGACGGAATGCAAAACATTGCAGTTGAGATAATCACGTATGTTCAGAAAGTCCTGAAGAGGCTGATTTCACATGGCCCTGGTGTAATCGGGAGTTTGGGTGGGGATGGGGGATGGGGGGTGAGAGGTCAGGGAAGATTTCCAGAGGTGAGAATGGTGGAGTAGCATTAACAAGGACAAGAAGCAGGAGCAAGGTGTTCTAAGACAGAAAATCATGGTTGATGTGGGAGGTCGTAAATACGGAGGTACAAACTCTTAAGTACTTGGTTCAATGAGAGCATGCTATTTGAAGTGGGAGCCAGTGGATGAGGAGGTAAGCAGGCTGAGCAGAGGCCAGTATGTTTGAAAACTTGGATATAAAGATAAAATTTCTGCATAGCCAAGTAGATGCCACAAAGCCCAAAGCCAAATCTAAGATGGTTAATTTACTTCTGGTATAAAAAAAATGTCTAACACATTTTGTTACTCTTTTTTAAAATCTATGGGAGTTTAACTCAACGAGTAAGTTGTTATAGGTAGGAACCCTTATAGCAATGAAGAGATAACTTCTTGCTAACAAGGGGAGTAAGGAGAAGGATAAAAAGCAGACATAAGAACCTAAACACTCTGCAGTTTGGGTCACTGAGCATAATCTATTCCATAAATTGACAAGCTTTTTCTATAAAGGCCAGATAGTAAGTATTTTAGGTTTTGGAGGTTGTCTGGTGTCTGTCATAACTACTCAACTCTTCCATTGTAGCATAAAGCAGGCACACACTATACACACTGGATGGGCATGACCATGTTCCAATGGGGCTTTATTTACAGAGCAGATAGAGGGCCACATTGGCCCCTATCCTGGTCTAATGCCCCCTACAAGGGGTGCTGTATTAAAGCACAATACCATAATTGACATTTATAATTATGACCTTAATTCAGCAAGAAATATTTTTATTTTGTTTGGTGTTCTCCATTTAAGAAGTCAGGACAATTTGTAAAGCATATTACAATATGTCTATCTAGAATTAGAAAGAATTTTGGTACCTAAGGGATAAATATTAAGCAAATGAGAGAAAATAATCTAAAAAGAAAAGGATATTTCCCATATGTTCACATAGCTGAAGTTTTTACTCCTATAGATTTCTGCGCCAGCATGTATATAATGCTTACACATGTGGTCTAGACCTGCCTGTCCAACACGGTAGCCACCAGACACATGTGGCTACTGAGCACTTGAAATGTGGTTAGTATGACTGAGGACATGACTCTTTAGCTTTATTTATTTTTGAGTTAAATTTAAGTTTAAAAGCAGATACGCAGCTCAGTGCTTGGAAAACTTTAAAATATATTTGATACAACTTGGGTAAACTGTTTCAACATACCTTTTGGAAATCTAAATACAGATCAACTATTTTTCATGAACACTTAGCATCTGACTTGAGCTGTGGATTGCATTATATTTCTCTTGGACAAAATGACCAGTATGTCTATCTCTCTATTGTCTAGAATATCATATGAAGGAAGTCAACATTTTTCCACCTATATTTGAAGAGTCGAGAAAGATTAGACCACAGAGAGTTTGTGCCCCAGTGAGTTAATGGGAGAGAGGCAATTAAATCCATAGTTCTGTTATTTCAGTTCTTGGCTCATCCTATTGAACTGTGATGTCTTACAAACTCTTAATGGAATCAAATCCCCCCTGAGATAGCTTTAAATCCACATTATTTGGCTAATGTGAATTTTGATGTTTGTGAATAGACCAGGAGCTGAAGTGATCAACTGTAAGCCCCAAGAGATAGGGCCCCTTGCCCTCCCCCAGGCTGCAAGACTGAAGGGCTGGCCCAGCAGCTGCAGTTCCACCAAACACACACATCCTGATGACTCTTTGAGTAGGAGCCAACAAAACCCAGATTTACTCTTTGTCTGCCACATAAGTTAAATGTATGGCAGTAGAAGTAAAACCAGACCCAGGTAAATGATTCACAGTTAAGTTTTCTTCTTCTTTGCCACTTCTCATTCAAACCCAATAACAACAAAGGTAAATCTCAAAGGCAAAAAAAAAAAAGAATGACTTATTTCTAACAATCTCCAATTTGAGATCTCAACAAGAACATTTTGGATAAGTTTACAACAATAATTATAATTGTTACCTATACTTCTTCCCTGCCCGAAGCCCAAAGAGTGATAATCAAAACATTAACAGGGTGTACACACTGAGCACCAACCTATCAGAATGAATGCTGGCTGGAGCTGGGAAGGAAGTTGCTGCAGCCACTTCATTCCAGATCCCCATTATTCCTTACCTCCTACCACGTTTGCTCTGTGTTCCTGGCCTGAAGTTCCAGATGACCTCTAGAGGGCTGCACTGAGCTTGCAGCCACTTTGACAAAGACTCTGGAATCCTTCCCAGCTCTCCCCAGATCTCCCTGCTTAGGGTACTGGAGCTGGCAGTCATTGCCCCAGACCAGCAGTTTCTGGCATGGGTCTTATACTGAACTGCTCATCACCCAGAACAACAGCACCGCCTCACAAACAACAGTACCACCCACCATGAGGCCTCTGCTGAAGACCCTGCCCCATCTCGCCCATTGAATTCCATCTTCCACCTTCACAGTAGCTGCAAATCTACCTTTGGATGCAGGACTTGACTACTCCATTGCTCCCATGGAGACCTGCTTCCCCCGCCCCAGCCATTTTACTCTCCATCCTCCCTACCCCCATAACCCTGTCAGGCCATATCTCAGCCTTCCTCCAAGATCTACAGTCCTCTCAATGTGTGAAGACTCCCTCTGTGCTCATGTACCTTTATTCTCATTTGCCTCTGGGACATAAATTGATGGATGTTTTATTTCATTTGGTGGTTATTTCTCACATGTTATGTTCCGTTTATATTTGTAACTTGACAAAGAGCTTAAAAAAAAAACTAATGTTAACTAACTGGAACTTAAGTAAAAACTTAAAAAAAAAAAACTAATTTTTTTTTCTAACCTAAGTATCCAGTAGACTGGATAAACAAAGACTGGATCATGATATATTCATTCCATGGATATTCCATGGAATAGACACTAAGAATAAATGAGCTACCATTACCTTCACCAACGTGGGTCAATTTCACAAACATCGTGATGAAGTATGGTTCCATTTACATGAAGTTCAAAAGCAGCCTACACTAATTTATGACTTTAGAAATCAGGGTAGTGGCTACGTCTGAGGAAGAGGAAGAGGAAAAGAATTTTAAGGTGGCTCAAGGGAGGATTCTGGAGGCTAGCAATATTCTATTTCTTGCCCTGGACAGTTATTACATGGAGGAGTTCACTTTATGACAGTTTATTGAACCATACACTTATGTTTTGTGCATCATATATGTGTGTTACACTCCAATTAAAATGTTGAGAATTTGTTTTCCAATAGACAGGAAATAAAAATAAAATAAATTATGTTCAGTATTCAGTGATGAAGGCTGTTTCTCAAGTGTGAAATAGGTAATGAGTACTTTTGATTTGAGAAACCTCATTGACATTTCTAATGGTGCCAGAAATTTCACCATTAGAAATCAGCCTTTGTAGTTAAGGCAGGATCCTGTTATACACAAATACTGGTGGAAAGTGTGTCACATGTTATTGGGGGTTAGCTCATCCTTATAATGTAGAGCTTCATGTGAGAGTTCTGGACTCAGAAGGTGCAGCTCCCATACTGTGTCTACCATTTACTCATACTTTTGTTCTATTAAAAAGTACTTCAAGACTTAGACTGAAGGCACCAACCATTTTATTTTCTCACAGATCGTGTGAGTCAAGATTTTTGGGAAGTGCTCATCTCAGTGATCCTTTTGCTCCATGTAGCATTGATTAAGATCACTCAGTGATTCTCAGCTGGCAGATGAACTGGTCTGGAGGGTTCAAGACAGTTTCATTCATAAGTTTGTTACTGGACATGAAATGACTCAAAGACTCAGACTGCCAACCAGAGCATCCACACATGACCTCTCTGTGAGTTTGGTTTCTTCACAGTATGGAAGCCTCAGGGTAATCAGACTTCTCACATGGCAGCTCAGGGCTCCAAGCATGAGCATTCCAGTGATCAAGGCAGAAGCCACATTGCCTTTTTTGTTCCAGATACAGAAGCCAAGTATTGAAACATCAGCCATACTCTGTTAGGTGAAGTGGTCTTAAGTAACCCAGATTCAAAGGAAAGAGACATAGGTCTGATTCTTTAATGGGAGAAGTCACAAGGTCACACTTTCAGAGAACATGCAGAATGAGAGATATTGGTGCAGAGATCTGTCAAAATAACCATCTACCATACTTGCTCTGTGACTTCAGGTAAATCTTTTAAACTCACGAAGATTGTTACTTCATTTGTAAAATGATGGTAATAATAATAGCCATCTCATGGGATTACTTTGAGGACAGATGAGAAAATACACATTAGGTGCTTAGCACAGTGCCAGGCTCATGGTAAGAGATCAGGATAAATTATTTATTTACCTCTATATTGAAGTAGCAGGAACTGAGTAAAGTCGAGGGGGACAGAGAGATGGCTCCAGAATAAAAGGCAGAGGGTAGACCTGGGCAGACAGGCAGAAAGGGAAGGAACAAGCAAGTTGCACAATAAGGGATGTTTTCAAAGAAGGCAATGTGGCTCAGAAAACAATGCTGGGCAAGAACAAAAAACAAACTTTCTCAGCTTCCCAATTTTTCCTAGGATTGCCTTGGTATTTTGTCAGGCAAGCAGTGGGAGATGACTTGTTTATAAAAGTCACTTTCATTAGAAACATCAGATTGTCTTCATTCTTGGGGTTGCCAAGGAAAAATAAAAGAGGGACCCTGCTTTTGACACATTCTGACACTGATAGGAAAGAGTAATCTTTCTTAAGTCTCTAAACAAATGAACACCAACCTTTCTGGGCCATGGTGGTGCCGTGGGACTTGCCACGGAAATGGAAGAATGTAACAAACTTTAAGTGAAATAAATGGATCTCTTCCAAACAACTCCCAGATGAGCCAGGTGAAGGGAATCTGTATTGCAGGATGTTTTATTAATACTTAATGGAAAGAGCCAAAAACCCTTTGCCACTTGGCAGTTGTGAAATAAGCCTCTTTAGCCAATGATAAGAACAGGAGGCTATGTAAATTAACTCTTTGCACAGAATTAATGTAAGATTTTCAATCATAGAACGGGCTTAGTAAGCATGGGGCATCAGTTGGCAACTAGTTAAATGGTGTTCTATGCCATTTTTTTTTAACTGAAAGAAACCAGAAATATATGAAAAACAGGGTAGATAACAAATGTTACTGCAAGTTCTCTACATAGATTTAAGGCCACCCTTTAAGTTTGTCAATCAAGAATACTTATCAAACACCCAGTGGATACTAAATTTGAGCTGTATGGAAGCCAAAGCTTCTACAGTCTCAGAATGAACATACAAATTTGAGGATGGCAAAGTCATGTTGATTGTGATTCTAAACAAAGGAGATGATTGCAACATTGGACTTTGAGCTTTCTATCAAACAAACAAAAATTTTTAAAAACTAAAATATTTTTAAAAACTAAAAGGCCTACCATGGGCACAGGCCTTGCTATGTACAGTGAGATATACAAAGTTGAGTAAGATCCAACTGCTATTGTCATACGTGTCATAATCTAGTGCAGGAGACAGGGGCAAACATCAATAACCCTTTTATGAAGCTCATAAAGATTGAATATCATAATAGAAATAAAAACATCATTCTTTGGGGATATTTGAAAGAGAGTGATTCATTCTAACAGGGGTATAGTGAACAGAGAAGGCTCATTAAATAAAGTGGAATTTGAGTGAGAGCCTTAAAAAGTAGGTAGTGCTTTGGAGCAATGTCTACGGTCTAAGATTATCCAAATAGAATGAGTAAATTTGGTGGGCTCTAGGAACCGGAAAATACAGAATATTCCAAGAAGAAGGAGCTGAATGTACTGTGAGATCCTTTTGTTTATTTTCAACAACTTGCTGGCACATGGTAGAAGCTCAAGAAAGGTTAAGTAAATGAATAAAGCATTGGGGGATAGATATAGAATTAAAAGGCTAAATAAAGGGGAAAAAGACAAGAAAAGAAAAAAGAAAGAAAAGAGAAAAAAAAGAAATATTTGCATGTCCAGTCCAAAAGTTCAGACCTTCTTTCCTATGTAATGACATGACAGATTGATGCCATAGGACAACCCAACCATATGGGTTAATGATGAGAATGAGAATAAGAGGGGATAGTGGCAAACATGAACTTCTCTTCTGTTTATTTCCCACCAACTCTCATGAGTTACAGATGGGGTGCTTGCCTAATTCGTTAAATTATAAGAATGGTGTGGCAGACTGAGAGCTAAGTTATCATGATTTTACTTCCAACTCTGTAGTTAGTCTTTCTCCACAATATTTTCAAAATTCTCAGGACCTGATCTAATCCATCTTCAAAATGAGATAACTGTGGGGCGCCTGGGTGGCTCAGTCTTTAAGCGTCTGCCTTCGGCTCAAGTCATGATCTCAGGCTCCTGGGATTGAGCCCCACATCGGGCTCCCTGCTTGGTGGGAAGCCTGCTTCTCCTTCTCCCACTCCCCCTGCTTGTGTTCCTGCTCTCACTGTCTCACTCTCTCTCAAATAAATAAAATATTTAAAAAAAAATACTTTTGTATTTTAAGATCTTTGTTTTAAAAAGCAACAGAATAGTCAGTATACTCTTCTTAATTAAAAAACATTCAGGTTCATTGAAGAGGACTTGGGTTATTCGAGGTTTAATTTACATATAATAAAATTCACCCTTTTAAAATGTTCATTTGAGGGTGCCTAGGTGGCTCAGTCGTTGGGCGTCTGCCTTCGGCTCAGGTCATGATCCCAGGTTCCTGGGATCCAGCCCCGCATCGGGCTCCCTGCTCCGCGGGAAGCCTGCTTCTGCCTCTCCCACTCCCCCTGCTTGTGTTCTCTCTCTCGCTGTGTCTCTCTCCATCAAATAAATAAATAAAATCTTTAAAATAAATAAATGAAATAAAATGAGATAACTGTGGGAATAAAAGGCACAGCATAAGGAATATAGTCAATATTATTATAATAGTGTTGTATGATGACAGATGGTAGTACACTTGTGGTGAGCATAGCATAACATATAGATTTGTCAAATCACACCTGAAACTAATGTAACATTGTGTGTCAACTACAGTCAAATAAAAAAAAAATTAAAGAAAAATTTGATAACTGTGATCATGTTTTAAGCCTTGAAGATACAAGGGGAAAAAAAGAAACACTAGAACAAGATCAAGTCATTTGACTACGTAAGATATAAAAACTCTGGTACAAATAAAAAAAGGCTAAAAGAAAAATGCAATAAACATACAGTAAAAAAATAATTACAGTAAATAAGACAGATAAAATATATTTGCTATATAAAAATATTACTGGGTTTGGTAAGAAAAATACTAAGAAATCAATAGGTAAATGGTAAAAAGACTAAGTTAACTGTGAAATTACTCACATAAAAAGAAATAGAAAGCAAAACAGGAGGTATCCAACCTGGACAGTAAGAAAAATAATGCATGTTAAAATAGATGCCATTTTCTAGATGAAGAACAACTATGCTTTAACGTTAATAGCCAATTCTGCCAGGGTTGCAATAAAACATACATTTGTTACATTGTTGTGGAAGTACTATTAATTAGTGCAACTCTCGGAAATCTACTTGACAGGATGTACCAAGAGCCATAATAACCGTGAATCCCACTCGTGGGACTTGGCCTAGAGAAAAATCCAAAAGAAGGGAAATTTATAGATTTGAAGAAGTTATAATTATACTCGTAATTATAACAGCGAAAATCTGAGAAAGGCAAAGTAAATTTAACAAGCAGGTATTGAATGTCTACCCTGTGCTCTGTGGTAACAGCGAAGGAAACCAGGAGCGAACGGCTGCCGCCATCTTAAGCTCAACCGCGGCAAAGCTTACTGAGCATGCTCACACATGAGAGTCGTTCAAAACGTTTACAAAGGGAGGCTACGAGGGCGCCTGGGTGGCTCAGTCGGTTAAGCGACTGCCTTCGGCTCAGGTCACGATCCCGGAGTCCCGGGATCGAGTCCCGCGTCGGGCTCCCTGCTCGGCGGGGAGTCTGCTTCTCCCTCTGACCCTCCTCCCTCTCCTGCTCTCTCTATCTCATTCTCTCTCAAATGAATAAATAAAATCTTAAAAAAAAAAAAAAGGGAGGCTACGAGGCTGCCGTGAGCCTGACCTCTTAAGGCCGAGGTGCTGGTTACGGGAAGCCCCTTAGAATTACTTGCGGAGCTTTTAAAATATATACCTAAGCTCCACCATTAGGAGATTCTGCCTCAGGATCTACAGATTTCAGTTGTGGTTTTACTGGTCCAGTTCCCCACACTGAGAAGGTGTAAAGAAAATACACTCACGTACAGATGTGTCTGACACTGCTGATCAGATAGTTATGTTTGTCAAATGCCCCATAAAAGCATCACAATGCACAATCATGAAAAATCAAATTGCTATAAAATATGGCTTCCATTCATAGGGTGCTGGTGACTCTAAATGAATGTTTTGTTTGCATGAATGTTAAACCTTTAAGTGACTGAGAAAGTGTTACCATAAATATAAGTGGTAAATTTTGTACTGGCCACCAGAGAAATAAAGGACTAAAGTCTAAATGGATTCTTATCGTTCACCTTTGCTCATACCACTTTTAAAAACTGAGTGTCTACTATTAAAGATATTCATAAAAATATATAATTAAATCTGGAACTCACTAGCAACCCTTCCTTCTCTCTCTCTCTCTCTCTGTGCCCATGACATACTGTCCCCAAATGGAAATTGGACTTTGTCTATATTGTGTAAGAGTACCATCTTAACTGTTCCGTTTTTCCATGCTATAATTCTCAAGTTGTTTCCGATGTGTGCGATATTAACAAATCCCAATTGGTTGCATGATAGGAGCTGACAGCCTATACAGTATTAAACCACTTCTACAACACCTATTTTCTGTATGCAAATCAGACAGAAACAAATGTTTGGCCCCAGCTGGGCAAAATGTCCCATTTAGAATTCTTTTCCTCTTCTTTGTTCTTTGATGTTCTGCAAATGAGCTTTAGAACTCCACTCTTCACACAATTCAATTTTACAGACCCATTATCTGAGATATAATGTGGAGGTTAAATATATCAGGGCAGCCATTATGTGAAAATAATTAACAGTAATGAATAATGCACTAATTCCACTGATGAGAGATGGTTATATGTGTAATGAAGTGTTGGGGCAGCCCTGACAAATGAAATTAAAATATTTAAACACTGTTTTATGATATTACTTTGCTCATATAATTTCCTTTACCTACAATGAGCCACTTGGATTATCGTCATTATCTTGACAGCTCTGAAGGATGAAATAGTGCGGGTTAATGTGACAGCGATTAGTCAGCGGGAAAATCCATCACCCAGGGCAGAACAGGCTGAGGCAGAAAAGGCCTCACGCAGTCCTGTTTCCAACACGAGAAGAATGATACTATCAACATCACTTCAATATTAAATGGACAGAATTATCTTGTCATTTAGTTACAGCCTCTGAAGAACTACCTATTTGTATCTGCAAAGGAAAAGTCAGCCTTTCTTAATCACCCATAAAAATATGTTGATGGATTCTTTATATCAATAACAGTGACAGGAACAGAGACAGGAAAGAAGCATGACAATTTAAAAGCAAGAAGTTTCTCCCTCAAGTCCTTACAGTTTTTGCCCCGTAATTTCTACTTAAATTAGAATTGAATTTCAGAGTCCAATTTGTTGAGAAGGACACGGGTGCCCACTTCCTCTCCCTCCTCTGAGATTATTACATCCGACTCCTATTTTGAAAGTAAATTCTGCCTCTGCCAAACTTCATTCCATGAATATTCTTTGGAATCATTACTCCTAAGCCTGTGTGTAACTGCCTTTCGAGAGGCAGCAAGTTTGAATTTTTAAAACCTGGTGATGTGATAATCTATCTGCTCTTCATTAAAGTTGATATTAGAGTTCACTTTAAAATATGTGTGGGGAGGGGAAGTCATTGGTCACATGGTGGGCAGGGCTATTACATCACCAACATCCCCTCACATTGTCATCATTCTAGCTAGTTTCTAAACTGACAGGAGGGATATCGTGTCCAGAAATCTTTTCTCTATATAAAATACGTAAAAAAGGTAAAATCCTATTTTTTTTCCTTTTTCTTTTGCTTCAAAACAATTGTGAATAAGTGGAGAAATTGCTGCAATTAGAACAGATTTCCAGAGACTTGTGGTCTAGTTTTCTCTTTGCCTTTGGTTACAAGATGACTTGCTTTGATTCTGCTCCCATGAGTGTAAAAAAAAAGGACATGCTCATTAAAGAATCAGGTCTAAGTTCTGCCCCGCTTTCCTTTAACTAGTTCTGATATACTGGAAATCCTCTTGTGCAACAATGCATCATTATTCAGAGTTTGAAAAACAGCATGTTTCATGTTAATATTTAAAGTTAAGTTTGAAAGCCCATTTCCTTTATTTCAAGCCAGAGTCTCTTTGCAGAATAACAAGGGCATCAACTCTGCTAGCAAACCTTTGCTGGCCTGGTCCTGCTAACATCAGGACACAACAGCACAACTAGGAAAGACTGGTATATTCATAAGCACTTTTCAAAAGATAAAATATACAACTCAGTATCTCCTCTAATGCATAGGTACAACAATAGTAGAGCTACCCCTACATCAATGGGATAAGTATACAAATACCATGAAAGCCTCATTTAGGGATTGAAATGCTCATTATTATCTGAATGGACAATCAAAGCGCAATAATGATAAAACACTTGTCAACACAAATACTAGAGGAATGCAATAAGCTTATGTAAAGCTTATGTTAATTATATAACATCAGTCTATTCATAATAGAACCTGCAGTTAAATAAAAATATCAAGACCCATTATATAAGGGGTGGTATTATAATTACTCGATAATTTATGTAGCCATCTAATTTGCAACGTCATACTCAAATGCTAATTTATTACCAGCTCCTATTGCTAGCTCAGCTATACTTAAGGAAAAACCAAAAAAGAGAAAATTTATGCAACACTCAAAAACGATCTGTGTACACAAATTTGAAAAGTGTATGACATCATGTATAACGTATGTCTCCATCGCAATAGGAAATAACCCTTGAAAATAATATTATCTCTTTCCCTTACTTCCTGCATTTGGTTTGAAAAAAAAATTACAATTTGCTTCAATTATCTGACAATGAAGTGCCCCAGTAATAAATCTAACATTAAAAAATCATTTCCAGCAAATTACTCCCATAAAATCAATGAAGGTCAGGCTCAGCTGTAGCAACCAATAAATGACATGCTATTGACAGACTAGATGGACCTAATTGTCATTTATAAAGGTTAAGGGGATAAAACAATCTAATAGAAAGCAGATGTTTACTAAACAAAAACAAAACAAAACAAAATAAAAAAGGAGATGCGTGACATAAAGCGAGTCAGGCATGAACAGCCTCAACGTTCTTCTGGCCTGGTCCCAGGGCAACAACCCCAGTCATTCCAAGTGTTGGCAGCATGCCTGTTTGATTCGGTCAATATTTATCTGCTTCAGGGCTGCTCTGTGATCTTTCTACCTTTTATACATTGAAGTCATGAAACAGATTTTCTGCTAATAGAAAAGGAAGAATTGATAAAATTGAATAACAGTAGCCAGGTTAAAAGCAGTTTGACCCACTTCAAAATTCCAGTGGTTGTATCTTTGAGAATAGCAAACACTGAGAGAAGACAGCTTGCCATTTCTCTGATAGGAAGGAAAGCAGCCTGCTGATTGTGACAGTGATCTTCACCAGACAGAAACCTAGATTTTAAACATTAATATTTTGTTCAAAAATAATTTCAAAAAAATACCTTGTTTGTAAATACTGTAGAACATAACCAAATCAATCTGGAAGGATCTTTCTAGCTAATAATTTCTCCCTCCCCTAAATATTCACAATGTTTACTGTGGGATGATGGGTCAAACTGCTTTGCTTGTGCAGATTTCTCAGAATTGACTCCAAAACTTTACCTGGAAATGTCCAGGATCTTTCCTCTGAATCATAACATGAGCTCTCAATTACTGCTTTAATGGAAAAGGGAGCATACTGAAAAGATCCAGGTCTCCGGAAACCATAGCTTCACAGAATCTCTAAAAGTAAAAGGACCATAGATCATTGAACCCAGCATCTTGGCTTCAAGTTTCAGAGGAAGAAACCCAGAAGCAGAGGGATTAAGAGAATCTTCCCTAAGGGGCTAGGTCAGAACCAGCTCCCCCGTCACCTGACTCCCAAGGCAATGTTCTTACCACACTTAGCCTTGACCTAAAATGTTAAAAGGGCAGAAGTATTGTCTGCTTCTTACAGACAACTGTTTATCAAAATATATATGATCTCAAGGGTGCCCACAATTACATTCTTCATTGCTTAAAAGAGCAAGGACCAAGTTTCTCAAATGAAAAACTTTCCTCTCCTCCCCACAGTGAGCAACTCCCCCAAAATCTGGTCCTTCCTCACATAGACACCCCAGTCACTCCCAAGCCTTAAAATAAAAAAGAAAGAAAACAAGGAAAGAGGAAAGGAAGAAGGGAGGGAGGAAGGCAGGGGGAGCAAGGGAGGAAGAAAATTCCAGTTAACTTTAGTCTCCGAAATTGACCTAGCTATCTCAAATCCTTTGCAGAAAGTTAAAAAGCAAATAAAAACCTTCATATAAAAAAAGGAAATAAATGTGAATTTTATGTATGTTTTAGTAATACCCAAAAACTATTTATTCTTATCTTTTAGGAAATTTCCTAGATAAAAACATAAGATGGAAATTTTTGAACTTCATTTGAAGCAATAAATAAAAACAGGAAAATGGCTATGTTATAAGTTAATTGGTACAATATGGATTCAATATTTGATTTTTTTTTTAGAGAGAGAGAACGTGCACATGTATGTGATGGGGAGAGGGGCAGAGGGAAGGGGAGAGAGAGAGAGAGAGAATCCCAAGCAGGCTCCATGGTCAGCGGGGAGCCCAATGTGGGGCTCGATCTCACAACCCTGAGATCATGACCTGAGCTGAAATCAAGAGTCAGTCACTCAACTAACTGAGCCACCCAGTCACCCTGATATTTTCTTCTTAATGAGTTCCTCAATGTTGAGAAGCTAAAGTCACTAAGCCTTCCCTCAGCTGTTAATAAAAGAACATTTGTTCAAAATTCAAGCATTAATTCTCAGTCCACATTTTTTTGCTAGTAGACCTCATTTCATAAAATATTTCATTTATAATCACAATGTTAAACACACACACACAAACACACACACACACACCAAAAATAGCTGTACGCACCAAAGGCACAATTTATAACAGTCCCAACATTTCTACTGAAACAATTACTCAAGAGAACTTCGTTTTACATATACGCCTAAACAGTGTTTTCCTGAAGACAACCAAAGTGGCAAAAGGGAATTTGTTCTTAAAAGGAGAGCTATATTATAAAATAACCCTAAAGTGATACAACTTCCTCATATGTGGAAAACCTGAATTCTGGAAGCTACGGCTCAAGAGACTGTTAGTAGCCTTGTTAGTCCAACCTATAAAGTGGAAATAAAATTTTTTAATCTTTTTATTCCAGTTGGACTTTATAAAGATGGGTAAGTCCAGGTTTGGCACCCCCAGCATATAGGGGGTGGTAAAGACATACAGACGGACTTGGACAGAGTCCAGGAACAATCACAAATGATTTAGTTGCTCCCACTTTACACCTCCAATTCACACTCTACTCTCAGGCACACCCACCATGAGAACCCATTGTATGCACAGAGAGCATTTAGCCATCTGCAATTCAAGTGTGATATCAGTATAAAAGCTTTTCAAAACTACAGCTCAAGCATAGATTTCTCTCTCAAGATTATCATCCCTTTTCTTGACTTCCACCAAGATGGCTTTAAAATCAACCCTGGAAACAGAAATCATCACCTTCCACTGGCCATGTGTCTACTGGCATATTTGCCATTTCTCCTAATGGCACTATCATCCTGACATCAGCTTCTCCATCCTCTTCTCTTTGCCCAAGCAATCACATACCACCAATTCCTATTCCTGTTGCATGATCATTGCCACATTTCCCTTTCTTTTCACTTCCAACAAACCAATGTGGCTCAGCTCTCATTTCTTCCTGAAGAAGCAATATCCCAAGAGACTGGCCTCCCATTTTTCTCTACCTCCAAGGATCAAGTTTCTCAAACGAAAAAACTGCAAGATTTGATCCTGACTACAGAATCCAAACACTTCACTCTCCATTCCAAAACCTTGCAATCTGACCCCCATCTCAACTAATATAGAACACTTTCCTCCCAGTTTTATCCACAGGATCCCTGCTCCTCATCATGTACCATTTCCCCAGATGCACCTTACAAGTTCCCTCCTCAGCACTTGGCCCGGATGAAGGATGGGGATTCCTGCACTTTGTACCTCCATTAGTTCTGAAATGCCCCATCTCCATCTCTCCCACCCAAATCCCACACATTCCTCAAGGCCGGTTAACTAGTCTCCCTGCTTTCTGCTCAGAGATGATTGTTTATTCTTGCATTCATTCACATTTACCTAATAAGTGTATACGATAGGAATAGTATTACTTTAGGGACCAAGAAAAGATGAAACTGAAAAACTTGGAAACGTCCCTTAAGGTTACCAAGCTGTGAAGTAAACAAAGCTTTTTCTTAAAGATCTCTCTGGTGTAAGGTGGAAAGTAAGAAACACCATAAGAAAGAGCTGCTAAGTGCCACAGAGGCTGAGGAAGGAGAGAGCCATTTAGCTGCATAAAATGGTAGTGACATGTGCCTTGGAAATGAGGAATGGGCAGTGTTTGGGCAGGTGGATGGAGGGAAAAGATGTCTTCTGTGGAGGAAACTGGACACAAGAGCACTCCAGTGAATGAAGGGTAGTGGCTTTCTATAACTGTCTTGGCACCAGGCCTCTGATGTTGGTTCCCTTGTAAAGGCAGCAGCTGCTGGAAAGCTTCTGTTAGGGAGCCCTTTCATGCCTAATATTGGTAGGCTACACAGGCACAACTTAAAAAGAAAGATCTGACAATCAACTTTATGAACGCTGAGCTATAAACATCTGTGCAAAACTGTATAATTTTTAAACCTAATTGGTTGGAGAAATTAACATAATTTATAATATAATAAATTATACATTTATATATAAGACATAAATTTATATATAATATATAATAATATAAATATAATTTATAATAACATAACACATAAACACTGTGTTAAAAATTCAAGATCCTTCAGATATGCAAGATATAGGAAGTGCGACGAGATTTCCAAAGACGACGCTGTACCCTGTACCTTATGTTTTTTGACTGATGCAGACACAGTCTATGGTCAGGTGAGCATGATTACAATTTGCCTGGAGAAAGGAAAGCTGAGTCACTACTTGATAACTGTCATGGAACACAGCACTCCATGAAACATGTGGCATGGAAAGTTACAGATAATCCAAGACATACCCTGAATCCCACTGAAGCCATGGTTTTTTAAAATATTAACTATAGGGCCCCTGGGTGGCTCAGATGGTTAAGCGTCTGCCTTCAGCTCAGGTCATGATCCCAGGGTCCTGGGATCAAGGCCCACATCAGGCTCCTGGCTCGGCGGGGAGGCTGCCTCTCCCCCTGCTCATTCTCTCTCTCTCTCTCTCTCTCTCTCTCTCTCTCTCTCTCTGTGTCTCAAATGAATAAATAAAATCTTAAAAAAAAAATTAAAAATATAAAATATTAACTATGCAGGCACAGGGATCATGGTAGCTAGAAGTATGGTATAGTGCAGGTTATACAAAAGTCATTCTAGTTCTCATTGTTTTCAAGTCTAGTCTTCTTTAGCAAAACCTGACCTGGTGATTGGCAATTTGAGCTAACTGAAAGAGATAGTTGTCAGACAAACACAACTGCTCAACTCTAATCAGGCTTCTTGGAGGGAGGGATTGGTTCCACATAGATTTGAATGTCCAGGCATACTGCCTCAAAGGAAAACTGGTATTGACTACATCCTCCCTACACCATAACTTGATTGGAATCCTGGCTCTGGAGCATTCTCTCTGTATTTCAACACATTTTTATACTTAAAAAATAACAAAAAGATTTGAGAAAAAAATTATCTTTAACTGAGACTTAAATTTTTTTTTCCATTTATTCTAAGCTGAGTAATTTCATTCAAGGTCCTCAATGCATTCCAGAAACTCAATATGATTACGCTGCTTGATAAAAAAGACTATGGTACAATGATGGCACATTTCACTCTACCAAATACCAGGTAAATAGAGGAGTCAGAATTGCTCATCAATTTTTCTCAATGCCCAGACCAATACATAAACAAATAAGAAAGAGAGAATTTTAACAAAGAAAGTAATAATGCATTCAGAAGTCCCCCCAAAATGCATATAAACTTATTCAATGATAAAATTAGGGTTTCCCACATATGGTGTGTTTAAAGATGCATTTGGCCACAAATATCAGAGCCCATATAAAGAGGCTAAAATAATGAAAGACATTTAATTATCTCACACAGCAATCAGTCTGGAGTGGTTCCAGAACTGGCTCAAGAGCTCAAGGAAGTGAGGGAGTTGAGTCAGTGTCAATATCACTAAAGGCTTTGTGCTTGTGGTAGGAGAGCTACTTGAGTTCCAAGTATCTTACACACAGAGAGCAGTGCTCTGAACAGGACAATGGTCTGGGATTATCAATATGGCTGCACAAGTAAAACTGGAATTCTGCTGGCAAGAAAGAAGGGAAGATGGCTCTTATACAGTAGGACTCACAGGGGTTAGGGTACTTCATCTTCTAAGAGTGTTCTCACACTTATACCTGAAATCAATAAACTCCTCATGTCTGACACTACAACTCCCCAGTCCACACAGCTCTTTGAAAATCCAAAGCAGAATCTCTCCCCGTCAGTCTAGTTCCTTCTTTCTAGAAGAAAAAGAAACGATAAACTATCAATGTGAAGTTTTTTCTTTGTCAGATGTAATGTTAGGAGGCAGTAGCCAGTTCAAAACAAGCAACAGATAGTTTGATCATGGGAGAAGCTGAGAATTGATGGTTCACTGTGGGGGAGGGGATAACATGGCTTTACTAAGATGATGGAGATAACTGAAGGCTAAACTAGCTACCACTCTATACTCTTACTACCAGTCATCAATTCACCAATTTCTACTCACACTTCGTCATCAACTCAAGCATCAGCAATTAACTTGTTAAAATTTCCACAATTTTGAAAATGGTAAATAGTGATGTGATGTGTGTGTGTGTGTGTGTGGTTTATCCAGACCCAGTGATAAACCTACAATTCTGCATTTATTTATTTATTTTTTCTGGAGTTGTAAAACTGTCAGATGATGTTTGTTTACTGAGGATATTTCCAACAAGGTGAACACAGAGACTTTAAGTTATGATTTGGTGCTCAGAAAATTACTTAAAAAAATTTTTTTAAATATATTTTTGGCATCTGAGAACATTTGAAGGCCTAAGGTTCCAGGACATCTTGAACTAAAATAGGGTACATTTGAAAAATGTAAGCCAGGTTTCTAGGAAAAAATATAAACAGAAGTACAAATATTCAATAAGAAGACAATATTGCTAAAAGAATGTAAAGGTGACAGTGGCAATAAACTGACATTACTTGGAAAATGCTACAGAAAAGGTCAGTAGTTGATCCGATTCTAACCAATTTATCTCATTTATCAATCAGAGATACTGTATTTTTTAATCCCTCTTGTTAGTTAAGAAAACACAGCCCTCTGAAAAACTAATCTTATCTTCATACCAGTTTTTTGTTTTATTCAGAGCTCAAAACTCATCCCCATGAAGCAGCTTTAGAATTGTATTGGTGAAAATTAGCACGGATTATTTTAAGAGTGGATCAGCTCTGCTGCTAGACTGCATAGAGGATGCATAAGGCATGAACTTTGGATTCAGAAAGAACTAGATTTGGATGCCTACCCTACCATTTCCTAGCTGTTTGACTTACAGCCAAGTACTTAAGTATTCTGAGCCACTTTTTTTTAATTGGAAAGTAAAGATGAATAAAATAGTTATTTTGCTGGGATGTGATAATGATTGAATCTGATAGTGTATATCAGTCACAACCGCATGAGATAGGCACTCAAAAAAGAGTAGTCATTCACAATAATAAGAACAGACTGTAGATTTTTAGAAGGAGAGCTTCATGCTTCTTATAATTGTAGATAAATGCCTACAAAAGTAGGGACATTTAAGTAGGATAACTACTTTGGAGAACCAGACTTAATATGCTTTGAATCTTTACCACATGAGATAGATTGGATTACTGTTCAGAAAAATTCTCTCCCTCCCCCTCACTTCCTTAGGAGACATACTCTTTTTATTTCATTGGTCTTGGGTCTGACCATGTTTCTTTTTTGTCCAATGGGATATTAATGGACATGAGGCAAATAGAGGCTTGAAATACTCTTGAGCAGTTGGCTTGCTCTCCTTGCCTCTCCCACTGACCTCAAAAGAACATGTCTGGATTAGCCCACTGATCCTAACAGATCGAAGAAAGACACCTGGAGCACAGCCAAGCTGTCTTCAGTGAGCCCAGCCTAGATTTTCAATGTTCTGCCTACAGACATGAATGAGTCCAGCTGAACCTAGGCTACAGAAGCCAAAAAACATTATAAGAATAAAGGATTAATGTTTTAAGCCACTGAGTTATAGGGACAGTTTTTAAGTAGTACTGCTCTGGTATTGACTAACTTATACATCACATATTTGCTACTGTATTTGGAGAGTTACAGTGGGCACATTCATCTGGTTATACCATGGAATTTATTTAAAACGTATGACTTGAATACTTCCCATGTGGTAGGACTGTGCCAGGCATGGAATCACAGTGGTATACAAATGGGCACAAACCTGAGTCAAGGCATGTATTTAGTATCCCTGGCCCAAGTTAAAAAACATATTCTTCAAGTGATCTTGTAAGTAAATATTACCAAGGATTTTAAACACCAATTAAAAAATAAGAAAACAAATATAAAAAGCATTACATATTCTTCCCTTTTCCCTGGATAGAATATAATGTAACAGCAAATTCCTCTCAATTAGGCCCTTTGTACTTCCAAATACAGTAAATACTTTATGTCTTTCAGGTTAATTTGAAGAAAGTAGTTGTTCAAATGGACAAAAGCAAACAATTAGAGCAAGTACTCAGAGCAAGACAGATTGTCAATAAAAAGAACAACAAAAAAAAGTGGAATCAAAAATAAATTGCTGGAATCTCACTTCTTTTTTTTTTTAAAGATTTATTTGTCAGAGAGAGAGGGAGAGAGAGAGTGAGCACAAGCAGGGGGAGGGGAAGGGGTAGAGGCAGAGGGAGAAGCAGGCTCCCCACTAAGCAGGGAGCCCGACACGGAACTCGATCCCAGGACCCTGGGATCACTACCTGAGCTAAAGGAAGCCACTTAACTGACTGAACTACCCAGCCATCCCTGGAATCTCACTTCTTTTCTTAACATACTTTTAATAAAATAGTTTTACATAATGTATTTTATTTTCTTTAGAACAGTTTAATTCCAGTGTTGGCATCATAGCAGGTTGAGTTAATAGGCATTCATCTCTAATGACAACCCTTAGATGCAATCATAGTCAACATGCTAGATTAAAGATTCTAAAATTATGTTTGAATACATAGTCAAACAAAAAAGAAAAGAAAAGCTAAGTAAGATGAAGGGAGAACTAAAAATCAGGGCAGCAGTTTCACCAAAAGCTCAGCCACTCAGATACATTTTAAAGCCAGATATAATCATAGGAGTGTGGGACTATTTTTAAGGCCAATGTAAGAACAAGCAAGATAATACTGAGAGAGAAGCTTAGATGAAGACCTTTCAGAAAGTCAAGATCTTTAAAGTCCCATCCAGTTAGCGAAATGGACTGGAAAAACTCTTACTTGCTGCTAGACATAGTGTGGAAGATTGCTTATAGGACTTTGTCTCTTGGAAGGAAAAAAAAAGTTGTTTATAAAAATGAAAATTGCTACCTTGTAACTTGTGAAGATATGGCGGGCTAGATTGATATTATCCCTATGTTATGAGAGTCTGAGCTGAAAAATTAAAGCCCTTGGGATCCTGGCCAAAAAAAAAAAAAAAAAGTACAATTGCCACATAGAAAAAATATATTCAACCCAAGGTACATGGAACCTTCTAAGAAAACAAAAAAAACCCCAAAATCCCATGTCAAACATGAACTCACAATAAAAAAATCAAGGGAACAAACCACCACAAGGGAGCATCAGAAGATATAAACAACTGACAAATGGCACTACAAATAAAATAACTTGAAGGAAAAAAATAAAGGTCTGTCCAAAATTAGCATAAAACAAAGAGAAACCATGATGAATTAGGGTAAAAAATGAACTAAAAATAGGTAGACCTAAATAACAACAAAGTAGAACTTCTAGAAGCAAACTACACAAGCTAACACAGGAAGACAAAAAGATGACCCATAAAAAAAGCCAAGAAACAAATTATAGTGATAGATGCTAAAAGACATTGAAATATCTTCAAATAGTTGGTGAAAATAACTGTCAAATTAGAATTCAATGGAATGCAAAAATCAGTTTTCAAATGAACAAAAATAAAAACACTCTAAGAAACACTGAAAATTATTTTTTTTGAAGATTTTTATTTATTTATTTGACACAGAGACAGAGAGAGAGAGAGTACAAGCAGGGGAGCAGCAGGAAGAGGAAGAGGGAGAAGCAGGCTTTCTGCCTAGCAGGGAGCATGAAGTGGGGCTTGATCCCAGGACCCTGGGATCATGACCTGAGCTAAAGGCAGACGCTTAACCAACTCAGCCACTCAGGCACCCTGAAACACTGAAAATTCTATCATTTACAGATAATCCATTAAGTAACAAAGAAAGGGTGTGTTTTTATTAAAAAGAAGTTAATAATTTCCTTGGTATGCAAGAAAAATGGTGTGCAAAGGAACTGTAAAAATGTAGATGAATCTATCATGGAACACTACATCAAAAACTAATGATGTAATGTATGGTGATTAATATAACATAATAAGATTTTAAAAATGTAGATGAATCTAAAGAAAGAATAACGTCTAAAATTTAAAATTTTTCATTTAAAATTCAAGAATATCAATTATAATAATAAAGTATGTTGAAAGTATTATAAACAAAGTGAAAGTAAAATATTGAACAACAATAACAAATGCAGTTGATTAGAATCAAAATATTCTAAGAACCTTATTGTTCAATAGGAAAATAGAAATACTGATTGCTTCTTGATACTAAATCAACTATGCTTGGTGAAAATTTAAGGGTAATTGCAAGAACAGGCATTGAATGCATAACTTTCAAATTAAGAGATGAAATAAAAACAACAACAAAAAACTCAATGTATTAAAAGGAGAAAAAGGAAGCAATGAAAAGCATGGTAAATATAAACCACAAAATAATACGTTATAAATTAGTCCCCCCAAAGCAGTAATCCACTTAATATAAATGGACCAAACTTCTTTGTCAAAAGATAGAGATGTTCAGATTAAAATTAAATAAGAAAAAATCAAAATCCAGGTCTGTTTACAAAAGAAATATTAAAATGTAGTGAAACAAAAACATTGAATTTAAAGTAATAAAAGGTAAAACTAACCAAAATAAAGCTGGTCAGGCAGTATTTTTTTAAATATTTTATTTTTATTTATTTGAGAGAGAGAGAGAGAGAGAGAGAGAGATAGCAACAGAGATAGCGAGAGAGAGCATGAGCAGGGAGGAGAAGGAGAAGCAGGCTCCCCACTGAGCAGGGAGCCCGATGCAGAGCTCCATCCTAGGACCTGAGCTGAAAGCAGATGCTTAACCGATGGAGACACCAAGGCACCCCTATCAGGCAATATTAATATAAAACAGAATAAACATTGAAGTAAAACCAATTTTTTTTTTTTTTTAGAGAGAGAGATTGAGAGCAAGCACTGGGGGGGTATGGGGGGAGGGGGAGAGGGAGAGAGAATCTTAAGCAGGCTCCACACCCAACACGGAGCCAGATGCACAGGGCTTAAGCTCACAACCCTGAGATCATGACCTGAGCCAAAATCAAGAGTCAGATGCTTAACCAACTGAGCCACCCAGGCACCTCAACATAAAACCAATTCTTATGGTTAAAGGACTACATTTCCTAAAAATAAAAGAAAAATTCACCTAATAGAACAATCCTGGATATTTGTACATAGAACAATGGAGCCCTAAAATGCATAAAGCCAAAATTTCCTGATTTTAAGGAGCAATACTCAAATCCACCATCAGATTAGGTTAAAAAAAAAATCTCCCAGGGGGGAGATCGGAGGGGGAGATGAACCATGAGAGACTATGGACTCTGAGAAACAAACTGAGGGTCCTAGAGGGGAGGGGGGTGGGGGGATGGGTTAGCCTGGTGATGGGTATTAAAGAGGGCACGTACTGAATGGAGCACTGGGTGTTATACACAAACAATGAATCATGGAACACTACATCAAAAACTAATGATGTAATGTATAATGACTAACATAACATAGTAATAAAAAAAATCTCCCAGAAATATGTAGATCAGGCATTCAAGAAACAGATGGAGAAGATGTGAACACCACATTAAAAATCTCAAACTGATAGAAATATATAGAACCCTGTACCTAACAGTTAGTGGACACACATTTTTTTAAGCATGCCTGGAGCATTTTTAAAGATTGCCTACGTTGAAGGCCAAAAAGAATGTTATCAATAAACAAAAAAGAATTCATTTCCCTGATGACATATGATGTGGACCATCTTTTAACCTTAAAATCAGTTTGTCAATATCCACAAAGTAATTTGTTGGGAATTTGACTGGGATTGCACTGAATCTATAGATCAACTATTGTTTTAATTTGAATTTCCCCTATGATATATTTCTTTGATTCTAAAGTGTACATATGAGATGAAAGATCCAGAATAGCCAATACAATATTGAAGGAGAAGAACAAAGTTGGAAGACTGACGCTACCTGACTTTAAAACTTACTATAAAGATATAGTAATCAAGACAGTGTGGTGTTTGCAGAAGAATAGACAAATAGATTGATGGAACAGAACAGAGAGCCCAGAAATAGCCCCCCGTGAATATAATCAACTGATCTTTGATAAAGGAGCAAAACAATAGAGAAAAGATAGTCTTTTCAACATATGGTTCTAGAACATCTGAACATGAACATATAAAAAAAAATGAATTCTGACAGAAATCTTATACCCTTCACAAAATTAAGTCCAACTGGATCATAGATCCAAATGTAAAGTGCAAAACTATAAAACTCCTAGAAGATAGCATAGGAGAAAATATAAATGACCTTAGGTTTGGTGATGACTTTTTAGATACAACACCAAAGTCATGATACATGAAAGAAATAATGGATAAGCTGGACTTCATTAAAATTAAAAATTTCTGCTCTACAAAAGACAATGTCAAGAGAATGAGAAGGCAAGCCACAGACTGGGAGAAAATATTTGCAAAAGACATATCTAAGAAAGGACTGTTATCCGAAATATATGAAGAAGTCAGAACTCAACAATAATAAAACAAACAACCTGACTGAAAAATGAGCTAAAGACATGAATAGACACTCAGCAAAGAAGGTATACAGATGGCAAGTAAACGTATGAAAAAACATTCGACATTGTAAGTCATGAGGGAACTGCAAATTAAAACAACAATGAGGTGTCACCACACATCTATCAGAATGACCAAAATCCTATACCACTGACAACATGCAATGCTGGCAACAGGAACCCTTATTCATTGCTAGTAGGAAGCCACTTTGGAAGACAGTTTTGCAGTTTCTTACAGAACTAGACATTCTTTTACCATACAATCCAGCAATCACATTCCTTGGTATTTACCCAAAGGAGTTAAAAACTCATGCCTACCCAAAAAATATGCACACAGATGTTTACAGCAGCTTTACTTATAATTGTTAAAACTAGGAAGCAACCAAGATGTTCCTCAGTAGGTGAATGTGTAAATGAACTGTGGTACACTCAGAAAATGGAATATTATTCAGCACTAAAAATAAATGGGCTATCAGGCCATAAGAAGACATGGAGGAACCTTAAATGCACATGACTAAGTGGAAGAAGCTAGCTTGAAGAGACTGCAACCATGTGATTCCAATTATATGACATTCTATAAAAGGTAAAACTAAGGAGACAGTAAAAAGATCACTGGCTGACAGGGATCAGCGGGGAGAGAGGGGTGAAGAGATGGAGCACAGAGGATTTTTAGGACAATAAAACTATCTTGTGTGATACTATAATGGTGGATATATGTCATTTCACGTTTGTCCAAACCCATGGAATGTACAACACCAAGAGTGAATCCTAAAGTAAACTATGGACTTTGGGTGATAACGACGGATTGATGCAGGTTCATCAATTGTAAGGAATGGACCCCTGTGTTGGGGGATGACAGGGGAGGTTCTGTATATGTGGGGACAGGGGTATATGAGAAATCTCTGTACCTGCCATCCAATTTTGCGATGAACTTAAAAGTGCTCTTAAAAAGAAGTTTTATTTTTTCTAGGGCGCCTGGGTGGCTCAGTTGGTTAAGCGACTGCCTTTAGCTCAGGTCATGATCCCGGAGTCCTGGGATCAAGTCCCGCATCGGGCTCTCTGCTCAGCGGGGAGTCTGCTTCTCCCTCTGACCCTCCCCCCTCTCATGCTCTCTCTATCTCATTCTCTCTCTCAAATAAATAAATAAAATCTTTAAAAAAAAAGTTTTATTTTCTGAAGTTTTCTATTATAAAATCTTGTAATTTAGTTCTATTAAAAAAAGAATCCATATCACATGGATGATATTCTCTGACAACAATAACAGTTATATCACTATCAAAAGATAGTTTAAATAAAAAATCCTTTGTAGAATAAAATATATATTCTAAATAATTCTTCATTGGTTTCAAAAAATAATAGAAATTGGAAGACACTTAAAACTGAATATAAATAAGCATACTTTCACAGATGGTAGAGACCACCAAGGGGACACAGTAAAGGTCCCCTTTTACTGGAAAACCCTTTGCAAATTTATATTGCAAGTTCTAGAACTTCATTTTCATGACTAAAAATTATTGTAAAATAAATTGTCTAACCAGAGAAATTTTTTTTAATCAACAGATTCAGCATAACACCCAAGGAGAAGAGAATGAGCAAATCTAAGAAAAAAAGTCTGGCAAAAATCTAAGTATTTGTAATCAAGATGCAATCTTACCTTTTAAGTAAAGTCTGCTTCAAAACAAATGGAGGAAAATGTAGTTAAACCTTCACCCTCTGCCCCCATTTCATTTCTGTTAAACAAATATTTTTTAAGGGCCTACGATAAACAAGACACCAAAAAGGGGGCATGCTGATGAATCAGACCATTCAACACACCCATGAATCCTGTCCTCAAAGAGTTTTCAGACCACTAGGAGAGATCAGCTCAGAAAGGTATCCATTGGATAAAATGTGGCAAGTGCACAGAGGTTTTTCCTGTGTGATATGTGACCACAGAGGATGGAAATGAGCCTCAATTTGTGGTTCAAGAATGGCTTTTGAAAGAAAAGGCTGTGCAGGTTTCCCAAGGCCTCAAATTGGTCTTTTTGTATGCACAATGTAGCCCTCACAATTTAAGCAAAATGTACTAGAGAATTTAAATGTCTCTGAATTTTCCTGAAATATCTAAAACAGGCTCACAAGTAATTCATCAACTTCTCAATTGCATTGCCTGAGGTAACTCAAAAGAAGGACAGAAAAAACAACCGTTACTTATTAGTAGCCCTGAGCAGATATAGGGACTGAACTGGGACCTCTCTCGCAAGATCCTTGCTAAAACTGAGTAGAGCTTTCGGAAACAGTTCCTTAGGGCAAGTAAGCACCAGCATATGACAGCACAATATTACTTTTTTGTATTCCAATGTAAAAATTAACATTCCAACCATCAGACTGGAAAGAAGACAGGGACCAGGGATGCAGATTACCATTATAATGTCTGTTTCTAGGTACTTGGGAAGGACAAACAGAAAGTGATCACAAAGAACATGGCTCAACCTCATAGGACTGAGTGTTATAAGGCAAAAAAAAAAAAAAGTGACTAAGTCACTTGAAATGTTTTTATTTAATCATATATAATTTTTAAAGCAAAACTGATTAAACTCACTCAAGTGAATTTCAAGGTCTTATGCCATTCACATCTGCCCATATATGAGGCTTCTTGAACTTGCCCCTTGGCTCCAAAGCCAGAATGAAAAGTTATTACTAAGGAAAGCAGCAAACAGTACTTTGTTCAACAGATCTCAGTCACCTTGCTGCCATGTGGCTCACCTGGGACATCCTAGTTCTGACAATGAATGTGGCACATCGGAAAAAATATCACCTAATCCGCGGCATTTTCCGAGGCCAAGCCTCACTCAACTCAACCACCTGGTACAGTGGGTGTGTCAAAAGCTGCCGTTCCAGGAAGCGCTTCCCCGTTACCCATTCCTGCCAAAGTCACCGCCTCTCACTACTTTATTTCCTCTCAGGCAGTTTTTCTTGGAAGACTGGTATTTGTGCCAATCTGATACCCAGTCCATTGTACTTATTTTACGTATTTTCGACTTCAAATGTGTCGGGCTGGCTTCAGGGAGACCATGCTGCTTTGGGGGCTAGTCACAAGATTTTTAAGATAGGTTATCACACTTTGAAATGTGTGTAAGTGTGTGCATGTGTATGAGAGAGCACAGGTGTCCGCACACGTGTTTTTGGAATTTGAGTGTTGCAAACGGTAAGTCCCTCAGAGTGTGTTCTGTTGGTTTGCCGGGGCACTTTTCGAGTTTGATTAATTTCCGCGGCAAGAGCTCTGAGGAGTCAAGAGGCAGCCTGTCCTCCAGGAAGCCGGTGGCATTCTTTCCAGGGATGCTCAGTGAAAAACGAAATTAAAAAAAAATAATAAATGTGCAGGGCATTGAAACTCACCAGCACCTTGCCAAACCAGACCCAACCACTCGCCACGTGTTTCTTGGAATTTAGATTGTACTGGGCTTTGGGGGCTTTCTGTTCCTTTGCCTAGAATTTCTTTTGCAATTATCAAAAATTAGATCTGATTTTGCTTGGCTTCCCTCGGTTTTCAAGCATGGTCACGGTTATTATTTTAAACAAAGGTCAGTTCTCCCACTGGTTAGGGAAAAGAGAGAAGCATCTATTGTTCTGGTGGCAATATGATGCTTGGTTCAATTTCTACAGTTAGTGTAGAGGAATAGGAAAATTGAAGGCAAAAGGCACATTTAAGTATCTCTGTAATGTGAACTTAACATTAGAAGAGGTTTCTTTAACCATATAGAGATATTTGAGAGAGGATTTTTATTCTATGGCTTAAGTTATTCTTTGGCTAAGCTTTTATTTCCTCTTACAGAAGAACTTTCTGGTCCAGCACCACCTCAGTAGATGTCCTGGAGTCAGAACCATACCATGCACACACACACACACACACGTAGCCTCCCCACCCTGTGTGTGTGTGTGTGTGTGTGTGTGTAGTATATTCCAAGGAACGAAAACATAAAATGCCTCTTCTTTTTAGTTTGGCTAATAACTTCTAATCAAACCAGTTTTAAAGGAGAGGACCTCACTAATCTTGACTCTATAATTACAGGCTCTAGACTCACAAATAAATTACTTTTAAAAATTAAATTCTAGTAGTTACACCACTTAGAGAAGAACTATTGTAGTGGAATTTCATTGAAATGGTAAATAACATGATGCATGTAAAATTCTACACTAAAGAGTATGTCAAAATAGAAAGTTCATAATCCCTCCACGCAGCTGTAACTGAGAATTTCTATGTGTGTAGAGAGAAGCAATGAGGGAAGGGAAGGGTCAAGAAAGGACTAGAGTAGTAAAGCGAAAAGAAAAGAAGTTAGGTTGATTGTCTGGAGACTTTGCAGGGATGAAGGGGTAATGAGAAGGCTGATATCATTACTTGGAGATAGACATAACAAACGCATGCGTGTGTAGAAGCCCAGTATTCAAGAGAATACAGTGTCTCACTTGAGCTTTGGAGTGAAAAACCCAAAGGCCTGACCTCAGACTCAGTCATTTATCAGCTACAAAGCTGGGTCAGTCCCATAACTTCTAGGAGCCTGCATTCCTTCATGTGAAACAGACGAGATAAGCATTTCTTCCTTGAAGCTTTGTCATAAAGATTAAATCACAGAACTAACAAACGGGGTAGCACAGTGCCTGCCATATAGTAGGTAGTCATTACATATTAAAGTTTTTCCTTTCTGCTTTCTCTGCCCCACTCACCACCATCCCCACTTGGACCAAACATGAGAGTTTGGAAATGTTATCATCTGAAATAAAAATTCCATAAGATGGGTTACATTTTGACAGCAAGCTATGTCGCCACCCAGCTGTCCCTGTCCTCACCTATTTTAATGAAACAATTTTGAATCAACCCCTCGCTGAGCACCATGTAAGCGAGCTAGAGTGTGTCGAATCAGTGCTCCTGCTTAGGCAAGGTTTCTGGAAGGCAGAGGGAAGTCTGAAGCACAGAGCCGGAGTTGGTTCAGTTCAGCAGAAGACCAACTGTGACATCTAAAGGCAGACGGCCGGCTGAAACTCAGCCTTGGTTCAGAAACATGAGAAAAGCTGTCACGCAAACGGCCAATGCCGCTGCTGCGTACGGAAATAGAGACTATATATTCTTTCCTGCTATTTCTTTTAATGCACTTTCCTATTCGGTACAGATCCCTTTTGCAATAAAACCACGAAATCTTTCTGAAAAGTAAATATGTTCTTTCATTAATCACCACTTTCCACTTGCTTTTTTCCAACTTCATGGCTGAGAAGTCTGCAGGACCGCAAACCTTCAACTAGTGTGCTACCTTGATTAAGGCACAAAACGTTAAAAGCAAATTACTATGAAAGTATGAAACAATTTGCACTTAATGTTTCAGTCATATCTGTAAAAAATATGACTTAAATATAGTTTTATTAATAATACATATTTTAATTAAACGGCTGGAGGTGCATCTAGCAGGAAAAATTGAATCTTCTCTGGATTTCACATACTGGTATGATTCATGGGCAGTAAATATGCAAAGCTTTATGCCCATAAGGCAATCAAACTCCAAAGCTGATATGCATGTTTTTATCTAAAGGAATGAAATCTAGTAAGGGCTAGAAATAATAATAATAACAGACTGCCAGAGCAGTGTAATGAATTGGCTCTAGCCAATAGTATCCTTTACCGTATCATAAAATCATCCTTTCAGTCACAATTACACCCACTCCAACATTTATTATTACTTCCATTATTCTCATTACACAAGGAAATCCTGTATGTGTACTTATGCATATTGCAAAACTTCACAAATATGAACAATAAAATCCTGGGATAGGAGTGACTGCCTTCATGAAGCAGGAATGCTTTCCTCTGCAGGATGTTTAGGTGTTGCTTAGTTCCAGAACGACCACACTTTACCCTTGCTACTTCCCTAACGTTTGCCTAGATTATTAGTTTGCTAGGGCTGCCATAATAAAGTACCAAAGACTGGGCGTTAAAGTCATTTAACAACAGACATTTATTTGCTCACAGTTCTGGAGCCTAGAAATCTGAGATCAAGGTGTCAGGAGGGTTAGTTTTTTTCTGAGGCCTCTCTCCTTGGCTGGTAGATAGATGGCTGTCTTCTCCCTGTATAGTCCTGCGGTCTCTCTGTATGTGTGTCAGTGTCCCAATTTCCTCTTATAAAGATAGCAGTCATATTGGATTAGGGCCTACTCTAGTGATGTCATTTTAAACTTAATTACCTCTTTAAAGATACCTCTATTTCAAATACCCACTTTCTGAGATACTGTGGGTTAGGACATCAACATATGCATCTTGGGAGGGGGGACACAATTCAGCCCATAACACCTGGAAATTATCTTTCAGTTGCAAAGTATGATATTACCTGCTCCTAAGCACTATATTTTGCTAAAAAGAAGAGCCTGGTAAATTTGTAAGACAATGCAGAAGAGACTCAAATAAAAGCTAAGGTCTTCATTTATTTATTTATCTTTACTTTGAATTTCTCTGAAAAAATATTTTCATTCTATTTGTAGTCATCACTGCGAAACACTTGCAAAATTAAAAATAAAAAGTTGACCACCTCTGACTAGCTTTCTATTAGTTCTCCTACTGGGAAGAAAAGATGATCTTCTGGAAGTGCCTAATGTCTAGAAACTAATGATAAAATGTTTTAGTTGTACTCAGTCGATGGGATCGGCTATAGTGGGTTTACATTACTATAATGAAAGAAAAATTCATTTCTTTATCTGGAAGTCCCCTTTGGGACACGGCAAGGGAGACATGTTGTGAGGTCTCTTCCTGCGTAGTTACCCTCACTCCACCTGTGTCACAAGAAGCCCAGGACTTACGTACAATTAGGTATGGATACGGAGCAAGATTGCCCAATAGCCTGGCATTCACCTAAAGTGTGAGGCCATCACCCAGCTCTTAGGTCAGGTTTGGGAGTAGCTGATTCCCAATAGCTTATTTTAATGGCCCAGAAGTACGCATCCAAGTAGCTTTTTTGATATTGTAGATTTAAATTTTCTACTCTGATACTCACTCTAATTTTAAACAAATCTACCAAGCAAAAATAAAAGCAAATAAAGAACACAAAGACCAAACATCCTGAGGAATAACACTTACTCCCAAAGAGCAAGCCACATACAGCCCCAAACCAGGCTCAAAAATGAGGGGCTCAGAGGTGCCTGGGTGGCTCATTTGGTTAAGCCTCCGACTCTTGGTTTCGGATCAGGTCATGATCTCAGGATTGTGACATTGAGCCCCTCATTGGGCTCTGTACTCAGTAGGGAGTCTGCTTGAGATTCTTTCCCCTTCCTTCTCCCTCCTCCTCTGCTCCTCCCCCATGGCCCCCCTCACCCCCGATGCTCACTTGCGTTCTCTCTTTATCTCTCTCTCTCTCAAATAAATAAGTAAATAAAATCTAAAAAAAATACAAATGAGGAGTTCATTTCCATGAGTCCATTATTACTCCAAGGAAGTAATTATAATTATTAATTTGTACAAAGTCATGGAATGAGTATTGACAGAATGAAAATTCATCCGTTCATTCAACAAATATTTATTGAGCAGCCAAATATGCCAGGCCCTGTTCTAGGCATCACAATTTTCTTGAGAGAAAAGAAAATTTAAGACTCTGAAGTTTGTTGCAAACTTCCGAATGAGCAACAGTTCTCTCCTCTTTCTCATACTGTTACATGATTACTCCTGCAATTCATCTTTTGACTTATGGCAATGCAGTTTTCTGATTTGATTAATGCACTTTAGATGAGGTAGCAGTGCAGTTATGAATATTCCAAAGAGTGTAGAAATCACTGATTTGATGTCGGGATGATGGCTGGGTATGTGTACGACTCTTCACTGAATGCTGCCACTGTATGGCAGCTATTAGTAATTAAAAATACAGTGAAGGGGCACCTGGGGGGCTCAATGGGTTAAACGTCTGCCTTCGGCTCAGGTCATGATCTCAGGGGCCTGGGATTGAGCCTGCTCAGCGGGAGGCCTGCTTCTCCCTCTGCCTCTGCCATTCCCCTCCTTGTGCTCTCTGGCTCTCTCTGTCAAATAAATAAAATCTTTAAAAAGATTAATTAATTAAAAATAACAGTGAATATGTAAGAAGACTTAAAGAAAGCAATGAAGCCAAGTCATCATTCCTTCGACCAAAGCCAGAAGGGGAACAGGATACGCCCAACCCCTCCCCTTCAGCATTCCCCCCCGCCTTTCCCACTACCTGGAGCGCAGGAAGAGCTGGGTATTGGTGTGTCTCCTGGGCAGCAGCCCATGGGAGCCCCTCTCCAAGATCCGTAATCTGAAAGCAGCCACGCTGACTCGTCTACCTGCTCTCCCCACTCAAGTGATTGACCTGGATTTTCTAGGTCTCCAGAAACTACCATGCATACACACAGCTGAGAAGGAACAGGAACCCACCCATTCACCTGAACATTAAGCCAAATGTGAACATTTGACCGTGTACAGCTTGCCAGGAAGCTGAGGGCCAATTTGGATGCTCAGTGATTTATAACCGCTTTACTGGCCCTCCTATTTGGTAAGTTTGGTCTTTCTCCATTCTCTCCAAGGTCCTCACTTTCTATTGATAACCTTACCTCATATGAGTTCTTGGTTTCAAGCAGCTCAAAAATAGTCTCAGGTGCCACCGTTCATTCAGTAAACACATTTTGCAAAGTAGTTTTGTGCCATGCACTGTGCCAGGCCTGGGGAGAAGTAACAGAGAGAGACATGAAGATCCCAGCACTCGAGGAGGTTTACCCCTGGGTCACCAACAACCCTGTTGGAACCCTGGGTCTTTTGTGCTCTGTCTTCTCTACAGACCTGCCATCCCCTGAGAATGTTGTGGATTTGCTGCCTGACTTAGAATCCTCCTGTCCTTCCTGCCACCCCTTTTCCGCCTCAAGAAGGGGAGACTGTTGCTGAGTCCTGCCAAAATTTCTTCTTGTCACGATGTTCATTAAAAAGATATTAAGTCCAAGACTCAATTCCCGCTCCTTCAAAGCCTAGAGCATAACAAAGAGCTTATTCCACAGAAATTAAAAGCACAGAAGTTACAAAAGTACTAAGTTCAGATTTTTAATGTTTCCTAGATCAATGAAAGATGCTCTCCCCATGGAAATTAATTCAATTTTAATTCTATTTGTATTAATAGTTATTTTTCTCAGGGAAGGAGGATAACACTTCTGGAGGAGAAGGCCCTAAAAACCATCTCCCTTTCCCCCCTTCCTTGACCCCACCAGAAGGTACTGAGTTAATCTCTGCTGATGAAATGTAAAATTCCTTTAGCTTGCCCTGACTCTGCTAACCAGGAGACAAGCCCCTGTACTGGGTATAACACGATGTACCTCTCCTTCCTAACATATCACAGCTGATATTTAGCTTTTTATTGTGTGAGTCTTTCATTAATGTCTGCTTCCCCTCCTAATCTGTAAGTCCCATGAGGCCAGGGGCTGCATTTTTTTCTTTTTCTTTTCTTCCCCCTAATCATTACATCTCCAGTGCCACGTACAGGGATGGTACATCATAGATGCTTATTAAATTATCCAGCAATTATCCATATATGAATTAACCAATTAATGTCCATGTCTCCACCTTGGGGATAGATTAGATGGCCAATAGCTGCACAGGTACAGAAAGCAAGGAAACCCACATGCATCCTTTAGAGTGTGCAGAATACCGGATATACTAAGTGTTCAATTAATGTTTAATGAGCGATTGAAAGATTCATTGATTAATTGATTGGTTAACCTGGGGGCTTGTGAGGAGAAAATCACAACCTCCAAAAACCTCCTATGATATTTAGTTCCAGGAAATAAAGGCCTGGACTTGTTGGTCTCAGCAACTTTCTCTGAACTTGAAGCAACTTTCAATCCCTGAGATCCCGGGGAGAAGATGAAGCCCTGGGACCCAGAGAGGGGAGGCTCCAGGGCTAGGGTAAGCCCAGTGCTTCTGCATTACACGGGAGAGTCCTAACCTCTTTTAGCTCATCCTCAGAACTTCTCTAAACCTCCAGGACCAGCCTGGATTTAGGAGATAATGTGTAACCTTGGAAAGTCATGTCACTCCTAGATATTATAAAGTCCTGCAGGTACCTCAAATCACCAACCAAATGTCAATTCACTAGTAAAAATTGCCCAGTCCCATGTAGTAATCAGGACCGTGATCTTGAGTTAGAGTTTAAAATTTTCTTCCCTGCTGCATATGGGCTCTTGGTCTTCCTATTCTCTTTCTCCTAACTGAAACTGATTGCACACAGGATCCCTGCCCCCTTCAAATGGGGTGTGTAGCTCTCCCTCCCTCACTCTCCCTCCTCACCTCCTCCTCTTCTTCTCCCTCTCTCTTACTTACCTCCTCCCCTGTTTCTTCTCTCTCTCTCTTGCTTATCTCCCCCACTTGCCAGACCTGTTTTTGAAAGAAAGAAGACATGAATGGGGACAGGATAGTTATTATTTGACTGGCACCACCAATGATGTCTTCTCAATGTCTAAGCTGGAGAAATGTTTAAAAAGGACTTTTTCCGATGGCGGTATTTGTACACAGTCTATGGAACTCCCAAGCATCGGGTACCTCTCCTGAAGTTCTTTTGACAAGAACAATGTGTTCTACTCGTCCAACCGCTGTGCTCTCTCAGTCCCCAGTGTCCTGGGAGGTATTTGCCAAACAGACTTCCTCTGTTGGAATCCCATTGTCTTTCCATAGAGGTCCTTGAGCAGAATTTTCTAAACTTTATGGTATGGACATTTGCAAGCATTCCCAAAGTAAAAAGAATGAGACAATGAACCCCCATGTGCCAGTCATCTAGCCTCAACAATTATCAGCACATTTCAACCCACCCCTGGGGGTATTTTAAAGCAATTCTCAGATTATCTGTATTCACTGAGTAGAATTTAAAATGGTCCTAGGCCAGGTTTTTTCTCCCATGTGACCCTCATCTTGCCCAAAGGAAACATTCATTTACCTGTGTCCTGACCAACTTTGGGGGGCAGATCTGCTCTGCCCAGCGGTCATGTTCCTTCACTCTGCTGCCAAAACAATGTAGGAATCCATCTCTGCTGCCATCTGAACTTCCAAGGCAGTATGTCAAAGTGCATACCCAACTACAAAGAACTATGCAGTAAGTGTTATGGATAAACCTAAGGAAGCCCTTTTTCCCAGGCTTTGGCATAGGAAATAGCCACCATCATCTATGTCCCTCTCCTCTACAGTGGACAGGATGCACAGAGCGGCACTCTCTCTAGAAAAAAAAAAAAAAAAAAGTCACAAATAGCTCTATCTCTACTCTCTCAATAATTTTATATCTTCAACGGATAGGGTAGTTCAAGAGACTTCTAATCAATTTTCTGATGTCTCCTTGGTAAAGTCTGCATATGGTCCAACACATCCAACAGGATGCAGCAATTACTGTAATTCAGTATCCTGCCCAAAACTTCAATATTCTGATTTCACTCACTTTCAAAGGAGTTTCACACAGTACATGCCTAGTTGTATTTGTTCAATGATGTCAAAGCTACTACAACTTTCTCTTCTAGTACTTTTATTATCCTAAATTGCACATATTTGTAAATTTTTCTCCTTATACCTACAACCAAGTCCCTGTATTCTGACACTAATCTGTCAGCGGTGAACTGTTATTGGTTTCCCATTTAATTCTGTTAGTATTCTCGCTTCTGAAATTAAACTATGATCATCTGCAGAAAGGGCTATGCTCATTGACATTAAATATGATTAGTTTCTGAGTATGTGATTAGTTACAATTATATTCTATTGCCACCAGTCCACTGAGATTTTCAACTTATTAACTCATGATACAGCTAAAACTAACTAAATCATTGTATGATAATGAATAAATTCACATGCCATTGGTTAATTTCCTTCATGTATAGAGAAACATAATATGCAGATGCGGGAGGCATAAAACATCCTCTTAGCCTTGGCCTATGTTTTACCTCCATACAAATTTAGACTAAGGTGGCTAGTCATTGAAGCCATTTTTTTTTCCCACAAGCAACATTGTCAAAGTTCTGCCAGCGACTTGAGGAGAGATTTGGCCAATCACTTTCTCCTTGCCAAAGATTTTCTGATCTACACAAGGTGATAGGCTCCCCCAGACCAGAAGCAGTGCTTACTTTGCTCCCTTCTATCCCATCAGCCTAGCTTAGTGCCCAATACTTGATAAGTCCTCAGCAAATACGTGTTGGATGAATGTGTATATTGAATAATCAGGACATGTGGGATTTAATCATAATGGAAGTTAATTTTATATCCTACTAGCCCTTTAAAATATATGCTGCAAAGAAAGATTTTTCCCCTCTTTTGGATAAAAGCTTGGGCAGTTCCATGACTATGCTCGTCACATGAGGTAATTCAAAGATCTATACTGATTTTAAGTCACCAAAGGTGCTCTCAGCTCTACCCTTTGAATGTGTAATCCCATGTAGCTGTCAAAATTTCCATCTTTATCTCAAGTTATATCTTCATTTGAGACCTGCAGAGGGAAGAAAGCTGGGCCAGGTAAGGCATGTGGTCAGCTTTTTAAACTCTCTTTGCTTGTCCTTTCCCACTTTGTTACCCAAGACTTCTAACTAGCAGAAAGGAAGGAGAGACTTGGTGCAATGAAGTTCTTATTTTGCAAGCCAAAAACTGGGAGACAACACATACAACCGACAAAGGATTCACATCCAAATACATTTTTTTGATTCCTGGGAAGGGAATAATGAGCAAAAGACTAACAGTTACTAGAAAAATGAGGACTAAACAGAATAGTCATCTTGGCAGAAGTGAAACATAGATGGCCAATAATCATATAAAAAGAGAATGAAAACTGGTATAACCACTTTAGAAAATAATTCAGCATGGCCTGTTAAATTAGAAGACTCATATACAGTATGACTATCAACTGAATTCCCAGACAAATACTCTGGAGAAACCCTTGCATATGTGCATCAGAAGACGTACAAAAATATTCAATACAATGATATATGGAGCAGCAAAAACGTGAAAAATCCAAATGCCTATTGATAATAGAAGGGATTGATTGTCATATATTAATACCACACATAATATTAATAAAATACTATGCAGTGAAATGAAAAACTACAATTAAGAGCATTATAATGGATGGATCTCAAAAGCTTAATGTTGAGTTCAAAAATAAAACAACACAATAAATGTATAGAAATACCTACACATAGAGTAAAATCATGACGAAAAACAAGGGAGTGTTAAGTATACAATTTAGGATAATGGTTCACTCAGAGAGGGAAGAAGAGAGACATTCCAAAAGAGCAAACAAGAGCTTCAAGATATTGGTATTGTCCTATTTGGTAAACTGGGTTGGGGAGTATGTGGATGTTCCTCTTCTTAATTCTTTTAAACTATATATACATATTATTTATAATCTTTTGCATATATGTTATATTTATAAATTTTTTAAGTTAAAAAAAGTAAAACAAGGAAAGGAAATAACCTAAATAATCCAGATTGATCAAGTTTACTGAATCAATAATGATTTAGTTCTCCACTTTTACAAGTGTAAGCACAAATTCTCAAGTAAGCTCAAGGGAGATCATTTTGTCCAAGACTTAGATATTTATGAAGTACATAATGACCCTCGGGGTCATATAACACAGAAAGAAACTATGCAGAGTCCTCATCAGGATTTTTTGTGAACACTTCAGTGGAAAAAATCTACCATCTTACTATGAGTTAAATGGAGTCACTCTCTACCTCTGTTCAAAGTCAGTGCTCCTTTATGACTAATGGCCTGTGGTCAACAGAAGAGCATAACCTTTGGCAACAGGCAGGATTTTTACTCCTACTTCTGCTACAGACTTACATGACCTTGGGCAAGTACCTCTATCTCCCTGTGCCTCTTTTCCTTCATCTGTAAAATGGGAGTAATGCCTAAATTGCAGGGTTGGGAAGGTTAAGTGGCACCGTGCATATATGGCAGAAAGTGCCAAGTGCTTGTTAGGTACAAAGAACTGACAGCTGTTACCATCATCATTACTACCAGTATCATCACACACTATCACGTGATTGGCAGAGAGAAAGCAGCAGATGTATCTAGTAAGTAATTTTCATGAACATGTTTTTTTTTAAAGATTTTATTTATTTGAGAGAGAGAATGAGATAGAGAGAGCATGAGAGGGAGGAGGGTCAGAGGGAGAAGCAGACTCCCTGCCGAGCAGGGAGCCCGATGCGGGACTCGATCCCGGGACTCCAGGATCACGACCTGAGCTGAAGGCAGTCGCCCAACCAACTGAGCCACCCAGGCACCCCGAAGCACCTATTTTCTTTCTTTTCTTTTTTTTTTTTTAAAGATTTTATTCATTTATTTGAGAGAGAGAGAATGAGAGAGAACACATGAGAGGGGGGAGGGTCAGAGGGAGAAGCAGACTCCCTGCCGAGCAGGGAGCCCGATGCAGGACTCGATCCCGGGACTCCAGGATCATGACCTGAGCCGAAGGCAGTCGCTTAACCAACTGAGCCACCCAGGCACCCTCATAAACATGTTTTAACATGAACTTGAAGGGCTGCTCAGAGCATCTTTGTAATTCTGTAAATTTTAAAAACCTATATAATATATAGACATACATATACTGAATAACTAATTACTAATGCAGACTCTATAAAAATCCTGCTATATTTATATGTTCATACCCTGAGTACCTGAACTAATAAAATGGTATTAATGGCTATTTAGATAAATTCACAATTCTAAATTAGACCTTTAATTTCTGTAATAAAAAAGAAAGTGGCTTGTACAATTTCCCATTTTCATTTTCCTACATGGAATACAGTAGCTCTAACATAATGTATGACTTTGTGAATATTTCCAGGACTGCTAATATTTTATCTAATATTATATCTTGTGTTTTCTGATCTCTGACCTTCGTTGATACTCCCAGAACCCTCATGAGCAATGCTCACTATGATAACCCTTGGTAGAAGAAGCAGGATTAAATCGAAGTTAAATCATACATGGCTAGAATCTTTCAAAGAGGCCTCTCAGGGTCGGTAGTGATTTTTTCCATGTATATTTCTCCTCTTAAAGAATGTTTCTTAAATATTTGATTCATCAGGACTAAAATATATGTTTTATTTTGAAATAGATCACTAGTAAACACTGTAAAATAGGAATACGACCCTAAATTCTTCTTAGTTTTTTTTTTATTTCCACATTTTTCATTATATCAATATATATTCTTACATCCACTGGGGAACAACAAAACAGAACAACAAGAGCACACATACAAAAAAGAGACAATACAGCTTTAAAAGATGACAAAGATAATTTATTGACAGAAGAAAAAGAAAAACATTATTTTTTTAATTAAATTGAATCGTTGCCTTAATATTTACAAAAGGTGATGAGCATTTGAAACCAAAAATGGATATACTTTCCTCAAGGGAGGAAAAAGAAATATTAAAGAGAATCAGAATCAGGTGAAGACCAGATTATGAAGAATTATAACACATTAGGAGCAAACACAGGACAGTTATGATGGAAATGGTAAATGGGAGAAAGGATTTAAACAGTCAATGGAAGCAAATAAGGAAAAGACATTACTTCACAAGAAGAAACTTCACTATCTTAGCACAAAGAAGGCCATAAAATCACTTGGGTAAACTTTAATTTAGAAGAAAGAGCAACTAGAATTGTTACTCAGTGATAACTTTAAAATACTAAATGTACCAACTTTCCTGCATCCACTACCCAAATCAAATGGTTGAGTAGGTCTCATAATATAGGATCTCCCACTTATCTGCCAATGGGAAAGTGGCCTCAGATTCCAACTCACGGCAAAATATTCCTATACCCCAAGTCTCCATTCTTTCTCCCACCTCCACTACCTATCTGTGACCCATTTTCCTCTTCAATACCCATACACTGCTTCTAAAATACAAATTCAATCCTAAGAGTCTCCTGCTTATAATTCTTCGCTGGTTCTCTATTGCCTACAGGTAAAGTCCAGGTAAAGCCAAATTACCCAATTCAAGATTCTCCTTGATTCTGTCTCTGTCTTTCCACTCTCCAGTGTTTTTGCTTCTGCAATGGCCCTTGGCCCTCCAGCTAGACTGAAACACTGGCAGCCCTTAAATGCACAGACCTGCCTGTTGGCTGCCTTTGCACCTGCTTTTCAGTGTACCTGGAATGCCTTTCCTTCCCTTGTCCACCTGAGAATCTTCTCACCCTTCATGACCCAGAATCCCCTGAAAGACAGAGAGCTTGTTTCCCTCTTCTTTTTATGTCCCAGGACACAGTACAGTGCCTGGCACAGAAATATGGTTCTGTAAATGCACATTAGACGCATACCATTAGGTAATGTTCAAAGGTTTTATGAACAGGTTTCTCATTGTCAGCTGCCACTTCAGTTCAGAGTAATTTTGTTTTCCTTTTCCTAAGCAACTGGGATGTCATAGCTTTAGGCATCCTACCACAAACATTTCAAAACTGAGAAAGTGACAATGAATAATGGGTTGATGTGGGGGCGGGGGAGGGAGATAACAGTAAATGAGAAATGGCTGCCTCTTACTAGCTACAGGATTTGGCTCAAATTACTTAAAATTTCTCAACCTCAGTGTCCTTATCAGCAAAATGGTGGTATTCTCAGAGGGAACTGTTATGATTACAAAATGTGATTGTGAAACTGCTTGTTTGCTTCTTTGCTTGCTTGTTTGTTTCTAAAGACCTCACCTCTCCTCTACTACTGATTAATTCTGGCCAATGAGTTCCCTCATTTGTGGCCTATTTTTATCCCTTCAAATAGGTCAGGGTTATTATATTATCCTCCCCAGGATTTTGGTATTGCAGTAGCCCTTGAGATCAGAGTCATAGGTAACTGGTAGCATTAAAAGGTTAAGAATTTGTTCTTCATCAAACAGTGAGACAGTAATGGCACTACAAATAGAACCACATTTTTATATTCTCATTTCCTTCCATGGAAATGAGGATACTTCTCATTTGCTAATGAACTACACGAAGGTCATAGCCATCGTCATGTTGAAATAGACACTCATCAGGTAATGTACTACAGAAGTGTTTATAGGTGAAATAATTATTCAATCAATCAACTCGCTATTAAGTGAGTGCCTACTCTGCACAAGGCATGTTGCTAAATCATGTGGCAGGCACAAAGAAGTATAGGACACATTCCCCCATCTCAGAGCCCACAATAAATAACATACACTTTGAAAAAACAAACAATTCTCTCTCATAATACAGTACTGAAAGGATAGCTAAATAGAATTTACCCATAAAAATATAAATGTTTTTGCCAGATGTGGTATATCATTATATTCAATCATCCAGCCTCAAAGAAAGTTTTGTCGGATGGCTTAAAATCATATAAGGTAGGTCTAAGCTCAAATCTTCAGCCTGGATTTATTCACTCATTTACACCTTTATTCACTCATTCATTCATTCAACTGTAATGGAATGGCGAAATATTTATTGACAGAATTCCAGGAAGTCATAAAAAGTCATACCTACATGGATGTTGAACATGACAGGGAGAGTTGTGAGTTGGGGATTCAAGACACTATAGCCTAAGAGGGAAAACAGAAAGAAAAAGGATGGGAGATGGTGAGGGAGTAGCATGGTCCTCCCTAGAAGTCCTCAAGACGTCAGCGAAATTGACAAACTCATGATATCATAAGTGAGCTAGGAGTTTTTGAGAGAAAAAAGCTGAAGATAGGACTTACGGTTAACCAAGATGGCAAGCTACAATGCTGAAGCAGAGAGAAGGGACCATGAGTAAATACTGCTAGAATTAGAAGGAAATGGAGGAGGAATGCTAGACCTCCAAAGACTATGGATGGCCAAAGGACAGTGAAGCCCTAAGACATCTGGGTTATATGTCAAATATTTATTAAGCACCTGCTATGTGCCAGTCACTGTGCTCAGAGCCGGGAATACAAGGATAAACAGTCCCTGATTTTACAAAGGTTACAAACTAGTTGGAGGCACAGAGAATGGAACAAATGGTTACACTATGGTGTGTAAGGGTGTTAGACTAGCACTATGGTCTAAATGCTTGTGCCCCCCGCACCCCAAACTCATATGTTGAAATCCTAACTCCCAAGGTGACAGTATCAGGAGGTGGGGCCTTGGGAGGTAATTAGGTCATGAAGCCCTCATGAATGATCAGATTAGTGCCCTTATAAAAGAGATGCCACAAAGTTCCGCAGCCCCTTCAGCTACATGAAGACATGGAAAGACAGCCATCTATGAACCAGGAAGCCCTCACCAGACACCAAATCTGCCAATACATGATCTCGGACGTCCTATTCTCCAAAACTATGAGAAATAAATGTTGTTTATAAGCCACCCACTCTAGGGTATTTTGTTATAGGAGCCCAGATGGACTAAGACAAATAGAGACAGTGTGCGGTGTACATGAACATAAAGGAGAAATGACCTAGTCCTTACTAGATGCTCTCTAAAGAGAACAGGCCCTGGAGGGAGTGAGAGAGACCTACACTGAAATTCTAACTCCTCCACATACAGGCTCCATCTCTTTGGGAAAATCATTGAAACCCTTTAAGCCTCAGATTCTTCAAGTGTGAGAATGGGAAGCCCCCACAGACTTGTAGTGAAGATGAAGAGGGATGATGTATTCGAAACATTTATCATAGTGCCTGGCATTTGGTAAGTATACATTAACTGTTTGCTATCATTACCATTGCCTTCATTGACATTATTGTTGGTATTGCTTTTGTTAAACAGAGACCTGAAGGATAAAGAACAGTAAGCTAGTCTACAAACAGGAAGAAACTATTCCAGTTAGGAATTCCAGTATGCAAAGACACAGAACCAAAAAAGAGCATGGTTTGCTCAAGTAACTAAAAGAAATTATTCATGAGGGCTGGAGTAAAAAGTTGGAGGGTTGAGACAAAATGATTCTAAAGTATCAAGATTGAACCATCAGAGATTTGCATTTTCAAAAATGTGTCTCATTACAAAAGGGAGGTCCTGTTAATGCTTTCCAAAACTAGAGAGGTATCACCAAAGGTGGAGAGTGATGGACTGCTTTAAAAAATATTTTAGAACTTGGGAATTAAGAGGTGGGGTGGGGAGAGAGAGTGGAATGGTCAAGGATAAGTCCAGATTTCTGGCTTGAACAAGGATAGTAGCATCATTCTTTGAGAGAGGAAGAGAATCTCAGAAGAACATCTTAGGAGAGATGGTGGATTCATTCTGGTTGTATTGTAATGGAGAAGCCTGTGGGATCTCCAGGTGGGAACATATAGTAGGCAGTTCAGATATATAGGCCAGAAGCTCAGAAGAAAGAGCTATTTGAGAGTCATCAGCAAATAGATGATAATTAAAGCCAAGAGAGTGTTTGAAACGACCCAGAGAATACGTGCAGAGCAGGAAAAGCATCCAAAGTAGACATTGAAAAATAACACCATTTAAGAAACAGGTAGATTTTTAAAAAAAAAAAAAGAGTAAGGATTATGTGAAGGAAGACACTCTCTAGAACACCATAAGATGAGAAGAGTAACTTTCTTTCATACACAAACCACATCTTAAAAGTAAATAAAGAGTACTCTTTCTGATAACTTTATGGAAAGTTTCCACCACCTTATTTACTTGTTAGTATTAACAGAGTGTGTATCATATGCCAAACACTTCACTAAATACCTTATGTAGACCTTTTCATTTGATCCTTATTGTTGGAAAAATGAAGAAACTTAGTAAATTGCCACAACTAGTAAGAATTAGAGCTCAAATCCAAACCCAGGAATCTGACTCTAGAGGCCACACTCTTAACACCTATGTAATTCAATAATTGTCAATGTTAGGGTTGAATGGGACCTCACAAGTCATCTGGCTCAAATCTCCAAGTCAAAGGAATGTCCCCTCTGCAATAAATTCAGATAATTCAATTGATGATAAACACAATACCTCATGGTTTCCATGAAGGAATAATAATTTTAGATCCTTTGCCAAAATGGCAATAAATGTACTCCCTACAGTTTGACTTCTAGGGCCTTAAAGTAAAGAAATTGGATCCCAAAGATTATAGGTGGGGAATTTTTGAAGTATGTCCATATTCAAGCACTCAAAGAAGCCCAACTGAAAGAACTCTGGACTGACAAATGTAGATTGAACAAAAATTCTTTTTAAAAGGGCTATTTTGAAGATTATGATCCTGACTTTGGAGGAAGTGTTGTGAATGACAGTGGAAGGAATCACATGTAAAATTCCTTAAATAAAAATGTGCTGACTTAAAAAAAAATCAAGTTTCTTTGTCTAGAGACAAAATTGCCCTCCATCCAGCTTCTATTTTTTGGAACTGGAGAACAAAGGAAATTCAGTATGAAAAATGAGGAAAACAATCCTGAAAGTCACTAACAGGAATCAAAGCTTGATAAAACAGTACAAAATAGAAAATACAGATAAAAATTTGGCTTCGGATACAAGTAAAAATTCTAAATAAAATACTAACTAACTGAATCCATAACAACTATGACAAGTAGGGTTAAGTCCAGGAATACATAAATGATTCAACAACATAATCACATCAAAAAATTAAATAAGAAGACCCATATGATTCTATCGATAGATGTTGAATAAACACTTGAAAAATCAGCAATTATTTCATTAAGAATTTTAAATATAAAGGAAATAGAAGGACATCACTTAAATGTGATACACACTACTGTAAAACCATACAAAAATCATAATAGTTACATGTTTAAATCATTTTACCAAAATTAACAATAAGACAGAGATAATACCAACTTCTACCAAATTTCACATTGTTTAGAAGATTTTTCACTTACTCAAAAAGATTAAAAATACCAATTAGTATAAATATTAGAAAGTAAACAACAAGAATTTATTTACTGGACCCATGAAACTATAGTATCAAGCTATATAATAAGAGAATTTGGGAAGCTGTCTTTATGCAGGATAAATACACCAAAATCTGTAGCTTTTGTCTATACTTCTAAAACTATAAAATGTATTAAAAACATATGCACCACAATGTTCATAGCAGCAATGTCCGCAATAGCCAAACTGTGGAAAGAGCCGAGATGCCCTTCAACAGACGAATGGATAAAGAAGATGTGGTCCATATATACAATGGAATATTACTCAGCCATCAGAAAGGATGAATACCCAACTTTCGCATCAACATGGGACGAGGAGATTATGCTAAGTGAAAGAAGTCAAGCAGAGAAAGTCAATTATCATATCGTTTCACTTATTTGTGGAACATAAGGAATAGCATGGAGAACATTAGGAGAAGGAAGGGAAAAATGAAGGGGGGGGAATCAGAGGGAGAGATGAACCACGAGAGAGTATGGATTCTGAGCAACAAACTGGGGGTTTTAGAGGGGAGAGGGGTGGGGGGATGGGTTAGCCTGGTGATGGGTATTAAGGAGGGCACGTACTGCATGGAGCTCTGGGTGTTATATGAAAACAATGAATCATGGAACACTACATCAAAAACTAATGATGTAATGTATGGTGACTAACATAACATAATAAAATAAAATTAAAAAAACATAATTTGCTTATATCTTTTTTTGTAATTATATGACAAGAGATATCATAAACAAAAAGCCAAAAGATAGACTAGAGAAAAAGACTTGCAATGAATAAGAGAGATAAAGGGAATAGTGGGCATGGATCATTTGTGGCGCCCAAGCCCTTTTGCATATTTACCCTACATTTGATATTTACCACATTCTGAAGCCGCCTTCAGAAACCCTACTTTCCCAGCCCCATTGCAGATGGGCCACAACTGTGTCACCTGGTACAGCTGCATGAGTCTTAAGACCCCAGACTAAACCACCTAAGAGAACAGGCTCTGAGAGTTTAAATGATTTTTCCGGAGATGGCTGCAGCAGAGGCCACAGCTGTCGTAGTGAATGTTCTCCTCAGGCCAGTTCTTTAATGCCTATATGCTGGTTGTTCCTGGGAACTCAGGCTCCAGCCTGTTTCTCAAGCCCTTGCACTGATGCTGGGAGCTTACTCAACATCCTTCAACAAATTGCTGACTGCCTAAACCAGCCAGTTTCCTTTGTTACCAGCTGAAGGCTCTAACCAATGCAAAGGGTTAATATCCCTGATACAGGAAAAAGTTTCTACAAATTGATTTTTTTTAAAAAAAGACAACTCAGGGATAAATGGGCAAAGAACATAAATAGGAAACTTGTATAAATAAATAGAACATAAAGACATGCTTATCCTCATGAATAGCGAGGAAATTCAAATTTAAACAATGAGATAGACACCACCTTTTTACCCGTTATATGGGTAAAAATCACATAGAATAATAGGATCCTGTGTTGATGAAATCACCATCATACATTGCTGTTAAATATTTCCATAACCGCGAAACAATCTGGCCATTGCTCTAAAAGTTTCCTAGACTTAGACCCAAACATCTTTATTCAGGGGAATTTATTCTTCAGAAATAAAAGCTGTAGCATATAGGACATCTGTAGAAAGATGTTTGTTGCAAGATTTTCTTGTAATGTCACAAAGCAACTAGATTGCCCACCATTTATATATATCTTCTTTATCCCAGCTTGTCTATCCATTCATCCATCAATGGACATTTGGGTTGCTTCCATATCTTGGCTATTGTAAATAATGCTGTAATAAGTAAAGGAGTGCATACATCTTTTCAAATTAGTGTTTTAGTCTTCTCTGGGTAAATACCCAGTAATGGTATATTACATCATATGGTATTTCTGTTTTTAATTTTTTGAGGAATCTCCATACTATTTTGCATAGTGGCTGTTCCCATTTACATTCCTACTAACAGTGCATGAGGGTGGAAATGAGGAGCTTATTAACCTTTGCTTTCTATTTGTCTCTGCTTTGTTAGATATGTTATAAAAATCAGATAATGCTTTTGTAATTTTTTTTTTAATTTTTTAAAATCTAGAAAAGTGAAAAGGAAAGGGGAAGAAGCAAGGAAGCAAGAAAGGATGGAAGGGGGGATAGAAGGACAGAAGGTGAAAGGAAGGATTCTAAACAGAAGACAGACCTCCACATCAACGTTACTTTGTCTGCATAGCCTTTCCTAACCCATGGGGACCAGGTAATTCCCCTATGTGTTTCTATAACACTCTGTACTCACCACTTCTTGTATCAAGTAGAACATTATATAAGAAGTACTTGCCCTGGGGCGCCTGGGTGGCTCAGTTGGTTAAGCGACTGCCTTCGGCTCAGGTCGTGTTCCTGGAATCCCAGGATCGAGTCCCACATCGGGCTCCCTGCTCGGCGGGAGTCTGCTTCTCCCTCTGACCCTACCCCCTCTCGCGTGCTCTCTCTGTCTCTCATTCTCTCTCTCAAATAAATAAAATCTTAAAAAAAAAAAAAAGTACTTGCCCACTGCTCTATATTCCCTTGAATGCATGGAACATTAACCTTATGCACCCCCACATCCCCTGTACTAAGCACAGTTCCCATCACAAAATAAATGCTGAATTATTTTTAGGAGAGTGGGTAACATATTTAAAATACTAGAGGCAAACAATAAACAGCCAATAAATGTTCATCACCCTTTTTTCTCTAAGTGGACTTTCATATTTATAAAGACTTCTATTTTTATAAGATACAATATTTTTATTGCTCAAGATAACTTTTGTTTATCCTTCAAATTTATCTGAATGAAAATAACATAATTATTTATTTAAAACAAAATGCTATGAGGCTAATCAAAGCATCTGAATCAAATTATATTCAAATGGACAAAAACTTATTTATTCTATTTTCCAGGTGATTAGAAAGAATGCAATGAGTAGAACAGAATTTGGCTTCTTATAGGCACTCAATGAGTGTTTAATCTAAATCTAAAACCACAGCAGATTGCACGTGTAGTTTAGCTTGAGCAACGCACACAATGGACACACTCTGGGGGTCTCCTGGTTAGGGTTGGCAATGTTAATGCAGCATAAATAGTACTCAAACACTAAAGGGATGTCAGAGGAGTTGAGGACTTTTAAAAACCAAAAGAATTTCTATGACTTTTGAATGTAATTAAAACAATAAAATTCTCCAAGTATGGATTTTAAAGTTCTGTAGAAAATTCTATAGAGTAAATTGCAGAGAGGAGGCAAATCTAACAGTTCCCTTACCAGAGGAACTTTATCTCCTGCACTGAAATGAGCTGCTGGTGAACAAAAGAAATTAAAACAAATCTTGCTTTTGAAAGAACATAAGCCTAACAATTATTAATAACACAAAATAACAATAATAGTAATAATAATATGAACTATAATTTAAAGACACCAAGATTTTAAGAAGATACCAAGTGCTTTGCAAGCCTTCAAACCAATGTTATCCTAGTACAAGCTGCCTTTGAAACTCATGCCTTATGAGTGAGGAATGAATGCAGGGATTCAGTTCCACAGGAAATAGCAGGAGGTGAGTGGATGGATGTGACTACACTCCTCCTAACTTCTGTGTCATCTGTGAAGAAACAGAAGAGGAAAGTCCAGTTCCAGGTGGAAGATGTAGGGTAGGTAAAAGGCAGCCCATTATTTAAAGCTGAACAGCCTGATATTTATCACACCTAATTCTACCTGAGCAGGGTATTAACATCGTTCATAGCCAGATCATGCAAAATTTCTTTGTCAATAGTACATTAAAACCAGACATTTCTTTTGCAAAACTCCAATATGGCACTACCTTTAGTTATCTAATATACACTGAGTTTTGTCACAGCTCGTTCACCATCCTGATCAAACACAAGGCTTAACTAATGTATAATGAAATGATTAAGATGAAGGGAGCAAATGAATGCTGTTGACTTCCTTCATCCCAAAATTGGACCCACGAACTTAATGCTTTTCCCCATCAAACTGTACCATGTTGAAAGTCAAAGTGAAATGCTATCTCACTTTGTGAGTACCCACGTGGCTTCTAAGTGCTTTGATAAGGCTTTATTGATGCCATTTATTTTCCTTAGAATGAAGCCATTACTTGAGCAATGCAGAAAGCCCCATTTCATTCTTGTATCCTACACACACAAATGGAAATAAAACTTGGCTCTTCTTCTTCCAGAATTTGCGAACATGACGTTGTCAAACCAGAGGAGGCAGCTACCCTCCTTTAGGAGTTGCAACTCTTCTGCGCTAAGGCAGGTCATGTGACATCTCTCACTTATTTATGTTTTTCCCTAATGAAAGGATGCCTCTTTCTGCTGCAATAGATAGTTTAGATTTTTTAATATTGTTAGTGTTGAGAGATAAACACTTTGGTACATATTGGAGAGTAATAAATTGTGTTGAACATTGATAAACTAACGCAATTACCAGCAAGGTCAGAGAGTCAGCTAATTTAGAAATATCAGTCCTAGGATTTTGAGTTGTCCCCTGGAGAGCTGCAGCACTTTATTACAGCAGGAGGGTGAGGAGAAAATGGTACATTAGGATTGATCTTTTGATCTAATTGTGGAACTCTGCCATTCCTCGTTTGATCAAAAATGCTTACCAAGCAAGAGAAAACATAGCACAACTAATTGAGGACTATCCCTTATACACCAGACTAAGTAACAGAATTCTGGGAAATAAGGGACAAATCCTGCCATATTATTGGCATGAGCTTGTTGTCACTGATGTGCATATTTGCGTCTCTTTTTTACAATGTCTTTTAAAGCATAATCCCAAATCAAATTCGACAGTTTCAACCAGTTTAAGGGAAAAAAATTCATTTTCACATTCGTCACCTGCACTGGTAAAATTATAACAAAATTTGAATGAATGAAATGTTTGGTGCCCCTCTTTCAATAGGGACTTAAAATCAGCTGTAGAGGTATTTAGTTTTCAAACGATTTTCATTCCCAGGAAAAGTTTGATTAGCCTTATCTATTCATCAATATTTCTTGCTTTGCCTATCAATAACACAAAGAATGTAACACTGCCTAACATATCTGAGGATAATTTATTCTAGAATATCTAAATTCATTCTAGAACTGTAAGTCTAATTTCCTGTTTTCATTAATATTGTTACTCTTAACATGATTTGGTTTAGCTCACCCAGGATCTATCAGGTCCTGGGCCTTTAGGAATAGGGCAATTTGACTTATTGTGTTAAAGTCAAACGGAACGTCCTGATTTGAGGGCCTAAATAGAGTTCAATTGAAATAAGATTCCTGTTTCGCTGCCAGGCACATCATAGGCACCATCAAATTGTATTATTTGGGAAAGCTATTTCAAATATAGTCCTTCTTAAAATGTAATCCCATTTGACAGATGAGTTTCTCACGAAGCACTAAGACTGAAAAATGATTAAAGGGTTTACATGAAGCACCTTAGAAAGGCATGGAATCAACAGCATTTTGGAAGCTCATATTCTCAAACAGGGCAATAACCAAAGTATCTTAAACGCTACCCTAGTATTTGCACGCAAGCATGTAAATGAGTTTCAACTAGTGAATTCTAATAATATAATAAGGTTGAATTATATCTGAAAACCTTCCCTTTGGGTATTATATTTCCCAAACAGAAACCCTTTAATGTGTGACTTTTTGTTCAAATGGTTATCAGACAACCAGGAAATACAAGTAAAAGTAGTAACATTGTTTACTGCAATTCCAATTTCAAATGGAATCAAGTTTTCCAAAGGGTAAGGTAATTCACAGAAGGAAAAAGTTCTTAAGAAGCTGATCAGCGGGGAAGGGCATCACTGTTAAGTGCTCATGGATGATACTTCCTGTTCTTTGCCAAGGTTCATTTCAGTGCCTGCAATTTTCAAAACTCTCAGACATACCTTGCAAAATCCAGACCCTTTCCAGCTTCGTTAAGTTTTCCTTCTATACCCTCAGTCGCTCTGAATTTAACTCTATTATTGAGTACTTAAAGCCCACTGAAGGATGTTAATATTTTAAAAACGGTCTTGAGAATACAGCTAGAATGTTTACAATTCTATTCTGTGGCAGCAGATTGTACTAATGTACGTAGCAAATAACCAATGTCAAATTGATGCAGGTGGCCCAGCTGTCTGCCCTTTGTCTGTAGGCTTAATTCCCAGAAAGGGACTGGGGTAATCCCTTTGTGATACAATCAGCTCTAGGGGTTTAGCAACTTATATTACATTATTGAAAGGATGAGGAGCTGATGATGGGCTGATAATATGAAGATTGCATTAGGCAGAATATTAGCCCAAACACCACTGGGCTGCTGAGCCACCTCCTTGCTGGGACATAATACACAGTGTTTGTTTTTGTTCTTGTTTTTCAAAACTAAGTTGAAACTCTCTTTGGACAAGTCTTATGAAGCTTAGCTGGAAAGGGAGCTCATATTTAGACTCTGTAAAGATGAATTATCTTCCAAAAAGAAGACAATTTGCACAGTAGATGGATAACAGAGAAAAAATTTGGAGTAGAGAGTACATTTACATAGTGTATTATATATTACATATATTACATGTATCATACATACACATATATATTCTATACACATAATATAATAATACAATATTGTTTTGTAAAGTAGCCACACAAACCAATAGATTTGTCATAAATTATATCATGATTTAAAATACTCATACACTGTAAAAGAATTTCCACCAAGTTACAGTTTTATTTGTCCACTGTACCTAAATAAAGCTAGAATAAAATAAAATAAAATACTGGCTGCCTTTAATTTCATAAATTTGAAACAAATTTCACTTCTTTCAAAACCGGCATCCTGAGATAATGTGTCTTTCCTCTAACAACCCTCTCATCAGCAAAGGCATGTATGCCTTGATTTTCCAAAGGAAGCTATGGCATGTTCTTTGAGTTAGTTTAGCAGTGCTGTGTGTGCCCTTTGATCTTCCAAAGCGTGGGCACTTCAGAATTTCCGGAGGCAATCTCTTTCCAAACAGGCCAATGCTACTTTTCTGCAAAACAGAATTCCCTGAAATAAATGAGTTGGCTTTAAAATTCATTTAGGATGTATTTTTCATTAAAAAAATTAAATTGGTTTTTGAAAAACTTGATGTTTATAATATGATGATTATCAACGTATTCATCCATTCGGAAATACCTCCAGGTGAACTGCTCACAATGAAAATAACCCAGAGATAGCATCAGTCACTTCTGGGAGTGAGGTAATATTTACTTTGGGAATTTGTTCTAGAGAAAGTAAGGAGAGAAAAGAAGTGAACTGGAACTCTGGCCCCAGAATCTCTGCCTAATGGCCCATTCAGCACTGCTTATGGGTAGAAATCCAAAGTGGGTTTATTTTGCTGTCCCAAGTCTTTGCATTTGTTATTTTTTTCTTCCTTGAAGATGAGGCATTGTCGTTTTGTGGCAAAATCATAGTTAATTCAGAAGGTAGTCATTGTGTTTTCTACCTTCTTCTCTATAAGAATTAACCAGAAGGGGTGGCGCCTGGGTGGCTCAGTCGGTTAAGCGTCTGCCTTCAGCTCAGGTCATGATCCCAGGGTCCCGGGATGCAGCCCTGCTTTGGGCTCCCTGCTCAGCATGGAGTCTGCTTCTCCCTCCTTGTGCCCCTCCCCCCTCTCATGTTCTCTCTCACTGTCTCACTCTCTTTCTCTCTCTCAGATAAATAAATTAAATCTTAAAAAAAAAAAGAAAAAGAACCAGAAGTTTGGGTAAAAAAAAAAATCCATGATGTCTTCCAGGCCATCTTAAAGGGAAATGTCATAAACTTCTCAAAAGTCAAAAAGACTTCCAACTTCAGCCTAGGAGGTAAAAAGGGGAGGAGTTTCCTTCCATTCTAACAACAAGAGAAGCCATATAATCTACAAAATCATAACTTTCCTTAACTCCATCAGAGAGCAGAAGTTGCAGAGTAAACAGTCTAAAATAAAATCTAAAGAAAGATAGGTGTCTCCAAGGAGAGATGGGACCCTAGTCCTGGCTCACTTGCAGCAGACTGTGGGAAGAAGATCGGCTGCATGCGAGCGGGAGAAAAAGAGGAGGGAATGGGGCAGAATAAATGTTTGAAGAGATAATAGCTCATAATTTTCAAAAAATAATTAAACACATGAAATTACAGATCATAGAATCTCCCAGAAACAAGAAGAATACTTACAAAAACAAATAAACCAACAAACAAAAAAAACTCCCATAAGTATGTCCTATTAAAACTGCTGAAAAGAGAAAGAGAAAATCTTGAAATCAGTCAGAGAAAGAAGACAAGTTATATACCAAAGAACACAGGAAGGAATTCCACCACACTTCTCATGGGAAATTATGCAATCCAAAAGAAAATAGAGTGATGTCTTTAAAAAGCTAAAAGAAAATAATGCAAATACCTTATTTCATTATGAAAACTGGCAAAGTTTTTCAAGTTATTTATAATATATGGCTTTTCAGACAACATCATTTCTGGGACTGGTTTGTATTACATCTTTTTTTTTTTAAAGATTTTATTTATTTATTTGACAGAGAGAGAGAGAGAGAGAGAGATCACAAGTAGGCAGATAGGCAGGCAGAGGGAGAGGGAGAAGCAGGCTCCCTGCTGAGCACAGAGCCCAATGTGGGGCTCGATCCCAGGACCCTGGGATCATGACCTGAGCCAAAGGCAGATGCTTAACCATCTGAGCCACCCAGGCGTCCCTGTATTACATCTTTGTACCCAAGAATTAATAGATTGAAATCTTCCACATTAAAAAAAATTATGTGAAGAGTACATTATGATCCTTGGACTAATTTAAAACAATGCAGACCACTTAGATCATTGTTTGATGCCTCAAATCAGACAGCAGAACTGGCTGGGTTTCTCATCACTCCACTCACAGCTATAGGGGTCAGTGCTACTGAATATAAGTTATCAGTGCATCGGTCTTAGTGATTAACAGTCCAGATTTGGGAGTCAAAAAGATGTGGGTTTAAACTCTGGCTCCTCCACTTTATAGCTCTGTGAGTTTGAGCAGAACGTTAAATTCTGACTCTTCAAAGGAGGATTAACAAAACCCACCCTACCTGGTGGTTTTAAGGATTAAATGAGGTGTATGTAAAGTGCTGAATGACAATAAGCTCTCAGTAAATGGTAGTTCTTACAACTAATATGCTGTTATTTTAAGACATGACCACCAATTAATGTAGACTTGATTCAGGATACCAAAAACATTTAAAGTGTATTTTAGATGCTGATTTTCCAGTAGCCACGCTTTGTTAATTTTCCCCACAGGAGTTAGTCTTTGGTAGGAATTGTGGTGCAAAGCTAGAGTGATTTTTATTGCACTGTAATGGAAATCAGGGAGGCTGCGTGAGTTTCATAAGGTCTCAAGTACAAGTGGCTTGGACCAATTGCTACCATATGGATCATTTGTCACTGATATCCAAAATAATATTCAATGTTTGCTAAGTGTTTTGAATCCTTTCATACAAAACCACACAGATCTCAAGTGTTATGATTTAATAAAACAATCCCAAAGATAATGATAAATTTCATCAAAAAAGCCAATATTTATAGTTTGTATTTATAATTCTATTGTTAAATTGTTTTGTTGCCATGCGCAGGCAATATTAATGTAATTCTAATATTATACTATAATACTTACTTCTAAATTAATAAATTATAGGGATCTGTAGAATGTATAGGGAAAATACAAATATTTTAGAGTCCCTTGTATTTTTCCGTGAGTGTAAAATATCAGTATGATATTATGTATGTTTGTATTTTGTCCCTGATTATACTTTCATAAGTATAATTTACAGAAATCAAGTTTCTTCAGTATCTTGAAAATGCCATATAAATAACTACAATATTATTTTCTGTTTTTCTCTGCTTTATAGTCATTCAACAAACATCCAAGAACATTGACCATCCACTCTGTGCAAGACGTTGTGCTCAGTGCCAAATAAAACTAGCAGCACATTATTTTTTTTCTAGCAGCACATTACTAAAATGGTCTACATAGAGGCTACTTTTTGAACTGCACTAAGAGAATCAAGACCAAATGTTATCACATTAAGTAAGAACTTCATTTAAGAGAGAGTTAAAAAGAAAATTCATTTCCAAGCTAATTTTTTTGCTCTTATTTACTTCTTTAATGAAGCAGATGCTCTCCTTTATGAGCGAAATGGTGATTTGCAACAAATGATAACTCAAATGACTAAATAATAAAGGAGATGGGCTATGTCATACATTATCTTACACTCAAGTGCTGATATAAAATGATTTGCTAGAGGTCATGTTTTACAGATTCTAAGAGCTTGAGAATAATATGTTCCATGATTTCACTGTGATACTACATTTCTGACTACTAAACTGAATGGTGGGGTGCCTCTGAGATGGCTCAGTTGGTTAAGCATCTCCTTCAGCTCAGGTAGAGGTCTCAGGGTTCTGGGATTGAGACCTGCATTGGGCTACCTGCTCAGCAGGGAGTCTCTTTCTCCCTCTCCCCTCTGCCCCCACCCCACCCCAATTCGGGCTCACACGCACTCTCTCTCAAATAAATAAATAAATAAATAAATAAATAAATAAATAAATAAATAAATAAATAAATAAATAAAACCTGAATGGTGTCATGCACTCTCTCTTAAATAAATAAATAAATAAATAAATAAATAAATAAATAAATAAAACCTGAATGGTGTCCATAATACAAAGGAATGTGAAACTCATTTACTGAAATTACAAAGTCATTTTTTAAAAGAAAAAAAAATGCATGTATACTTCATTAGGTCACAGTCTATCTGCTTTTCACAAGAATGTAATTACAAATCATTGACTTTAGTTATCATTGGACCCAAACCCTTTATTTTGTAGATAAAGTTGTTGAACAATAGAGAGGCTGTGACCCTTATGGCACTATGGTCAGACAGACATTTACTGAGACCCACAGAATCAAAATCTTCAGGGTCAGGGCCTCAGCATCTGCATTGGTACAGCTTTACTGTTGATCATGATCATCAAAGAGAGATGAAAACTATGAGTCTGACAGGAAATGCTGTACCCACATGAGTTTGCATTCAGACAGACCTGAGTTCCATACCCATCCATCACTTACTGTTGCATGACCTTGGCAAGTTCTTTGTCTCTCAAAATCTTTCCATACAAAATACACACAGACCTCAAGGGTTATGATTTAATAAAACAATCCCAAAGATAATGACAAATTTCATCAAAAAAGTCATGGGGTATTTTTTCATATATAAAATGAGAACAATACCTACGGTATGGTATTTATGTAGGGATTAAAAGAGACAGGTATGTCAAATGTATTGCACAGTGCTTGGTATGTGACAAATGTTTATAAATGATAGCTTTTGACTGCTTAAACATTTTGCACCTTTGCTGAGCTGTTATTTCTTCTACTCCTCTTAATCATGAGAGTGTCTCCTCTCCTGGTATCCAGTACAGCATTTTTTCCTGATTATCCTGTCTAACCTCTCCTCATTCACCTCTAGTGGCTTCTCTTCCTCTACCCCCCATAAAATGTGAGCATTCTCCAGGATTCAGTCCTCCATTTCTGGAATTTTTCTAGTTCTCTATTTTCCCCATGATGTGAAGTAACATCTATTTGAAAAACACCCTTAAATGCCTATCTTTAGCTCTGCCATATCTTGAGTTCCAGAAGAGCCTTCCAAACTGTAATTAAGAGTGTTCAGCTTTGGATGTCCTGTAGACAAATCAGATTCATCCTTTAACCACACACACACACACACACACACACACACACACGTGTACACACACACCCCTCCTCAATTCTGTGCCTCATACTGTTTCTGATCTTTTATCATCATCTTGTCTCTATATAAAATTTTGATATTTTGTCTATTATGAATTATAGCTTGATTCAATGATTTTGATTTTTTAAAATATTTTATGAAAATATTGGGAAGGTGTCCTCTTAAATTTTGAGCCCAAGGCAACTGCCTGTACATGCTTCATCCTAGTCCTAGCCATGGGCCATGGTTCTGGTTGCATAACATCTCTTTTTCTCTGAGCATTCTCTGAGCCTGATTCTCCATCTTCATAGCAAATCCATGAGCTCTCAATAGCTTTTCAATAAATGTTTGTTCTATTTAAGTCAGCCAGAGTCCCTCTCTATACTTTGAATCAATGAAGAATGAATAAATGGAAAAGGAGGAAGAATACTCAAAATTATACTACTGAGAAATCATCCATGGCCTGAAAATCTTGTTCTGACACTGAGAGACAGACTTTTTTGTTTATCAGGAAGTTCCTAAGTTTGATCTTTTTCATAATATTCCCACATATAAGTACTCAAATTTTGTTAAACTCATGAATTATGTATCAGGCTTACCATTAACAGAGAAAAACCTCAACCTATATGCCATGTTAAAAATACAATATGGAAATGCATCTGAATTCAAAAACAGCAACAAAATAATACTGTGGTTTTCCCTGAGAAATTTTCACGTTAAAAAGAAACTGATGTTCAATTCTGGGAACACATGTTGGAAATCAGTTTCTTCATTCTCAGAAGATTTCTAGCTGAATGATATGTCTCTTTAAAGGAATATGAAACTCTGGTATAACGTGATGTGATAATCAAAATATGTAATTATGTAGCAGATTCTTTATGTCTGAAGCAAAGGATTTAATATGCAATATAATTCCTTATTTAACAATTTTTAACATAGCCTAGTCTAAGCAGTCTTTATTATTTTATCATCATTATCATTATTATACACTTATATCAGAATTGAAGTTTGGTGGGTCAATAATGGTAGTTCAGAAAATAGGTGTCCCCATCTGTATTTGTGCCAGATTTAGTGGGTGACCAAAAGCAGAGGGGAAAAGGAGTGAGGGAAACACCCAGACATAATGCTCTTAAAAGGCATTATCCTTGTTCATACGAGCAAAAATATGAAAAGCAGCAGATAATTTGAGTCATTTTATCCCTAAGAATCAAAACCAGAATCTTCTGAAAGAACTTACTATCCTGCTTACATTTGTTTTTGTCTTGTCTTTTTTACTTTGCAATGCTTTTATCACCACCTAGGGGCAAGCCAAACAATCAAGAAGCTCCTTTTCCACCACTAAGTCATTCCTAAATTATATGCTATCTGAATCAAAAAGACATTTATGATTTCAAATCATTGCTTGGCTTTTTTCTTCCAGTAAAAGTCAATCTTTTATTATGTATTTCTTCTTTGTCTAAAATGTGATTTTAAAATATAAACTGATTTTTGTAATACATGAATACTATCCTTTAGTTTTATTGTTGTGTCTCTTCTTATATGTCAACTTGTCAAAAACTTTTCCATTTATGGGCGCCTGGGTGGCTCAGTCATTAAGCATCTGCCTTCAGCTCAGGTCATGATCCCAGGGTCCTGGGATCAAGTCCCACATCAGGCTCCCTGCTCGGCAGGAAGCCTGCTTCTCCCTCTCCCACTCCCCCTGCTTGAGTTCCTGCTCTCGCTATCTCTCTCTCTGTCAAATAAATAAAATCTTTAAAAACAAAACAAAACAAAAAAAACTTTTCCATTTATTTAGAGAAAATTTCAACTTAAAAGAATAAATCTACTTTTATAACTGTTCAGCCCTTAGTCCTTTAAATTAATTCCTATGGAAGACATTTGCAAAGTGTAAAATGCAGTAACTTTGGATTATACATAATATTAAATCATACAAAAAAATCTCTTTTGTTAAAATTACTTAAAAGGAATCTAATTTAAAAAAATAAAAATAAAAGTAATCTAATTTCATGGAACAACATGGAGTGGTATAACATTCATATTATAGAAGAGAGAAAAAGGGGCAGAAAACTTATTTGAAGAAATAATGGCCCAAAACTTCCCTAACCTAGGGAAGGAAACAGACATCCAGGGCCAGGAGGCCCAGAGAATTCTAAATACAATAAACCCAAAGAGTTCCACACCAAGACACATTATAATTAAAATGTCAAAAGGTAAAAAGAGAGCAGCAAGAGATAAACAAATTATTACATATAAGGGAAACTCCACAAGGTTACCAGCAAATTTCTCAGCAGAAACTTTGTAGGACAGAAGGGAATGGCAGGACAAATTCAAAGTGCTGAAAGCAAAAAAAACTTTCCAACCAAGAATACTCGACCTGGCGAGGGTATCATTCAGAACTGAAGGAGATTTACAGTTTTCCAGACAAGCAAAAGCTAAAAGAGCTCATCACTATTTAACCAGTCTCACAAGAAATGTTAAACGGTCTTCAAGCTGAAAAGAAATGACACTAATTAATATATATGAAAGTAAAAAATCTCACTCTAAAAGGTATATCTATAGTGAAGGTGGTAGATTAATCACTTACGAAGCTACTATGAAGGATAAAAGACAAAAGTAGTAAAATTAACTAAAATTATAATAATTAGTTAAGAAATACATAAAATAAGATGTAAAATGTGATATCAAAAACAAAACATGATGGAAAAGTAAAAATGTAGAATTTGGGAATGTGTTCAAATTTAAGTTGCTATCAACTTAAAAGAGACTGTCATATACATAGGATGATATATGTGAGCCACACGGTAAACACAAAGCAAAAATGTATAGTAAATACACAAAAGAAAATGAGAAAGAAAGCTAAACATAACCACTAAAGAAATTCATCAAACCACAAGAGAAGGGAGAAAGAAAAGAAAGGAACAGAGAATAACTACAAAACAGCCAGAAAACAATTAAGAAAATAGCAATAAGTACATACCTATCAATAATTACTTTAAATGTAAATAGACTAAATTTACCAATCAAAAGACATAGAGTGCCTTAATAGATTAAAAAAAAAAAAAAGACACATCTATATACTGACTCACTTCAGAAGTAAGGACACATACAAGCTGAAAGTGAAGGAATAGAAAAAGATATTCCAAGCAAATGGAAATGGAAAAAAAGCTGGTAAAGCTGTACTCATATCAGACAAAATCAACTTTAAAACCAAGACTGTAATAAAAAACAGAGGAGTATTACATAATGATAAAGAGGTTGATCCAGCAAGAAGATATAACATTTATAAATATATATGTACCCAACAGTAGGAGCACCAACATTAGGAGACCTAAAGGGAGAAAATGACAGCAGTTCAGGAGTTTAATGCTCTGCTTACATCAATGGACAGATTATCCAGACAGAAAATCAATAAAGAAACATCAGCCTTAAATGACATTAGGCCTTTTTTTTATTAAGATGGACTTTTATTTTAAAAAATGGACTTCTATTATTTTTATTAAGATGGGTTTAATAGATAGAAACAAAACACTCTATCCAAAAACAGCAGAATACACATTCTTCTTAAATGCACATGGAACATTCTCCAGGATAGATTGCACATTAAGCTACAAAAAAGTCTCAATAAATTTAAGAAAATTAAAAGCATTCAAGCGTCTTTTCTGACCACAATGGTATGAAACTAGAAATAAATTACAAGAAGAAAACTGGACAAGCTACAAATACATGAAAATTAAACAACATGTTACTGAACTACTATTGGGTCACTGAAGCAATCAAAGGAGAAATCAAAAATACCTAAAGACAAATGAAAACAGAAATATGACATAGCACATCTGTGGTATGCTGCAAAAACAGTTTTAAGGAAAAAGATTAAATGCAATACAGGTTTACCTCAAGAAACAACACAAATCTCAAATAAACAATTTAACTTTACATCTAAAGGGACTAGAAAAAGAAGAACAAAGGAAGCCCAAAGTTAGTAGGGAGAAGGAAATAAAAAATATAAGAATGGAAACAAATGAAATAGAGACTAAAAAGACAATAGAAAAGATCAATGAAACTAAGAGCTAGTTCTATGAAAAGATAAAATCAACAAACTTTTAGCTATACCAAGAAAAAAAGAGAGTTCAAACAAATAAAATCAGTAAGGAAAGAGAACACACTACTGGTACCACAGATATACAAAGAATCATAAGAAACTACTATGAACAAACAATTATTTATACCAAGATATTTGGACAACCTAGAAGAAATGGATAAATTCCTAGAAACATACAATATTCTAAGACCAAATCATGAAGTAATAGAGAATCTGAATAGACAGATTACTAATAAGGAGATTGAATCTGTAATCAAAAACCTCCCAACAAACAAAAATCCACAACCAGACAGCTTCACTGGTGAATTCTACCAAACATTTAAAGAAGATTTAATAGCAATCCTTCTCAAACTCTTCCAAAAAATTGAAGAGGAGGAAATGCTTCCAAACTCATTCTATGAGGCCAACATTACTCTGATACCAAAATCAGACAAGGAAACTACCAAAAAAGAAGAAGGAAGAGGAGGAGGAGGAGGAGAAGAAGAAGAAATAAAGAAAATTACAGGCCAATATCCCTGATGAACATAGATGCAAAAACCCTCAACAAAATATTAGCAAACTCAATTCAACAATATTTTAAAAAGATCACACACCATGATCAAGTAGGATTTTTCCAGGGATGCAAGGATGGTAGAGCATCTGCAAATCAACCAACATGATATGCTACATTAACAAAATGAAAGATAAAAATCATATAGTCATCTCAATAGGTACAAAAAAGGTATTCAACATCCATTTATGATAAAAATTCTCAACAAAGGGGGTATAGAGGAAACATTCCTCAACATAATAAAGGCCATTTGTGACAAACTCACAGGTAACATAATCAACAGTGAAAAGCTGAAAGCTTTTCCTCTAAGATCAGGAAAAAGACCAGGATGCCCACTTGCCCCATTTTTATTCAACATGGCATTGGAAGTCTTAGCCACAGCAATTAGACAAGAAAAAGAAATAAAAAGCATTCTAATTGGTAAGGAAGATGTCAAACTGTCACTATCTGCAGATGACATGATACCATAGAAAACCCTAAAGACTCCATCAAAAAACTGTTAGAACTAATAAATGAATTCAATAAAGTTGCAGGATACAAAAATGATAAAAGTCTGTTGTGTTTCAATACACTAGTAAAATATCAGAAAGAGAAGTCAAGAAAACAATCCTATTTACAATTACATTAAAAAGAATAAAATATGTAGGAATATGATTAACCAAGAAGGTGAAAGACCTGTAGCCTGAAAACTATAAGACACAGATGAAAGAAATTGAAGACACAAATAAATGGAAAGATATTCTGTGCTCATATATTAGAAGAATTAATATTGCTAAAATGTCCACACTATCCAAAGCAATCCATAGAAATAATGCAATACCCGTCAAAATTCCAATGGCATTTTTCACAGAACTAGAACAAATAGTTGTAAGATTTGTATAGAACCACAAAATACCCCAGATAGCCAAAACAATCTTGAAAAAGAACAAAGTCAGAGTGTCACTATATTACACTATACTATAAAGCTATAGTAATCAAATAGTATGGTATTGGCATAAAAACAGACACATATTCTGTTCAGTGAAACAAAATAGAGAGCCCAGAAGTAAACCCACATATATATATGGTCAATTGATTTACAAAGTAGAAGGCAAGAATATACAATGGGGAACGACAGACTCTTCAATAAACTGTTGGGAAAATTGGACAGCTACATGAAAGAGAATGAAACTGGACCACTTTCTTACACCATATACAAAAATTAACTCAAAATAGATTAAACATTTGGATGTAAGGCCTGAAGCCATTAAACTCCTAGAAGAAAATATAAACAGTAAGCTCCTTGACATTAGACACAGCAACGGGTTTTTTGTTTATTTGGATCTGACTCCAAAGGCAAGGGAAAGAAAAGCAAAAATAAACAAATGGGAGACTACATCAACTCAAAATCTTCTGAACAGCAAAGGAAACCATCAACAGAACAAAAAGGCAACCTACTGAATGGGAGAAGATATTTGCAAATCATACATCCAATACAGGATTGATACTCAAAATATATAAAGAACTTATGCAACTCAGTAACAACCACAACAGAAACAAATAATCTAATTCAAAAATGGACAGAGGATCTGAATAAACATCTTTCCAAAGAAAATATACAGATGGCCAACAGATATGTGAAAAGACATTCCACATCACTAGTCATCAGGGAAATGCAAATCAAAACCACAATAAGGAAACGCCTTATACCTTTCAGAATGGCTATTCTCAAAACACAAGAAATAACAAATGAACCCTTGTGCACTGTTGGTGGGAATGTAAATTGGTGCAGCCACTATAGAAAACAGTGCAAAGTTTCCTCAAAATATTAGAACTACCATATGATCTAGCAATTCCACTACTGGGTATCTTTCTGAAAACACTAATTTGAAAAAATATATGTACCCCCTATGTTCATTGCATTATTTACAATAGCAAATATATGAAAGCAACCTAAGTGTCCATTAATGAATGAATGGATGAAGAAGATATGGTACACACACACACACACACACACATACACACACAATGGAATACTACCTCAGGCATAAGAAAGAATGAAATCTTGCCGTTTGTAATGACATGGATGGACCTTGAGGGTATCATGCTAACTAAAATAAGTCAAACAGAAAAAGACAAATACTGCATGCTTTCACTTATATGTGGAATCTAAAAAACAAAACAAGCAAACAAAATAAAACCCAGACTCACAGATACAAAAAAATAGACTACTGGTTGCCAGAGGGAAAGGGGTTGGGCAGGATGTGAAATGGGTGAAGGGGATCAAGAAGTACAAACTTCCAGTTATCTAATTAAATAAGTCATGGGGGAAACAGTCAAAAAACCAAGAGACAACCTACAGAATGGGAGAAGGTATTTGCAAATGTCTTATCACATGAAGGGCTAGTATCCAAAATCTATAAAGAACTTAAAGGGGCACCTGGGTGGCTCAGTCAGTTAAGCATCTACCTTTGGCTCAGGTCATGATCCCAGAGTCCCAGGATTAAGCCCTGCATTGGGCTCCCTTCTCAGTAGGGAGTCTGCTTCTCCCTCTACTCCTGCTCATGCTCTCTCTCACTCTCTCTCTCTTAAATAAATAATCTTTAGAAAAAAAAAAAGAATTTATCAAACTCAACACCCAAAGAACAAAAAATCCAGTCAAGAAATGGGCAGAAGACATGAACAAACATTTTTCCAAAGAAGACATGCAAATAACCAGCAGACACATGAAAATATGCTCAACATCACTTGGCATCAGGGAAATACAAATCAAAACCACAATAAGATACCACCTCACACCAGTCAGAATGGCTAAAATTAACAAATCAGGAAACAATAAATATTGGCAAAGATGCTGAATGCTTTTATTTATTTATTTTATTTATTTATTTATTGGGAATGCAAGCTGGTACAGCCACTCTGGAGGTTCCTCAAAAAGTTAAAAATAGAGCTACCGTGTGACCCAGCAATTGCAGTTCTAGGTCTTTACCCAAAGGATACAAACATAGCAATCCGAAGCTGTACCTGCACCTCAATGTTTATAGCAGCAATGTCCACAATAGCCAAATTATGGAAAGATCCCAGATGTCCATCGACAGAATGGATAAAGAAGATGTGGTATATATATACAAAGGAATATTACTCAGCCATCAAAAAAAAATGAGCACTGGGTGTTATACACAAACAGTGAATCATGGTGATTAACATAACATAATAATAAAAAATGAAATCTTACCATTTGCAATGATGTGGATGGAACTAGGGGTATTATGCTAAGCAAAATAAGTCAATCAGAGAAAGACAATTATATGATTTCACTCCTATGTGGAATTTAAGAAACAAAATAGAGGATCATAGGCGAAGGGAGGGACAAATAAAATAAGACAAAATCAGAGAGGGACACAAACCATAAGTGATTCTTAAGTATAGGACACAAACCATAAGTGATTCTTAAGTACAGTTGAGGATTGCTGGAGGGGAGATGGGTGGGGGTATGGGGTAACTGGGTGATAAGCGTTAAAGAAGGCACATGATGTAATGAGCACTGGGTGTTATATACAACTGATGAATCCCTGAACTCTACCTCTGAAACTAATAACACACTATAGGTTAATTAATTGAGTTTAAATTAAAAGATAAATAAGTCATGGAGATGTAATATACAGCATAGGGAATATAATCAATAATATGGTATTAATGTTTTATGGTAGCCAGACTTATTGTGGTGATTATTTTGCAATATGCTATATGAACATCAAATCACTGTTATACACCTGAAACTAATATAATATTGTATGTCAATTATACCTCAGGTAAAAAAAAAAAAGACTTTCCCTACCAATCATTAAGTGAAGAATGCCTTTGAGTTTTCTAAAGAGGAATACTGTGTCCTTTTTTGCTTATTGAAGTGGAGCCACACTACTTCAATCACTATGTCACAGAAGAACCAGGCTTCTTTACAGATTGCATAATTGCTGAATTACCAACTCTTTTTGGTTTTGAATGACATCCTCTTAATTTTGAAGCATTCAACCCTAAACCTCAGTTTGAAATAGTGTTTGAATATACTGTGTTGCAAACTTCATACAGAAATCTCTGTGTGAAATTCCTCCAAAACATGAAATCCCTGTGATTCTCTCAGTGAGATTGTGTCTTATTCCTCAGGGGCAGGTCTGATCAATTCTGCTGACACCAGAGAGTTTTCGATTGTCCTAAACAGAAAAAGTGTAACATCTTCATTCTTTTCCAGCCTAGAACCAAGGAAAACCTATATATAACCATATGGCTAAATTCTAGAGTAAGAAAAATCTCAAGTAAATATTTAAAATAAACACCTAAAATACTTCTTCCTACCCCTTAAGCAAAGCTGTGTCCTGCTCATAGTAGCCTAATAAAATGGCCAGAGTTTAATTCTACTTCTTCAAATCATTCAGAAGAAAATAATGAACATGTTCTTTCGAATGTTTTAGTGGAAATATCATCAGCAGCTATTTATTAAAATCCAAATTTTAATTTCAGTAATATTTAGGGTCCTTATTACCAGTTTAGAATTCATAATTCAAGATAACTTGAATTACATTGAAATTACTTGTACTGCCTCTGAGGAAAAAAAAAACAATTTAATTAAGAATATTAATGTAAACAAGATAAAAGGACGTAAGAGAGGATTCAATGAAAAGATTTAGAGGAAATATATTCTCCGATAACTTTAGAATCTCCATTTTAAACATTTTCTATGTTCACTTTACTTATTCACTAAAGTAAATAAATTTCTGCAGCTTAATCCATACTAATGCATGTTTTTGAAAACAATAAAAAGGCATTTATTTTTTTTAATTAAAGAAAAAGGAAAAAAAGAGAAGTGTTCTAAGTCAGATGATACCAAAAATAAAATTATTGCTGGGCGCCTGGGTGGCTCAGTTGGTTAAGCAACTGCCTTCGGCTCAGGTCATAATTATGGAGTCCCAGGATCGAGTCCCACATCAGGCTCCCCGCTCAGTGGGGAGTCTGCTTTTCCCTCTGACCCTCCCCCACTCATGCTCTCTCTCTCCCATTCTCTCAGATAAATAAATAAAATCTTAAAAAATAAAGTAAAATAAAATTATTGCTTTCAGGGTAATTAAAATTTCTCAATTTAAAGTGTTCTTACTTGATGATACAAGCTCATAAAACAGATCAATATGAATTGAATAGATTTGTGATTTATGACAGTTGTTAATGCAGTTTCGAATCATTTGTCAACTGAACTATTATAAAATACAAATAATAACGAGAAAACAAACCAGTAACATTCTATACATTTAGGAAAACTCCAGTAATTTTGGTAGTTAATTAGAAAATTCCGTATCTGCAGAGTGCCAAGGCAGTTTCATAATACACATGAGCAAAATCTGCTCTTCAGATGCCAATTTTCAAATGAACACAGTCTCAAAAACTCCAAACTAAGCAACCCTCCTCTAAGTCTTTTATTGGCTAAAGTATAAATAGTTTCTTACATGGTTAGAGACGTTACATTTTAAAGATTTTTGATGGCCCTGTGCTCAATATTTATTAATATTTTATCAACAGATCACAAAATAAACAAGAGGCTAAACAAAGCATTGTGAATACACCTGTCATATTGCAACCAAGTCACTTGTTTTCAACCCTTCCATCTTAATAAATACATTTGAAAATATGCACAAGCGTCTAAAATATTCTATTTTTGTTGGATTCCCAACAATTTCTTGTTTTTTCAACAGTGTTTCAATTAAATTTTCAGTAGTACTTTTAAAATCATTAAAGAGCAGAATTCCCCACAAGCATGATTTTACTTTTCCCAATGAATACAAAAACAAACCTGAGTACTCAAAAAAAGAAGAAATGAAATCACAACCCAAGGTAAAACACAGACTTAAAATTTAGCATGCCTCACCTTGTGATATGTTGCTTTGTTGATATATGTACATTTCAACATGGACATATATAATAAAAAATTTCCAGATGTCAATTCCCTACAATGTTGCTGTCTTATAGAGTTCCAGTCCACAGAATTCCCTGGCTCAGCTCTTAAGCCAACATTTTACATTTTGAGGGTATTTTCAACAGCATTTCCTCAAGCCTCATCGTAGGGGCTGAAAGACCAAACTTACTGCCTTGGAATTGACCCCTGAAAGTGAGACTTTCTTTGATGAGAAAGAAATGTCAACTAAGAATAGAGGTCTTGTTAGAAAATAAGCAAATACTCAGAGTGGGAGAATTTGTTTTGTTTTGTCTTTTAAAGGAAACTGATAAAAGAAAAGATTAAAACTAAAGGGTAAAAGGAGATTATTGTTAGATTTAATTATTACAGGTAAGCTCTGAGTTAAAGACCCTTTTTCAGTGCTTCACACGAACATGTGGTCTGTTTGTCACGAGGCCACAGCTAGTTAAGTACAGAATTTGAAATTAAGCATTTAGAAACTATTATAACAATTTGACAAAGTAATTTTACATCTGCTAGATTTAATAACAAAAAAGTCAGGCTTATAGTTTGTCTGTCTTTTTGAATTTAATTTTTCCATTAATTACTTGTTATTGTATTTTCAAAAGTATTGTTCCATGAGAGTTTAGAAAATTTTTTAAATTCTTTTTATCATAACAGTGTGACAAGCCTTGGTTTATGTGCATTCTCTCACTTAATCTTCATATGGAACTCACAATATAGATGTCATTGTTATCTCCATTTTCCAGTGAGAAAACCAAGCTCAAAGACACAAAGTAATTTAGCAGCTGTTAGAGTCTAGATTCAAATCCAGGCTCTTGGTTCTTTTTTTTTTTTTAAGATTTTATTTATTTATTTGTCAGAGAGAGAAAGAGCACAAGCAGGGGGAGCTGAGGGAGAAGCAGGCTCTGCTTGCTGGAGTCAATGCAGGGCTCTATCCCAGGACCCTGGAATCATGACCTGAGTCAAAGGCAGACGCTTAACTGACTGAGCCACCCAGGCATCCCCCAGGCTCTTGGTTCTAGAGCCCATTCTACACAAGACATGGTTTCTCCATTTTGGATAATATTGCCATACTGGACACCTGATCCCAGTATTTTCATTCAGTGGCATATTTTATCTTTGAATGTCATCAACGAAATTCTAAGAGTCATAGTCCAAACAGCATTTTTGCCTTTATATGTAAATTGCAACTTAATCGCCTGTGAATTTGTCTATGCCTTTCTTATGCCTATTCATATTTTCAACCCCTTCCATTTCCTAGTTTTAAAGAGTCTTGTAAATTTACAATCTACATTATTAAGTAAACTTTCCTCTTATTTTTCATAAATTTAAAGCATATTGCCACCTGATTTCACTGTTCTGCAAATCTTTTTGTTTTAGTTATGAAGGCTTGACTTTTTTTAACTTCTTATTTTGGTATAACTATAGGCTCTTAAAAAGTTGTAAAAGTAATAAAGAGAGGTTCCAAATACCCATTATCCAGCTTCCCCCAATGGTAACAACTTACATAACTATAGTACATTATCAAATACAGGAAACTGATATTGACACAATACAATCTACAGACCTTACTTAAATCTCACTGATTTTTGAATGCACTCATTTTTTACCCATTGAAGTTTATATGTTTCACACTGTTTAATTGGACTGTCTTCTATTTTTTATGAGCAACATAAACAACATGCTCTGTTAATCTCTGTTCCCTTTTTGAGCAGCTCTTAGGATCTACAGCTCAAGGATCCCTATCATCATTGAACTTATGAGTACAATAACTGTTCTTAGTTACATAAAGAATCCCACCCTCGCTGCATGGCTACATTGATATCACTGGTCTAATTCTTCTGGTCTCACTGACTCTTTTGGTCACATTGACAAAAAATCATACTGATTAGAGTGGCCTCATGGTCCAGCCAGACCTCAGTCTGACTGTTATAGCTCTCCAGCATTCTTTGGCAATTACACAAAATTTTATTGAGATCCAGTTACGATCCTATTTGCTGAGATGCAGAGATGAATAATCAACTCACTATTCCTGCTGTCAAGAAGTTCACAATCTAAAAAAAGAAGAAAGAAATAAACTTTTGGGTTCTGTTAAGATGGTGAATCAGTACCAGCTGCAAGCATTTATCTCTGAAAACTACCCTGGAGCAATTATAGAAGAGAAAGGTAAGCATGGATCTGGGAAACTAAGATAAAAATAGCAAGAAACTCCTGAGGAAACGAAGGTTGTCAGGAACTGGTGTCAGGCATACCTATAGTCTGGAAGGCTAGGGGAGAAAGGATATTGACATAAAGCTGAGTAGCTGGGGGATGGGACAGGAAAAGCTTTCAGATCTGCTTTTTCCTCTTGCATTTGTTTTAGGAGATGATGGCTTGCCCTACTGCCACTGCTGGGATTAAATTAATAGCCAAATCCCAGCCCTCTCAAGGTATTGAGATAATATTAAGGTAGCACCAAAGGCCTAAAGGGGTGAGGAGTGATAAAAACAGGTGCAAGCTGATCAGCTGTCTTCATCAGTACTATCGTTATTCCCAAGCAAGAGGAACCCCTGCCCTTTGTCATCACCCAGAGCCCATTGGCCCCCCCTAGACCATATTACAGGTACAAATATAGACAGGAACCCATTAACAAATCATCAATAGTAAGTTCTCACCTATCAATAATGACTTTAAACATAAATGGATCATTTTTTCCAATCAAAAAACAGAATGGCTGAATGGATAAACAACAATATCTAACAATATGCTGCCTAAAACAGAACAATAGCTCTAAAGGCATACACAGGCTGAAACTTAAGAGATGGGAAGAAATAATGAAAGAAAGCAAGACTGCTATACTAACATCAGATAAAATAGACTTTCAGTCAAAAGTGGTTACAAAAGGACTACTTATATAATGATAAAGTGGTCATTTCAAGAGGATGTAACATTTGTATATATATGCACCAAATACTAGAGCACCTAAATATTTAAAGTAAATATTAACAGAACTGAACAGAGACAGCGATACAATAATAGCAGGGGACTTAAATACCCCATTTCCAACATTGGATAGATTATCCAAACAGATTATTAATAAGGAAACAGCAAACCTGAATAACACATAGACCTAATGACCCTAAAAGATTTACACAGAACATTCCATCCAACAGCACCAGAATACACATCCTTCTTAAGCACACACAGAACATTCTCCAGGATAAATCATATGCTGGCCACAAACCAAGCCTCAATAAATGTAAGAAGACTGAAATTATATCAAGGATCTTTTCCAGCCACAATAACATGAAACTAGAAATCAACAACAGCAGGAAAATGAAAAAATTCACAAATACATGGAAATTAAACAACACACTCCTAAACAACCAATGAATCAAAGATGAAATAAAAAGGGAAATCAGAAAGTGTCTTGAGACAAATGAAAATGAATACACAACATACAAAAACTTATGAGATGCAGCAAAACTAGTTCTAAGAGTGATATTTATAGCTATAAATGATTACATTAAGAGAAAGATCTCAAATAAACAACCTAACTTTGTATCTCAAAGAATTACAAAAAGAGGAAAAATCTAAGCCCAAAATTATTAGAAGGAAGGAAATAACATAGAGCAGAAATAAATGAAATAGAGACTAGAAATACAATTTAAAAAAATCAATGAAACAAAAAGTTTAAAAAGATTTTACAAATTGACAGACCATTAGCATATTAACAACAACAACAAAAAAGTAAACTCAAATAAAGTTACAAATGAAAGAGAAGTTACAACTGATACCACAGAAATACAAAGAATCATAAGAGGCTACTATAAACAATTATATACCAAATTCCCTTGGTAATAAGGATCAATCACTCTGGCAGGAAGAGCAGGTCCTGCTTTCTGTCTGAGGATTTAGTGCTGTGAGAAATGAGATGAGTCTCAGCTTCCATGTTATTGAAGTCACCACTGTTTGCTGGTGAAATAACTTCTCCCATGACAAATCTAAACTGTTGGATCCCTAAACTGTTGAGCACCAAGTTGCAGAGACAAGAAGCAAAACTTATCTAAGTGAGTTACTAGGTGTGAAATGAGACTACCCCATTCCTGGTACCAAATACATTATCAGACAGGATCCCAGCAGGGGGGGAAAAAAGATTCACACCAAAAGTTTAAGTGAAGATATTTACAGAGGTATGAACAACAAACAAGGGATGTTGAGGCACTGAGGGATTAGTTAAACCAGGAAACTATTACCAAGAGGAGGAAATACACTTACTGGAGCCCAATGAGAGTTGAAATCTTGGGGGAGAAGCTTCCCATTGGAGCTCAAGTTGAAGAATATAGCTGCTGTCAGAGAATTGAAGCCAGAAGGGAAGAAGTGGGGAAGAAATACCCTGACGTTTTCTCCTCCTGCTTTCCCATCTGCAAGTTCTTCCCACTGTCCATTGTCCAATGCAATGAGAAGGGAGTCCAGATGATGCCTCCCAGGGAACACAAAAAAGCAAAGAAAGGCAGAAAAGAGGCTAGGAGATTTCAGAAAGATAATCAGAACACATGAATCTGTTTCTGAGCTTTCTATTTTGTTTCATAGATCTTTTCTTATATTTGTGTCAATATTACAATGTCACAAGTGTCCATTTTCCCAATGACCCGAGATGTCACTGTTTTACTAAACTTCAACATGTGCTTGTGTCTGTTTATGAAGGCTCTAGATATTCTACATTGTACATATGTGCACCAATACCACACCTTTATCATTACTGTATCTCAATAGTGTATTTTGATATCTAACAGGGTATGTCCTTCCCTTCAGTGTTTGTTTTTCATTAATTTTTTTGTTTTATTTTGTTTATAATCTGGCTTTGATTATTTCTATTTTCTCTTCAACATAAATCAGTGGATCACCTTTCATCATGGAACACTACATCAAAAACTAATGATGTAGAAGGGGGGGAATCGGAGGGGGAGACGAACCATGAGAGACAATGGACTGAAAAACAAACTGAGGGTTCTAGAGGGGAGGGGGGTGGGAGGATGGGTTAGCCTGGTGATGGGTATTAAAGAGGGCACGTTCTGCATGGAGCACTGGGTGTTATGCACAAACAATGAATCATGGAACACTACATCAAAAACTAATGATATAATGTATGGTGATTAACATAACAATAAAAATTTTTTAAAAATAAAAATAAATAAAAAATAAATGGCATTTAGCCAACTGGGTAGCCATTGAAGAGAAAAGAAAAAAGAAAAAAAAATTAATGATGTAATGTATGGTGATTAACATAACAATAAAAAAATACCATTGGCATTTTTATTGGAATTTACATTGATGTATAGATAAAGGGAAATTTGATGTCTTCACACTAGTGAATCATTTCAACCAAGCGCATGGTATCCTTTACATTTTTAAGGTCTTTTTGTATTCTTCAGTAAGGTATTATAGGTTTCTCAATAAAGATCTTACACATTTATTCTTTTTTTATCCCTTGGTATATTAAGGGCCTTGTTGCTATAATGAATGGGTTCTAATATTAATGCATTTTCTAATTGGTTACTCCTGCTATAGAGAACATCTTTTAATATTTGTGTTTTTGGCCTTGTATTTGGCCAAAATAATAAACTTTCTTATTAGTTCTGATAGTTTATCAATTAACTCTCCTGGGTTTTTAAGTTTCAACAGTCTTTTCTTCTACAAATGGACACTCTTTGTCTCCACCTTTCCTATGTGTATACACCTTGTCTATTTTCTTGCACTGATCAGAAATCAAATGCAGCTTTGAATACTAAATGTGAGAACTGACATCCTTTCTTAGTTCCTAATTTAAAGGGAATGTTGCTAATGTTTCCCACATTTCCTTGATGATGTTTGTTCTAGGCATGCCTGCCTTTACACTGAGTCTCTTCTTCCCTTGCTAAAAGCTTTTATCAGAATTGTATCACCTATTTAAGGTATATTTTGGGTATCTATCAAGATGATTATATGGATTTTTAAATAATCATCTTATGCAAACTCCATGAGATCTTGTCTGTCTTTTTTGTTTAAGATTTATTTATTTCTAAGAGAGAGAGTGAGCACAAGCAGGAGGGACAGGGAGAGGAAGAGAGAATCTCAAGCAGACTCCATGCTGACCCCAGCAGAGGGCTCAGGCTCACAACCCTGAGATCACAACCCTCAGATGCCTACCAACTGTGCCACCCAGGTGTCCTGAGATCTTGTCTGTCTTGTTCATATTTTTACCCCAACATCTAGAATAGTGTCTTCCTCATTGTAGGAACTTTAGAAATATTTTTGAAGCATTAATAAATAATTAAAAGTATTTATTATTGTCATTAATTACATTGATGGAGCTCTGATGGTGACTCGTGCTTGCATTCCTGGAATAAATCTTAATTGGCTATGATAGTATTCTTTTAATACACTGCTGGATTTAATTTAGCATTTTTTTCATTTAAAGTTTTGATATCTATGTTCATAAGTTCAATTTTACAGTTTTCTTTAGGAGCTATGCAAACCATTAATTCTATAAGATTTTCATATTTCTCTGTGTAATGTTGAACAATGAATTCTTTCAAAACTTTAAAATTTCCACATGTGTAGTGTAGGTCAAATTTTCTAATTTGTCGTATTTTCTCATTTCTGATGTTGTATCTTCTCTCCTTTTATTTTTTTCTTAATATTTATTTATAATTTAGAGGGAGGGAGAGAGAGAGAGAGTGCATGAGTGGGTGGGGGAGAGGGAGAGGGAGAAAGAATCTCAAGCAGACTCCACACTGCACACGGAGCCCTACATGGGGCCCATCACAGGGCTCGATCTTAGGACCCTGAGACCACGACCTGAGCCAAAACCAAGAGTCAGATGATTAACTGCCACACAGGCACCCCTCCCTTTTATTTCTTAATAAAACTCACCAAATACTTTTAAATAGTCTACTATTTCAAAGGAAAAAGTTAGGTTTTATTTATTATTTACCATTTGTATTATGTTCAGTTTAATTTTACATGGCAAATGTATGATTTTTATTTTTTCTATTCTCTTTGACTTTGTTTTCCTCTTCCAGCATCTTGAGTTGAATGCCTTGTTTATTTATTTTCAAACTTTTATCTCCTAATCGATGAATTTATCTATAAAATTTCCTAAGTACAGTTTTGGCTGCATCCCACAGTTCTGCTATATAATCCACTTGCTGTTGTTTGTTTCTAAATGGTTTATAACTACAGTTTTGCTTCTTCCTTCTTTAGAAATTTTTAGGAGTTTTAAAAAATACCTTTTTCTTGTTTATTTCTAGTATTATTTGCATTATGGACAAATACTGTGACCAGTATCATTTTAGCCTTAGGAAATTTTTTGTGTTTTTCTTTGTCGCTTAATATATGGCCAATTTTTGTAATGTTCTATGTATTTTGAAAAAAATGTATATGCACTTACGACTTGGATATATAATACATCAAGTACGATGGCTGTAATTAAAATATTCTGTTTTCTTATTGTTTTTTGTTTTCTTGATCTATTGATTTTTTTAGACATACCTATTTTCCCTGACCTAATTTTTCAATTTCTCCCATAAAATATAAGGTGAGAAACAAAATAGCTTGGGGGTGCCTGGGTGGCTCAGTCGTTAAGCATCTGTCTTCGGCTCAGGTCATGATTCCAGGGTCCTGGGATCGAGCCCCGCATCAGGCTCCCTGCTCAGTGGGAAGCCTGCTTCTCCCTCTCCCACTCCCCCTGCTTGTGTTCCCTCTCTCACTGTGTCTCTCTCTGTCAAATAAATAAAATCTTAAAAAGAAAAGAAGAGAAAAGCTTTTTTCAACACTTTCAAATCCTTAAGTTCTTTCTTGTTCCACCATGTATGTGTTATGACTGCACAGACAAATAGACTGAATAAGACCCAGACAATATCATCTGTCTGTTAAATTAATTAAAGGAGGAGGTCATTGGACTGAGGTGGTTCTAATGCCCTAGAAGCCTCCATAAACAAACCAAAACCCAAGTTCATAAATGCCTGAAGGCTAAGAAATCAAAACCCAATGACAACCAATCACCAACAGTCAACCAGGCTCTACCAAATAAGGCAGCCACTTAAGCTACAGCCAATCAAATAATTTCCTTGCTGTGCTTCTGCATCTTCTCTATAAAAAGTCTTGCCCCTCGCTCATCTCAGTGAATCATTCCTAACCACTTCCAGTTTGGTGCTGCCTGATTCAAATGGATTTTTGTTCAAATAAACTCTTAAAAATTTTAATATACCTCAGTTTATCTTTTATGTCTTAAGAGGCTTCTTAAGTCAGCAATATTGTCTTATTCATCAAAGTATCCTCCAGAAGTTAGAGTACTTCCTGGCATAGTAGGTGCAGAATGAGTGTTTGTGGGATGACTGAATAAATATTTAGCCAACCAGAATATAGGTGAGTCATTTCCAAATGTCACAGGGTAAAACTTGACTGCATTTTCATCTCAAGTACCCTTTATATATCCAGGATCTATGAAACAGTTTTTGATATCCAGGGAAGAAAGCTAACCTTATAAAATTGGAAATAAATATTCTGTTATAATAACTTCACCATGTAGATGGGGCTACAGAAAGGCCAACTAAGCTTCCTTACTCTTTAGAATGTTTAAGCCTGAAATGCCCCTGTTCCAACTGAGGCTGACTCCCAAGCTTTGTTTTCTGGGCCATGTAGTGAGGCCTAAGAGAAAAGACAGATCAGGGACATCCATTCACTTTACACAATATTAACAATTGATCCAGATCACCACTAAACTGACCCACAACTAAACTGACTCAGCTAAATGTGAAGATGGGCTAAATGAATAGCTAGATCTGATTTTTCCCCACACTCAAATAGCCTCTTGACCCTCTTCCCTAATCATTTCTTGCCTCCTCATTACACACCTAAAATTTGGAAGACGGATTATCCTAAGAGCATAGAAGTAGAAGGAGCAAGTTTTTTCACCCATGCCTCCCAGAAGCCAATGCCTGCTTTCCTTTATACACATTCCTGAATAGCCCTAGAGAATCCAGAACTAGCCTGCCCCAGGCCTAATGGATAGCATTCTAGGAGATTCCAGACTCTAAAAGCATTCTAGGCTACATAAAGCCCTTCATAGGCCAATGCATTTGTGTGGTTTGTTGATAACGAATTTCGGACCCTGTATAAGCTCCACTTACTCAATGCTATTAGAGAATTGACTTTTAACCTAACATCAAGCTCCCATACTATTGTAGGGTGTATTCCTTGGGAAGCAGGCTCTGAGACAGAGTTTGTTGTGCAGGCTATGCATTAAGAAGGGACCTCAGAATTAACACTTGAGGAAGGGAGGGAAAGGAAATAACAGTGGACAAAGAAAGAAGTCAAGCACTGATGCAGACCAACTAATACCTCAGCTGACACCACAGGAAGCTCTGAAGCTAGAATGTACCTCCAGAGTTGTCTGAGTTGGAGAAAGGTAGCCATGCCCTTATATGCCTGCATCTACCAATCATTAGATGTGGGCTTCTTGGGAAGGGATATGATGTTGGATGAGGTAGCTCTCTGAAGTTGAGCCAATCCCTGAAGGTGTTGACAACTGAAGGGTGTTGGTGGCAGCACTCCAAGCAACTGATGTAGTAAGTCTACCCTTGAAGGGGGGATCTGGGCAGCATATCACACTGTTCTCATACATGAGTGATCCAGGCTTGAGATTAAGATCTCTCCATTTAGTAAGCAGAATAGCAATACTCATACTTTTTGGTCTCAGGATCCCTCTCCACTCTTACAAACTATTATAGACCCAAAGAATGTTTATGTGGATTTTTACCTTAACAGAAATTAAAACTGAGAAAATTTTAAAGTATTTATTAACCTATTTTAAAATAGCGACATAAATCTACTACCCACTGGAAAAAAAAACCCCATATTTTCAAAAACAAAAAAAGTTATAATAGTGACATTGTTTTCTATATTTTACTCATGTCAACAATCTTTTTTTTTAAAGATTTTATTTATTTATTTGACAAAGATAGAGAGAGAACACAAGTAGGCAGAGCAGCAGGCAGAGTGAGAGGGAGAAACAGGCTCCCCACTGAGGAAGGAGCCTGACGTGGGGCTCGATCCCAGGACCCTGGGATCATGACCTGAGCCGAAGGTAGCCGCTTAACTGACTGAGCCACCCAGGTGCCCCTCATGTCAACAACCTTGATCATGAGGATTCCTGAGAGGATCTAGGTGGATCCATAACAGTTCACAGACATGCACTGACAAGAACTTAGAAAAAATATCCAAAACCCAATACAACAAGTCTCAAAAAAGTCACTATAATAAACTGAACACCTAAATTAAGAGTCCCCTGAACTTCTATGATCTTGATTCTGGATTTTTTTCCTACCCCATAATATACCTGAAAAATATGTTTAAATTACATGAATAAGTGTCCAGGATAATACATTTTTTCCTCTCCCAAGTAGGGGATGATTTGGGAGTTTTTCCCTAGAAAATTCTAAGGTGGCCTTGAGACCCTCTTCTAAAAAGCACAGGACAATGTCCAGAGCAGTGTGGTCTTAGCACAAAATCATGGAAATGTTGTCATTTGTGCTAAGGTATCAGAGCTACAAAAATTCTTAGAACTTGAGATCCAGCATAATTAGATTTTTTCAGGGAGAGAAGACGGTAGGGAGTTTTACCAGGCATTTGGTCTTTGGCAAAGCAGTGCTAGGTCTTTGCTCTCTAAATCTAAGTGTGGTAGTTTGTGGTCTAACTTACCTCAGAAAAAAAAAAATCTCCATTAATATGCATAAAAAGAAATTTATAGCTCCTATAATGAAATAGAAAGCAACCAGAAATAAATTCGTTTAATAAAGGAAACTGAGAATGCTGTATATATCCCTAGATATTCCAGTTACACTACTCCACCAACTTAATCTAGTTACCTCGTAGTAAGGCAATTACACAATGAAGATTTAGGGTTGATATAAATTTAGGGTTCAGTTGTGATGTTGGATGTTTATAACAAAATATTTCTCGTGGGAAAGCAAGCCCCTTGACAATCTTTACATTGTTGTATACAATTAAGTGACAATTTATTCTGGTTTGGTTTTTAATGGGACTCGTCATTTACTGTCATTACTGGTCCACAAGAGAGAACACTTCACTGTTCTCTTTATTTTTCTCTTCAGAACAGAATCTGTACTAAACCATCAGAATTTGCTTTTCTAGCAATGAAAAAGCTTGTGACTTATGGAAAGCCAGCTCCATCTAGCTGTCCATCCTATACCATTCCTCTGTCCCTGTTCCATAAATATAAAGTAATGTGTATGAGCTATCATCAAAATGTAGTTTCTTCTAAAATAGGTCCTTGCCAAATGGACAGATCAGTGACCTCATGTATAAATATTTTTAAAGATATCGATACTTATCCATTTATTTCTATCATATTTTTCTCCTTTTTGCCTTCACTGAGAATAGATGGAGTTGGTTATTCTAAGGAAAGACTCTAAGATCAGCATTATATTAAAACACACAAACACACACACACACACATACACAAATGCACACACCTTGCTTCCTTTATTAAGTTTGAAATCTAGGTCTAACATTTCATGAAGGTTAAAAGATAACTAGATTAAATGTTCAAATGATATTACATTTGAGGTTGTTTATTGTGTGCATATGAATCTTTATAAAAAAATATGCTAAAGCTGTTCTCCTGAGACTTCTGAAGGAATGTTCTCCAATCTCTCTTGTTGAAATCAATCTAAAAATATTTAGCATTGTGTAAATCTTGTGGTAGCAACATGCATCTTTATTAGGTCATGCCAATATTAAAAAGATTTACCAAAAAAATTTAGTCCTTGTAGCATACATTTCCTCTATTGTTATTATTAAATTATTCTTAAATTGGAAAATGAATAAATCCCATAGGTAATGTATGTTCTTGGATGAGGGTAGGAATTTCCATTGTCAATGCAATTTTATCACTAAAAAGATGCACTAACATCTTTATGAGTTCACTTAAAACCATTATTTCACTTCAAAGAGCTCTACATACATTCCAAAACATGTGCTTTACCACATTTTCAGTGCATTTTTATCAATATTTCATTTCACTATCACCCAGCCTTACCTCTAGTCACAAACAATAAAGCAGGGCAGTCAGGCAGTTTAACACAGCTTGAGTTCAGCAACCACCTTACACTATGATCTTCATTCAAATATCAAAATGCACTCTAAGGGACAAAAGAATTTATTGGCAATTGGAAAATACGACTTTATAATTTGTTTAAAATTTAAAAATCTCTGAACATACTCATCTTATTGGATTTCTTAGGCACCACCATGTTCTATTTGGCTCAAAGCCTACATTTGTACAGATAGCATTGCTATTCATGAAGAGCAAAAAAGAAGGATGTCACATGTGGAAATCCACTTAAACTGTCTTTCTGTTGGGGCTGAATGCTGTCCATCAACTCATTCATTCACCCACATAATATAACTTTGCAAGTGTGCTATATACACAGAGCTCTGCAGTGTGCAGACTCTTAAAAGACTCTTAAAAGAAAATATAGCCTAAGTCTTCCCACCTTTAGACATTGTACAAGCAATATAAAGAGTGATGACAAGAACTACGAATTCTCTTCAGGGTTAAGACATATGCCTGCCTGATTATTGTTTGATAGCTTAAAGGGCTCTATAAATGTAAGGGATTCATAGTTACTTGAAGAAATGTATTAAATTATCTCTTCGCTGTCTGCATTCAAGCCTAATTAGTCTCTAACCCTGTCCATATTACTCTGAAAATGTGGAGATTGGTAAAATATTATTTAACAAATTCCTTTATTTCACACATAAAAAAAGACATATGCCTTTGTTAAAAGACATGGATGGCCACTAATACTATAGCCTGATTTTGATTATCAGAAGAACCAACAGAAAGAGATGCACTGAGGAATGGGAGTCAGGACTCATAACTTTATCAGAAACATGACAGCACCAGGCAAATTCTAGGCTAATGGTGAATGGCATGGTGAGTGGTGTGGAATGGTACAAAGAACCTGCTGCTAGAGTCTAGTGTCAAGCACATGTCTTGATTCCCAGCATCACCACCACTGACTCTATGGCAATGAGTGATGCATTTCATTTCACCGAATTTCTGTTTCTTCACAGTCATAATGGAAATAATAAAATATTTCTCAAAGGGCTAATGTGATAATATGTTGGAAGTACAGGCACAGACAATATACTCAAAATTGTATAACTACTTTTCCCTCCTTCATCTGTGATGGACACAAGTGTGAAGCAGAGGGCTACCAGAAGACACTAGGTGTCATGGACATGGGGAGGAATAAATTTGGGTGATTTAAATTCTAGCAATTTAAGGACCTGAAAACCAGCTTCAAACTTGCCTAGAAAAAGTACACGCCCAATCTTAGATCCAAAAGTCAAAAAGTGTTTTGGTTAAAGCACACAAAAAGAAGAATTTATAGGTCATTCTAAATAAGGGCTCTAAACATTTATAATACATACCCCAGGTATTCCCTAAATCAATTTAAGCCTCTAAAATGTGCTCTTACTAGGTCAAATTTGTCCTTAGTAAGCAGGACACTCTCAAACTCATGTTTTTTGCTTCTTTCTTCTTCCATCTTTTCTCTCATCAGGTCATCTTTAAAACATATCTTTAATGTATCTAAATGTACCTTTAAACGTTTCCTAGTATCACAATCTGCTTAAGGAAAACAAAAACATTCCCCTTTCCTTAAGTTTCAGGATGCTCAAGATGAGATTAAAAAGAGCCAAGTAGACATGCTAATTGAAAATGTTTCAAAAGGAAATTTCAATCAGTGTACAAATCAATTAAATTTAAAACCCTCATGAAACACAATGATTAGAAACCATCTTCTCTCTCATATTGGTTTATGTTCATGAGATTACTAATATGGAGCCTCATACAGATTAGAAACTACCTATATATGTTGCATAATTATAGACAAATTAGCTAAATCTCGAGGTTCTAAGAAGGCCTTTGGTTCTTCTATTTTATATAGCCTAAGCACCTAATGGGGTGGGACAAATCTCCAGAGATTTACGCTATAGGGTGCCAGTGCACAATCTTTTCTTTTTCCTCCATTCTTGAATTTACAAATATCTTGAGCACTATTATGGCTGAGTCTTCTTCATATTAGCAATATCATCTTTTGTCCATAATTAAATTACTTTGCATTCAGTTAAACACCATAAACTTTCACTAATCAATACGCTAAACTCTTATTAGTCTTCTCTATAACTTCTTTACATTTATAATGATTTCTAAATTTGGATAACTCTAAGGAGCCTGTTTGTGGATAATGTTCAACTGATGTTGCAGAACCTTTAACCTAGGAGTATCAGAAGTGATTCTGCCAATCCTAAATGATGTGAAACAGAGGGAAGATTACCTAAATTATAAATGATCAACAATGCCAAGAGTTTTCATCTTCATTTATGAATTTTGGCAGATATGGCTTGATTTACTTCTAATTATTTAACAAAATCCTCATTCAGTGCTCACTGGGTGCAGGCATTGCTCTGTGTTCTTCACAGATATGTACCATCTATACCAAAGTTATTGTTTTAAAACATGACATTAAAACTACCAATATCCCTTCATTTGAAAGATGAGTGGCAACCACAGCAAAAGCTCTTTAGCAACTTTGTTGCACCATGCACAAAAGAAAGCAAATTAGCATTGATAGCACAGGCTCTCATTTATAAAATAATCCCCCCTCTTACATATTCATAGCATTGTAACAATTGATGATTTTTAAATTTCTCTAGAAATCAATCCAGATTAGGAAATTTGACTATCACAATACCTAGTTGTCACCAATCTGACTTTACCCACAGGAACAGAGCACTGCTTCATTACCTTTCTATCTTACATTGATCTTGTTTCATGGTGAGATTCAAACTCTAAGAATTCACAAACTCCAAGTGGTTCACACCTCCTAGAAAGGTTTCCTTGGGGAGCCATTTGTTCCATATTTAAGTTCCAGGAGCTCCCATAAGCCTCACAGAGGCAATGCTATACAGATGGGACTGAAAGACAAGGGAGGTAGCTCCCTAAAATAAATACAAAGGTAATTTAAATGTTTCCTAATAACTTCCACACTGCAGCGGGGAGATCAGGTAAATAGGCCATCACTTTCACACTCACTATGCTAAGATGCAAGCATATCAACCTTGTATCTGATAGAACCTAGCTACTCTAAAACCAAAGAGAATGGAACGGTGCCAGTGTGGAAGGTGGCAATAGCACCAAGGACTCAGACACATCTAGTTCCTACACTTCTGCATTCTGCTTCAAGAAATGAGGCCCACCTATAAGGGAGAAAAAAACAAAAACCTAAAACTGGGAAGACGAAAACAAGACATCCACAAGCAAAGAGGGATAGAGGCTGGTCACATGGAAACTCGCTGCTGAAAAGCTGAGCAAGTTCAATGTCAGAAACAAAGGACAAAACAAAAGTTGAAATAAAAAGAACTGAAAAAGCAACACCATACTGATATTTAGAGTTCCCTTTGGAAAAAAAAAAAGAAATTAAATAAAAGTAACTTGTTAGAAGGGAATGCTTTTTGTTATTTCTTATGCTTCTTTCCTATAAGGCAAGGATATTAGGGTCTTTCCAGCTTCTTGCTGCCCCCTTCCTCACCACGGTCTGGGGGAGGAGTGGCATACGTGCTTGGTAAATGCAGACAAGAGTTAGGGAACTTACTGTTCTGGATGGCCTGCCCCACTTTAGCACTGCCAAAATGGTGTGTGGGGAGACAGTCTGCCCAGTTCTGGGTTCAAGATCAAAGAGCTCACTAGAATTAACAGACCCAAAGCTCCTTCATTCAACCTGAACTCTACCAGAGGCAAAGGCTCACAGGGCACTCTTCCACACATAGGGCTACTTCTGGAGAGAATCAGGTTGTTAGCTTGTTCAAGATCCCTATCCTTCAACTTCCCCACTGCTTTTTCACCAGTAAATCTCCAGCCATCTCTTTCCCAAGCTCCTCCTACACTCTTGCAGCTGTCTTCTTGTCCCTATCAAAAACTACTTCCATTTGCTTCATTCACACCTACATGTAAATGACTGATTATAGTGTGCTAGCTCATCAGAATCCATCCCTTCAGATCACTCAGGATTCTTTAAGATACCAGACCCAGAAGACCTCAAAATAAACCTAACGTCCTTGTAGGAAATGCATAGCAATGGGGCAACCAGAAATAACAAATTTACTTGAGAAAAGTTACTGATTTCACCCAATGTGCTTTTGTGGTGGGAATCTGGGACTATGCATTTCAAAGTGTATTTTTACCAAATAAGCAAATAATTGAGAAGGAGAAAGATTATGTCAAAAATACATTTTTTTTCCTAGCTAACTTGTAGTCATTCTTTAAGACTGATTTTAAATGTTGCTCCATTGTTATGATCTGATTCTGTTAAGATTTTCCCACATGTGGCAAAGTTCTTCCTCAGCCATGCCTTCCACAAAGGTCACAGGGCTCTTCTCTCATTTTCCACATTGTCTTGGTTTGTCTGCATATCCACCTGCCCCATTAACTTATGATCTCTTCAAGGATGCAGGCAGTATCTTGTTGTCTATGCATTTTCAGCCTAATACCCAGAAGTTTATCATAAATGTTTGGGTTGTTGAATGGAATGTTACCAACTGGTCAGAGCTCAATGAGAAAGAAAAGAAGGCAGCTCACATGTCTTGAAAAAATTAATCTTTTCTTGGGAAAACAAGAAGTATCAAAGAAACTCTAGCAGTCAGAAAAAAAAAAAAACAGAAGAATGGAAAGAGAAGAAAAACTTAACACAATAGAGGGGTGCATGACTGGCTCAGTCAGAAGAGCCTGTGATTCTTGATCTCAGGTTCATAAGTTTGAGCCCCACATTAGGCATAGAGATTACTTAAATAAATAAATAAACCTAAAAAAATAAAAATAAAAAGTAGAATCTGCTTTAAAATAAAAAAAAGAACACAACAGAAATAATTTCAGAGGCAGATAAGACCATGGTAGCCACATTTAGAAGTATCAAAGGGGATGGAATACTCAGAACTGTGACAGCAGAGAAGACAGCTCCCCATTGAGACAGAATGGAGAGTGGCAGGCACCAGGACAACAAGGCAGATGATTAGGACCGCTCTGACCTGAGAACAAACAGCCATAGCCATGGACCTTAAGCAGTCCATCTACTTCTATCTAGGAAACTTGGCTGGAAAAACTGTTAACTCTCTTAAGCAGTATAGCCAAGGTCAAAGGCCTGTACCTTAAGCTAGAGAGCTAAAATCCCAAAGAGGAATTTTAATAAGTATGAAAGAATTTTTAAAAAATTAAGGGTCTTCCATTTAAGGATCTGGATCTTTTGATTAATAAAGAACAAAGACAAAATTGAATAAACACCGAAAAAGTCAAATGTTAATAACTTTTATATTATTCAGCCTTAAAAAGGAAAGAAATTCTGACACATGCATGAACCTTGAGGTCACTATGCTAAATGAAATAAGTCAGTCACAAAAAGACAAATACAGTATGATTCCACTTACATATCTAAAGTAGTCAAATTCATAGAAACAAAAAGTAAAATGGTGGTTGCCAGAGGCTGAGGTGAGGGGGTGTTATTGTTTAATGGGTATAGAGTTTTACAAGAGAAAAACATTCTGGAGATAGGTTGCACAACAATGTGAATATACTTAACACTACTGAACACTTAGAAATGGTTAAGATGATAAATTTTATGTTATGTACTTTTTACCCAATAAAAAATAAAAATAAATTTTCATATGAATAATTTTATTATAAATCAATAATATCACAAATAATTGTTGTTCAATTGACTTTAAGACACAGAGAAGAAAGAAACATTTCAATTATAATCCAAATCAGATTAATATATTGGAATCAATGGACTGTCTTAAATTTTCACAGAAGTAACAAATATTTCTCTTAAAAAAAAGTCAAAAGTCCAAACCTACAATCAGTATGCTTTTGGTTTATTTCATAGTTAAATCTTGAATTTGGTTTAAAATACACAAGGTAAAAACTCTCTGAAAATGGAAGTATTCACTATTTTCCTACCCACCCCAAAAACTAGATAAATTTTGCATTCTTCTACATTTCTCTCAGATTTTGTGCTTGGATTACTTTTTTTCTTTGGGCCTTTCAGAAGTGCCTGAAACCTATTTCTTAATACGTATGCTATGAGGGGAAAAAAAAAACACATTTGTTTGATTGGAAATATTTAGGGGTGAGCAGAAAAATCTGCATTCCTGCTGACAATTTCTATACTAAGTTTGGCCCAGTGGGATTAGAAGTCTCTGAGATATTAAACCTTGGAAAGAAGAATTTGTAATGGAAAGGCTGAAAGAACTTAATTATAGCCAGTAGCACCACTTGAATGCTTTAAGCATACTCAAATGTGCTGCGTTATCATAAGATCTTCAAAAAAGAAAAAAAAAAAGAATTGAGGGAAGTTATGGATGAGACCTTACAGACATCACCAACGAAGCAGTTTCACCTCTGGGTCATTTGGGTTGGTCAGACTAAACACAGAGGAACGTCTACAGTGCTATTCAGGGAGCTAAGAGAGATGCCACACTTGTTTAGACTCCTGGGATCACTAAAGTCATTTTCAAATGACTTTAGTTAACTCCTCACAGGTATTTTGCTCAGGATACCTGCCTGTGTATCTTTGGTATCTAGATTGGAAGAATTAATTGAGTTTCTCTTCTTTTAAAATGGAGGGCACACATTGAAAGGTTTTTGTATTTATTGGCAAGAATACCATCCTCCTATAATATATCTTAGAGTTGCCCCTAGAATAGATCATTCTATGTCATGTTCCCTATTTCTTGCTTTTCCTCCCTTTCAGCAGTAAAGACTTGCCCAATCCCCCTGACTCAGTGCCACTTCTGAGCTGAGAAACATAATGATCTGTTCACAGGAAAACACACAAGAACATTTCCTACCCACAACTCAGCTGAATAGAGGCCTCTGCAGGAAGGATCCATCTCCACCATATGCACACACATAGTGCTGGGGAACCAGTTCCTGTACCTGGCAAGAAGAAAATATCCTTCAAGTCCAATAATCCCTATATAAGACTATTCAGATATTACCTATTTTCTGAGAGGTGCTGTCATTCCCTTGACCTATCTAAATCCTGGAATCCAGTCCCTCATCTATCTTAATCACCTTTGTTGAAAGTTCTTTCTCACCTTGATTGACTTCATAACTATTGTTCCTTTAGATTTTTTTGTATCTAAGATCACAGACTTCCAGAGTCAGCTTGATTTCCTGGCCTCCAAACACACGGTGTGATTCTATTCCTTGCTTGCCATCAATTTTATGACCCTTAATATGACTTATTATTTTCCAAACCTTAGTCTAAACTCTTGAAGTGGCACCTGGGTGGCTCAGCCGTTAGGCATCTGCCTTCGGCTCAGGTCATGATCCCAGGGTCCTGGGATCCAGCCCCACGTCGGGCTCCCTGCTCAGCGGAAAGCCTGCTTCTCCCTCTCCCACTCCCCCTGCTTGTGTTCCCTCTCTCGCTGTGTCTCTCTCTGTCAAATAAAGAAATAAAATCTTTAAAAAATAAACTCTTGAAAACTACTAAAACTTAATTTTCCGAAACCTGAACCCCCTCCCAACACACACCCAAATCTTTCCTATTCCTGCGTCTCTGCCTAACTCAGCCTTTTTCTTCTCTCATCCATTCCATGGAGCAAAACAACCCTTCTTGAATTTACCAGAATTGGGGGGAGGGGGGGAGTTGTAGATAAATCTTCCATGCTCCTAATTTCAAGTGAGAACTCCAAATCTGCAAAAGTAACATGATGAAGTCCAGATTAAAGTATTTTCTTCATCATTCAGATGAATTTCTGCAGTCAGCTGGGGTGAAATGATTAAAGTTGTAACCAGGAGCAGACTCCAGGCCATTTCTTGCTTGCCTGGGAAACCTTTTTAATGTAACAACTTCAGATCACTCTGTCCCTTGAGGCATCTCTCCTGCACCTATTAGCCTATAAAGAACACCTTCAATAGGAATATCTACCTAAAAGACAACTGGAAAATAGAGGAAATTTTATAAAAAGCCAGCCTCTGTGCTGAAGGTCAAATAATCTAGAGTCTACCCTTAAAAAAAAGAAAGTCAGGTCACTCCCTTCTTAATATATATTATTTATTCATATATATTCATCTTTTTTTACTGTCAAATAGTGAGAACCTACCATGTGCCTACCACATTCTAGGCACTGGGGATGCATCACATGGAACTAGACAGGAGCCTTGCCCTCAAGGAGCAGATCTTCCCATGGCTATTTGACTGATTTGACTAGTTCTTTTTATTCTTTATCTTCTTTTATTGACCATATCAGGAGCAGCTGTGAAACCCATTTGTGCTTGTAGCTACTCTCATTTCTTTATTCATTTATTTATGGTCTCTCGTCATATCACAACTTCTAGGCTAAGCTTTTTTGTTTTTACTTTTAATATGCTTTTCCAAAATAAATTGCTCACTTTGAGGGAGTTTTAGCATCATAAAAGACACTTCAGTGGCCCTCCTTAAAGCTGTAAGTGCCCAGCTAGCTAAAGATAGCGTGTTGATATTGAACCACATCTACAAGTCTGATGTAAAATGATGTAATGGGGTTTCATTAAGGTCATCTTCCATTAGAGGGCATTAGTTTGCCTTTAAGACAAATCAAACCAAACCAAACAAACCATCACCACAATATAGAAAATATAGTAACTCTTATGCCACTTTCAGATTATCTGATCAAATCCCTCATCTAAACAACCTTTCCTTAGCATTTGAGCCTGCTTAACTTTCCCTACTCTTCCCTTCCCCCCAACCTCACTCAGGGCAAGCTACAGAAATACACTCATTTTAGTACTAGCCTGGAGAGTCTAACAAAGGTAAGGATTCTGAAAAATGCAGACAACGCATTTTTAAATCAAATATGAGATTTTTTTTCATTGCCTGCTCTAAGGATTCTCTGTGATGTAGTTCTGCCTCTAACACAAAATATTTTACAAAAATTAAAATTTCTGAAGAATAACTTTAAAAAGAAGAGAGACTTCCTTCTCGTGTGTTTTGGGTTCCATGGCAACAGCACATTCAGGCTAATGAAGATGGGATTCATGTTTATTGAGAACTTTATAGATTCACTTCCAAAGTCTGCCATGGTTGTCTTATTTATCTTCATACAACCCTAGGGAGTATTATTAACCCTCTTCATATAGATGAGGAGACTGAGGGTTAAAAAAAAATCAGAGTAGATAAAATTAGTCTTAAGTTGGACCTTAATTAGTAACATTTTCCTCTCCTCTTTCCCTTCTCTATATGCCACTATGCCCTCCTTCACACATGTACACAAACACATACACCACAACATACAGTGTTATTCCAAGAGCTTAGGTTATCCACATGTCTACTAAAAAGTTAAGTTACTCTATAAGGAAATCACTCTGTTGTGTTAAAACTGGCTGAACCAAAGACAAACCTGGAAATCTTAGAAATCATTATATTCTGAACTAACTCAAACATCTTTCTCTAGACGCCAAATCAGATTTCTAGCTGATTTTTCATGATGAACTTCACACATGCACTGCTTAGGTGGAGTACAGGGAATAAAATACCAATATGTAGTTCTCTTCTGTTTCATATAGATCAAAGCAAAGCTTCCCCTGCCTCATAATTCCCGTGAAATTGGAATTCACCTCTCTCAGACTTAATATCTTTCTTTTTTCCCCACAGTGAAGACATGCTACCAGTCAGAAGACCCATGCAGAGGCTCAAAGCCTTGGTACTTTGTGCCTCAGGCCTCTCACTAAGAAAACTAAGTGTAAGAACTTTATCTCCAATAGTTCCTGCCTTTTGTGACATCTCTCCTGGGTCTCTTCACCCCTAAATTCTTCATTTCTTTTCAGAATTTAGCAGAAAAGCACTTTTCCCTGCCTGTTTATCTCAATGTCTGTCTCTCACTGCTAGTATTTATTGCTTATCACTGTAAGTCTTTATTGAATGTAATCTGTTTGGGGATATAGTTGGCATGAAAGATGCTCCACCAAATGAAGTTGTAAAGTATTATACATAAATACTTAATTCCTAGATTTATTTATTATCATCATTACTTATTTACCACTATAGGCACATAGGACACCTTTGAAAGGAATAAATCTGGTCAGTTGCTCTCCCAAATTTTATCAGAATATTCCTTTATCAGAATATTTCCCAAATTGTATCAAAATATCTTATAAGATATAAATTAATGTCAATACATATTTATTAATGTTCTTCACATGACTAGCACACATGATAGTTTACAAAAAAATATACATCTATGGTATCTCATGTAATCTTTTTAATTATTTAATCTTCCCAGCTATCCAATGCTAAAACAGTTTTGGTTGCTATATGACAGTCCAGGAAAGTGAGACTCTGAAAGTTTGGAAGATATAGCAAAAGTCACATAAATAATGAGTTTCAGAGCTGGACTCAAACCTAGGTCTCCCATTCCAAGTACTAAGCATTTCTGCCCCCCTCCATGGCTGCCTATAGGATCAGCAGGATGAAAGGAAATCAAGCAAGGTCGGGGGAGAAACAAAATGGGCCTCATCATCTCCTCTGTGAAGCTTTCATAAGAGTGTATGGTTTGGTGTGGATTTATGTTTCATATTCAGCTAAATTAACTTAGATTTGTATTTAATTCAGGGTCATTGGAGCCTAAGTGTAAATTTGGGATTCCCCACACTGAATTTTTATTTGCCACAGTAGGCATGCTAGAAAGAATGCAATTAGCCCTAATTAGTATACTAATTAGTATAACTAGTAAGTTCTTTTCTCTGTGTGCCCAAGAAATGCTGGAGATACCTAGGATACAATTATGTCATTAATTATGACATATGGAATGAGCCCATGTCATTAAGTGGACATAGGATTGGGACCCTTATCAAAGAGGGGTGTGCCAAGCAAAGGGGGATACAAGTCCATGTGGAATACAGAAATGGTGGTATTGGTTCATATAAGTAAAAATGCATACTTGGAAGTCTGATGGACTTTGGACTTACAATCAATTCCAATCATTTTATCCCATAAGTCCTCACTCCATGGTAGATAAAGAGAAATAGAGGCAAAAAATTCTATACAGTCATAGCCATTTTAGAGGATTCATGGAAGCATCCTGTTGGAATGGTAAACCCATAGCCTTCTGCAACTTCTTGTTTGTCTGTTTTCTGTATATCTCTCCTTATACAGGAGAGTCTTTAACATGGCAAACTACTTTTCCATTCTTCTCCAGGAATTCCTACACTAAATCCAGTCTCCCATCCTCATTCATTCTCTAAAAGGAATAGGAACACAAGTTCTAAATTTCCATAGGAAGTCTACTGAACAAACCAGAAGAGAGAATTCAGAACAATCCTTGCTCTTGTCACTGTGAGCTATGCAAACAATCTTTGCTTATATAATACTTTTCAATGTAATGATTTACAATGAAACTCCAGCTCTAGAAACTATCTTACCTCAAAAAGTCATCCCATAACCCCGCATAGCCAGAGGAATATTGAAAAAGAAAAGCAAAGCCGGTGGCATCACAATTCCGGACTTCAAGCTCTATTACAAAGCTGTCATCATCAAGACAGCATGGTACTGGCACAAAAACAGACACATAGATCAATGGAACAGAATAGAGAGCCCAGAAATGGACCCTCAACTCTATGGTCAACTAATCTTCGACAAAGCAGGAAAGAATGTCCAATGGAACAAAGACAGTCTCTTCAACAAATGGTGTTGGGAAAATTGGACAGCCACATGCAGAAGAATGAAACTGGACCACTTCCTTACACCACACACAAAAATAGACTCCAAATGGTTGAAAGACCTCAATGTGAGACAGGAGTCCATCAAAATCCTAAAGGAGAACACAGGCAGCAACCTCTTTGACCTCAGCCGAAGCAACTTCTTCCTAGAAACATCGCCAAAGGCAAGGGAAGCAAGGGCAAAAATGAACTATTGGGACTTCATCAAGATAAAAAGCTTTTGCAAAGCAAAGGAAACAGTTAACAAAACCAAAAGACAACCGACAGAATGGGAGAAGATATTTGCAAATGACATATCAGATAAAGGGCTAGTATCCAAAATCTATAAAGAACTCATCAAACTCAACACCCAAAGAACAAAGAATCCAATCAAGAAATGGGCAGAAGACATGAACAGACATTTTTCCAAAGAAGACATCCAAATGGCCAACAGACACATGAAAAAGTGCTCAATATCGCTCGGCATCAGGGAAATCCAAATCAAAACCTCCATGAGATACCACCTCACACCAGTCAGAATGGCTAAAATGAACAAGTCAGGAAACGACAGATGTTGGCGGGGATGCGGAGAAAGGGGAACCCTCCTACACTGTTGGTGGGAATGCAAACTGGTGCAGCCACTCTGGAAAACTGTATGGAGGTTCCTCAAAAAGTTGAAAATAGAGCTACCATATGATCCAGCAATTGCACTACTGGGTATTTACCCCAAAGATACAAAAGTAGGGATCCGAAGGGGTACATGCACCCCGATGTTTATAGCAGCAATGTCCACAATAGCCAAACTGTGGAAAGAGCCAAGATGTCCATCAACAGATGAATGGATAAAGAAGATGTGGTATATATACACAATGGAATATTATGCAGCCATCAAAAGGAATGAGATCTTGCCATTTGCAACGACGTGGATGGAACTGGAGGGTATTATGTTGAGTGAAATAAGTCAAACAGAGAAAGACATGTATCATATGATCTCACTGATATGAGGAATTCTTAATCGCAGGAAACAAACTGAGTGTTGTTGGAGTGGGGGTTGGGGTGGGAGGGATGGGGGGACTGGGTGATAGACACTGGGGAGGGTATGTGCTCTGGTAAGCGCTGTGAATTGTGCAAGACTGTTGAATCTCAGATCTGTACCTCTGAAACAAATAATGCAATATATGTTAAGGAAAAAAAAAAGAAGAAGAAGAAGGTAGCGGGAGGGGAAGAATGAAGCGGGGGAAATAGGAGGGGTAGACGAACCATGAGAGACGATGGACTCTGAAAAACAAACAGGGTTCTAGAGGGGAGGGGGGTGGGAGGATGGGTTAGCCTGGTGGTGGGTATTGAGGAGGGCACATTCTGCATGGAGCACTGGGTGTTATGCACAAACAATGAATCATGGAACACTTCATCTAAAACTAATGTTGTAATGTATGGGGATTAACATAAGAATAAAAAAATGAAAAAAAAAAAAAAAAAAGTCATCCCATATTGGGACACCTGGGTGGCTCAGTTGGTTGAACAGCTGACTCTTGGTTTTGGCTCAAGTCATGAGCTCATGGGTCGTGAGATGGAGCACGGCATTGGGCTCCACTCTCAACAGGGAGTCTGCTTGAAGATTCTCTTCCTCTGCCCCTCCCCCTCCACACTCTCTCTCAAATAAATAAATAAATCTTTAAAAAAAAAGTCATCCCATATTACCTCTTCCTAAAGGAGTGTTTCAGTGCAAACCCCAAAGGCCATGAACATGCTACTCCACAAAAGAAATAAATTAACTATTGAATCTTACACTGGCAGTCAATCCAGCACATTAAATCCCAGAAAAATACACTTCCTGGGAAATATGATTCATTTCATAATAAAATAAATTAAATTGTCACCTTGAGCTGAAAAATAATTATACTTGAACTAAGCATAACAGACCAGATACATGCATTTTGGACAAGAAAAACAAAGTAAAAGTGGTAAGTAGAAAGCGTAATTTCTCAGTTCACATAGAAGCCATCAGAAAGAAAAATAAAGAAAGGGAAAATACGAATATAATAAATCATGTATGTGGACAAACAATGTAAATGTTTTTCATGTTTTCTATTCACATCAATGATTTTAGTTCTGCAATCAAAAAGAACTTAGGAAATATGCAGGTTCAAAATTGGGTACCAAAATAATTAACTGATTCTTGATTGGTAAAAATTAAGCTATTATTAGCTATAGCTATACAATACAGCTATATGTGAGACCATGTGATATATTAATCCACAAGCCATTAATAGAGTTAGCAATAGTTTAATTTACTGAATTTACTTATATCCCTAAAACAATAACTCTATGATTTTATATCTTAAAATTTATAAGTAATTTGTTAGTTGAAAAAATAGAAATTATTTCCTTCTATTTCAAGATTATAGATCAATAGCTTTTTAAAGAAAAATATTTTATAAAATATAATTTTCAAAATCAAAAAAGAATCCTCATTTAGCCATGATCTCTCTCTACAGTTTCTCCTTTGAGCTTTTTTTATTGTCAATAACAGCTAAATTTTTCAAAATTTAATTCTACATAGCCAAAATGGTTTGACCATTATAACCCTACTAACTGGCTAACATCTAATGTCTACTGTTTGTGTTTATTAAATTAATGTGGCTTAATAACTGATCTGATTTGGGTTTATTCAAACAAACTGAACTGAAAATAACTGTATGAATTCAACTAATTTGGACATATTTCAGGTTTAATCAAATAGCAAGCAATCAATAGTCAAATCTGGCTTAAAGTATACCCTGAAAGAAAGACAAATAGGTCTCTGTGGTGGAATCAGTTTTGGTGCCCTAACTAGATCCCCTTTACTGGGACAATACATCCATCTCTCCAAGATACCAACCAGTGACTTAATGGCAAATTGTTTGCATCAGATTTTCCAACTTGGAAAGGGGAGAGAGGCTTTCTGATCAGGATTAACACACACAGTATAGATTTGCCTTTCTTGCCACAGGTTCTCAGCAGGTACTACTGTCCAAGGGTTCACAGAGTGTCTGATCTAGAGTCATAGAATTCTGCACATTATCATTCCTGATTGAGAGATCCACTTTATGGCCAAGAAGGTAGGGCATGAGCATGTTTGTATGGGGTACACAGTCCTACCACTTTCTATACTATCAAGAAGCTATTGTCCAAATAGAGTGATGAAACAGCCTCTTAAAGATACAACTGAGACATCAGGTCAAAGATGATGCTGTGAGAGTAGGTGCTATCCTGCAAGATTTGGTAAATTCCTTAAATCCAGGGCATCACTTGGTGTTGTGTCCCCAGTAAATAAAATACATAGGTCCACATATTAAATAGTAGAAATGTAGGAGTAACCCCACTCACCATCACTTCTAGTGACTCCCTGGAGGAATTTGTGCTTCCCATCCCTATATGTTATGGTCTCTGAGTCTAGAGGTCCGGAATGCAAGATGGAGAGCACTCCTATCCATAGTAGGAAGAACCAAGAACACAAGAACACAGTAAATCTTCAACTAAACTCAAAGCAATGGCTGCCACTAATCACATTGGGCTCCTTATGTCAGTAGTCTAGCAGGTACAAAAAGGAGCTACCAAGAAAATCAACCCTCATCATCATGAGGAAGAAATACCACCTAATAAAGAGGGATATATAATAATTATGTCTGACACATCTGCTGGGGTATCTCTTGGCACATCCATGCCCATTTGTGACTGTAAATGGGCAAGGAGAGCAACTCTAGTTTCAAAAAGGCATGGTAACCAGAAACCTAGGCTCCTCAGAGATGACATCTGCATCAACCCAGAAGGCAAGTCCCCTAGACAAGCCAGAAGTGCTAGCTAAGGGTGAGGGGAATCAGAAATGTGTGGCAGAGGAGGGAGAAAATGAGTATTAAATAGGACATTGATACCAATCACAGTAGCAGGGGCTGTCATTTATCTCACCAACCCTCCTCTTTTGTTTCTCCAGGAATAGTGACCACAAGATCTGTATGGTTGGAGTAAATTTAATGTGAGAAGCAAGTGGACCTAAGCAGTGCAAGGGGTAGCCTATGATAAATGCTGGTTTGATGCTCTACACAGATCCTCTTAACCAGAGCAGGGCACTCATCTCCCAGCTGCTATGAGTGTTGGCTGCCAAGGGGTTGGTTCATAGCTATGCATCCTCTTCTCCAAAAAGTACCCTCTACTAATAGGAACTGCTTTATCAGGGAAAGTCTACACTCTACCTATCTTCCACCCACATACAGCCAACAACCTATGACTGGCTGAAAGCAGGGCACTAAATACTGCTACCCTTGCCTCAAAGGGAAACAGCTCACTAGCCCACCCCTGTGGATCAAACTAAGGCTAGATTTTGACTTGAGACCACACCATTGCTCAGGTCTTTCTTCTTCCCCCATCTTGCTTCACTCTTAGCCACATGGGTTTTTTTGCAAAACACTTCTTCAATAAATCATGTGCCATGATTATCAAAGGCTTTGCTCCTAAGGAATTGGAACTAAAAAAAAATCTCAAACTTTATCATTTATAAGAATCAACAGAAGAGTTTGTTTTAAATGCACATTCTTTGGCCCTACTTCTAGAAAAGTAAATTTAATAGGTGTATGGTGAGCCTACAGACCACTCTGAGATGCACTGGACTAGACCATTAGCATATACTATCCACAAAGGAAAGCCAGAACCACCAATGACACAGCAATATTCTCAATCAATGCACCTGAGAACAAATTTCTCTACAATTACTCTCAAGGCTTTGATTTTCCAACATAACAAACCTCTAACCTCAACTTTGTGATACGGCTTTCACTCCACTCATGTTTACAACTTCAAAATGTTAATAAAACATGGTAAGTGCAAAAGTCAAAATAAAGTAGAAGAGGTAGCAAGTAAGTAATGGACTGCACATTCTTAATTTAAATCATATATATTTATTCTCTCACTCGGTAACTGAATACTAACCAAATGAATTTGTAACATATTCCAGTCTAGTTTTATTAGGATTTGTGCTGTATGTGTAATGTAAAAACAAAGAAAATATATTGCAACATCAACTTATATTATTCATGCTTATAAAGTTCTGTGTATCTACCCATGCGGTTGAGAAGATGCATTAGGAGTCGATTACAATAACAAGAAAAGGTTATTTGAGTCAAATCAAAACAATAAATGGGGTAGAGAAAAATTGTAAAATATTTGTTTTACTCTTTCCTCCAGTGACACATAAAACATTATCTCCTTCTCTAAGCGATTATGAACATTTCTATTCTGTCATATGGCATAAAGTGGAGATTTGTTTAAAATCATTTATGTTGGGAAAGTTACACAAGCCTCTTTGCACTTCAGAGAAAGTATATTTTTGATCACCTCAATTGTTAAAAACTCACAGTTCTTATTTATAGGAATACTCAGACAGATGGAAATAATAAAAACTGCTTTAAACAACCTCTAACTAATTTGTCACATTTCCACAATTTCCATTTTCTCTGTAAAATATAGCAGCAGTTGCCAACAGGATGCAGAACACTCTTGAATGTTAGGCTACTCTCCACTGTGCCCACCCATTTCCTCTCTTCCACGTGGGCAGTACAATCCATCAAGAGTCAGCTGTGTTTATTCACAAACTTGCCTATGATCCCACTTACTATTATATTATTTAATTTTGCTAAAGATTTCATAAATCTATGAAATATGAGTTCTAAAACAAGTAAACATTTCCTTAAAAACTAAGATGAATACTTTGGAGAGACTTGATAATGTAGACTTGCTTTAAAATTGCTCTCAAATTACAGAGAACTATAAAAAAAAGAGAAAAGTAGTAAGATTAAGAGAATTTTGTATTCCCTCAAATTATTTTACAGGAATCTTGATCTCTTTTGCTCCACTTTAAGGAGTCCCAAGGGATGCCTGGGGAGCTCAGTTGGCTAAGCCTGTCCTGTCCCTTCGGCTCAGGTCATGATCCCAGATCAAGTCCCATATCGGGCTCCTTGCTCAGTAGGGAGCCTGCTTCTCCCTCTGCCTGCTGCTCCCCCTGCTTGTGCTCTCTCTCTCCCTCTCACTCTCTGACAAATAAATAAAATCTTTTAAAAAAAAAGTTTAAAAAAATAAAATAAAGAGTCTCAAACTGGAAATCAATTGCATTGATTTCCAAAATGACAGATCTGAAATGACTATGGTGTACACAAGAAATGCCAGGACTTCCAATCAGATCCATACACCAAACACAGACCTTGGCCTTTGTTGCAATGGCTAATAAACTCACATGTATACAAGTCTATGGACGGAGATTTAGTCAACTTTTCATAATGTTTTACTTTAAGTGATTTTAATTAACTGACAAATGATCAGTGCCAATCACATCTCCATCAAAAATTTCTACCATATCAGGTGGTCCTGGTGACAGGAACAGACAAAATGAGAAGTCACAGGACTTTTTAAATCTTTCTATAAAAAAAGAAAATAAGTCAAAATAAAGAAATATATTCATGGCATTTTTTTTAAAGATTTTATTTATTTGAGAGAGAGAGAGAGCACACATGTGCATAAGTGGGGGGGACAGAGGGAGCAGGAGAAGCAGACTCCCTGCTGAGCGAGGAGCCCAACACAGCCCAACACAGGACCCCAGGATCATGACCTGAGCCCAAGGCAGACGCTTAACCAACTGAGCTACCCAGGCGCCCATGGCATTTCTTTTACGGTAAGCTATTGAACTACATAGGAGACAAAGGAAAAACTGAGCCTTGGTAGAAATGAAACCAGTCAAAAAGTTAACATTTCTTGTAAAATGCATTAAGGCACATGATTAGAAGATTGTTTCCTTTTAAAATGCAAACATCCTGTTTAGGAGCCAAAGTCTGTGAGGAAACGAAAGCACACCTCCTCACTACAAAGGCAGGTATGTCATTCAGATCCGTAGTCTAGGTTTGTAGGTCCAAACCAGGTCTGTAATTTTCTTGTACTTGCTTCAGATCCTTTTAGTTCTCTGTAAATAAACATTACAGAGTTGAAGCCCCCTTTTCTCTCTAGAGGTAACCACTTTCTTGAAGTTGAAATGTACCACCTCCATTATTTTATATTATATATAAAATGTTATTTTATATTATTTAACAGCACTATAGATAGTATTATTTTGTGTTGTAAACTTTGCGTACATGATATCATGATGTACCTATCACTTTGTGATGTTTTTATTCAATGATATTTTCAATATTTATCCATGTTAATATAAACATATATTAATGAGTATCACTTATTTCAAAAACACTGTATTGCATCACAGTTTATCCACACATCTGTTAGTAGATATTTAAGTAATTTTCAAATTTTAGCTGTTAAAAACAATGCTGAAACAAACAGCATTGCACACACATTCAAACATTTATTTAATTCAGAATCCCAAACTTCATCTTGGTCTTTCTCAATCACGATCTCCAGGGAGAAGATTGGGAAGATGTATGTTTAATAAGTTCCCTCACCCACCCACTCTGAGTGATTCTTATCCTCAGGGAAGTTTAGGGGAAAACACTCTAGACTAATAGCATACATGTAGAAGTAAAAATACTGAGTCATAGTAATGCCCATCTTCCATTTTACAAGATATTGTAAAATTACACTTCAAAGTAGAAGTTGTAATTTACATGCCCACAAACAGGATATGATTCTCATTTCCCCACAGCTTTGTCAACATTTGGCATTGTCACAGTTTAGGTCTTTACCACTCCGGTGGATGTAAAATAGTACTCTGCTGTTGTTTTAATTTGCAGTTTGCTTTCTGGTTACCTGTAAAATTGAGAAGACTTTTACCTATAAATAACTGGCCATCGGAATTTCCTCCTTGTGAATTGTTTGCCTGTTTTAGGAAGTTGTTTTTCTCTTATTGATTTGTAAGAATATATACATTCTGGATACAAAAGTTGAATATTACAAAGCTTAATGAAACAAAATTTAAAATCTTTTGCCCACCCATCCAATTCATGAATTTTTCTCCCGAGAATCAATCATTTTATATCCTTTTAGTAGTTTTTCCAAAATATATCCATTTTTCTAAATAATATGATTATATATTTTTTGATTTATTAGTTCTAGATATTATTTTTATTTACTTCCTATATGGAAGGTAAAGGTTAAGCATTCTTACATCATTACCTCATCCCCCCAATAAATCATAACTCAGTTTTTTATTAAAATATTATAACTTAGAATGTTATGACTATATAAATATTGGTCATTGCTGAGATCATTACTATTATTATATTTCCTTTCTTTGCATAACTTTTGTTCTTCCTGGAATAAGTAATTACCTTACTTCTTCATATGCTTTCCTTTCATTAATTCTCTCTAGATTTTCCAACCTCTCTCAATCCTATTTTCTATATAAATACGTCAAGTTATCTTCCCTTTCTTCTAAAACCCTCTGTCCACCTGCTCCAATTTGGGCTGCTTATTCTCTGAACTGGATGCTTAGCTCTTGGTCTGGGGCCTCTTACTTTACCCTGAGAAATTGCCTTCACCTCTCCCCTGTGTGAGATCCCATTTCCTAGATTTCATCTTCTTCTTTCTTGGTTTATTCCATTATTTCAGCAGAGTACATCCTCCCATAACTTCCTGAGACATTTATGACACCTTACAGTCTTAAAATATGTTTATTCTATCTCTGTTTTAGTTTTATTTTTTTAGTTAGTTTTATTTCTTGGGATATATTTTAAATATTATTTTATAAATATTTAAATATATGTTACTTATATTTCCAACTTCCTGGGAAGATGGCAGAGTGGGAGGATCCTAAACTCAACTCATCCCATGGATACACCTAGATAAAAGCCACACCAGTGTAAATAACACAGAAAAGACCCAAAGACTGGCCTAATAGACTCTCCACAGCTAAATGTACAGAAGAGGCCACACTGAAGAGGGTAGGAAAGGCAGAGACATGCTTAGCAGCCAAAGGGACATGTAGACTGTCCACAGAAGGGAGGAAGGAACACCATGGGTGTGGAGAGGAGAGAGAAGCAGATCCTTATACCAGGAAACCCAGGCATGGGGAACCACATGGGGAAGACAAATTCCCATAACATGTGGCTTTTAAAACTAGAGAGGCCTAACAATCAGTGAGGCTTAACACCTGGAACTTTACAAAAAGCAGTGGCTTGGCTCTGGGAGAGCCAGGTGGGTGCAGTCACTGCCCTAAAAAGACAGCACAACAAGCAGACCCACTGAGACACAACATAGAAGCAGCAGTTTGAAAAATGCCTGGGGTATATGGGAAAGAGATTTATTTGCTAATCTCAAAGCATGTGCTGGAGAGGCAAGGAACATTGGGAGACTTCTCCTAAAACAAAAGAGCTGTCAGGTGCCATTTCCCTTTCCCGCCCCCCATCCTGGATACACGGACACCTGTGAGAACCAGTGCAGTGTAAACACTCTCCACCTAGCTTGCTAGCAGCTGGACCCCACATTCTCCTATGGAAACACCCCCTCCACCTGGCCAGGCTGGCAGGAGTCTGCCCAGCAGCTGTAAGTCCCTTCCCACAGCTTGCAGCCTGCCATTGCATTCTCCTGTTGACCTGTCTCCTCTAATATGCCCTTGGTAGAGCCCATCTAAAGCCAGACTACAAACCTCACAGAGGGCAAGTAGCCCTGACAGGGGCCAGAACTACTCCAAAGTGACTCCTGCCCCAGAGAGAGGGAAAGATAACCACACACACACAGACGTCCAACTGTGGCCCCAGCAGTGGGCTGGGGGCAGAAATCTAGTCTGACCACAGGCCCTGCCCACCAACGAAAGCTTCTCAGGGGATAACACAGGGAAAGCACCCTACAGTTTAGTGCTACTGCAGCTATGGCAAACACTTGGTTTGACTCAACTCAAACCAAAGGTAGCCTCAGACTAACACACTAACAACACAGTGACCAAACGCTGCTCACAACAGGAATAGAGAAGAGAGCCATTACAGACGACTAGACTGAAGGCAAATGCTGCTCAGCCATGACTGTAGGAAGCACAGAGCACACACAGGAAACACCTCTGAACAGTCAGGTTCTGGTGAATAGAGGACATTTGCACTTCAGGGCACTGCAGGGCATCTTCTTCATGAGTCTACTACTTTCAGAAACAGGAGATGTAGCTGACTTTCCTAATATATAGGAAAGATACAGGGAGTTAGACAAGATGAGGAGACAGAGGACTATGTTCCAAAGGAAAGAATGGGACAAAATCATAGCAATAGAACTAAAAGAGACAGAGATAAGGAATATACCTGATAGAAAATTTAAAGTAATGGTTATAAAGATATTCACTGGATTTGAGAAAAGGATGAGACCCTCAACAAAGAGATAGAAAATAAAAAAAAAAAGAACCAGAGATGAAGAACTCAATAATTGAAATTAAAAACACACTAGATGGAATAGATGTAGACTAGAGGAAGCAGAAGAACAGATCAGGGGACCTGGAGTACAGAGTAATGGAAAGCAATCACACTGAACAAGAGTGACAAAAAATAAGAAAAGATGAAAAAAGACTGAGGGAACACAGCAACACCATTAAGCACAATAACATTTGCATTAGAGGGATCCCAGAAAAAGAAGAAGGGGCAGAAGATTCATTTGAAGAAATAATAGCTGAAAGTTTCCCAAATCTGGGAAAGAAAACAGAAATCCAGATCAAGAAGGCATAGAGAGCCCCCAACAAAATCAACCTGAGGAAGTCCCCACCAAGACATAATAATTAAAATGCAAAAAGTAGTGATAACGACAATCAAGAAATGCGTAGAAGACATGAACAGACATTTCTGCAAAGAAGACATCCAAATGGCCAAAAGGCACATGAAAAAGTGCTCAACATCACTCGGCATCAGGGAAATACAAATCAAAATGACAATGAGATACCACCTCACACCAGTCGGAAAGGCTAAAATTAACAAGTCAGGAAACGACAGATGTTGGCGACGATGCGGAGAAAGGGGAACCCTCCTACACTGTTGGTGGGAATGCAAGCTGGTGCAGCCACTCTGGAAAACAGTATAGAGGTTCCTCAAAAAGTTAAAAATAGAGCTACCCTATGACCCAGCAATTACACTACTGGGTATTTACCCCAAAGTTACAAATGTAGTCATCCAAAGGGGCACATGCACCCCAATGTTTATAGAAGCAATGTCCACAATAGCCAAACTATGGAAAGAGCCTAGATGTCCATCAACAGATGAATGGATAAAGAAGATGTGGTGTGTGTGTGTATATATATATATATATATATATATATATATACACACAATGGAATATTATGCAACCATCAAAAAAATGAAATCTTGCCATTTGCAATGACATGGATAGAACTAGAGGGTATTATGCTAAGCGAAATAAGTCAATCAGAGAAAGACAAGTATCATATGATCTCACTGATATGAGAAATTTGAGAAACAAGACAGAGGATCATATAGGAAGGGAGGGAAAAATGAAACAAGATGAAACCAAAGAGGGAGACAAACCATAGGAGACTCTTAATCTCAGGAAACAAACTGAGGGTAGCTAGAGAGGAGGGGGTTGGGAGGGATGGAGAGGCTGGGTGATGGACATTGGGGAGGGTATGTACTATGGTGAGCGCTGTGAATTGTGTAAGACTGATGAATCACAGACCTGTACCCCTGAAACAAATAATACATTATATGTTAATAAAAAATTTAAAAATACATAAATAAATAAATAAAATTTTTTAAAAAGTAGTGATAGAGATTTTAAAAACAACAAAAGAAAAAAAATTACATACAAAGGAAACCCCATATGACTATCAACTGATTTTTGATAGCAAAGCAGCAAAATCAAGTATATCTATAAAAATCAGTCAAGGAATTCACAAAATAAAAGAATGTAAAATATGACACCATATACATAAAATGTATTGGGGAGAGGAATGAAGAATGGGTTCAAATTTAAGTGACCATCAACTTACTATAAACCGCTATACACATAAGATGTTATATACAAACCTAATGGTAACCACAAATCAAAAACCGGCAATAGATACAAAAAAAAGAGAAAGGAATCCAAGTATATGACTAAAGAAAGGCAGCAAACCATGAGAGAAGAGAGCAAAAAAAGAAAGGAACAGAGAGGAACTATAAAAACAATCATAAAACAAGTAACAATGTCAGTAAGTACATACCTATCAATAATTTACTTTGAGGGTGCCTGGGTGGCTCAATTGGTTAAGCATCCAACTTGATCTCAGCTCAGGTCTTGATCTCAGAGTTGTGAGTTTGGGCCCCACACCCACTATGAAGCCTACATTAAAAATAATAATAGTAGGGGGGAAAAGATGGCAGAGGAGTAGGGGATCCTAATCCAACTGGTCCCTGGAACTGAGCTGGATATCTACCAGACCACTCCAAACACCCATGAAATCAGCTTGAGATGTAAGAAGATAGATCTGGATCTCTACAAACAGAATATTGCAGGCATTTGGTTTCAAGGTATGAAGCAGGGAGCCATGATTCCATGGGCAGATATCGGAGGATAAACGGCAGGGGGAAGGAGACAGTCATCGGGATCCTACACCGAGGGTGAGCAATAGCCTCCCGCGCCGGGGACAGAGCACAGACTTGCAGACCGGTAGCGACAGGGAAAGGACTTCAGGGCAGCCCCCTGGAATGGCAGGGCCGCACCTGTGAACTGGGGGTGGCTGGCAGTTTTAGAAGCATGAAGGGCAGAGCCGTGCCCCCATGCCCTGACCTGGAGATGAGGACTAGGAGCACTGCTGAGGGGCACACAACCCAGGACTGCAGTTTATAGCAGCACAGACAGAAACAGAGATAGTGTGGCCTGGAGAGCTCAATGAAGAACAGACTGCAATCTCTCTGCTCTGAGGCAGAGGGCTGGAAACAGTCTCTCCTGCTCTGACTTCCGGAAGAGATGCGGAAAGCCACCAGGGAAAGCCACCAGAGAACAAAAGCCCCAGAAAAATGGTTTTCACTGAGGCCATCCCCTGCCACAGGGGGCAGGACAACTCTGCCCAAACAGGGTTGCCTGAGTAACAGCGCTGCAGGCCCCTCCCCCAGAAGACAGGCTGGGAAAACAAGAGGCCTCAACCCTAAGGTCCCTAGAAAACAGGTGCATCTTGCTTGGGTTGTGGTCAATAATTTGGACCCCACCCCTCAAAAGAATGACTAGAAGGAAGAACCCCCAAAATAAGAAAGACTCAGAGACTATGACTTATGCCACAGATTTACAAATGGATTCAGATATAACCAAGATGTCGGAGATGGAATTCAAGCTAGCAATTGTGAAGACGGTAGCTAGAATGGAGAAATCAATTAATGACAACATAGAGTCTCTAAGGGCAGAAATGAAAGCTGAATTGGCAGAACTTAAAAATGCTATCAATGAGATCCAATCTATCTAGATAATCTAACAGTTAGGGTAAGCGAGGCAGAAGAACAAATTAGTGACCTAGAATACCAATTAATAGATAAAAAGGGAAGAGAGGAGGCCAGGGAAAAACAACTCAGAATCCATGAAAATAGAATCAGAGAAATAAATGACACCATGAAACGTTCCAATGTCAGAATTATTGGAATCCCTGAGGGGGTGGAGAGAGAGAGAGGACCAGAAGATATATTTGAGCAAATCATAGCTGAGAACTTCCCTAATCTGGGAAATAAAACAAACATTCGTGTCCTAGAGGCAGAGAGGACCCCTCCCAAGATCAAGGAAAATAGGCCAACACCCTGGCATGTAATAGTAAAACTCTCAAATCTTAGAACCAAGGAAATCATCTTAACGGCAGTTAGGGGGAAGAGATTCCTTACGTACAGAGGGAAGAACATCAGAATAACGTCAGATCTATCCACAGAGACCTGGCAAACCAGAAAGGCCTGGCAAGACATATTCAGTGTACTAAACAAGAAGAACATGCAGCCAAGAATACTTTATCTGGCAAGGCTGTCATTTAGAATGAATGGAGAGATGCAGATCTTCCACGACCAGCAGAAACTGAAAGAATATGTGACCACTAAGCCAGCCCTGCAAGAAATATTAAGGGAGGTTCTCTTAAAGGAGAAAGACCCCAAGAGTGATATAGAACAGAATTTTACAGGGACAATCTATAAAAACAAGGTCTTCACAGGCAACATGATGACAATTAATTCATATCTTTCAATAATCACTCTCAAAATGAACGGCCTAAATGCTCCAATAAAATGGCACAGGGTTGCAGATTGGATAAAAAGACAGGACCCATCCATATGCTGTCTACAAGAGACTAATTTTGAACCTAAAGACACATCCAGACTGAAAGTGAAGGGATAGAGATCCATCTTCCATGCCAACAGACTTCAAAAGAAAGCTGGGGTAGCAGTTCTTATATCAGACATATCAGATTTTAAACTAAAGACTGTAGTTAGAGACACAGAAGGACACTATATCATTCTTAAAGGGTCTATCCAACAAGAAGATCTAACAATTGTAAATATCTATGCCCCCAACATGGGAGCAGCCATCTACATAAGCCAACTGCTAACCAAAATAAAGAGTCATATTGATAACAGTACTTTAATTGTAGGAGACTTCAATACTCCACTCTCAGCAATAGACAGATCATCTAAGCAGAAAATCAACAAAGAAACAAGAGCTTTGAATGACACACTGGACCAGATGGACCTCATAGATATATACAGAACATTCCACCCTAAAACAACAGAATACTCAGTCTTCTTGAGCGCACATGGAACTTTCTCCAGAATAGACCACATACTGGGTCACAAATCAGGTCTCAACTGATACCAAAAGATTGAGATTATTCCCTGCATATTCTCAGACCATAATGTTTTAAAACTGGACCTTGATCACAAGAAAAAATTTGGAAGAAATTCAAACACTTGGAAGCTAAAGACCACTCTGCTCAAGAATGTTTGGGTCAACCAGGAAATCAAAGAAGAACTTAAACAATTCATGGAAACCAATGAGAACGAAAACACATCAATCCAAAACCTATGGGATACTGCAAAGGCCATCCTAAGGGGAAAATACATAGCCATCCAAGCCTCACTCAAAAAAATAGAAAAATCCCAAATTCACCAACTAACTCTACAACTTAAAGAACTAGAGAAAAAGCAACAAACGATGCCTAAGCCATGCATTAGAAGAGAAATAATTAAGATTGGAGCAGAAATCAATGAATTAGAAACCAGAAACACAGTAGATCAGATCAACGAAACTAGAAGCTGGTTCTTTGAAAGAATTAATAAGATTGATTAACCACTGGCCAGACTTATCCAAAAGAAAAGAGAAAGGACCCAAATTAATAAAATTATGAATGAAAGGGGAGAGATCATGACTGACACCAAGGAAATAGAAACAATTATTAGAAATTATTATCAACAACCATATGCCAATAAGCTGAGCAACCTGGATGAAATAGATGCCTTCCTGGAAACCTATAAACTGCCAAGACTGAAAGAGGAAGAAAGTGACAACCTGAATAGGCCAATAACCAGTAATGAGACTGAAGCAGTGATCAAAAACCTCCCAAAAAACAAGAGTCCAGGGCCTGACAGATTCCCTGGGGAATTCTACCAAACATTCAAAGAAGAAATAATACCTCTTCTCCTGAAGCTGTTTCAAAAAATAGAAACAGAAGGAAAGCTTCCAGATTCATTCTATGAGGCCAAACCAGGCAAAGACTGCATCAAAAAGGAGAATTTCAGACCAATATCCCTGATGAATATGGATTCCAAAATCCTCAACAAAATCCTAGCTAATAGGATCCAACAATACATTAAAGGGATCATCCACCTCAACCAAGTGGGATTTATCCCTGGGATGCAAGGGTGGTTCAACATTCACAAATCAATCAGTGTGATCGAATACATTAATAAGAGAAGAGAGAAGAGCCATATGGAAAAAGCATTTGACAAAATACAGCATCCTTTCCTGATTAAAACTCTTCAGAGTATAGGGATAGAGGGAACATTCCTCAAGCTCATAAAATCCATCTATGAAAAACCCACAGTGAATATCATCCTCAATGGGGAAAAGCTGAGAGCCTTTCCCTTAAGATCAGGAACATGTCAAGGATGCCCACTCTCACCACTATTGTTCAACATAGTACTAGAAGTCCTAGCAACAGCAATCAGACAACAAAAAGAAATAAAAGGTATTCAAATTGGCAAAGAAGAAGTTAAACTCTCTCTTTTCGCAGATGACATGATACTTTATGTGGAAGACCCAAAAGACTCCACCCCCAAATTACTAGAATTCATACAGCAATTCAGTAATGTGGCAGGATACAAAATCAATGCACAGAAATCAGTTGCTTTCTTATACACTAACAATGCAACTATAGAAAGAGAAATTAGAGAAACGATTCCATTTACAATAGTACTAAAAACCATAAGATACCTCAGAATAAACCTAACCAAAAAGGTAAATGATCTATACTCTAGGAACTACAGAACACTCATGAAAGAAATTGAAGAAGACACAAAAAGATGGGAAAACATTCCATGCTCATGGATCAGAAGAATAAACATTGTTAAATGTCTATGCTACCCAGAGCAATCTATACCTTCAATGCCATCCTGATCAAAATTCCAATGACATTTTTCAAAGTGCTGGAACAAACAAGACTAAAATTTGTATGGAATCAGAGAAGACCCCAAATTGCCAAGGAAATATTGAAAAAGAAAAACAAAGCTGGGGACATCACGTTGCCCAATTTCAAGCTATATTACAAAGCAGTGATCACCAAGACAGCATGGTACTGACACAAAAACAGACATATAGAGCAGTGGAACAGAATAGAGAGCCCAGAAATGGACCCTCAACTCCATGGTCAAATAATCTTTGACAAAGCAGGAAAAAATATGCAATGGAAGAAAGACAGTCTCTTCAATAAATGGTACTGGGAAAATTGGACAGCCACATGCAGAAAAATGAAACTCGACCATTCTCTAACACCCTACACAAAGATAAACTCAAAATGGATGAAAGACCTCAATGTGAGACAAGAATCCATCAAAATCCTAGAGGAGAACATAGGCAGTAACCTCTTTGACATCGGCCACAGCAACTTCTTTCAAGATACATCTCCAAAGGCTAGTGAAACAAAAGCAAAAATGAACTTTTGGGACTTCATCAAGATAAAAAGCTTCTGCACAGCAAATGAAACAGTCAACAAAACAAAGAGGCAACCCGCAGAATGGGAGAAGATATTTGCAAGATATCTGACACTACAGATAAAGGGCTGGTATCCATGATCTATAAAGAACTTAAACTCAACACCCAAAAAATAAATAATCAAGTCAAAAAATGGGCAGAAGACATGAACAGACAATTCTCCAAAGAAGATATACAAATGGCTAACAGACACATGAAAAAATGTTCATCATCATTAGCCATCAGGGAAATTCAAATCAAAACCACACTGAGATACCACCTTACACCAGTTAGAATGGCAAAAATTGACAAGGCAAGAAACAACAAATGTTGGAGAGGTTGTGGAGAAAGGGGAACCCTCCTATACTGTTGGTGGGAATGCAAGTTGGTACAGCCACTTTGGAAAACAGTGTGGAGGTTAATTAAAAATAGAGCTACCCTAAGACCCAGCAATTGCACTACTGGGTATTTACCCCAAAGACACAGTTGTAGTGAAAAGAAGGGCCATATGCACGCCAATGTTCATAGCAGCAATGTCCACAATAGCCAAACTGTGGAAAGAGCCGAGATGCCCTTCAACAGATGAATGGATAAAGAAGATGCGGTCCATATACAATGGAATATTACTCAGCCATCAGAAAGGATGAATACCCAACTTTTACATCAACATGGATGGGACTGGAGATTACACTAAGTGAACTAAGTCAAGCAGAGACAGTCAATTATCATATGGTTTCACTTATTTGTGGAACATAAAGAATAGCATGGAGGGCATTAGGAGAAGGGAAAAATGAAGGGGGGAAATCGGAGGGAGAGATGAACCAGGAGAGACTATGGACTCTGAGAAACAAACTGAGGGTTTTAGAGGGAAGGGGGGTGGAGGGATGGGTTAACCCAGTGATGGGTATTAAGGAGGGCACGTACTGCATGGAGCACTGGGGATTATAGAAAACAATGAATCATGGATCACTACATCAAAAACTAATGATATATTGTATGGTGACTAACATAACATAATAAAATAAAATAAAACAAAAATAGTAGTAATAATAATAATTATTATTATTACTTTGAAAGTAAATGGACTAAATGCTCCAATCAAAAGACATAGGGTGATGGAATGGATAAAAAAGCAAGACCTATCTATATGCCTAAAAGAGATATATTTCAGATCTAAAGACATATGCAGATTGAAAGTCAAGGGATGGAAAAGTATTTATCATGCAAATGGAATTGAAAAAAAGCTCAGGTAGCAATACTTATATCAGAAAAAAATAGGTTTTTAAAACAAAGACTATAACAAGAAACAAAGAAAGATACTATATAATCATAAAGAGAACAATACAACAAGAAGATACAACAATTGTAAATATATCCAACATGGGAGCACCCAAATACATAAGGGAGCTAATAAGAACAAACATAAAGGAAGTAACTGCTAGTAATACTTATAATAGTAGGAGAATTTAAAACCCCACCTACATCAATGGATAGATCATCCAAACAGAAAATCAATAAGGAAAGAGTGACTTTGAATAATACATTGGACCAAATGGATCTAACAGATATATTCAGAACACTTGATCCTACAACTGCAGAAAACAAATTCTTTTCAACTGCACATGGAACATTTTCCAGATCACATATGAGGCCACAAAACAAGTCTCAACAAATTCAAAAAGATTGAAGTCATACCATGTACCTTTATGACCACAACACTATGAAACTGGAAATCAATCACAAAAAATAATAATAATAATAAAAATAAAATGTCTGGAAAGAACACAAATACATAGAAGTTAAATAACATGCTACTAAACAATGAATGAGTCAACCAAGAAATCAAAAAGGAAATTAAAAAATACAGGGACATAAATGAAAATGAAAACACAATCCAAAATCTTCAGGATGCAGCAAAAGCTGTTCTAAGAGGGAAGTTTGTAGCAATACAAGCCTACTTCAAGAAGCAAGAAAAATCTCAAATAAACAACCTAACCTACACTTAAAGGAGCTAGAAAAAGAAGAACAAACAAAACCCAAAATTAGCAGAAGGAAAGAAATAAGAAAGATTAGAGCAGAAATAAATGATATAGAAACTAAAAAAACAAACAAACAAAAAACACACAAAAAAACAATAGAACAAAACAATGGAACAGGATCTGGTACTTTGAAAATATCAACAAAACTGATAAACGTTTAGCCAGACTCATTTAAAAAAAGGGACTCAAATAAACAAAATCAGAAATCAGTGAGGCAAAATAACCAATACCAGAGATATACAAAGGATTATAACAGAATATTTTGAAAAATTATATTCCAACAAATTTGACAACCTAGAAGAAATGGATAAATTCCTAGAAACATAAAACCAAAACTAAACCAGAAAGAAATAGAAAATTTGAATAAACTGATTACCCAGCAATGAAACTGATTCAGTAATAAAAATAAAAACCGCCCTACAAACAAAAGTCCAGGACCAGATAGCTTCACAGATGAATTCTACCAAATATTTAAAGAAGAGTTAATATCTATTCTTCTCAAACAATTCCAAAAAAATAGAAGAGGAAGAAAACCTTCCAAATTCATTTTATGAGGCCAGCATTACTCTGATACCAAAACCAGATAAAGACACTACAAAAAAAGGGAACTAAAGGTCAACATCTCTGATGAGCATAGAAGCAAAAATCCTCAACGAAATGCTAACAAAACAAATCAAACAACACATTTTAAGAATCATTTACCACAAACAAGCAGGATATATTCCTGGAATTCAAGGTGGTTCAGTATTTTCCAATCAATCAATTTGATACAACACATCAACAAGAGAAAGGATAAAAACCATATGATCATTGCAATAGATGCAGAAAAAGCATTTGACAAAGTACAACATCCATTCGTGATAAAAACCCTCAACAAAGTAGGCTTAAGGGAAAATACCTCAACATAACAAAAACCATATATAAAAACCCCACAGCTAACATCATACTCAATGGTGAAAAACTGAGAGCCTTTCTCTTAAGGTCAGGATTAAGACAAGGATGTCCATTCTCACCACTTTCATTCAACATAGTATTAGAAGTCCTAGCCACAGCAATCAGAAAAGAAAAAAATAAAAGGCATTAAAATTGGTAAGGAAGAAGTAAAATTTTCACTACTTGCAGATGACATTATACTATGTATAGAAAACCCTAAAGACCCCACCAAAAAACTACTAGAACTGATAAATGAATTCAGGTTGGAGGATACAAAATCAATATACAGAAATCCATTGCATTTCTATACACTAATAATGAAGTAGCAGAAAGAGAAATTAAGAGAACAATCCCATTTACAATTACACCAAAAATAATAAGATACCTAGCAATAAACCAAACCAAAGAGGTGAAAGATCTGTACTCTGAAAACTATAAAACACTGATCAAAGAAACTGAAGATGACACAAACAAATGGAAAGATATTCCATGCTCGTGGATTGGGAAAACAAATACTGTTAAAATGTCCATACTACCCAACGCAATCTACAGATTTAATGCAGTCCCTTTCAAAATACCAACATCATTTTTCACAGAACCAGAACAAATCATCCTAAAATTTGTATGGAACCACAAAAGATCTCAGATAGCCAAAGCAGTCTTGAAAAAGAAGAACAAAGCTGGAGGTATCACAATCCCAGATTTCAAGTTATACTACAAAGCTATAGTAATCAAAACAGCATGGTATTGGCACAAAAATAGACACACAGATCAATAGAAGAGAATAGAGAGCTGAGTAATAAACCCATGATTATATGGTCAATTAATCTTTGACAAAGAAGGCAAGACAATGCAATGGGAGAAAAGTCTCTTCAACAAATGGTGTGGAAAACTAGACAGCTACATGTGAAAGAAAGACACTGGACCACCTTTTCACACCAAACACAAAAATAAACTCAAAATGGATTAAAGACCTAAATATGAGACCTGAAACCATAAAAATCCTGGAAGAGAGCACAGGCAATAATCTGACATTGGCCATAGGAACATTTTTCTAGATATATCTCCTGAGGCAAGGGAAACAAAAGCAAAAACTACTGGGACTATACCAAGATAAAAAGCTTCTGCAAAGCAAAGGAAACAATCAACAAACTAAAAGATGAATGGGAGATTTTTGCAAATGACATATCCAATAAAGGGTTAGTAACCAGAATACATAAAGAACTTATATAACCCAACACCAAAAAAAACAAATAATCCAATTAAAAAATGGGTAGAAGATACATTTCTCCAAAGAAAGATACAAATGGCCAACAGATATATGAAAAGATGATCAACAACACTAATCATCAGGGAAATGCAAATCAGAACCACAACTGGATATCACTTCACACCTGTCAAAATGACTGAAATAAATAACATAAGAAACAAATGTTGGCAAGGATGTGAAAGAAAGGAACCCTTGTATATTGTTGATGGGAATGCGAGCAGGTGCATCCACTGTGGAAAACAGTATGGAGGTTCATCAATAAATTAAATATTATCCAGTGATTCCACTACTGGGTATTTACCCAAAGAATATGAAAGCATTCATTTGAAAAGATATATGCACCCCTACATTTATTGTAGCATTATTTACAATAGCCAAATTATGGAAGCAACCCAAGCGTCCATTGATAGATTAATGGATAAAGAAGTGTGTATATGTGTGTGTGTGTGCATGTATGTGTGTGTGTGTATATATATATATATATATATGTATTACTCAGTATATATATACATATATGTATATATATTACTCAGCTATAAAAAACAATGAAATCTTGCCATGTTCAACAACGTGGATGATGGATCTAGAGGGTATAATGCTAATGAAATAAATCAGTCAGAGAAAGACAAATACCATATGATTTCACTCATATGTGGAATTTAAGAAAGAAAACAAAGGAACAAAAAAAAATGAGACAAAACAAAAACAAAATAAAACAGACTCTTAACTATAGAGAACTAATGTTTACTTGAGGGGAAGTGGTGGGGAGATGAGTGAAATAGGTGAAGGGGATTAAGAGTACGCTTATTATGATGAGCACTGAGTAATGTAAAGAATTGTGTAGTCACTATATTGTTCACCTGAAACAATATAACACTGTATATTAACTACAGTGGAATTAAAATAAAAAATAAAGTAAAATAAAATTTCCAAGAGCTTTTTCTTGTTCCTTGTTCCTTTTGTAGCATTCTGTTCATGTTTCATGAATGCAACATCTCCTCATCTTTCTGATGATAGAATGCTTTCTTATGCATCCTGCATTACATCTCCAAATTATTGTTTTCATTATGTTTCACTGTTTATGTCTATCTCATGTCCTTTCCCCAAACATGTGATGAGGATTGATTGTATATTCATATTTAAAAGTGAATTACTTTCTAATAATTTAGTAACTTTAAAATTAATTTTTAGCTCATTGGAAGCTTTGTGTAAGTGGACAAGAGTCACTGTAAGTTCACATTGTAGAGTAACTTTATTTAGGAGAACAACATACATTAATGTCTGTAAATGTTTTCTTTGTTATTGTTTAGTTTGTCCAGAGGTATAAAAGCCTGGCTTCCAATAGGGTAGATACAGACCAGGGAGGTTGGGATGGGATGTCTCTCAATTTAGCTAGTAGAATTTAATTTAACTACCCTGCTTTCAACAAGAAGCCTCAATATGACCCTTTGTTGTACCAGAGACTGAATCCAGTCTGGAACAATTTCTCTGGAGAATAAATCTCCTGTCTCTTCCAGGTCTCAGGAATGGACATCAGGCAAAGTGGGATGAGACTGGGAACCAGAGGTATATAGACTCCATGTATAGACTCTGAACCAAGTCTTGTGTTCTCAGTGCCATTCCATCACCCCTCCCAGTCCCAAGTGCCTCTCCTTCCTGAGTCCTTCTGGGGTTCTGTGAAGGGAATCATCCTCTTTCTTTGTGTCAGCCTCCTCTCTAGGCTCTTGGGATTCAGTTTTCTCTACTCTCCTAAATCATCTACCTCTCATTCACTGGTTTTCCATTTTCTAAAAATATGAAATTATCTCTTGTCCTCAGCCATTACCTTGCCTTGTCCCTATGAATCTTGGGAGTATAGATAAACACTTAGGTTATATTTGTCACCTTTAAGTGGAGGTCCATTGCAAATACCTTCTCCCTGTCTGTAACTTTTCTTTGGACCTGATCTTCTTCTCCTACAAAGTGAGCATAATACTAACAATAACAACAACAATAATACCCATTCTTCTTTACAGTGTTCTTGTGAGCCTTCAAAAGTGGTTATGTATGAGACAGCACTTTATAAATTGTAATGTGCCATATGAATTCTAGTTAATTAAAAATAATGCTTTTATCCCTCACAGCAGGAAATAGACTATATGAACATTTGCAGAAATGTTTTAGGCTTACTTATAACTACCAGAAAACACCTTCTTTTGGTGAAAACATTCCACAGAACTGTTCTTAAACTTTTATAGTAATTATTGACCTTAAAGATCTAAGAGTAATATCAAATACTACATTAGAGATAGAACATTAGTGATAATATATTCACAAAAATATTCTCAAGATTTTAGTGCTAGATGTTATAGTTCTGACCTTTTAATAGAGGCAATGTACCTGTGTTTTAGGTTACATCAATTCAAATTTATCCTTGAATCTAAATACACTAATTTAATACCACTTTTTATTAAATATAAAAAAATGGAAAACAGGAGGGGCATCTGGGTTGCTCAGTCAGTTAAGCGTCTGCCTTTGGCCCAGGTCATGATCCCAGGGTTCTGGGACTGAGCCCTGAGTTGGGCTCCATGCTCAGCGGGTAGCCTGTTTCTCCCTCTCCCTCTGCCCTCCCACCCATTATGCTCTCTCTTCCTAATAAATAAATAATCTAAAAAAAAAAAATAGAAAAAAGGAAAATCTTAATATTCTGGTAGTGCTCACTGTATTTGGGATCTTTCTCTCTTCCTTATTACATATCAAACATTTATTTACACCTGGCCCATATGTTATGTACTGTTTTATAGTCCAAAAGACTAAAACAGTCAAATTAATTTCAAGTGAAAAGCGCCAAAGAAGATCACCAAGCCATTCCGTTCTCTAAATTATCTGTCCACTTAGCCAGGTCACAAAGGTGCATGTCTCAAGGGATTTAGGTTGGAGAATACATTTATGTAACATAAAGAATAAGCTAATTAAGAAAAAGAAAAAGACTGGTTGTCCAGATAAACATTAAGTTGATAATATGGGATTCAATCTTCCCTACAAAGAGTTGAGATAATTGCTTTTCCTTCAGAAAAACTTCTGCAGTTTTCTGGGCATTTTCACATAGAGACTCTTACTTAGTCCTTACCCTAGTTCTTTAAAGTACCTGGATTCAACCCCATTTTGCAAATAAGGAACTGAGATGTTAAAAAAGCTAAGCTATTTATCAAACTTAGAGTCAGCATTTGAACCCAAGACTCCAAATTCCAAGGAAAATACCTGATGGACCACTCCACTGCAGCAATAAATTACCCACCCTCTCTCTCACGACCTGCTGAAAATGCACTGAGCCACACACGGGATGAAGGATAAAAGTGGGGGCCACTCACAGCCCACAGGACTGTCAGCAGATGTCCCATGGCATATGCCGGCACATTCTGTCAGCCCCGTGGGGGCACCAGAGCATCAGACGACCAGAACGACAGGTTGTACAAAGACCCAGACTCATTATAAATGGCCCTCCTTCTCCTTTTGTTCTGTTCGTTCTGAGCAACTGGCATCTTTCAGCGAACTGTCAGTATTATATTGAAGACATAGTACATCATTAAAATAAAGCTCGGGGCTAATAATTATGTCTTGTTCAGGTGTTTTATGACTAAAGAGTCTGACTTTCCCCCAAGGTTTCCAACTCACTCTTTTCCAAATTGCTTCTCTACGGGCATTTGTTACATTGTGGACGTGTCCCCAACAATTAAATAGCAGTTTAATCCTCCCTCTCTAGATCTTTCTTTTTGAGGTAGTGTCCTGGAGCCTGAGCTACTTCTCCTTTCAAGGAGGTATTTATGGAGTTCTCAACTGGCTGTGTGGGTGTGCCTGCACACAGAGGTTAATCCAAGTGGAAAGCCCAGTTCCCAGCTTTCACGTTGCTCACACGAAGAAATACTCCTACCCCTCCCTGCTCTGCCTCCATCCCTATCTTTGTTCAACAGTTATTAAGACACTCAAAGCACCAAATTTAACCATCAGGTGGGGAAAAGAGCACAGGATCTGGATTAGGGAAAGTATTTAAACTCTAAGCCTTATTTTATCTATAAAATGGGATTGATGGTAGTCCCCACCATTCAGAATCATTGTTAAGACCAAAGAGGTCAAGTATGTGAAATCACTTTGTTCCTTGTAAAGAAGTTAGTACTTTAGAATTGGCAGAAGCATTCTCATGGAGGGTGCCTCTTCAGGGTCTGGTAAATCCTGATACTTTGTGGGGCGGCTGGGGGTGGGTGGGGGGGACAGCTCTTTGCTAGTTTACATTTAAAGCGGAAAAGCCTCTTGGACCATTTCCTCCCTTGGGTTGGTATCTAATTTGGCTGTGCAAGGTGGCAAAGCAAATAGGAGAAGGGGATATCTCGTCTATGCAAGGCAGGAAGAGCACTAGATTTACTTTAATGACCCCCAGACCCCCCCCCAACCCTTCTTACATCCTTGAAAAAAAAGAAACTTCCAATTGACCATTCTACACCCATTCCTTAAAAGCCAGGCCTTAAAAGTATTCCTTCACAAATTATTAATTTACATGTTAAAGCACGTTAAAGCTAATGCTTCTTAGTTTTCTTACTGTATGGGATTCACAAAAAGCATTTTGACCCAAACATTTAAGTTATATCACTTAACCAAGATTCTCGTAGGTTATTTCTACTTAGCTCAATCAGGTTGGATATCCAGTAGCAAATAGCTGAACTACTTAGATTTTACAATTTTTAATCAGAAATATCCTTGATATGGATATCCAGACCTCAGACATACACATAATTTTTTCTCTCTAATGTAAGTGATATATTTGATATATTTTTAATATAATTTAGAACTATCAAGGAACTTTAACCTTTGGTCATTCATCAATTCTTTTAACAGATATTTTCGGCCTCTTTTCAGGACAGATGCTTTTCTATGGGCTGAGGATTCAGAAATGAATAAAACTGAGTTAACCCAGCTCTCCTAGGATTTGTAATATAGTAGAATTACATGTCATTTCTGCCCAAAGACATTGCTCTCCCCTAACCTGACTTTTGATCTTCAGGTTCTACTCAGGTCTGCCAAAATTAGTGTAAGTTCAACTATCTATAAACTAATTGTTATAAAATATTTTAATGTAAGCAGAATAGATTGAAAAACCCATTTATTCATGTAAGTTCACTTTGACAGTTTGACAGTTTGATTCTGTCCAAATTGACAAAATAAACAAAATTCCAAACTTTCACAGGCATTTTGACCTTATTCTCAGACTTGCAAAACAGTAACAATTATTAGATTTGCATTTAACATTTATTAAGCACTAACAAGGTGGCATGTTCTTAACATGGATTATTTTTCTTAAGCCTCATGATAACTATTAACATGAGCGAAGATTATCTCCAATTTCCAGGTGGCAAATGTGGTGGGAATTAGAACCAAGAGTCTAGCCCTTGACACACTAGTAAAATAAATATTTCCTCACTCTCATATATGTTTTATTTTCTCTTTTTAAGATTTTATTTATTTATGAGAGAGAGAGAGCATGTGTGCAAGGGGAGGAGGCAGAGGGAGAGGGACAAGCAGACTCTGCGGTGAGCACTGAGCCTGATGCGGGACTCGAACCCAGGACCCTGAGACCATGACCGAAACTGAAACCAAGAGTCAGATGCTCAACTGACTGAGCCACCCAGGTGCCCCTTATATATGTTTTAATTTAACATTTTTTGAGTACCTACTATGTGTACATTACAGTGCTAAATTCCAGAGAAGGGAGTAAAAATGTTTAAGATACATTCCTACCCTCAAAAGCAATTTAAAATTGAATAGAAAACACAGACATATGCAGAAATAATATAAGGTATTAAATTAAGTTGGCAGAGGTAGTGGTGGAAGGAGTTCTGGATATGGACCAGGAAAGAATGTTCCACATGAGAATATCACTATTGTGGTAAAGTGGGTGCTTGGGTACTCTTCCTCCCTTCCCAGTAACAGGATTAACAGTGTATAGTGTACCACTCAGAGTCTTGGACAAAAAAACAGAGCCCATCTTGAATCTCTCCCAGCAAGACGGCTAATAGAGGAGCGTCCTTCCTCTGCAGATATCCTGGGTCAGCCTTCAGTTCCCTCCCCTACATCCCTCTTTTGCCCTCAGGTTCCTCCTATTGTGGCACCATTTACTCAGACCACCTACACTGAGCTTCTCTCCCACCACCCACAGGAACAGGCTCTTTCCTTTGGAACCTGAGGACTGCCCCCACTTAACCTCTTTAGTCTGTTTAGGCTGCTCTAGCAGAATATCATGGTCTGCACCCTTACTAGCAAAGGACATTTATTTCTCACAGTCCTGGTCACTGCAAAGTCCAAGATGAAGGTGCAGCATATCTGGTGTCTGGTGAGACCCACTTCCTGGTTCGTAGACCACCATCTTTTTGCTGTGTCCTTACATGGTAGAAGAGATGAAGTAGCTCTCTAGGGTCTCTCTTATAAAGGGGCTAGTCCCATTCACCAGGGCTCTACCTTCATCAACTAATCACTTCCCAAAGGCCTTACCTCCAAATATCATCACATTAGGGGTTAGGTTTCAACATATGAATTTGGGGAGGACACGAACATTCAGTCTTTTTTTTTAATGGCTCTTTCCCTTATTATAAATAGATAAGATGTGCTAATTTTTAAAATTCAAACCATTCAAAAGGATAGGAAGAAAAATACAGACTATGTTGTTTCCCATCCTCCAGCTACCTGGGACTAACAGGCCCCTGGGCACCTGTCCCTTGAGCTTATTCTCTTATACACAAGGACACCCACACCCACACACAACCTCACACATACACCCACACACCACACACATCTACATACCACATTCACTTCAGACAACACGTGGGAGACTCAGCATCCTGTACCACCCAGAGATGGAGGCTTCAATAAATGACATCTAAGTCCTAAGCAAGGGGACACTTAGAAAAAGATTAATCCCCTATCCAAGGGCAGTACCTCACTCAGAGCAAAGCATTCACAGTATGGACACCAAAACTTGTGGTAACAGAAGAAGAGTACTCAGTTGAGAACTTTTCCTCAGTGGACACCAGCATTATGAGGACACAGAAGGCATTTTATGCCCAGACCTCCCTCAGTGGACACCTGTCTCATTGATGGCATTGCTGGGAGCAAGAGAGGCAGGGGAGGCAAGCATAGTTTCCCAGGAAATAGGCATATTATTGAAGCAAGTCAGATCCAGAGAGGAGGAAAATACTGGACACTGTGAGTAAAACTACAGAACATGAAACACTCCCTGAGGACTCCCAGAATTGTTGGAAAGAAATCTTCCACGAGTGTTAGGTCCCTCCAAATGCACAGGACAGATTTTGGGAAAAAAAAAAAAATGACTGTTTTGTAGCTGTTATTCTGACTCTTAGGATTCCGATGTGGGAGACACAGCAATACAAATAAAGTACTCCTCACAGGGCAGATAAGACTTGGAATCTGAGCTTGCCAAGACCCTGACATCAGCGGGCCGCAGAGAAGATACCTCCCCGCTGCCCACTGTAGCCGACACCAGAGAGCGTAAAGACAGCCAGCCCCAAAGAGTCAGAAACAAGAGCTGCAATCAAACAATCTGGGGGATACAGACATTTTCCTTAAGGCAAGTCACAAGATACTCTGTAACAGAATACAGCTGCTTAAATAAACCATCCTCATTGCAAAATCTCCACTGGCAGAGTTCTAGTGTCTGAACCATGCAGGTTTTAAAATAAATCCATGCCAAAAAAAAAAAAAAAAAAGAATATTTTTTTCGGTCTTGTTTTTTAAAACAACAACAACAAAGGATAGGAATGCAAATTGTATTACATACTGGCTGATGACCAAGAGTGACCCCAGCTAGGGAAAATGAGTGCAATGAGAAGACAGGGGAGAGACCAGAACTTCTCAGGATATAGAATCACAAAATGAGGCATCATCCCTACTCTACAAAATAGGACTTTACCAGGAGATAAAACATAATTTGCTGAAACATGTTTGTAAATGTTCACATTTTTTATAATCAGATTGACATTTGTTTTAAAATCATATCTATTTTCTATTATTGCTTCTGGTAGATTTTTACATTTAGTTCTATAAAACAATAGCTTGCTTCCTTTTTTTAAATAATTCAGTTCAAGGTTTCTATCTTAATGTTTGCTGAAAGGTTCAAGATAGTCGCATTCAATGTTGCTTCTAAATAAAAAACAAAACTGACTTTCAGTTTGAAAAAAATCTTAGAATGAACCAGAGGTTCAAAGTAATAGGGCATATCTGGGCAGGAAAAAAAAAAAAATCCCTTTAACTAGAGAAATTCGGCATGAGTAAAAAATTAACGGGCATCTCCTTTGGTCATCTGTTCTTTGATGTCCTCAAGAGATGTCAGACTCACCTTGGTATGACTTGACCTCACAGAGCCTCTTCTGACATGGACTGATGCCCTTTGGTTTCAAATAAATGCTGTTTTCTGGAGACTTTTACTCCTTTTCTGGCCATCATCCCAGAAGTATTGATCAGCTTAGTGCCACTGCCCTATTCTGCCTCAGAATGGCGCCAGAGTGATCTCTTAAAACCCAAATTTCATCAATGCCTCTACTGCTTAAACCTCTGTGGTCATTCCCTATCATCTCCCCATAAAAGTGCTCAATGTCCTTAAAAAGGCTGAAAGGATCTTTGTAATCTAGATGCTGCCCAGCTTCCAGCTTCCAATGAACAAATTGGGAACCAGTCAGATAAAAGAGCTCACATAAGGTCCCCACTAAGTGCTGATGGATCCATTTCCAAAAGGACCCCTGTCACATGGAACTGGGCTGGGTTTTGTGATTTGAATTCCCCCCCCCCAGAATTTCTGCATTATCCCCAGTGAAAACTTAAAAGTTAGCATTTTCAGTTTTATTTAGAAAAATAGGAATCATACACTATTTCTAGTACATTGCAGTAGTATTTCCTTATCTATGGGGGATACGATCTAAGCACCCCCCCGTCTTACAATATACTGTAATAAAAGTTACATGAGTGTGGTTTCTCTCTCCCTCTCTCTCTCACACACACCCTCTCTCTCTCTCAAAATATCTTATTGTACTGTACTCACCCTTCTCCTTGTGACAACGTGAGATGATAAAATGCCTCCATGATAAGATGAAGTGAAGAAAATGATGTAGGCACTGTGACTAAGTGTTAGGCTACTGTTGAGCTTCTGACGATTCGTTAGAAGGATCATCAGCGTCGGACCCGTGCTTGATGCCACCGGTAACGAAACTGCGGAAAGCAAAACTGCAGATGGGGGGGGGCCGCTACAATTATTTGAAAACTTTGATCAGAGTTGAAGCTAGCCCCCTGATGATGGTGCTCAGAAAGCTATTCCAACTCATTTGAAAATGTTTTAAACTACTTTCTCTGTTTTGCTTCTTTCATCTGATATACTTTAATATCGTCTTGTTTGCTTAATCACAACATAGCGGGTCTCTTTTTGTTTTCTAGGAGGCAGCATTTCCTAGATCATGATTATCATGCTGACTCTGGTATTTCACTACCTTTAAGGGGGCCCACACCCTGGAAGAGTCTAGGTTGTGCTTTTCACCTTCTGAGGTCATCAGACCTCAGCAGTAAAAGAACCCTCTGGGAGCCCTCCTCCTTTCTGCCTCTTTCTCCTATCATTCTAGGAGTTTCCTCTCCAAACCGTGGCTTCTAGCTCTGATCATTCCTACAAAGATGTGAAAAGACCCAAAGCCCAACCATCTCTAGACTGTGCTCAGTGAAATATGCGGTCCAGAGCTAACCATAGGATAATACTGGATTCACTGGCTCTTTGCCTTTAATGTGCTGTAAACTTGTGCTGCAGGTGGGCGGTTGTCCCACTGGTAATCACAGTTGCCAACTGTGTGACCTGGTGTCTCTTGCTGTGACCAGGACCTGGAAACCCTCAGCAAATGATTTAGCCCTGGCATGAAGGCAATTTAGCTCTGCAGCCCTCACCCCGGAGTACCTGATCCTGCACTGGGGACCTTCTTAGGAATGTGGATCTAAAATTCTTTCAGGCTCAGCTCACTGATAGGGGCTATTTGTTTCCATTTTCACCTGCGTGTGGATATATATTATTTTAATTTTTAGTCAAAAGAAATTTATTTTGAAATAATTTTAATAGAACTATTTGATAATGGCATCAAAATAGTAAAACCAATGTATCATTCAATAAAATATATTTCAAAATATTGTATACTTAAATTATTTTAGCACCCCCTTTCAGTCTCAAGTGTCCCAGTTCGTGATGGTTACCAGAAGGGTGGTGGGTGGGGGGATGGGTTAAACAGGTGATGGGTATTAAGGAGTGCACTTGTTTTTGATGAGCACCAGGTGATGTATGGAAGTGTTGAATCACTATATTGTACACGTGAAACTAATATTATACTGTATGTTAACTCAAACTTAAATGAAAACTTTTTAAAAATTGAATTAAAAAAAAAAAAGGTGTCCCAATTTGGACATGGCTGCCCTACTTGATGGTGTATAATGAGAAGTGCAGAGGCCCAAATCCATATCAAGAACAGTGTCCATCTTTCTCCCTATTGATCACCAGGGCATTGCATAGTGAACCGATAGTCCTTAATGGCACCACATTCGAACAACACTCAGCCACAGCAAACAACCTGCAGGGAGCCCAGGTTGAAGGTAATGCTTTCTTGGCTGCTCTTGGGTCCCAGGGCTGTGGTTGGGGCCCAGGATGCCCCAAATACCTCCAACTAGCTGTGTGTTTGGCTGGGAGCTGTCTGAGGTCTTAGATGGGGCCAGAAAATGCATGGCGAGCTTTCAGGTCCTGGCCAAGGAAGAGAGACCAGGTCATACAGAGAGCCGGGATTGCCAGTGGGGCAAGGGACCCTGCCACAGGACAGAGCAGCTAAGGGATAGGCCAAGGACTTTGCAGGAAATTCCAAGCGCTCCTCATCAATGTCAGAAGATATCCTACATTCCTAGAACAGACAGATACCATCTTGGGGGGGGGGAGGGAGAGGAGGGAGAGAAAGCATAAAGAAATGAGCTATTTAAATTACGTCAAACAGGATTTAAACTAGTTTAGACCTTTAGTTACCTTCTACCTTCTAGACCAGACTACCTATTTTCCTGGGCACATCTGGGTGCAATGCATGCAAATTTGCAATCCTACTCTGCAAGCAGGCTTTTGCAAATCTATATAACTTCTGAAGCTGCTGCTTCCAAATGAAATTAATCAGCTAGCTCTTCTGGGAGCTTTAGATCAGAGAATTTCTTCCAGTTGTTGCTGAAGAAAGTTAAGATTTCTCAGGGTCTGTGAGTAGTAAGATAGAGGGTAGAAGAGAGAGGGAAGGACTCCCAGGAGATTAAATATGGGAGAAAAGCATTAAAGGAGAGGTAAGAGAAACTGCATCTATGTTTCCTTAGTGTTAGTCCTGTTGAATATTAACAAAGGCTTTCATTTCAATTACAACATGTTACAAATGGGAAACTGGGCATTAAGGAAACAATTGGAAATGTTTCCAAATGCTGAACAATAAGAGCTTTCAGAAGCAGAGTCTATGCGCCCAGATACCTTTAGGGATTACTCCATGGGCTGTGTTGGTTTTGTACTGGAACACAAAAGATACCTTGCACCCAAGAGTCTTGAGGAGTTTAGAAACTTCAGATCCTACATATCACCGTCTCAAGTGTAAAATTATCATGCCCTCTGCCTGATCTCTCCCTGGCACTCTAGCTCTGATGACACTGTAGGAAATACGAGAGACACGTGGTAATCTGTTTGGGGAATAAGGGAAAGGTGTTGGAAAAACAGAGAACGTATTCCCTGGGAAACTATTTGAGTTCCCCTAAGCAGAAAAATGTACAAACTCACTCCTAATTCACTCTGAAGCGGTATGTTTCAATTCCCTTGTAAAATACAGAGACACAAAATCGGAATGTGCGTCCCAGCAAGAGCTCTCTTTTGAGAGCTTAGGCCAAAGAGAGCAAAATTTACCCAGCCACCGTCTGCCATAAATCATAGTCTACAAAACACATAGTTCCTGCCTGCCCATTTTTTCCCCCAAAGATACAGTATTACTGTGTTTTCTCCACAAAACTAAAATACTATGAAAATTTTAAAAGAAAACAGAACCAGGGCGCCTGGGTGGCTCAGTCGGTTGAGCGACTGCCTTCGGCTCAGGTCATGATCCTGGAGTCCCGGGATCGAGTCCCGCATCGGGCTCCCTGCTCGGCAGGGAGTCTGCTTCTCCCTCTGACCCTCCTCCCTCTCACGCTCTCTGTCTCTCATTCTCTCTCTCTCAAATAAATAAATAAAATCTAAAAAAAAAAAAAAAAAAAGAAAAGAAAACAGAACCAAAAAACATTCTTTTCACCAATGTGCCCTTTGGTTCCACACCTCATTTAATTAATCTCTATCCTCACCATCCTCACTCTCATATAAGCTGGAAATCTCAACATTGTCCTTTGCTCCTACCTCTCCTGGACCCTCACCACCTGATTCTTCTCCCTGACAGTCATTCTTCTGCTCCTACCTCTCTTGGACCCTCACCACCTGACTCTTCTCCCTGACAATCTTTCTTCTGTTCCTATTGTCACTTTCCGAGAGGCTGTCTGCCTCTCTTGAGCTGCCCCTCTCTTCACAACTTAGCCTATCTCCAGGTCAATCTTCCTGCTCTCATCCTTTCTGTAAACCACCCCGGGATAACCTTCCTCACACACAGCTCAGTTAAGTCTCTCCTCAGCTCCAATTCTTGACATCTTCCTGAGCTTGAACAACAAACACCACGGAAGCATTTAATGGCCTCCAAGACCTGCCCCCAATTCCCTGTGCTATTTGTTTCTTGCCCTATTTTCAATCATCTTCTGCCACAATGACATCAAATTATAGGTGTTTATTCAAATACCTTCCTACTTCCTAATGTTTGCACTGCGTTCTTCTTTCTAGAATGTTCTTTGCCCCACCTCTCTTCAGCCCCAAACAAGACTTCTTGAAATCTTAACCATATGGCAAAACTCAGCTCCAAGAAGCCTCCTACATGATACTTTCCTGATTTTTGTGATTAAAATTAATGTACCCCTTTATCACACTTTCATATGTCTGGACCTTCCCATCAAATCTTACCACTTTCTACCCTATACTGCAGATAATTGGGTTTACTTGTCTTTCCCATTAGATCGTAGGCTGCTTGAGTGCAGAAACATGTCCCAGCTATGTTGGTGGAGTGGAATCTATTAGGCCTTGTGCTGGATAAAGCCAACTTCACCATCATCATCAAGTAAATAAAATGACCTGTTCTTTATCAACAGGCTAATGTCTACTTCAGAGATGTACAAATTACATTTTTTAAAGGTGTCATATCTTTAGTGAAGTTATTGGTATATCTGTAATTAATAATGTGCTTAAATGCCCTAACTTTTAAAATTATATATATCTGCACGGGCAATAAAGATTTAAAGTTAAATCAGAATTACCAGGTGTTATCCTTTAGTATAGGAAATTGCAGGAAGAAGCTATTGTGTCCTAGCAAGACAAGGTGCTTGAAGTCAAAAGATTTAAGTTCAAATCTCGCCCTCTCCACTTATGAACTGCCTGGTCTTAGGCAAAGCCCTAAACTTGAACCTCAGTTTTCTAATCTGTAAAATAGGGAAGAAAATGCCTGCCTACCTCTTCTAGATAAAGAGTTAAATAATGGTTGCCACAGTACTTTCGGAACTGCAAGTTTCTTTACAAAGAATATATATTAACATTATCCTGAGTAAAAGACTTACCCAAAGAACATACTTCAAATAGCAGTCTTCATGCTTTGGACAAAACTAATGAAGTAGAATATTACTACTATTTTAAGAGGCTAGCTGGTAACACTTACAAAGATGGTGGTCTTGTCTAGATGACTTGCATTCTGCATTCTTACTCCACACTGGTTGGTAGCTCTTAACATAGGAATTTATGCAGAGCCAATGGCATTTTGTAAAGTCACATAGGCTCTCCCAAGAATACCTAATATGTGACTTAATTCTGCCTCTACAAATCTAGTTTGCTATCTTTTCAAAACACAGGAGGACACATAAGCCTCTTGCTTAAAAATTCTACAGTATTATAATAGTCACGCCACCATACTGAAGGAAAGAAACTAGAAATAGACAATTGTAGTAAATACCACTAAGAAACACTTCAGTTTGGGTAGTGTGGGTAGTGTAGGGCTATGTGAGCTAACAAGCTTCCAGATACCTGACAGTTTAACCCTTTGGGTGCCAAAGATTTCAAATACTTTTTAACAGTTTAAATGGTTTCCCAGCTTCCTCATCTTGGTGATCAGACTAATGAGGCTTCTTGTTGGTTTTCCAATCCACCATACTTTCTTATTTTTTTTAAATTTTATTTATTTATTTGAGAGAGAGAGAGACAGAGGGAGTACAAGTAGGGGGAGGGACAGAGAGAGAGAGAGAGGGAGAAACAGACTGTCTGCTGAGCACAGAGCCAGACATGGGGCTCAATCTCAGGACCCTGAGATCACGACCTGAGCCAAAGTCAGACACTTAACCAACTGAGCCACCCTGGTGACCCTCCACCACACTTTCAAAAGCCTTCCCCTCTTTGCCACTACCTGGAATGAAATGGTCCACCTTCCCCAACTGCTGAACTTCCATTCCTACTGATCATCTCAAGTCTTCAGTGAAATCATTTCTGATACCCTCAGGAAAAGTTATTCTCTCCCTCCTCTGTGTTTAAGTAAGCTGCTCCTATCACTACTTTAGTACTTATCTTGGGATGTTAAAAGTCTTTCTGTACACATCTGTCTCCAAATTTCACGATGGTAGGGTTTGAAGGTCTTTTTTTAATCTCTTTGCACATAACGGTGTCAGAGATGAGTATATTGTGTGTACACAGTAAATATTTAGAAAAGTTTATTAAATGAATGAATGTGTTATCAATAATGAAAATCGATTATTATACCATTATATTTAAGTGATGTCATGGAGATTTATGTCCTACTTGCTTCTCTGTCAGTTTATACAGAATGGTATGTATTCTATGAAGTGTCTTTTTTTTTTAACTCCTCCTCTGTGAATATTCTTTTTTTCCCCATGGGTTAGGTTCTTTCTCATTGGGTATGATCATTGTCCCTGTTCCCACTTTTAATTTCTACTGTTTCTATTCTCTGCCACTTCCTTCCTCCTCCCCAATTTGATTAATAGGTCTCATGTCCTCTCTCTCTTGTTCTTATGAATCTTTGAAATGTCTTGGCTTAATGTATTTCTTGACATGGCATAATTCTTTATTTGGTTTTCATACCTATCATGCGCCAAGGGAAACACATCTTTATACTAGGCAGGATTCTGACATGTCCAATCATAATCAAAATATCCTAGAAGTCTCCCTCCCTTTTCTATCTGCATTGCATCCACCTTTGTTCTGGTCCCACCTTCTCACACCTGAGTTATAGCTGCAACAGCCTCCTAGCATCTCAGTCCACATCCAGCACTCCTTATTCTAATCATAACACATATCACTACCAGGTTATTCTTCCTAAAACACTGGTTTCATTTTATTAATCCCAGGCACCAGGGCCTTTAACTTCCCTTTGATAACACCCAGCATTCAAGATTCTCACAATCTGGCATATCCTGTCTTTCTCATTTTATTCTTCATTTCTCCACCCCAAACATTTAGTAGGTTACTGTGGTAATTGGTTAAAAACACATTTGCCCCAACAACCACACATATTCATCCCTTTGTGCCCCCTCTTTTGTCTCTGGGCTGACCCTGGGATGCTTTTTACCATGACTGTGGTGGAAGTGAGGCTGCAGGACTTTCAAGAGGAAGTCTCAAGAAATCTTGCACTAACTTAGGCCTCCTTCCTCAGAAAGTCTGCTTCTTTGCCTAGAACCACTCTAAGTCTATCCTAGCCCAAACCACAGCCTTCTTCTTAGGTCCCATGAACACTCAGGGGTGGGGGGGAAGATCCTTTTAATTTTGTCTTTCCAAATGTAATGCCAGAGCTCTGGGAGAATGCAACCCAACCCACCATCTAATTTCCTGGACTGCGATAAGTGGTACACAAATCAGAGAGAAAATCACTTCGCCAAGCCTCCATATCCTCAGCTACTTACATGAATCTTTGTGAGCCTCCTTTCAGATTGTTGATCCATAAAATTACCTCTTCCAAATTGACCTTCTCCAGCTTCACATCCTAAGTAGTTCAATTCTCATTCCCCACTTCAGACTTCTGCTCTGGGCAAGATGGAATAACAGAGACCAATTTTCCCTCCTGTCTGAAACAACCAAAAAATGGACAAAATATATGAAACAAAGGTGTTGAAGACACTCAATATCAGGCAACTAAAAATAGTAATCTCAGAAATCTAAAACAAATGAAGGGATCCCCAAATTGCCCAGCTTATTGCATTGAGAACATTTCCAGCACACACAGGAGGAACTCAGGCATAGTCCAGTGAACAACCTGAGTTAAGGACACAGAGCTGAGAATTCAGGGACACCAAGGAAGTTATAGTTAGAGGGACAAAGTAAAAGAAAGGAGAGAACAGTGCAAAAAAGAACCTTCAGAGATTTGCAGAGGGCCTCCCTTAAGTATTCACATATAGTGATCAGCATATGCATGTAAGAGAACTAAAATAAAGTCAGATGTTTACTTTATACCAAACACAAAAATCAATTTCAAGTAAATGAAGCAAAATAAATTCAAGAAGCAAAACTTCAGAACTTCTAAAAGAAAATAAAGAGCATCTCTATCATGTAAAGGTAGGTAGTTTTTCTTACATAAGGCACCAAAAAAGCACTAACCATAAATAAAAAGATTAATAAATATGTGTATACTAAAATTAAAATTTCTGGAGCACAAAAGGCAATATATTAAAGTGACACTGACACAAGCCAGACACAGAGAAAAGATATTTACAATCCACAAAACCAGTAAGAAACTTTTGCTCAGAATATATAATAAAATCCTACATACCCATGTTTTTTAAGACAACAACCTAGTAACAACAGCAAAAAAATAAATAAGACTAATAAATAAAGCAGGTAAATGATATAAAAGACAATTTTTTATAAAAGGAGCAATAAATGAGATATATAAAAAATTTCCCAGGAAAATAAAACCACAATAAAATACCATTTCACACCTAGCTCACAAATGTGCAGCCATTCATTCATTCATCACAGACTTGTTGGAACCCTATTAGGTGCAATGCTCTATTAGGCACATAGAAATATTAAAAGTTGAATAAGTGACAATTATTTCATTTACTTTCTCTACCAGGATGAGACCCCAAAGAGGGCAGGCACTGCTTCTTATTCTTCATTGTATCTTCAGCATTTAGTACAGTCCCAGTCATTAGGCAGAAAAGTATTCAATGGCAGAAAGCTGATGCAAATCCTACTCTGAGGATCTCACAGTGTGGGGAAAGCAAGAGAAGAAAGCAGCAAATCCTAATACCTCACAGGGATACCTGAGAGTGTCCACAAAGGAGCTAGATTTTGGAGGATGTGAAGTTCTCCAGCACTTTGGTCAAAATCTACAAGGAGTCAAGATTTGAAACAAGTCTTGGGAAAACGTTTTGCCTGGCATAGAATTTCTTTTTAAGTCAACACAGAATAAGCAGCATATTATCACAAACACAGACACACACACACATCTCAAATACCTAATTCCCTGATAGTAAATAACATCATCTTCAAAATTCCAGAATAGGGAGGAAGATGAGGAGGATGAGGAGGAAGAATCTAAGCTCTCTGTATCCACACAATTTACCATGATGTTAGTGCAGCTTTACTACTGGCCATTTTCACCAACATAACTTTATTATTTCACTGCCTTCCTTGATGTTACTTTATTACTTCAGAAAACTTGCCCAGGAAGAAAAAAAGTTGCAAATCACTTTGTCAGTTCCAGGAACTTCCTGAAAATCCCACTTAAGTGAACATCAAAATGCTCAACTTTTCCATCCAACGACTGTTTGCTCTCTAAGACCCTTCAAAACTCTTGACTCCACCAATCCTGAACTATCACGTCATGATCTTTACTCAATCCCAGTGAACATCCTCCTCCCAAATCCCCATACTGCTGTCTACCAGCTCCTCCAACCTCCACTACCCTCCAAACTTGAAAGACCTGCCTTAAACCAGACTTCCATTCATTATTAGAACTCTGGAGAGGTTCTTCCCTCCCCATCACCACCCCCAACTTTACCATACTATAAATAAATTCAGCTTTGTCTTATCAACATGTTGTTTGGTGATATTTTCAAAGACCTAACATTCTATAATCCTTCTCCTCCTCTTTGTCCTTATCATCATCACCATCATCATCATCATCATCATCATCATCACTAACATGGACTGAGCCCTAACTACATGCCAGGCACTTGCTAATTAGTTTAGAGACCTAATAATCACATCCCTTTCACAAATAGAGTATTTTTAAGCAAGTAAGTAAATTATAAGAGGTATATTCAAATGAGATGTCAAAATTCTTCCAAAAAAGAGGTTCATATTTTTCACTGTCCTTCTTCACAGAAATTATGGGAACCATAGAGGTCCAAGTCTCAAAGATATTCTGGAGATTTCCTTGGTAAGCACCACTGGAAGCCATCTCTGAGTGTAGTAGTATTGGCCTTCATGGCTCAGCTAAGTTGAATTCTATTAAAAGAATTCCAGCAAGGGAAATAAATGTGCCTCTCCTCTCAATAGTTAAGGGAGGTGACCTTCTCTCAGAAAATATTAGCTGATGAAATGAATAACGAAGGTGCTAGAAACATGAACGATATAAAGGTAGGGAGACTTTAAGGAGGAGAAATGTCTTTGTTTTGCCTTTCACCTCCAAACGAAGAATAACAGATGTTCCCTCAGCAAGCTGTGAGAGGGAAATGGGGTGACTGAGCTTTGCAACTAAAATAGTATCAACTGTATATTGTAATTTCACTTTTGAAACACCACACTTTTGCCTTTGTGGCACTGCCAGTAAAAATTCATTTTCAAGCAGCACAGCTGAACAGCCTGGGCCTTTGCCTTAATTCACTTTTCCTGCTAAGAGCCAAGAAGAGAGATAGCCTTGCATAAGGAGGATGGACAGCAGAGCACTCCATCGAAAGAGGCCACATGCTAAATTAATCATGTTCCAGCCAGAATTTGCAATTCTTTGAGAGATGCTTGAGACGGTATGAAAAATTTAGAGGTAACAGGGAAAAAGGGAGAGTTTGTGAAGGAGAACACTTCAGAGGGCACTTTAAATGTGCAGGATGCATTACAGTTTCTTACATGTGAACAAGATAGCTCGCCTTACCCAGAATGCAATAAATAAGGACTGCATTCTCATAGGAGTGCCCTGAGAAGGGAGCACTCATGCTGGAACATAGAAATTTCTGACTTGATGGCCATATTAAGGGATTAGAGGGATTAGTATATTCATGAAAATCATCCATTTTAAAATTTAGCATAAATTTGTCAAAGCTAGCATGCAAGGATAGTGTCAGTCCAAGATAACAAGTCCTGTTTAAGATCCGAGCATGATTGCTCCAGTGAGATGTGAATTACAGGTGGCAAGTTGCTCCTAACGAAGCTCACCTCTTCCAGTCACTTAAGGAAGCAACTTGTGGCCATGAGCAGCCCTCAAAACTCACTCTGAAATGAGAAAGAGGAACTGAGTCTTACCTAGCTTTAAGCTTTTCTTTAGTTCCTCCAATGCACCACTCAACTCAGCCTTCACACAGCTGTGTCCCATCTTCCTGGGACACTCCATTCCCTACCATCCCAAGCTCTCATGCTTCCGAGCTCAAGGTACATTTTATTACTTCAGGTAGACCTTGGCTAACTCTTGCACATGCAACACTAAGTTGGTATCCTGAATTGTATGCTCCCATAGCACCTGGTACCTCTAGTTATATGGCGGCCCCACAACTTACCCTGTTTGTGAAACATCCACCATTACTTATTGTCTTCCACACCAGATTGAAAAGATCAGTGGGGCTGGTGCATTGTCGTTTTGCCAGTGGATAACAAGTGTTTATCAAATGAATGAATAAAGGCAAAAATCATGTTTGATTCTTTCTTCTATCTGCCATAACATCTAGCAGGGTAACTGAGACATAATAATTAGCATTCAATAAAATGCTTATGGATTAAATGCAGGAATAAGAACCCTGAGAATGTCAGCTGAATTCAGCCTCCCCCAAATCAACTGGGAAAATCCTTCCTACAATGGTTGTTGCCTGATCTCTCAGTGGGTCTCTTGCCTTGTTACTTTGCTTAGATAAAAGCTAGAAAGAACAGCACTACAGAAAAAAAAAAAAAAAGTAATATGCAATGAAAACTAAACTGCCACACTCAGAAGTGATATTCTCTTTTTCTTTCAGCTCCTACTGCTGAACATTTTCCTCCAATCCCCCAAGAGGGAAAGATCACTGGAAGCACACCCACTTAAAAAAAAAAAAAAAAGTCACCCTGATATGTTTTTTTTAACAAGATGTGTGCTATTTAAAGTCTCACCCATGAATATGTAGCTAATATTGACTAATGGGAAATGTGAAAGGAAGAAAGCCAAGGTTTTTTAAAGCACGTCTATTGAAATTAGGGTCATATGTAAGAAATTTAAAAATTTTTTTTCTGAGCCACATCCAAAACTCCAGAGGGCATATTAAATAATGGAAGTGTAAACTACTGGGATTTGGTGCTGGTTAGTATGTTGGCACAATACATGGCTCCCTGTGTGGTTTAAAAAATTAAGGAATTTTTCCCTCTTCCTTTATCTAGTAGCCTCCAAAATTAAAACAGTTTTCTTTTCTGTGTGGAATAATACAAGCTAACCAAATTATACTCTAATATTTTCATTCAATGACTTGGAAAGTCATGAAAATGTTTGTTTGGGGAGTTGCTGATACAGAAAAAGAAAGAAAGGACCATGTCAGAAGGATTTAAAAAAAGAAGATAAAACAAAGAATTCCAAGGATTGTCACAATCTGATCTGCATAAATAAAAGATAATAGCTTTGGTGAGCTGGCCAACCTTTGTGTGGAGTGATCGGTCTGTGGAGAATCATGTCTGAGAGGCTGCAGGTCATTATGGCAGGATAAAGCCTATTTCTCATTTATATTAAAGAATCTTGCCTGTTAAGGGCTTGATTTGGATCTCAGACATAAATGCGCCCAGGGCTGCTCACCTAGTTAAGTCAATTGCTACATATGCATTCTCTCCCTAATATACACACAGAGTTTATCATTCACAACTCAACCATTACGCCTAATGTTCTTTTCTTGATTTAGAAAGAATAACAGTTAGATAGATCAGAAGGACTCAAATTGAGGGGATTGGATCATAAAATTTACACCTAATATAGAATTTTCTTTCTAATTTTGTACAGAGATGTGAATTTTCTCCCTGTTATACAGAACTTGCTACATCAAGAGAAGACAATAAAACTGTTTCTGTTTTTGTGTTACATGTTTGATTTACATTATTATCTGGTTCCAGGCAAGATGGATTGTTCCAGACAGTATCTGGAGATCTAGGCAATGGAAACCTTTACGTGTGAAAAAAAGAAGAAAGAAAAGTCCAGACAATACAGTAAACAAAGCCTGACTACAAGAATGGATAAATATGTATTAAGAAACCAAGGAAAGCCATGGCTTGTGGGGAACTATGGGTATAGTTGAAAGACTTCCTTGGGCTGGGCCTCATAAGGTGACTGTAGCTTTAATGGGGTCCCCACCTTATAGGTCTGTGGGTTTAGAAATTCACTGTATAACTTCAGCCAGGCACAATCACAATCAGACCCTACTGAATTGATTTGCATCAATATTAATTTTAAAAAAAAGATTATTTGTACACAGACTTCCAATTAAAAAGCCAATGGATTAATTTATGAGGCAATAAGAATACGAAGTAATAGGAAGGTTCTGGTCAGAAGATTGGAGCTCTGGTCTTAGATCTATGCAATTTCCACCTCTGAGACCCTTCGTGAGACATGGCCTCTCTGGATCTCAAATTTCCTAATCATAACTGAGAGGTATTAAGAGTTAATTCAAATCCATGAGAAAACAGTTCAATAGACAAATGAGCAAAAGACAGGAATAGAAGGGCAGTATAGTATGGTGCTGTGGTTCTCAAACAAAACTTGGACCACCTAGGAGTCCCCAGATGTATCAATACTGGGGACACTTGTACCACAGCATACATGTCAGGATGAGTTGAAAATAAATGAACAAAGGGCTCATTCTGCAGAGTATTGCTGAACCTGTGACCTGCAGACCCAGGAAAGATCATAAACTAACTTTATTGGAAGGTATTGCCTAAAACAATGGTTTTCAATAGGAATGGTAGTGCCCCCCAAGAGATTTGGAAACAGGGGAGGGGGTTGGTCATCACAATGATTGGAGCCCAACTGGCATTTAGTTAGCAGAAGGCAGAGATGCTATGTATCTTGGAACAAGACAGCTCTGCACAAAGAACTGTTTGCACAGAATTTTGTACAACATCACATTAATGAAGGTATTTTTATAATTATCTAATTTTGGTGTACATATAGGTAGTATTATTTGCCCATTTTTAATATGTGCTGACTTTCCAGGATGGTAACTGCAAAGTAAATCAAGGAACAATTATAGTTTATTATGATCATATTTTTATCAATGAAGTTCACAGCTTTGAACAATCTTACCATTCTTGATATTTGAGTTAACAGTAAGACAGTCTGCATTCATGGCTGTGGGATTCATGGTGATTGTACATACAGACACAAATGTCTTTTTAGAAAAAATTACTTTCTTTTCACTCTCCTTCATAATAAAGTTAGGTCATTGTTTTAATACTTACAGTCAAGAGGTATTACAAAATGTTTGTTATATAAACGGGGAACACTGCATATGACACTGTTGAAAACACTGATTTACAGCAAAGATCATCTGTATGGTAAAAAATAAAAAATTCAGGGGGGTTTTCAACAGACCTAAATGGGATGAATTGCCCTTTCTGGAACAAGCAAAATTTTGTTCCATTTCTGGGGACAAAAACTTGAAGGGAGAAAGTAGGAGGAGAGGTATGACTGAACCCGAAAGACTGAGTGAATACGTAGCCATCCCAGAATGATGGAAGGTTAAGCTAAAGGCAGGGGCCCCTGGGCCTATTTCCCACTTGGAATCCTGGGAAGATGCCACTTTGCACTATACCCCTACCCAGAACATGGTAATTGCCGCAGAATAAAAATGGCAGTGGAACACATATAGGAAGCAGGTCAGAAATGGTGGCCCTGAGATTCCAGTGGCTCCATGTGGTGGGTGTGGAAGGAATCCTGTCATTCACAGGTGCCCTCAGTGAGGGAGTCAGACTGCAGCCAAGAATAGCAAGAAGGTTAGCCACAGGTTGCCCTCCTGTGGGTACAATAACCCTAAAGAAGGGTCTTTGCGGTGGGGGCAAAGCCAGGGCTGAAGGAGACTGTGGCTGAGATCAGCAGACCACAGCGTCTACAGATTTGGAAAATGAACCCTGACTATGCCAAGCGGATACATCAAAGCAGCAGAGTCATCAGGACCAAGCAAGCAGGGGATGAGGAAACATCCAAAACATCCAAACCCAAGACCCTTTCCCTTCCAAAAACTCCTATCCTCACTGGACCTGACACTAACCAGCTAAGTAAAAAATAAAGAAGTGGCAATTTTTTGGACACATCTCTATTTTCCATGGACTGCATTTTTATCTTTCTCTTAAGTATGTGCCTCTCCTTTCTATGTGCATCAGAAGTTGTTCATCCTGAACTTGGACTGTGGGAACCAGAACTGAATGTAAGTCCAGCCCACAGCATTACATTTATCATGAATCTAAGACTATTAAAATAAAAACAAGAATAAGAATGCCATCTACTGGCATGGAAAGCAGCAAGGGCTCTAGCAAATCTGCATTTAGGGAATAGAGAAGGAAAACAGTTTTTTTTTTTTTTTATTTTGTTATGAAATGGTGATCACCAGAGACTGGAGAGTCACATGTAAATAGTATTAAGGGGACTGATCACAAATAAATAAATTCTTTCTTAACTAGTAAATCACTTACCTTCATCTCTCAATTTTGTATTTGCTACTACAGGCTCCATCTTGGACACAAAAGAGGTATATATAATGACACAAAAGTTTTGTTTTTTGATTTAGCAAACTGTTTCAAAACAACCTAGTCTTGTTCTTTTTTCGACATTTTAAAATATGTATTTATAAATTAGTTTGCCTATGTAGACAGAATGATAGAGCATGTGACTCTCTTGGCTGTTCCCATTTTCTATATACTGGAGTTGTAGTGGATTTTTTTTTTTTTTTGCAGTTTTATAGAGGGCAAGCAAGAGACTGATGAATTGTATTTGTTAATATTGATCACCATTTATATGATAACTTGTATGAATTTTCCTGTTAGCTAGTGATAATTCAAATTTTTAAACTTTTCCCATAACGAATCATTTAATTCTAACGATTTGTTACTTTAAAAACCCATTAAAAATACAGTATTTTATTAGGTTCTTGATAATGACTTGGTAAAATGTCCACAGAGTCAAGGTTCATTTCACTGCCTACAAATATTCAATTGTTCCAGCACCATTTGTGTAAAAGATCATCCTTTCTCCCGTTAAATTGAATGAACGCATGGCACACATGTTGAAAACCAATTGACCATACATGTGTGGATTTATTTCTGGATTCTATATGCTGTTCCATTAATCTGTTTGTTACACCAATTCCATATTCTCTTGATTACCATAGCTTTATAGTAAGTCCTGATATCAAGTAGGGTAAGTCATCCAAATTTGTTCTTTTTTAGGTTGTTTTGGCTACTTTAGGTCCTTTCCATATAAATTTTAAATCAGCTTGTCAATTTTTACAAAAAAGGGCTGCTGAGATTCTCATTGGGATTGGGTTGAATTTATAGATCAATTTGAGGAGAACTGACAACAATATTGAGCCTACTGCTCCATGAATATATCTTTGCATTTATTTAGGTCTTTTTAAAATTTTGCTCAGCAATGATTTGTAGTATAAAATTTAATTCAAAATGAATCAAATACCTAAATGTAATGGTTAAAATTATAAAAATTTTAGAAAAAAAGAGAAAAATTCTTGGTGACCCTACATTTAGCAAAGATTTCTTTAATAGGACACAAAAAATCACAAACTATAAGATAAGCTGGATGTCATCACAATTAAAATTTTGTTCTTCTAAAGACATTACTACAAAAATGAAGAGTAAGCCTCAGACCGGGGGAAACCATTTGCAAAGCACATATATGAAAAAAAAGTGTCTAGAATGTTTGAAGAACTCTCACAGTTCAATTAGAAAAGAACTTACTTTTTTAAATGGGTAAAAGATTTGAACAGGTATATGATCAAAGGAGATACAGAGATGACAAATAAGCACATCAAAAGATGCCTAATATTAGTCATTAGGGAAATGCAAATTAAAACTACAATGAGATCTCTGTACATTGCTGGTAGACTGGCTAAAATTAAAAAGACTTTCTATACCAAATGTTGGTGAGGATGTGGAGCTGCTAGAATTTTCATATACCGATGGAAGGAATAATAAATTGTGCAATCACTTTGGAAAACAGTTTGACAAATTTAAATAAAAAATACACCTACCATATAAGTCAGTGAGTCCATTCCTAGGCATTAAGTTAAGAGAAATAAAAACAGGGGTGCCAGGGTGGTGCAATGGTTGAGCATCTGACTCTTGGTTTTGGCTCAGGTTGTGATCTCAGGGTCCTAAGATTGAGCCCTGCATGGGACTCTGCACTCAGCAGAGTCTGCTGAGATTCCCTCTCCCTTTCCCTCTGGCCCTCCTGCTCATGCTCTCCATCTCTTTCTCTCTCTCAAATAAATAAGTAAATCTTTAAAAAAAAGAGAGAGAGAGAGAAATAAAAGCATATGTCTCTACAAAGCCTGGTAAAGAAATATTCACAGCAGCTTCATCTGTATTAGCCAAAACTGGAAACAACCCAAATGTCCATGAACCAATGAATGGATAAATAAATTGTGTTATATCCATACAGGGGATTACTACTGAGCAATAAAAATAAATTCACTCAGAAATAAAAAAAGAATACACTACTGCTATATACATGCAACAACATAGATTAACTCAAAATAATTAAGCTGAATGTAAGAAGCCAAACAAAAAGTGCATATCATCTTATTCTATTTTTGTAACATTCTATAAAATGCAAACTAAACTTTAGTGACCCAAAGCAGAACAGTAGTTCCCCAGGACTGGAAGGAGGTTGGGGAAGGAAGTAAGGGAGAGATTTCAAAGAGGCACAAAGAAACTTTTAGGAATATAGATATGTTCATTGATCTTGACTGTGGTGATGGTTTTACTGGTGTATACATATGTCAAAACTCATCAAAGTTTACATTTTAAATATATGCAGTTTACTTTATGTCAGTTATACTTCAATAAAGCTTTAAAATAATGTCACTCAGTTGTGGCAAAGCTGAGTAAATATTAATTTGGGGGCACCCAAAATTAGGGTGGCTCAGTCGGTTAAGCGACTGCCTTCAGCTCAGGTCATGATCCCAGGGTCCTGGGATCGAGTCCTGCATCGGGCTCTTTGCTCAGCAGGGAGCCTGCTTCTCCCTCTGCCTGCCACTTCCCCTGCTTGTTCTCTCTCTCTCTGACAAATAAATAAATAAAAATCTTTAAAAAATATATAAAATGATTTAAAAATAAAATATTAATTTTTTATTCTTTACCTTAACAAATATACTTTTGTTTTGGTGTTTCTGGTGTTTTAATCATCAGTGACATTATCGGCACAGTATTAATATAATAGACCTTGTACTCTGGTATTTGTGCACAGGGTAGATGTATAGAGTAATGTAATTGCATCTACAAGCTGGACTCACCCCCCACTCCGAAAATTTATCACTGGGCTATACCTATATTTTCTATAAACCAAGTAGGAGTTCACAGATTATCTCCACAATTGAGCTTGACCATTCAATTATTAAACCCATCTATGCTGATAGATGTGAAAATGTAACGTTCAGCATCTCCCATGCTTCTGAATGATCAAGCTGATTGTGCACATTAAAATACAACCAACCACAAAACTGCAGCTCAACCTCAAAAGATGGCCAATTAAGTTAGTGTAAAAATAAAGCCACTTCCCCTTTATCTAGAGTTAGCCATGTTAACAAAGAAAAGCTTTCAAATCTTCCTCTAGTTTGCTTCCTTTACAGTGGCAACTGGACTTGCTTCACTTTACTGAGAATGAAGTTAGTGACAGTAAGTAGGCCTTTTTCCTTTAGTCATGTGGACATGAGAGGTAAAAAGAGAAGTCTCCTTTCTTGGGGCTTAAGAGTTTAGAAGTGGCCTCGAATAACATTGTAAGTAACACTGTAACTAGTTAAATACCTAATAAGACAGAAGAGCTTATTTGGTCCATTTCCCTCTATCCCAACAAGAATGTTTTAAACAGTTCCAAAAGATTGTAATCATTTACAAGAGTCTTCAAATCCTCAGAAGAGATACCCTTAATCTCTTTCAGAAACTTCTTTTCAGCCAAGGCGCCCATGGCTAAAGTTTCAACTAACTCTGAAGGACACTCTCTAAGAATCAATGAGCTCACTTTCCAGAGTTGCTGCACCAGTCTGCATTCCTGCCAACAGAGGAAGAGGGTTCCCCTTTCTCTACATCCTTGCCAACATCTGTTGCTTCCTGTGTTAATTTTAGCCATTCTGTTTATAGCAGCTTTATCAACAATAGCCAAATTATGGAAAGAGCCCAAATGTCCATCAACTAACTGATCAATGGATAAAGAATATGTGGTGTGTGTATATATACATTTGGGGTGTGTGTGTGTATATTTGGAAAATATATATATATACACACACATATATATATGTATATACATAAAATGGAATATTGCTCAGCCATAAAGAAGAATGAAATCTTGCCATTTGCAATGACATGGATGGAGCTAGAGAGTATTATGCTAAAAGAAGTCAGTCAGTCAGAGAAAGACAGTACCATGTGATTTCACTCATATGTACAATTTAAGAAACAAAACAGATGAACATGGGGGAAAAAAGAGAGAAAGGCAAACCAGAAAATAGACTCAGCCATAGAGAAAAAACTGAGGGTTGCTGGAGGGAGGTGGGCGGGGGGATGGGTTAAATGGGTGATGGGTATTAAGGAGGGCACTTGTGATGAGCACTGAGTGTTGTATGTTAAGTGATGAGTCACTAAATTCTATACCTGAAACTAATATTGCACTGTATGTTAACTAACTGGAATTTAAGTAAAAACTTGAAGAAAAAAAGAATCAATGAGCTCATTATTTTCAGTCTTTTCTCACATTTTTCTCTTGTATCAGAGTCCACTGTAAGAATTTTCCAAGTCCTGCCCATGAACACTGTCCCAGCTCTTCACAGTCTGGCTGCATGAGTGACTCTTCACCAGAAGTCCCAATTGGATGAGCATGATTTTAAGGGGGTTCCAAAAGGTCCACCTCCCTGCTTACCTAGGGCCCAATGTTCAATAAACTTCTATTAAATCAATGTATAACTAAATACACCTCAGACATAAACAAACTGGACTGAAAACCTTGCATTTAGAATCCAAAATGGTGGGGCTCCTGGTGGCTCAGTTGGTTAAATGGCTGCCTTCGGCTCAGGCCATGATCCTAGGGTCCCAGGATGGAGCCCCATGCCGGGCTCCCTGCTCAGCAAGGGAGTCTGCTTCTCTCCTTCTCCCTGCTCACGCTCTCTCTTTCTCTCACTTCCTCTCTTTCAAATAAATAACTAAAATCTTTAAAAAAAAAAAAGAATCCAAAGTGGTTTAGACCAAACAGGTGAAAATATTGTCACCTACATCAGAGCAGATCTACTTCATGGGGTTACTGTAAGCATTAAATGAGATTTCTGTGGGTATGCACCTCTAATAGGCAGCATCTAGAAGCAAAGAACCTTAGAGAATACCATGACAATAAAACAGAATCACAGAAAATTGAGGCAGCTTGTGCAAGCCATCTGGCTCGTGGGGAAAAGAAGCAGGGTTAGAACTCATGGGGCCTCCTAGGCCAGTGCTCCACACTTGAGAACGTCACCACAGAACTCTAGAAATTCCATGGGACTTTCTAATAAATCAAAGACCTTCAGGGTAGTGAGCGACAACATGGACACATTTCAGTGGGGGATGAAGTGTGAGGAAAATAAAGCAAGAAAGAACAAACCTGCAATGTCAAAGACTTTTGTGCTAAATGTTTTCTTGCTTGTTTTCGCAATTCCCCAACATTCCTGATGTGTGCATTTTTAGCTTCATAAGGTAACTGAGGTTCGGAAAAATTAAGTGATGGGTGAAGGCAGAGAATTGCGGTCTTCTGACTCCAAGTTCAGGGCTATTTCTACTCCATAGCCATACCACGCTTGGGATGGCAGCAGGCAGTGAGCAACAGCAGTGGGTCAGGCTGGGAGAGGCCATAGAGGGTGACTGGGCCTGGGAAGGAAGGTCCTTGGGAAAGGATAGCACAAAGACAACTTCACCTGTATCACAGTGGGAAAGGCCCTTCTGGAACGAAAGCACGGAATGCAGCAACTTGGCAGTTGTTCTGTACAGGTCACCACATCTGTCCAGTCGCTCAGGCCAGAGAACTTGGTGTCATCCTTGATTCCTCTCTTTCTCACCCCCTGCAGCCAATCTGCTACTAAATTCTCATGTCTCTCCCTCCCAGTATATATCCAGACTCAAAACCCTATTCTCACCCCCAGAAGTACCCCTCCTCTCCAAGCCACTACCTCTCCCCTGCCTCATTGTCCTGACCTCCAACTGGGCTCCCTGCTCTGCCTTCAGCTTCTCCTCAGACCATCACTCAGAATGAATCTTTCTCCCCCAACATTTTATTATGAACATTTTCAAACAAAGCAAAGAAAAATTTTTTACAGTGAATCCATATATCCACAACCTTGGTTCTATCATGATTATACTTGCTTTGTCATGTTGTCTATCCCTCTTGATTCTTTTAAAATCTAACTCAGCTTATGTTGCTTCTCCCCCACAAGAACCTCCAATAGCTTCCTGTTTCCTTCAAAGGAAAAGCCAAACCCTTGTCATGACCAACAAGGGCCCAAATGAGCTGGACCATCCCACTTTCTCTGCCTTCATATCCTACTGCTTCTTGCCTGCTCCCCTCCGACACACACCCCCAGCTCTTTCCTCCCCAGCCAGAATTAGTTTAAGACACACCAGTTTCTGCACTGGCCGATCCCGGCCTGGAATTCTCTTCCTACGGATTTCTATGTGACTCATTCCCTCACTGCTTTCATGGCTCTCTTCACATGCCATATTCTGGTAAGGCCTTCACTACCTGCTCTATTTAAAGTCGCGAACCACCCCTTCCTTTACCTTCCTTCTTTCCCTACTTTTTATTTCCTCAGTAGCCCTTATTACCACAGCACTCCACATTTCAGTTATTAGTCTTGTCTGTCTCTCCCCATTATAATTTATTATTGTATGCGACATACAGAACACCGCATTAGGCATTTGATGTATGTTGACCTCATTTGATTTGCACAGTGCCTCTCTGAAAGAGAGATTCTTATCCTCAAGGAACCTGAATAACTTGCCCAAGAGTGCCCATGTATGCTGGAGCAAGAATTACAAGCCAGGTCTGTCAATATCTGAGGTCCATTCTTTTTCACCATATGATATGGACCGTTTCGGTGAGACAGGCGGGGGCCCCAGGCAGGCACCCTAGCCAGAGGCCACGGTCACATCCATTCCTCATTTTGCATTTAAATGGCTGCTTTTTCAAGATGTACCTACTGAAATTCTAACCCTGCGAGAGTAGAAATCTCACATCAGGAGTAATCAATACTTCTTTGGGGGTAGATTAGATGACAAATAAAAAGAGAACCTGTGCCACGAACACGGTATTCAAGGCAGGGGCCTGGAGGGTCTACAATAGAAACACCAAGGATTACAGAAATGCCCAGGGCACCGGGGACACAAATACACGCATCACAACCTTCTCATTTTTCCCAGAAACAAACTAGAACTAATTCAAGGAAAACGATGCATACATCCCTGCTTCATTCCTCAATTACAGAATTTATCTCATGACATAGTAATATATCTATGGATACACTGCTGCTTCTTCTGGGAGCCTCTTGAATCCTGGGAATGCAATTTATTCATCTTTGAACCCCCAATGCTTAGCACAGTTTTTGGCACATAATGGAATCTTAATAGATTTTTGTCAAATTAGTTAATCAAGTGAGTGAGTGACTGAGTGAATGAATGAATGAATGAATAATGATAAAAGACCTAGGAGCAAATGACAAAGGAAACTCTACTAAGTAGCAATGCAAACTTTTTAAAGAACTTTTATCTTTTCTCCTGGCTTCAAACACAAAAAGCACCACCTTGATTAACACAATTGCAATTTGAAAGTGATTATTACATATCACAATAACTAATGTTCCAATTTAGAGCCATGGGTGATTGGTTCAATACTGAAACAAGTGCATGAAATCCAGTAGCTTATTGGTTAAATACTGGTTTAATCTAAATCTGAACCTTAGTCCACACACAAGTTCCCCTTCCCCTTGCAACTCCTTTCTAGTTCTCTCTACTGTATAACAGTATTTGTATCTGTATCTGCATACTATAGTATACCATAAATTCTTAAAATCAGAGACCATGGCTTATTCCTACAACTAAAAGAGCAATGCTTTGAAGACAGTGGGCATTCACACAATATTATTAAAAACTAATAGTTAGGGGCGCCTGGGTGGCTCAGTCGTTAAGCATCTGCCTTCGGCTCAGGTCATGATCCCAGGGTCCTGGGATGGGGCCCCACATCGGGCTCCTTGCTCAGCGAGGAGCCCACTTCTCCCTCTCCCACTCCCCCTGCTTGTGTTCCTTCTCTTGCTTTGTCTCTGTCAAATAAATAAAATCTTTAAAAACAAAAATAAAACTAATAGTTAGATTTACTGTCTTTCCACCCTCTCCCAACTAAAGTGAGTGAGAATAGGCTTTACTACAAGTCAATTGTGATTACTAGTTCAAGCACATATCAGGACAGACAGGCTACCAGTCGCATGGCTTCAGAAAGATCACATCAGACATACCACAAGACAATCTAATGGGCCATGTACAAGAAAACAATTATCACTATTAATTATAATATAATGACATTAATTAGTATTGACATTTGCTATATGTCAGAACTCGTACTAATGTATTTATATACTTCAGCTCACTTAGTCCCCACAACACAAAATTCATTATGTACAACTATTACCCCTCATTTACTGAATGAGCAAATTAAGCTATGGAGATATTGAGTAAATTTCCTAGGGTCATCCTAAGTGTGGAAGCAGGGAATGACCAGGTTTGTATGGGCTCAAGGGTTCTGCAGATCTATAATTTTAGCATTATTTTGATTGTTTTATTTGGAGTTTGGCTTTTGTGGGGTTTTGTTTTTTTTTTTTTTGTCTCATTTTCATTTGGTTTATTTTTTATTTCATCAGGGTGTTCTTTAGACTTATACAGATTGTCTTCAAGTATAAGATCTGTATCATTTTCAGAGAGCCTATGGACCTTTGTAGGAGTTGAGAGAGTTGATTTCTTGATTACCCTGCACTGCTCTATCACTTACAGTAATAATTACAGAAGTAAAAGTGTAATAAAATGGGAGGTTTTAACCCATATTTTATGAGTCACAAATGGGCTCTTAAAAGCTGCCATTTTATTATTTCCTTTAGAGATACTTAATAGGTAATGTCAGTAGTAAAACTTAGCACCCAACCAGCAATTAATATTCCATGCCTCCAGAATTATCAACCCTCCTTAAAGGAAGAATAATCAAAAGAGGTTTGTTGTGTGCGTGTGTGTATGTGAATCTAGTTTCATACCATCTAGGTTAATAACTCAAATGTAAAGGAGCAGGAATCAAAGAGCTACCATCAACTATATAGATTAGGCAATGAAAAAAAGTGGGAAAAGAACCAAAAATGAGAAAATTATCCAGAAAATTAAAATTGTATGTGGCTATACATATAGCATATACCACCTGGAAGAAATAGCCTTAAATTGTAGACACAGCATGAAACAGCCATTGCAGAGTAGGTTAGTTTCACATTAACTCATACAATCTGACCTCCTCTGACATAGTTCAACACCTAAAAATTTTTCATTCCTCTCTAATAAACTAAACATCTCTTCACCAGATTTCCAATAACTACCCTTGCTAGAAGCTGCTGAATAACTGACTTCTTTTCAGCTCTTGCCTAACTGCTGGCTTCTTTGTATTTTCTGAAAAACAAGTGCATATCTTTGTATTTAGGCATCATTGGAAGTAGTCTGTCACCTCATAATTCAACCTGCAACAAAGCCTATTCATCCCCTTTCCCAACACCACCAGCCCCAAATTGTAGATACATCTGGCCACTACTAGAGTCTCTTCATGTGGAGTTAACCCACACAGTTGTTGTTGCTCAAGAGCTTACCAGAAGGATCCAGCATTTCTGAGTATCTGAGAGATGTAGGTTATAGGTCAGAGTATATAATACTGATTCTTTGAAATTTGTGGAGACTTGCTTTTTAATCCAGTTCATGATCATTTTTTGCTAAGTGTTCCATGTATGCTTAAGAAGAATGTATATTCTCAAAGCATTTGGTACAGTTTCTATTAGATCAAACTGTTTACTGCGTTGTTCAAATTTCTATATCTTTATTAAATATTTTTTGTTGAATATGACAATTGAGACAGTAGAATAAATTTTTTACTATTACTAGACGTCTGCTTTCCTCTAGTTCTATCAATTTTTGCTTTATAGGTTTAAGATACTTTGTTAGAAGCATATGAGTTTAGAGTTGCTAATCTTCCTGGTAATTTCAGTATTTTACCATTATTTAGTAACTCTCTCTATATATAATACTTCCTGACTTAAAGCCTATTTTATCTGATAACGTATCTGTGTCACTTTTGTTTAGATTAACATTTGCTTGGTATATTTTTTTCTATCCGTTAAGTCATTCTATGCTTTTATACTTGAGATGTAAACTAGAATATTTTTAATTTAATCTGATCCTCTCAGCCTTTAACTAGTATGTTTAATCTATTTTTATTATATTATTGATATACTTGGACTTGTTATCTTTTTTATTTTTATTGATCCCATTTTTAATGTTTCTTGACTCTGGGGTGGATTTATTTAATTTGTTCGTTTTTGTTTGTTTGTTACTTGTATTGCACTGATCTTGTGTATTGCTTCAGAGCCTCTTGCACTGCCTGCCTCTTATTTCAGCTCCTGCTGCAGTGACCATTTCTAGGTGGACTCCAAGAGCTTCACATAGGTTGCAACCCAATAGCACCTTGCCTCAGCCCTGTGGCATCTGCTTCACACCTCTTGCCCTTTACCTTCTGGGGGTGCCACATATGCAGGCATAACCTAGATACCTTAGGGAGAACAGATAGAAGCAACAACGGATAAATGCTTTCCATTGTTTGCTTGTTTTGAAGGGCAGCCATAAAATGCACTTCTTACAACCTCCCAGCTGTATACCTAATGTGAGATCAAGCAACCAGTTGACTGTATCAGTGAAAAAGAAGAGGAGAGGAGGAAGAAATTTAAATTAGAAGATCCTGACTTCTTACAATTCAAAAGTTACTGGTAGTGGACAGATGTTGGCAAGTCATGAGCCTCCACAGCTTTATAAAATAGGGACAATAATGTTTATTTATGGGGCGCCTGGGTGGCTCAGTCGTTAAACGTCTGCCTTCGGCTCAGGTCATGATCCCAGGGTCCTGGGATCGAGCCCCGCATCGGGCTCTCTGCTCTGCGGGGAGTCTGCTTTTCCCTCTCCCACTCCCCCTGCTTGTGTTCCCTCTCTCGCTGTGTCTCTCTCTGTCAAATAAATAAATAAAACCTTTAAAAAAAATAGTGCTTATTTATTTCTCAAGACTATTGTAAGAATTAAATGTGTAATACAGATAAACCTCTATTTTGAAAGGGTACCTCTAATTTTACAGTGCTATTTTATTATGAAAGAGTGTTATTTAGCATCAGCAGAATGCTTGGGGTGATAAATTATCTCTATGATTTCTAAAGATGATTTTAATGCTGGGCAAAAACAAAATGCTAACAACTACATGCTACATGCTAACAACAGCGGACTTGCCATTGGAATTACTCCATTTACTTACCAATTTATTTCTACCTGTAGTATGCATCATGGACAGACTATTCAACATCTTTCAGCGTCAATTTTCTTTTCTCTTCTTTCACATGGTAACACCACCTACCTTGTATAATTATTGGACAGATGAAGACTAGCTGTTTTTACTGCTACTTCTACTACTACTACATACAATGTGCTATGAGACAACACTCTATTGAATCAAGGCATGTTCAGATAAGCCTTGAATGCTTCCTTAAAGAAGGTTTTAGAAAACACTTAAATCAGAACCAGGAAGGGCTTTGGGTTTAGATTGGCCTGTCCCCCTTGTTACCTCTTTTACCCCATTTTGGCAAAAAGGCTGTAAACAAGAGTAAGGGCTGCTGGAAGAAATTCACTATTGAATTCCTCCTGAATCATCTCCCAGCAATGAGGAACAGACTCTGAAATCCCCATAGTTGGGCTACGAGGGACAACACACATGTGACTAATTGCCAAGACTTAACTACTGAACCACTCTGGGAGAGTATTATTTATAATTAGTGCCAGTAGGACCGGACACCTGTCTGCTCCAAAGGCATGAAATGCCCACGATTTACCTCGCATCCCAGCATTCATCAAGAAAGAGCAGCAGACACCTCTGTGCTTGAAAAGCACCGCAGAACAACTCCCTGTTGACCTCTGGTCCAAGTTTTGAGTTGATGCAAAATTTCCATTTTTCTGGTTTTATCTGTTTGTTTGTTTTTTATGGCTGGGATATGTTATCTAGATCTTTGTACTGTTCATATTAATGTGGTCTCTAAACACAAGTCAAAATTCATTCTCTGATCCCAAAAGAGTCTATAACTACTTTAGAGAATTTCTCTCCACTACTTCTTTTTTCAAGGGAATCGAGCTGACAGGCCTGAGTTATTTCAGACAGTTTAGATACGAAATTTTATGCACACATTTGTTTTTATATGTACTCACAGGTGTCCACACATATCTTTCATTTCCTTCAAAATTTAGAAGGAATAAAAACAGAGCCTTGAGTAAATCATACAAGATCTACTGTCTGCTGGCACATCCTTTGTTCAGACATGTCTCCTTCCCATGTTTCTTTCCTTGCCTAGTCTGTTTTATTCCATTTGAAGAGGCCAGTGTAAGTCTCTTCAGGTTCTGCTCACTAAGGACCTTGTACTTTTGTATAACCTGGGAAAATGATCTGAAAACCAGCACTCTTTCAGGACCTTAGAAATCCCAGACCATAATAAACTCCACAGAAGGAAGCAACTAGAATGAGGAAACAGACCAATATTCTACTCCCATTTCTGTGAGGAAGACTGCCAAGGAAACTTGTTTACATATAAGTCAGTATACCCAGATATTCTTTATGTTTTCTAGGTAGGCTTAATATGGGATTACAAGATGAAAGGAAGCACTGCAGCAGTCAAATTATTTACCAATAAAACAGCACTCAGCCTGAAAGTGAATGTACAATTCCAGTGGTGCTGTATAGTCTCGTTGGCAACTACACTGCACAGTATCAATCACATCCCTTTATAAATTTAATTTTTAAATGGGGCAATAAATTTACATGGTATAAAAATATCACCATGTTTAACATTCCCTATTTGTCCTGACATTTTTATTATTCCAAACATAAAGCAGTTTATATGTAAATTGCCATATGCTCTTAAGTTAAACTGATAGAATCTTGTCTGTGAAGGACTCGTCATTTTGTTGTAAATATGTGCAAAAACCCATTGTACAAGCAGTTCCAAGAAAAAGAAATAAAGTGTCGCATAAAAGTAGCAAACAAACTTTGGGCCCAACTCAACTGGGTCATGAATAATACTTTGTGTTAATCTTTGATTATGTTCTGACAATGACCATGTTCTCTGTTTTAAGTGAAAGCCATTAGTTAATAAAACGTTATTCTTTATCATAATATTTAGTGATTAAATGTGCTGAATGGGTTCGGCAGAGACTGTGTCTTCCACCGTGCAACTGTCCCAGCTTCTAAAACATATGCACCCACATATGCACTCACACACATTCACTCACAGTTAAGGCACAAAACAGACAGCTGAGGTTTAAAGAATATTTTCTGTATGATGAAGTAATTTAACTCAAATTTATTCCTCCCAAAGCCATCATAATAGAGTTTTGTTCATAAAGACTGTTTCATAGGAAAATCCATGCTAGTCATATTTTAAGTCATTTAATCATCTATTTATCATATACTTTATTCCATTACCCAGCACTCTAAACTAATATTTAAATAAATTGCATAGGGTAATAGAACAAATTGCATAACATTAAATTTTTATATATTTAAGGGATCCATGGGAGAGTGGCTATTTAGGATGAGGCAGGAGGATGAAGTAAGCAATGGTATTTGAAGAAACAATTACAGTATCCCAGGAGTGGGCTGCTTCCAAGATCATTTATTCATTCATTCATTCATTAAATGGTTTACTAGCACCTTCTAAGTACCCGGCACTCTTCTGGACACTGGCAATATGGAAGTTGCTATAGGCTGGATATTTGAGTCCCCTCAAAATTCATATATTAAAACCTAATCACCAGTATGATGGCATTAGGGGTGGGGCCTTTGAGAAGAGATTAGTTCGTTGGGACACAGCCCTCGTGAGTGGGATTAGTGCCCTTATAAAAAAGACCTCAGAAATCTCCCTCGCCCCTTCCCCCATATGAGGACACAGCAAGAAAATAGCCATCTATGACGGGAAACAAAACCTCACCAGACACTCAATTTGCTAGGCTTCCCAGCCTCCAGAACTGTGAGAAATAAATTTCTCTTATTTAAAGCCACCCAGTCTATGGTATTTTTGTTTTAGCAGCTCAAATGGACTAAGACAGAGGTAAACAAGACCAACAACAGTCCTTACAGTCCAGCATTAAAGTTTCCTTTTGGCAGTAAAGTAAGTAAATAATCAAATCACCAAATAGTTATATAATGTCCTGTAGAGGTGAGTGCTGTGAAGAAAACAGGACAGGATACTTTTAAGCAGAGTACATCATTATCTCGTTTATACTATTAAAATAGCATTCTGGCTACCATATAAAGAACAAACTGCACTAAGACAACTATGGAAGCAGGGTGACTAGTTAGTATACTATCATCTTAGATGAGTGCTAGTGATGAATGCAATAAGAAGGGATTATATGTAGAATCTATTTTGAAGGTAGAATCAATGGGATTTGCTAACGGATTGGATGTGGAGTGTGAGAAAAAGAGATACATCAAGGATGACTTTGAGATTTGGAGACTGAGAAATACTGAGTGCAAGAGGAACCATTTACAGAAATGAGGAACACAAAATTAAAAATTAAATTTTAAAAAACAAAAAAGTAAAAAAAAATGAGGGACAGTGATGGAAGAATGGGTGTGAAGGGGAAAAATCATGAGTTTTATTGACCATGTTAAATTTCACAAGTCTGTTAAACAACAGTCAAGCTGATGAGCAGGTAGTTGAAAATGCAAGTCTGAGGTTGAGAGGAAAGTTCAAGATGGAGAAACTAATGTTAGCAGCATCAGTATATAGATGATATTAAAGCCTCAGAAATGGATGTATCATCTAGGAAATGAAAATTCAAAGAAAGGAAAACAGGGCTAGAGACTGAGCTTGGGGCAGTCCAGTTTGTGGAGTCAGGAGGAGAAATGAAAATCCACGAGGGTGAGCCAAATGCAGACATTATTTTCAAGAGAAGGCAGAAACCAACAGAGTGGAATTCTGCCGATCTAGTAAATAAGCACTAAGAATCGTCCAGCGGACTTGGCAGGGTGGTAGTTCTTGGTGTTCTTGATGGAAGCAGTTTCAATGGGGTGCTAAGTGCAAAAGCCTGATTTGAAAAGATCCAGGAAATAATACAAAAAGAAAAGGGAAGAAAACAAATATAGGCAACTCAAGGAACTTCTCTGTAAGATGGAGGAGAGAGATGGAAGTGTAGCTAGATGAGGGATCAGAAGGCAGGATTTTTTTAAATGGAGAATATTATACCATAATGTATGTTTATAGAAATGATCCAATAAAGAAGGAAAAAATGATGATGCAAGAGTCTTCAGTTGGCTAAAAGGTCAGGGATCCAGTGCCTCAAGATGGAGTTGGCCTAAATTAGAAGGACGGACAGTTAAGTCAGTGCAACGAGAGAATATAAGGTGCTTGATTTGGATACAGGTTAGTAGATTTGATAGAAGGAAGATATGGAAGTTCTTTTCTGATAGCTTCCATTTTCTCAGTGATTAAAAAAAAAACAAAAAACAAGGTCATTAGTTGAGCACAAGTAGGGGAAAGAGAGTTAAAGCTGGAGGAGAGCAGAGTGTGCGTAAAATCATCATCTGGGGAAGTAGAAGCCAGGACCAGAGTAACACTTGGGAACAGAGGTGACCCAAGACTGGGAGTGACACAGAGACTGTGATTCACCAAAGGGAGAGCCCCAAAGAGGAGGTAAGTGAGGTACAGGAAGGCTACCTGAGCACAAGAACAAGAAGCGGGGATGTCCTAGTGCTCATCAAGAGGTTGTCTGTCCAAGGACAAAATCTTAGCTCTGCTTCCTGCAAGCAAAATTGTAAAAACACTGGAACACTGTTGGGCCCTATGGATGTGGTAAAATGAAGACCTAACATAATATCTTTCCCATGAAAAAGAGGTACTATGGCACCACAGAGAATGATGAGGCTTGGGAGTCAGATGCACAGAGTTAAAACCCAATCTTAGTAACTCACCCATCAGATGAAGTTGAACCAATTCTATTTCTTCCAAAAATCAGATTCCTCATTTACAAAGTAAAGATGCTAATATCTCCTTTGGAAGCTTGCTGTGATGATAGATACCTATAAAGTATCCTGCAGAGTACAAGTAGAACTACTATTAAGTTAAATGTTTGGACTTCTCTTTAAACATGTCAGTTTTTTGGTTTTTTTTTTTTAAGATTTTATTTATTCATTTGACAGAGAGAGACACAGCGAGAGAGGGAACACAAGCAGGGGGAGTGGAAGAGGGAGAAGCAGGCTTTCTGCGGAGCAGGGAGCCCGATGTGGGGCTCGATCCCAGGACCCCAGGATCATGACCTGAGCTGAAGGCAGATGCTCAACGACTGAGCCACCCAGGCGCCCCTAAACATATCAGTTTTAAAAAAGTAAATAAACAAACATGTCAGTTAAACATGTATTTTATCTCCACTTCCTCCAAAGACCACACTAAAAACAATAAAGAATAAAAAGAAAATCATAAACCTACAAGGAAAAAGAGAACAGAAAATGAAAAGCCTTTAGGTGCCCTATTTGACTTTTAGGAGCTGAAATCTGCACATCTTCCAACAAGAAGCAAGCTGCACCAGTCACAGAGCCCCAGAGAGTCTCAATAATTAGAGATATCAAGTATATATCAACTGGAGGCTAGACATGGGGATGAAAAAAGGTGCAATGGATGAAATGTCCAAATAACCCATCTCTACTATGTGATGCCAAATGACCATCCTTCCCCAACCCCTCAAGGGAGTTTATTGGAGAATCTGATATCTGGGGAAATTGAATCAGAGAGGCTACAGGCACCATGGATGTCAGACTGAAAACAGACACCAGCCCTTCAGCAAGCCCTTAACTCCTCGGTTTCAGATTCCTGGTAACCAAGTTTGTACTCCCCACTTTTTACCCCAAAAAAGAAAATCAAGAATGTTTTCCCAAGAAAATCAAATTCCCCAGAGAAACTGATATTTAACACCACTCCTAAAAAATTTATAGGCTAGCCACAAAGTCACTCTTGAAAAACCTCACTACTTGATAAGCCCCACTCATACTCAGAACTTTCAATTAAATGGGTCAGCTAATTGAACTCCAATAAAAACACATATCATCATAATTTGAGAAACCCCTCCAAAATTAAATCTAGAATACCAAAAAAAAGAAAGAAAGAAAAAAAGAAATGGAAGGAAAGTTGGAGGAACAAAGACCTTACTGGGAATAGAAGAATACTGAAATAAGGGAAGGAAGCGAGGGAGAGAGGGAGGGAGGGAAGAAGACAAATATCCTTAGAGGAATGAAAAGAGAAGGTTGCACCTATAAAACAAAAAAAGATGCTATTTTTATAAAGATAAGGAGAAGGCACTCAGAGAACATGAAAGTACCCTAGTAGGTAAAACTGAGAGCATCTACAGAGAATGAGAACAAACTGATGGTTGCCAAGGGCGGCGGAAGGGTTGGGGGATGAGCAAATGGGTGAAGGGGAGTGGGAGGTACAGGGTCCCAGTTACGGAATGAATAGGTCAGGGGGACAAAAGGTACAGCATAAGGACTATAGTCAATGGGAATAGTCAACGTAATAGGGATGTAGAGTGGTGGATGGTAGCTACACTTGTGGTGAGCATAGCATAATGTATAAGAGTTGTAAAATCACTATGTTATACACCTGAAACTAATATATCATGTGTCAACTATATTGCAATAAAATAAAAATAATAGTAATAATAATAATAAAACTGTATCTAAAAAGACCTCAATAGAAGGATTGGAAGACAAAGTTGAAGTCACATTCAAAAACCTAAGACAAAAATCAAGGTGGTGGATAATGGGACAGAAGAAATAAATATTTTTTAAAATTGAGAGATTAGGCTAGGAGGCCCCACAACCAAATACTGAAGTTCTGAAGAGAGAAAACGTCTGAAGAAAAGGAAATTATCAAAGAAATAATTAAAGGACATTTCTCAGGACTAAAGAAACAGGAACCTTCAGATGGGAAGGGTCAACAAGAATCTAGCACAATAAATGAAAAAGGCCCTCACGTCATTAAATTCCAGAACACCTAAGAAACCAGAAGATTCTAAAAGTTTCCAGAAAGAAGACCATTCATATATGAATAAACAAACATCAAAATGCATTAGGCTTCTCAATAGCAAAGTTAGAAACTATAAGAAATGGAGGAATAGCTCTAAAATTCTAAGGCATGATTATTTCCAACCCCATATGCTATACCCACTCAAATTATCAGGCAAGAGTGAGAGTAGGATAAAAATATTTTCAGCCATACAACTTCCCAAATCATTTATTTCCCATGTACCCTTTCCCATAAATTACTGATATACCCTCCACTAAAATGAGAGGAAAGAAGGAAAGAAAGACAGGGAAAGAAGACATGGGATCCAGGAATTAGAGGATCAAACACAGGAGAATAAAAGATAACTTAGGCAGACAACAAAGGGAGGACCCAAGGAATGATGACATTACATCAGGTGAGAGAATTCCCAGACTGAAGTCAGTAGATGAAGGGCGACAGGAGGGATGTCAGAGGGGAGGCCAGGGAAAAAAGGACTTGCTAGATCAATGGATACATGTGATCGCTTTAAAGCGTGGATTAGGAAAAATTCATGAAAATAACACAGAAAAATTAGCAAGAGAAAAATTGACAATTATTAGTACCAGGAAAATAATTTTAATTGGAAAAGAAACCTAGCCATAGTACATTATTTTGCCCAGCAGTAAAAAAAAAAAAAAAAAAGTCAGAACAATGTAAACACTAAAGTTTTTAAATGAAAAATTATGAGATAACTATAGTGAAGGAGGGTAATATAACTCTATTGGTATGGAGAGAGGGGACAGTGAAGAGAAATATATCTTCACCTACCACAATAGCAAGTCAATAGATGTTTCCAAAATTGATAAATTAAAGTTGATTAAACCAATTTGAATAGAAATATGAGCATATTATCTAGAAATACAGAAATAAAAACCATAAAAAACAATTAAAAGACTTCAAGGAAGCAGTCTCTGAGAAGCAGGACTGAGGGGTAAGAAAGAACACAGTAGAGAGCTCTCATATTTGTTTTAAGCCTCCATTAAAAGCCTTGACATTTTAAATTGTGCGTGTTCTTTTGATAAAAATAGAAAATAATTTTTTGAAATTAATATTCCTTTCCAACCATTCCATTCCTTTCTCCTTTCTTTTTCTTAAGTTCTAAATGCCCATAAACACATACCTTTATAATGAACAACACAGGCCAAGGGGGCAGTCATCATAATGGTGATCTCAGTAGGCATACACCAAATGTTTGTTGAAATGGAATGGGAATTATCTGCTCTTTTTAGATTAATGTCATATGTGAGATACTTAAATTCATATCTGTATTTTCTTTCTTTTTTTTTTTTTTTTAAAGATTTTATTTATTTATATGACAGAGAGAGACAGCGAGAACAGGAATACAAGCAGGGGGAGTGGGAGAGGGAGAAGCAGGCCTCCCGCTGAGCAGGGAGCCCGATGCGGGGCTCGATCCCAGGACCCTGGGATCATGACCTGAGCCGAAGGTAGACGCTTAATGACTGAGCCACCCAGGTGCCCCCATATCTGTATTTTCAAAAGATAGAATTAGGTAGACATGAAAGTTTCTACATTCCAAGTTAAGTTTTTCACATAATCAGGATCTAAAATATATCTGCAACCTCAATTCTAAAACTGGGTCTATTTGACATTTAATCACTCAGTTAAAAAACAAAATAAAAAAAAAAAAAATCCTAAACATTTTCACAAAAGCAATAATGTCATAAGCACAAAACTCAACACCTATTTATAGAATTCCATAGGAGGTTGTTTTTTATGAATCAATACAACCAAAAAGAGAGGTCTTTGTTCTCTTCAGAGGGGGCAGGGTGGGGAACAAAATAAATAATAAAGCAATAGGTCCATTGTCTGGAATATCATTTCCTTAAATTTGAAAATATAAAATGCCTTTCGTGTCTTACAATTAATCAAAATAACCTATTTTGAGATGCTAGAAAATACCTGCCCATTCTTCCCACAAAGAAAAAAGTCCATCTTTGCCCTTCATCCTTCCTAGATCTTCTGGGGTTTTTGTTTTTTGTTTAGAATGCTAAATAGCATTGAAAATTGATAACAAATCAAGCCAGCCTAATATACAGTCTCAAAGTTAACTGACATTACATTAAATAGATGATCAACCATCAAAATTACTACAGCAGTGTTTATTTTCCAGATCATATTTTGTAGTCTTTGAAATGTCAAATATGCATTCCCACTGAGAGGCAAATGTGGATATACATATGCAAGGATGTCATCAACATGGAGAAGACTGAAAGCAAATTTACAAGGATTCATTACAGAACTAATCCTTCCTAAAATTCTGATTAAACAAGGGACTGACAGGTTGTTTGATTCTGGGGGATTCGAGTTATTGATTACTGACACTGGAACTAGAACTCCTTATTGTCTGACTGAATGGAATTTCAGATGTGAAAGTCTATGGCCTCCAAATAAAGAACATTCATTTACACTGTGCTTTATGGAAATTAACATTATATAGTCTCTTATGACCTATTAACAGAGATCTGTCACCTGAAGAATTATATTCCTTTTTATCACATTAAAGAGCAAAACGCCACAAACATGCTCATTAATGAGTCGAAAAGTTTCTCGAAAATATATAAGCCTTTCTGAATAATGATGGGAAATGTTATACCCGATTTCCATGCCAAGTGCTCATCCCAAGCATTTATTTATTTATTTATTTTTAATTTTTTTTTAAGATTTTTATTTATTTATATGAGAGAGAGAGAATGAGAGACAGAGAGCATGAGAGGGAGGAGGGTCAGAGGGAGAAGCAGACTCCCTGCCAAGCAGGGAGCCCGATGCGGGACTCAGTCCCGGGACTCCAGGATCATGACCTGAGCCGAAGGCAGTCGCTTAACCAACTGAGCCACCCAGGCGCCCCAATCCCAAGCATTTAAATTTGCCTTTGCTTTCTGGCTTAGCCAACCTCCCACCCAACCTACCCCAAACACACGCACTTTAAAAAGTATCTGTAAATGTGTTTAGCCATGACACTCAAGTGACTGAGTTCTGGCAGTGGCCATCTTGTCTCTATCCCAGTCACAAAAACACCAAGGCACTAATTGGGAACAATGTCTTTCCTTCAGGTTCCTTGTGCCTTTGTCCTTACGCTATGTCTGGGGACAATAGCACAGCTTCCCTCTTTGAAGGGGTCACAGTTTATGCACAGAAACAACAGCCAAAGGGATAACTGCAGATAATGGTTGAGTGACAGAAGAAAGCATGGAGCAGGAGCCAAGGGAAGGAAACTGCTCACTGGCTCCATCTGAGGCAGCATTTAAGCTTGGCCTTGAAGTTTAGGGGAGGAACAGCATCAGCAGAAGCTAAGAGCAACATCCCAGTCCAAGGGACAGCATCTGAATACAAAGGCATGGCCTGCAAGCACAGTGTTTTCAGAAACTATAAGTGGTTTCCCTGTAGCTGAGACCAGAATGCACTGGTAGCAAATGTAAGAGATAAGGCTGAAAAGACAAGTTTGAGGAGTAAATTACAAAGGGTCTAGTATGCTGAGCTAAGAGCCTTGGATTTTTCTCTTGTAGGTAAGAAGGAACCGTTCAGAATTTTTAAGTAAGAGAATATAGTCCTGCAAGTTTCAAAATTAATCTGCTTCTTCATGTTTTACCACAAATTCACCTAGGAAGACCCTGAAAAGGCTCTTATCTCCATTTTAGACTTGAAAGGAGGATTCACTCATCAGCATAGATTCCCATAGTGTCTTAGATCAAGTGCCTATAAAAGGAGAGAATACCTCTCCTCTGTATTTTATACCCTTTCTAATTTTGCCCTAAGCAAGGGGGCCTTAAGTGCATGCTAAATCTACTCCTAGAATTTCCTAAAGTAATCTGCAGCTTTGAGTCCCCGACAAATAATATTCACCAAAGAAAAATTTCAGAAGCCTCTCATCTTCATTCTACATATTGCTTCGTTTTTTAGGACTGATGTCTCCCCTTAAAAAAATTTCAATATATTTGGATTTTTTGCCCTTTCACCAAATCCAGTGTGTGGTTATATGTCCTGACAATGCCTCCACTCCTTCACACTCCACCGCAGAAGCCAAACACCTGACTCTGAGTCACCTCTTCAACTTAAGTGAAGACCATTTTCTTGCATTCCTATGAAAGGAGAGCCTTTTTTTTTTTTTTTTAAAGATTTTATTTATTTATTTGACAGAGAGAGACACAGCGAGAGAAGGAACACAAGCAGGGGGAGTGGGAGAGGGAGAAGCAGGCTTCCTGTGGAGCAGGGAGCCCAATGCGGGGCTCGATCCCAGGACCCTGGGATCATGACCGAGCCGAAGGCAGGCGCTTAACCGACGGAGCCACCCAGGCACCCCAAGGAGAGCCTTTTTAAAAGCATAGTAATTGCTTGACTTGAAAGTACCACCTGCTAATTTCTAAGCAGATTAGAAGAGCAATAGATCTCCAGACAAGGCCACATTCCCAGGACTGATCTAACCAGAGAACAGAAAACCAAATCAGCACTAGAATTAGCCTTAGCTGAACTGCTGGTGAGAGATGGCTCTTTGAAGAACCGAGCTGCACAGTGCCAGATGGACAGATGTAGTTTATTCAGAAACTTCTCCAGGGAGCCCCAGGCTTAAAATTGCTACTGGGGCTCAGGAGAGGCCAGTCCAGGCCTGGAGGCCACTGGCCTGAGGCCAAAGCACACCACAGTTATAGCCTGGGCTTCTTACATTGCAGAGAAGTAGTGGGAGCAGAGGCCTACCTCCTGCCCCACACTAGAACCCCCTACGCAGCCCTTCTGAGTCAGCCAACACCTGTTAACACTGACCCCAGGCATCATGTTGATGGAGGTGCTCTATGGGTACCTTCAACACCTACAGACATGGCCACTCAATCCAAACTTTGGTTTTTAAAACTTTTTCCTTTACAATTTTTAATATTTTTAAGATTATTTTTCAGCTTTATTATAGAGAATTAAACTACTTTCCAAAGCAGTTATATGTTTATCCCATACATACAATATACATAGCTCTTACAATAAATACTGTCCCCATTCTAGAGATGAGGAAAATGTGTCTCGGAGAAGCTAAGCGACTTGCCCATCACACAGCTTTTAAGCCGTACAGCCAGAGCCACCTTCCAGATTTTTCTGCTCCCTTGGCCAAAGCTCTTTCACACTAATTCTTGGGGCTTGCTGAGACAAGTGGAATCAGTGAGAAATTCAGGGAAGACTGAAGATTTTCTGCAGGAGATTCAGGTGTGTGATAAAGTCCTGGTAGAGAGGAGGGGTAGAGAGGGAGGGTGAGAGAGGGAGAAGAGAAGGAAGGAGGGAGAGAAAGAGAAGAGGAATGGAAAGAAGGGAGCAGACTTGCTGATTTCCACCCCTCCATGTAGACCTTTTGATAGACTTGCACAAAATTTAGAACAAGTTTCATAAATAGAAATATGTCCAGCTTTAGTCAAAAGAGCTGAGTTTACAAATGTGTTGAGCATGCATCTTTTGATTTGAGAGAGGTTTTTGTCAAACTAAGTGTTTTGAGTACTGAGTCCCTCTCTCTGCCGCCGAGCGTTGCTGCCCTATGTGCCCCAATGGTCATCACTGACACAGAGGCATTAGGACACTCCATGCCGGAAGGCTACTTAAAGCCTTGAGTGTTGTGCCCTGGAAGGGGGAGGTTTAAGATGGCAAAGGGAGGCATTAAATTTACCTTCTACTACCAACTTCCTTTGCTACAGAATCTCATTTTGTTTTCCTAAATCCTTGACTATGAAAAAGCCCCTATTCTTCTGCTTTTCTTCAGAACCCATGTCTTCTTTGGATGTTGTACTCAGAATTTTTTTTTTTTTTAGGGATAGTATGACTGAGGAAATATTTTATTGAAATACAGTAAGAAAGACAATCCCTAACTGCCCCTTACATAACAGAGCTTCTGGGGACCAATCAAATTATAAATTGTAGGCCTTTTGATTACTGAACTATAATAATTAAATTACAGAAATTTCCTTAACTGTAGGGTTGAAAGGAACAAAATAACTGGCAAGTGGTCTAACCAGAGTAAATAATGTCCTTTTTATTTACATTTGGCTTTCCTATAAACTGCCTACTGGGTTGTGTGGAACTAAGGCTAGCAAAAAACTGAATCCCCATCCATCAGTATTAATCTCACACTTTGCTGTGGCTCCGTCCATTTATCTTTCCGACACAAATTAGAAATTCAAGAGTTTTAACAAATGAGCCTGCAAATGTAAACTTATTAGGCCATATATTTTTACTACACACTGTGCAGTGCCCTCCACAAAGCTGTCCCTTCAGAGAGCATTTTCCTATTTTGTGTTATTGATGGCAGCTAACTAATCACATTTTTAATGTTGTCTTTGGGGAGGGCTGTTTGAGTGAATGTGCAAGCTAAACTACCCAGAATAAATCTACCTTATTAAATGCTTGAAATTATGTGTCTTTTACGATAAAGAAACTCCCGAGCATTGTTACATTTGCTAACCTTCTTTCTGCAGGAATCAAAAGACTAGGATTAATTAAAATAATACATCAAAACTGGGGTGTTGTACAGAATGTGTCTATGTGTGAGGAAAGGCCAAGAAAAATTGGTTAATTGGTCTCTTCATCCCTACTCACTCCCCTCCATCTAAATAGCTTTAAGTGTTGCTTTCTGAACTGAACTACAATCCCATGAGCTGAGGCTCAGACAATGGCTGGTCCCCAGCCCTACCTCCACCCCAGGAAATTCCTTCTGGTTTACATAGAGCCTTTCTGATTAACAAAGAACTCCAAAAAACTGGTCCCTAGAATTAGATGCTCTAAAACATGGAGAAAGTATACAAAGTACAAACTGCGGCCCCCATGTTGTAATTCATCTAAATAAAAATGTCCTGATTTAATGCCTCTGAACAGTATCATTAGAAGTCTCAAAAGAAAATGTCTGCACGTCACTGCTTCTCTCAAAGCCCAGGTCCTCCTTTCTTTTGGCTATGGTAGGCAATCTAGTGATGGAGCTCCCTCCGTACTGTGTACAATCATTTCATTATTCTGAGGTGGTTTAATTACTGGCAGGTCCCTTATTACTGAGCTCCAGTGCTAATCTGAGCCCTGAGTGCATCTGCTTTCCACCTCTTTGCTTTGAAAGTTTTGCACTCTCAGAAGCAAATGCATACATGGCCACAATTCTGGCTTGTCACATAAATTTCAGGGATAACAAATGATGCTTAAGCTTGAATAGAGGGAATGGAGATCATCTGGGAGCTAGAGCTCTCAACAGCGCAAGTGGTAGAGACTTTGGAAGCCGCATCCATGCATGTGCTTCACTAATAAAGAGACAGAATAGAAATTTACCTAAAAGGAAAAAAAAAATGCATGTGAAGTGGGAGGTGATAAAGCAAGGACTCAATTTTTTGCAAATTAATTTCCAATTATTTGATTGCCCCACTTGAGACGTATGGCTTTTGTGAAACTGACATTTAAACACAATAAGCATATGCTCTTTGTAGAAATTAAAGTCACAAGCATTTCAAGGCTGTGTAATAGATGGCTTTAGTATTCCCCTGCAATCAGAGTTCTTCTCTACTACTTAGCTTGGAGGAGAAACATAAACTTGATTAGTACTTAACTAGAGTGTAATGGCTGATAAATTGGCCTTAATGTTTCAAAACTAGACAACTATGCTAAGGTTGCCTAGAATTTATTTCTTAACTACACAGATACACCTACTTTTCTCACTCAGGCACAGGAATCAACAATTTAAGGATGCACTAGCTCTCTTGAAGTGTATTTCTTATTTGTCTTGGATTACTTAAAGATTTAGCTGTTCTCTCTAGCAAAGGTGCAATCCCAAGAGAGGTAAGAACTGATGAATTAAAAAGAAAGTCATGGTTGGCAAAGGTAAAACGTGCTGGGAAAGTGTTCCTCATCAGAACTTGGTTTGAAAAATGCAAGGTGTTTATTTAGTCACTCAGCAAATGCTTTTTGAGCACCTACTAAGAGCTAGGATCTGTGTCAGGTGCTGGAAAGGCAAAGTTAATGACTCCTGCCATCAAGAAGCTAGTGACGAAGACAGCCATGTAAGCAGGTAATAAAACATGGTAAGGGCTATTATAGAAACATAAACCAAGAGTTTGGCAGCTCAAATAATCACCAAAGAAATGTCCCTGCCTATCAAATTTGTATTTGTTACAATGCTTAGAATCTAAATTACACTTGCTTTCATTGCATTCACATGGGGAAAAGAAAATCCATTTTGTTACTAATGTTAATGAGAACAACATTCACATTTTAAAGCTACACTGTTACCTTCACTGTGAAACAGGTGAAAGTCCCCACTACAGAAGAGCTTCTAAGAAGCTGAGTTTACATAGAAGTAAATAAATATTCATTTCAATATTTCAAACAGTACATACTAAGGGATATTTACACTTAAAAAGCACCCTACAATTAATTCTTTATTTAAGCAAAGAACCCTTTTGCAATTTGAACAATCCCCATGTTTATTTGCAGTATAAGCCTGGATTTTCATATATTAAGTTTGAATCACAAAAATCTTAGTGATGGGTCCTGAGGCAACATATTGTATTATCTTCTTAGGCCATGACACTGTCTTGCTTGCAATGAATAGAACAAAAGGCATTAAAGGCACTAATCCCTCTTGCCCTCAGGATAAGGTCCAAACTCTTTAACCTTTCATGGATCTGGTTCCCCTTAATCCTCCAGCCTCCAGATGAGTGATATAAAATAGTGGGATCTCTGTCAGTCTAGTTTCCTGAGTGACTGCATGGAACAGAAACACCTCCAGCTCCACCTCTGTCGCTACCAATCATGTTAGATATATAATGTAAGCTATAAATAAATGAACCATTTTTCTTAAACTCTTGGATTTAGGAGTTGTTTGTTACCATAGCATGGCATAGTCCCAGCCCTCAGCCTTTTGGTAGCTATGGTACAGTGTGGCCTAGAACACTGCTTTCCACACTTACGCACTTGATTGCCCTGTTCACAATTTTTGCATACCCGAATACTATTTTTATTTAAATCAATTCAGGGGTGCCTGGGTGGCTCAGTCAGTTAAGAGTCTGCCTTTGGCTCAGGTCATATTCCTGGGGTTCTGGGATCGAGCCCTGCAGGAGGCTCCCTGCTCAGCGGGGAGCCTGCTTCTCCCTCTCCCTTTGCTGCTCCCCCTGCTTGTACTCTCTCTCTCTGTCAAATAAACAAATAAAATCTTTAAAAAAAATTAATTTTTCCACCTAGAAATATGTATTTTAAAATAAAACTACATATCACTATTGTAAGTGGAAAATCAGTATCACTTCCAGTAAGTAGAAACTATACAAACCATAACTCTTAAAATAAGATACTTATATACTGCATTAAAATTGGTAATGTGCCACTAATATAGACCTAACACATTTTTAGAAATACTAGTGAAGAAAAGAAAGGCATAGGCCTTGATGTCTAACAAAATTGGGCATCATCCACCATCTACAGTGTGACCTCAGGTAATTTAACTGACCTCTCTGAAGTTCAGGTATTTTATGTATTTTATAACGTGGAAAACAATTACATAAGATTAATTTGAACATTAAATGGGAAATGTATGTGAAATTCCAAGAATATATTTTTTAAATGCACAATTTGCTGGGTTTTAGTATACTGGCTCACTTTTAATTGTCAAAAATATTAGATGTTATTGCTATTATTATTGGTGTCTCATAATCACTAGATTGTGAGCTCCTTAAGGTATTATGCTTATTCATCTCTGAGTCCTCATACCTAGTATTTGTCCTTTCTGGGGGGACAATACACCTAGTATTTGTTTTTTGTTTTCCATTCCTGTATGTATAAAATCAACCATTAAATGACTTCTCATAGTTCAACTGTAAACCACTCTGACTTAGCAGTGCCTGATTCCCACCTATAGGCTAATAAAGGGTTCTCATCTTCACAAACTGCTATTCTTCAAAATAATCTGGATCTTGTCTTTCAGTTCAATGATTTACTAATTAGCATAATTAGTAGCAGAAAGGATCTCAAGGTTGAAAGTTTGATGCACATAATTACAATACAAGAAGAAGCCAGGTTTTACACTGAGGAACTACAGGATCCACAACACTCAGACATTCAGAGTATTAAGTACAGCTTACCCTTCCTGAAGACGGCCAGAGGCCATTTTGCAGCAGCTAAGCACAAAGAACCTAAAATCAGAGAGACTTGGATTTCAACCTTGAACCCACCTTGGGCAAGTTAAGAATCCTCTCTATCCTTAGTTTCCTCATCTATAAATGACTAACAGAAGTCTCCTCTTAGGATTGTCAAAAGGGCTAAACAGAGATGCACAGAGCTTACAAGGGTTTAGAATAGGCAGTGGCACACAGCAAAAGCTTATTTATTTATTTTTTTTAAGATTTTACTTATTTGGGGCGCCTGGGTGGCTCAGTCGTTAAGCGTCTGCCTTCGGCTCAGGTCATGATCCCAGGGTCCTGGGATCGAGTCCCACATCGGGCTCCCTGCTCCGCAGGAAGCCTGCTTCTCGCTCTCCCACTCCCCCTGCTTGTGTTCCTGCTCTCGCTATCTCTCTCTCTCTGTCAAATAAATAAATAAAATCTTAAAAAAAAAAAAAAAGATTTTACTTATTTGAGAGAGAGAGAAAGCAAGAGACAGAGCACACATGAGCAGTGGGTGGGGCTGGCAGGGAGGGGCAGAGGGAGAAGCAGCCTCCCCACTGAGCAGGGAGCCCAACAGACAGACAGTGGGGCTCAATCCCATCAGGACCCCAGGATCATGACCTGAGCCAAAGGAAGACGCTTAACCTAGTGAGCCACCCAGGCACCCCAGCACAGTGCTTATTACCATCCTTTGTACACATGATTATTGTGATTATAAAACTATACATCTGACGAAGTGTAAGGATTCATACACTGAACTATTATAAAAATTTCAGGTAACTGGAGACCTTTTAGGCATCCTACAACTCCTTTTTTGTTAAATTTTTTTTAATCCAGTCATTTTATTAACAATGATAAACCAGATTATGCCATGGTTTAAAAAAAAAAGTCCAACAAAAGTTTCTCTCTTACTCTCCCAGACAACAGATGATAGACAACACTGCAGCATAGCTCATCTCCACGTGCTGCCTTCGTTCTCACCTGCTTTAGCCACTAAGCATCTCCATACCAACCTGCATGTCCGTGGCTGACGGCAGTGGGAGGGATGAGCAGGCTGGGTAGCTGAGCCACAACTGACCCACTGCTTCCACTCACACTCCTTGGCCAAAGCAAACCACATGGCATACCCATCCTCAGGGCAGCAGGGGGAGAAAAGCCACCCACCCATCTGCGGGAAGGTAGAGGAGAACCAGACAGTGAAGAGGAGTGCTAATGCCCACCACAGCTGTGAATGAGTATAATAATCACTTGTGCAGTGACTGGGTCTTAGCAATTATAATTCTCAAAACTCTTAATGAAAAGCTCTCATTACATTAAAAAATCCAATAAAACACTTAACAAAATTCCAAATTTTCAAAGCAGCTGTTGGAGGTCACAAAAGAAGAATCCTGCTAAAACATTTTTAATTCACACACAATTTCATGGATTTATGGTAGCTTCTTTTCCCACTCGAAACTCTGATCTTACCTCGTGCAAGAAAAAAGGGGGTTCCCTCTCTTTTTTGTCCACAAAGCAGCAAAAAAGGAACCTAGTTCTCAGATCCAAGGAAATGTGGGATTTGGACTTCAGTCAATATGATCATGTGATTTGTACTGGGCAGGGGACAACCAACAACAATTACCTTCCCATAGGAAAGAGGTGCCCCTATTTTACTGGCCCCTTCCAGTTTCCAGTTCACTGTCAAACTACTAAAACAAGTTATATCCCAATTATTTTCTATTTCCTCCTTCCATGTAACTTTTGAATTTGGTCTCCAAATCCACACCTCCAATCTCAATGAGATCATCCAGCCAGCTACATGAATATCTTGAATATCTTGAATATCTTACTTCACAAATTTAGAATCGCATGTAGCATTTCTGCCAAAGCTAGCTCTCTTGGTTTCATTATTTTAGTTAATTTTCTGACCAAGTTTGAATTGTCAATGAACTTTGATTTCTTCATCTCTCCTGGCTCTAAATTTTATCTGGTCCCAGGCCTATTTAATTCTTTTTATGAAATCTTTGTTTTGTATGCTCCTCCCTTTCTATTCTTTACCACCATGATACCCAGTACCTCACAGTCGGACCACTGAAACCATCTTCTAACTGGTCTCCTTTTCTCTAGGCTTTTCTATCTCCGGATTTCAGCATGCCACCTGCACAACCATCCCAAAACATTACTTTTGTTAGGTTAATCTCCAGGAGAGGGAAGAAGACCCTTCTATAACTTACCACGGCACACAGTATAAACCCCACATCCTTTTCATCAGTGGAGCTTTTGTCATGGGCATGATTCCCTCCCAAATAAAATCAAAGCACTCACTGATTTTAGGAAAGATCATGTACTTTCTCTTTCTCTGCCTTTCCCTATACATTGTCCCTGCCTAGCTAGATATAACCTCCCATCTTCAAATCCCACTTGTCATTTAAAACCTAGAACCAATGCCTCCATAAAGTCTTCCTGAATCATGGCTGGCTCTGTAAATATAACATAATTTGTGTACAAGGAGTCACAAAGCAGCATCCCACAGAATGACACTCAAGATGTATTTTGTTTTGTCAACATTGTGTTGTTGCCATCATTTAAGTTAAATTTTAATACTCTTAGGGACTACATATACTCTTCAGTTTCCTTACCACTTGAGTTTGAGAACCCTGGTCTACGCCATGTCATGCTGGTGGCATTATTTCATAATCTTTGTCTGTGATTTGTAAAAACATGTTTTGTTTATTTTTCCAACTTGTAAATTTCCTAAGGTCAGAGAAGTGTTTTTATACAATTAAAATTTTAAATAGGGCAAGATGAGACAGCACTTTGTAAACGTAATTAGCCAAAGAGTCATTGGCCGCTATGTCTCTTTTACCCCAAGTTCTTCCAGCACCAACACCAGGAGGGTATCTTTGAGCCATTCAGGAACAAAAATGGTTTTATTACTGGGGAAGAAAAATGGTTCTATAAACATCTTCTCTCTTTTCCCCTTTCCCCACCCAACTGATAACTTTTATTTTCATATTAATTCACAGATTTCCTCAGCATTTTATCCCAATTGAAGTTTAATATTAAATAAAAACTTCTGTATGCAAAAGCATCCATTTGGGAGCTCTTCAAATCCCAAATAAGAGTAGTTGTTGAAGCAACTAGATCCAATATAAAGAAATGAGCAAAAATGATTTCAAAGGAAAAAAAATATGGAAATTCGGCAAAGAGAAAAAAGAATCTCAGTGTTTGCAATGGTTTGGAAATAAAAGATGGAAACTATTTGCAGGAAATATTTTGAAAAAAGAGCAAAAGTAGGAATAGAGTAGTGATTGAAAGAGTAAATTAACTAGTAATTATTGCGTAATGCCAGCCAAGATTTCACATGCCTTATGTATGTGACAGTGACCATTCGAGTTTGGTGGTGTTGTTCTTATCCTCAATGAGGAACTGAAGTTCAGAGAATTTACCTGATCCTCAATGAGGAACTGAAGTTCAGAGAATTTACCTGAGGCTATACAACTTGGTAAATAATAGCATCATGATTCAAACCGGATCTGTCTGACTCGAAGCCTGCATTCTTGGAACTAGGCCGCACAGCCTCCTAATAAAATAAAATAGAAATTGTAGGCTTAGTAGATGATAACTGGTCCAGCAGTTTATTTTAATTAATAAAAACTTCTAACTTTATTCAAAAAGAAGTAGAAGCCACAGAAGAAAAACTCTAACAGTGTCATAAGAAAAACAATGATTAAGAAGAATTATTCTAATGTGAAATGAAGAAGAAGTGGGTGTCAGGCATTGAACTGCAAAGGAAGACCGCAGCAGTTTGGGGAGTCCACTACCATAGGCAGGACTTGGAAATGATGAGCACACAAAGGCAGGAAATGCTAGCAAGACCAACACAAGTGAGGACAGAGATTGAAGTTAACATTGTAAAGTGGTTCAGACTTTTTGGATGAGGATTTTGCAATATAATTCAATATCCATTAAAATTTTCATGCCTTATGAAACAGAAATTTCAACCTCTGGAAACTTAACTCAGAGGAATGTGGGGTGCTGGGGGGAGAGGATCCTGAATGAACAGAGATACACATAGCTGTATTAATATATTTTTTTAAAAACTAGTAATAATATGAATATCCAATAGTTGGGGAAATATTAGGTAAACTATGATATATAAGCCATTAAAATGTTAAATATGATTGCTTAGAAACCTTAGAAAAGTATTTAAAATAGGTCAAAGGCAAAAAGAAAAGCATTAATCTTGTATCCACTATAATAAAAGCTACTGTTCTTGAGCACTTACAGTGTGCCAAATTCTGATCTAAAAGCATCACATGCATGAACTCATTTAAATCTAATAACTTCTCTATGAGGAAGGTGTTATGATCATCTCCGTCATGTAGAAGAGAAGTCTGGAGGTAACGACCAGTTATGCCCCAGGTCACACAGTACTGAGAGTATGAGACAGGTTTCCAACTGATGTAGTCTGGCTCTAAGGCCCATACAATTAACAACCACAGTGTTAATGCTGCCTCCATAATTATAAGGTCTGTAATTAAATGAATGCAAAAATGAAATATATGTGGATAAAGATTAAGAACTATTACTGAAGAGGAATCAGCACAACTTGGAAGTAGAATGAAAGCAGGCAATGGAGTAGATCTCTCTGATAATGGTTTCATTCAATCCTTTCCAGAGGGTTAAATTAATTCTGTGGTCCTTTCCAGATTTTTGGTTTAGAGATATTGAAATCTCATAATTAATATTGTTCATATGTAACTAGCCACATCTAGTTTAAATCTATATATACAGTCTCACAGATATTTTCACCCACAAAAGAAATTATGACATAAAAATAGTGAAGTATAAACAAAATGTAAAAGGAATAAAATTATTCCTCCAGCTGTCAAAAAAAAAGTTAAACTCTTAAATTTATCATGTATTTTTTTATTATGTTATGTTAATCACCATACATTACATTAGTTTTTGATGTAGTGTTCCATGATTCATTGTTTGCGTATAACACCCAGTGCTCCATGCAGAACGTGCCCTCTTTAATACCCATCTTGTATGTTTTAAAATAGTGAGCATTTCATACCATAATCTAATTTCTTTGAACTAAAATGTGATTAAACATTGTGATTAGTATACATTCAAATTTTCAAGTTAGATTTAATCCCTCAGCATCTTAAGGGGGTTATGGCAAGGAGAACGACACTGTTTTCTTTAGGATAGGACTGTATAGAATTACATATATTCAAATACTTCTTCAATTAATCCATGTCTTATGACCTACTAAAAATAAATCTCAAAGGAATACTATCATACATGATGTTACATCCAACTTTTGCAAACCACAAACTGTCACAGTAATGTCACATTTCACTTCAACCCAATATCAAGACTATAACCCTCCAATTCTCAAAGGTAATTCAAGCTGTATTCAACTTTAAAAGGTTTCAACTTTAGTTAATGCCACCTTCGTTGTTGCTGAAGATTACATACCTAAAATATTAGGGACAAGTTAACACAGTCAAGCAATCAGAGGTTTGTTCTAAACAAAAGAGACATTTTCTTGTGTGACTCCTGGAAAACAAGTTTTTTCACTTTGTAGACACACCATATGTGTTATTTTCATGGGCACAAAGAAATCATCAACTTAAAAAGAGAATAAAGCCTCTGCATAATGAACACTGAACCAGACTATACATAATACACATACATATTTTCAAAACACCCATATCACATACCATTTAAACAGAGCTCCTGTGATTGAGTGTTGTAAGCAAAGGAATTTTATCCATTGTTTCTAATACTATTTCAAATGGAATCATTTGAAACCTTGATTAAAAATGTATACTGGCATGTCAGGTAAAGTATTAGGGAATAGAAATGTGCTTTTTAAGACCCATTATACAATTTTTGTTATTTGAGAAACAGAAAGTAAGAAACAAATAACACACAGGTTTCAAAATAACAAAGCTTGCTACAGCACCCATCCTCAATTTTCTCCTACCAGAGGTTATATAAAGAAATAAAATTATCAAATGGAAAAGCATACAGAGGCATACACCAGCATTGTAAAAATCAATTTAAGAAGTGCAACTGCAGTTGTCTTTCCTGGGTTTTTAATTATGTGTTTGTTTGCCATGGTGGCCTAATTTAGTCAAGAAGATGAGCCAACATTAAAAGCTGGTAGGAGAGGTAAGTAATCCCCAGGGTGGGCTGCTTGTGCTCAAGAGTTTAAACGCTACATATACAGAGGCAGAAGCCAAGGCACATTTGAGAAGGGGGTCCACATGACAAACAGTGAAAGGGGAGCAAATCAAATTTTTCACAATTAGTTGAACAACAACTGTGACAGGTTTAGCGCTTAGCATTTTCATTTGTGTGCTCAAATTTGGTTATCTGTCCTCTTTTATGCAAATGCGATGTGACAGGAGAAGCTGGGAGCACTGGAGCAGGCCAATCACTCACAACAGGGGCTAGGGCTGCTCAGCTGAGAGGCTGGGATTAAGTGGACTGAATGCTGATGGATAAATGACAGGAGCTGAGCTGAAAACCTCATGAACTGATTTAAAACTTCTAAGGGAGGATGCCAAGAATATAATTATGCTTTATGCTCCAGTCTAAACTGTCAAAAATAAAAAGATAAAAGAAGAATATAAATTGTACCAAATGAATATTATCAGCATTCATAATTTAACTAAACCCAACATGTTTATCCTACACTGGAAAATAGATAAGATTGGAAAGCTGTGTTCTTATACCACAGCCTTTAAGACTGAAGCTAAGTTTAAAAATTTAAAAGCGGAGCATAATGGAAGGAAATCCAAGACATCGCAGATTTCTTCTTAAAGGGAATCCATCTCCAGCAAGGCAGGGGCCCTCTCTGCAAAGGTGGCCCAGGCAGTTCACCTTCTACTGTCTCTCTGCAGAGAGCTGGAGGTTCAGGGTGGTGTCTCCTTCACGCCTAGAGCTGTGGAGCACGATCACCAGTACCTGGGAGAATCTGAGTGACATTTCCATGAAGCTGCAGGCTGTCTGCATTCTGCCCAACCAGTACTAACAGTCAATGATTCTACCAAGCCGAAAGGGTTGAAAAACATTAGAGCTTGTTATCTCCTTTGCTTCACGTAGGTCTTGTAATTTTATTGTCTCTACAAGTTCTTAAGAGAATATTTTACAACACTAAATTTCTCAGAAGGTAGAGTCTCCTATCTGAAAACTGGGATGTGAACTATTATCCTCAGTTCCTTTCAACCTCTGACTACAATTTCTCTATTATTGCTACACACACACACACAGCTTTCTGGGAAGACATCAATGATATAAGACAAGAAGACAGAAAAAGCATACATACATATGTACTTTATGGATAAATACATACAGAAAGGGAAAATATAATCTGAAATTCTCTTCATAAAAAGGGAGGATACCAAGCAATGCCATTCAGTAGGAAGAAACACAGAAAGTAAAGATGGTAACAAAGGCAAATCATGTTTAAATGAACTACGTAATACTCATACTGAAGAAAATACATAAATTGAGAACATAATTTGTCCCAATCAATGCTCTTAGCTAAGAGAAAATTTTCCACTCTGTAAGAAACTTTGACATAATTTGTTACCTTAGTCCACCTCTTAAAATTCAGCATTGTTTGCCACAAGATTAACTACTGTAGAGAATATAATAAAATTCAGAAAACATTAATTGCTACACATATGTATTTAACAAAAACAACAGAAAAAAATTCCAATTCTTGTACAAAAGACTTGACCTTAATATGCTAAGAAGTAAGAAATAATTAAACCTATCTTTGCAGGACTAGAATAATATAAATAAAACATTTATTACTAAACAAACCTCTTAAAATTTTTTATGGATATCAAAATATATATGCAGAAAAGGGCACAAATCATAAGTGCATATATCGACATTTTACGAAGTAAATACACCTGTGTAGCCACCATCAGGATCAAGAAATAGAATGGCAGAAGCCCTTGATAGGTCCCTTCTCAGTCATTAACCCTTCAAATGTAAACACTTTTGAATTCTGTCAGCACAAATTTCTTTTGCCTGTTTTTGAAATTCGTACAAATCAAATCATACAAAATCTACTCTTCTAGTCTGACTTCATTTTTGGGAAGGTGGGAAGGTCTGACTTCTTTACTCAGTATTACGTTTGGGGCATTTATCCGTGTTGTTGTGTAAGTGTAGTTTATACTTTTTCATTGCATAATATCCCACTGTATGTACAGAATATTCTAGTATTGATAAATGCATGGTTTGTTGCTATGAACATTCCTGTACATTTACTTTGGTGCATATATATTTTCATTTCCATGGAGTATATACTTAGGAGTAGGATTGCTGGGTCATTGCCTCTGCATGTATATTTTAATATGAATATATAGCTTTAGTAGATCCTGCCTAATAGCTTTCTAAAGAACAAAGCACTTTTTACATAGTAAGGAAATCTCACTATGCCCCACGAAATTTTCTTTCAGGTTACAAAAAAATTAGCAAGAAAAAAAATTGACTAAAATTAAATACACATGCCACAGACACAATTCTCAGCCAGAAAATAATGTGCCTAAATTGAAACCTGAATTGATTTCCCTTAGCTCTGCCAGCCAATTGTTTATTATGCCTCAGTGTGAGAAGAAAGGAGTGGCTAGCCATGGCTGCCAACTCTGATGCAGGCTGCTTAATGAGTTCATTGAATGTACTAGAAAATGATCAGTTCATTGAGTGGCTTCCCCAAAATTGTGCCATGTGACTAAAGTTACATACATATACTCCCACAAATCCCAGTTGTATGTGACAGACACAGGACCCGCTCTAAGTCATTCACAACATGAGCCACATTTTTATTCATCTAATATACTAGTTTTATCCTTTGAGAACAACAAAAGGCCTGCTGTTTGATCTATAAAAGTGCTTTTTCAGTGGGTAAATGGAGGTTGCTCTGCCTCATAGCCAGTCTCATAAAGGTGAGGGCTTGGACATCACTGTAAGTCAATCATGATACTAGTGAGGCTCACCCGCTACCAAAATGGGAACACACAGCTTAAGAAGCAAATCCAACTCCTAACTCCATCTACCAGGCCTGCCAACACATAGTCACAACTCAGAATATCAGCAACCTCCAAACAACATTCACATTTATGTTAGGGAAACTTATAGTCTAGTCCACACTCACTTCTCCCCAAGTTTTCAGTAGCTCATAAGGAGAAGGAGTTGAGGTCTGAATCTCTTCCCTCCAAGAAGCTCCCTCATCTGAGACTTTCCCCCACTTTTCCTCAGAAACAATTATGGTCTGTGGAATATTTTTTTCTATTTCAGGGGGAGTGTAGTTTACACATATTAAAAATGAAATCTTCACCCACTAATACACAATCAGCTTATCTTTCCCTGGACTCCACATAACCTTTCTTCTGGCAACTCTTGTTCACCTGACCCTTGACAATGTTTCTCATAACTTCCTACTTTACCTCGCTGCCATTCTCCAGCACGAGGTACCCTTTCCATCCCTATTTTCCTAGGAAGCTAGGTCCTTTCCCGGGAAGCCCTTGATTTCAGGCCACCCCTTTCCAAACCTTTACACAAATTCCCTCATGAACCCCTCTCATCCCCAGCCTCCTTCCCAGCCAGTGTGCCTTCTCCCATTCTCTCTGAATCTCCAGTTTTGATCAGCACAGTTCTGTCCTCTCTGCTTCTGAGCCATTTATTGGTGTTATCACCCAGAGATCTTTAAACTTCCATCTGAACTGCCTCATTCCTCCTCTCTCAGGCAGTTCAAATGACATTTCCAGGCCCGCGTCATTGGACTAAAGTTTCTTAAACAAACATCAGATCCTCATTAACAATTATATTTCAATTTTCTAGACTCCACTTTAATCAAAACAACCTGAAAATATAAATAATTTGTGGGGAGAAACTCTTTTTCAAAAGTGCCAACATACCTAAACTATCCTTCTCCACCAGACAAGTTTTTATTCATCCATTAACACTCAGCTTAGATGTCATCTCTATAGAACCTGCAGCAGCTCCTTGAGACAAAGTTAGTCATTTCATTTTTTGAGCTTCATAAGACCATTACAGCATTTAACATGTTGTATTGGAATTACCTGCTAGGATGTATGCCTTCTCCACTGGGCCATGAACTCCACAAGAGCAAGGGCTGTGTCTATTCATCTTTCTATCCCCCATTTCAACTCAATTCAGCAAATATTCAACATGCAGCACTGTGTCAATTTCAAAGTTGGTACTCAATAAATATTTCATGAGAGAATGGAAGAGTGAAGGGAGATAAATTTACATTATTTTAAAACTTTAAAAAGTTCTGGCAGAAACTTCCTTTTTCATTCCTACTTCCAAAAGGAAAAAAATGTATTTTTCCAAAATCCGTATTTAGATCAGGGAACCTCGAGGTTTGTTTTTCCAGTTTGTTTTATGTTTATAAACCTAAATTTACGTGATAAATAACTTGAATTATATGGCATAGTACAAATGGCCTTGGAGGTAATCTAGTCTAGGGTGACAGCTAATATATGGCACTCTCAGTGCCGCTCTCCACCTCCTGCACCCATAGCAGACAGCACTAATCGATCATGGCATTCCTTCTCATTAAGCCCAGACTCAGCTTTAGAATTCTCAACTCAGCACTTAACAAACAGACTGCTCTCTGGAGTTAGTGGTCAAGATGAATCCTGCTTGTCACTCTTGGTCTATTCTCTCTTATTACAGATAAGCAAAGTGAGTCCCAGAGAGGTTAAATGACTTTGCCTAGGTCACAGAGCTAATTAGTAGTAGAGGCTGAACCAAACTTTATCACCTAAGACTCTTTCCACTAGAATACACTTCATTGATCAATAGGAATGAATACTTCATAGAAAATGTTGGTTTTGTTTATTATATGTGCATGTGGGTTATATGTTAGATTATACATTACATATAATGGTTTAGAACCTTCACTTGGTATTTCTCAACCAATGGTGTCACCAGGCATAAAGACCACAATTGGTATTTCGTACCAATCCAATCTTCCCTTAAAGCCATGGAGGCATAGTTTTTCAAAACTAGTAACAGCTTAGTTCAGCTCACTGGAATAAACACACTAAATTATTTTGTAATCAGAAGTGAAGTACCTCTAAAAGTGTGCCATAAAAATAAATACAAAATACAAAAAAATACAATGAAAAAGCAGCACTGGTCAGTTTAACTGGTATCTTTCTTATAGCATCTTAGGGTATCAGAGACATATTTGAAAAGATAGCTATGGAAATTGGAATACAAGCAAGACTTATCACCTATATTAGCTTTTCAATTGGTTGTCCAATTAGTAATTTCTAAACTTTCTCTGTATATTCACATTATCCTCTTCTACCCGGGTGTCACTGCCACCCATACAAGTGGGTGTCAGATAGGACCCCAGAACTTCATAATAGTGGTTTTTTAAACAGCTCAAATGCTGTAGTTGTCTATCTTTATCATACATAAATGCTTATTATGTGTAAAAGAGTGTATGTAAAAGAAGATAAGAACTATATTAACAAGTAAGTACAAGCCATTGTTTTCTTTTCCAGAGCATAAGCTTCAAATTCTCCAAAGGGGTGGACTTGTTTCTTCCCAGTGGGCCAGCAGGGGTATAAGAAAGAAACCAAGAAAGTTGAAATAAATTAAAATCTCAGATTCCTTAGCCTCTTTTTCTTTGAGTAGCAAACTGAAAAATACTCTCAAAGAATCAACACCCAGGATACCTCATTACCAGAAGTAGAGAGGCAAATAAGAAAGAGAGCAAAGAAAAAGCAACCCTACAGACTGAGAATAGATAAAAGAAGACAAGCTAAGTTCTTAGACATGGAGTCACACAAAGGTTAGCCATTTGAGGAGAAATGAAATAAACTATGAGCAAATAACAATAATTTGAGGGGGTAGGAAATGTCTGATTTTTGTGGATCAACAAAAAGTGGTTGTAACTGACCTCTGGTTGATATTTGGGCAACATGTTTCCATTTATTTCAATGCATGACTTACAAGGGTAGCAGACTTTTGACAGTGGCCCTGTAGACACGCCTCTTCAGAGATCTGAGGTATCAAAGCAAAGCATTAGTAATCTTATTCTTGCAACAATCCCTAGGAGAAATAGTGATGGCAGCTATTGCAGGTACTTACCTAGTGCTTCTCAGACCCAGTCCAACCCTTCTACCTCTCTGGCTCTGATTGTGTATCTGCAAACTACATTTCCTAGACTAACTGCCAATGGGAGGAGCTGTTGGGGGACTACCAGGGGAAGAAAGGGAGAAGAGATGCTCCCACTTCAGGTCTTGTATGCATCCTTCCAGCATCTTTTATCACTTTCAGAATCAGCTGTGTGATCCCCTTAGAAGTCCAAGCACCAGTTGTGAGTCAGTCTCTCTTCCCTGACAGCTATCTGTTCCCTTCTATTCTTTGCCCCTGAAAAAACAATGACCGCCTCCATCACTTTTAAGCTGGTGTAACTAACACTCCATTACCCATTTTTATAAACTGTTACATGAATTTATCCCTGGGAGACAAGAAGGCAACACAATGACATGCTTTGCTATACATGTGTGAACTGAATAAAAGATGCACAGTGACCAATCACAGATTTTGAAAGAAGCAATGTGATTGTTCACTGATCATGATGCACATCTCTTATTTACACAGTGATTTGTGGACCTAAGACCTAGCGCTGAAGTTTATACTTTAAGCACTCACAGTTAATATACTGTGGTAACTGACTTTGGATCATAGTGTTGTGGGACTGGTGTTATTTAAGTAAACTGCGGCAAGTGAAATTCATGTACATTGGGGTAGTCTAGAGCAAAGACTGCCTGTAGTTATTTGTATTAAGACTCAACTATTTGAAGGTTCATAACTTCATTTCTTTTGAATCATAACTCATTCATTTCAACAAATATACCTCCAGACTTGACTAACCTTTACTTTTGAAACAAATTCACGGTAAAATGTTATGAATGAGGGCTATCTAGTCCCCTCTATTCTCTATTCTCTCATGCTATTGACACCTTTCCTAGGGTTCACACACTAGATAGGAGTCATGTGGGTTGCACTCATTGACCTGTTTTCACTGTGGGCTGCTCTACTCGGCAGACTTTTGTTAAGTACAGCCAAAGATTAGATGAGAGTGGGCACCTGATGCACACATAGATTATAGTTGTCCGGGACAAAGTTTGAATCATTGTTTACAATTCTTCATAACTTCCTGTTTTAGAATTCTACACCCATGCTCTTTCCCATGTGACACTGCTTTATTAGACTAAGAAGAGTATATTTACTACCATATTGGTGGCTTTGGCTATGTGCCTTGCTTAAGCTGATGAAATATGGGTAGATGTGAACATGTGCCAGACTGAGGTCTCAAGAGGCATGACTTGTTCAATTATCCTCCATAGAAGACAATGCTCAGGAACCTGATGCTCCTTCAGCCTGGGCCCCAGAATGAATGTACATGAAACAGAGCTAATGCCAAACCATAGCCTCAAACAAGCTTCCCAGTTGACCGCAGTTCTAAATAGGCGGAATCACCATCAACCTGTGGACAAGCAGAAGAATAAAAGCTTATTGTAAGTCACCGGGATTTTTTTTTTTTTTATATTTCCTTACACATCTGTGGGGTTTTGTTGTTGTTGTTGCTGCTGCTGTTGTATTTGCAATAGCTGATTAATATAGGACAGCAAGTGCATTTATTTAGCTAATTAGAAAATCTTCCCAAAAGTGTATACTGGAAAGTACAGAAAAGAGTTTCTATCTAGTAGAGAGAGCAAAATGGACTAGAGACACAGAGAAGGCTGAGGTACTATGGAAAAAGAGGCATGGAGTGATTGTTCTCAACCTTGAATAATTTTGGAATTCCAGGCCATATATATCCCTGAAGCCAGTTTGCCCCAAGACATGGAGCTCATAAGAAGTACCTGAAGCAGCGTGAGTTCTCAGCAACACAAAGAGCTCAATTTTCACTATCCCACCGCTGCCATACCTCCCTAGATTAGGGTTTCAAAGTATATTAGAAGCAGGTGGAGTAGAGAAGGGGAAATGGTGAGCCTTCCCCAGGATTCTTTATATCTAAAGCAGACCAGGTCTGAGGATAAATTCAATTCCTATTTCTGAATGAGGCACTGGGAGTGGGTGGTGGACCTACACTGCATCCATTTTCCTTAACACGATCTAGGCCTTTCCTTTTCCCTAAGATATGGAACCCACAGGAAATATTTTCCATTTCCTGAGCCTTTCAATTATGAATCCATTGAGCCATTACCATACCCCAAGAAAATCCTTAATCCACATAATTTCATCGTTTTTCTCAATAGTGAGAAGGGTACCAATAGTGAGAAGGTACTATTTTTACCTCCATTTTACATATGAGAAGACTGAGATTGACACTGTAAATTATTTGCTTGAGGTCACACAGTTTCTTTAAAACCAGGTGCTCCATCTCCCTACTCCAGCCATTTCATGCTGGCTGTCTTTAGGAAGTAGTGGCAGGAACCAAAGTACCAACTCTGATTTTCATTACCCTGGCATCAAGATACAGTCACTGAAAGAAAGTTAAGTTCAGAGGGAAAAAACATTTTTCTTTTACTTGCAGCAAGCATAAACAAACATATTTTTCCTTACACTGGGTGTTTTTATTCTGGTACTAGGCTTTGTTATTACACCTTTCTTCCCTGGGATTCTCCCTCTCCTCAATACCCCTTCCTACACTCTTTTTTATTTTATAATTTTCCTTCTCCCTTCCCCCAGAAAAATCCAGGGTAACCTAATCCATTTATTTTATAAACATTTGGGTGCTTATTATGAGCAAGTTACTTATGTTTTGTAAATAGAAATTACTATATTTCAGTTGTGTTAAGATTTCTAGGGATTGGGTAAAAACAGCCATCTACATACTCCAGCATGCAACAGCTGCCTTGAGTTCTGAGCAGAAGAACTTTCTATTAAAACTGACTTAAGGGCGCCTGGGTGGCTCAGTTGGTTAAGCGACTGCCTTCAGCTCAGGTCATGATCCTGGAGTCCCGGGATCGAGTCCCGCATCAGGCTCCCTGCTCAGCGAGGAGCCTGCTTCTCCCTCTGACCCTCCCCCCTCTCATGTACTCTCTTTCTCGCTCTCTCAAATAAATAAATAAATCTTAAAAAAAAAAAAAAACTGACTTAAAATTCCATTAGTTCCATGCATTTCTGTTGGCCACATCACACTTGGGCAGTCCTCAAATGATCAGGCTGTGGTGACCATGTTCTAGCATACTCTATCACTGTTCTCACAACTCATTCTGTCAGCCCTTTCCATGGTGCACCCTGAAATATCTATTAGTTATAAACAACTTCTCTTACATTCTTAATCTCCTCTTTCCCATTGATTCTTTTCCTTCAGTCTAAAAAATACAAACCTTTCCTTTCCTTTACCCAGCAAAGTCTTCAAGCTACCATACTAAATTTTGCCTTCTGCTTTGAATTTCCTACATTCAGTCTCCACCAAACATCAGTCTGATTTCTCCTTCCATGAAACTTCCTGTGTACTTTTTAAAAAATTTTATTATGTTAGTCACCATACATTACATCATTAGTTTTTGATGTAGTGTTCCATGATTCATTGTTTGCATATAACACCCAGTGCTCCATGCAATAAGCCTATGCACTTTTGAATTGGCAAATCCACAGGTCCTTTCCATCTTGATATTACTGACTTCTTACTTTATCAAGCCCCCATTTGTGATGTTCTCTCCTTCACTGGCTTTTGTAACATCCTTTCAGTTAGATCTTTTTTTTTCTAGCAACTCTTTTTTATCTGCTTCAAGGGTACCCCCTCTTCTGTCCCTTGCAAATATTGGGGTTTACCATCCTTATTTTTACCACTTTGCATGCTACATGTCCTCACTGGGGAATCTCACTCATGTAGTGTATATGGTTCTTAGACTTGTATCTGCATCCCAGACTCCTCTCCTACACTTCAGATAGCAGACATCTGCCTAGAGGATATTTCCATTTTGATATCCCACAAGGCCCTAAAACTCAACATGTCACACATGAATTCGACTTCCTTTCTTGTCCTACAAACTTGCTCCTAATCCCACTGGCCCAATTCAGCATATGACACGACCATCAACTTTGTTGCTCAGCTTAGAAATCTGGAGTCTCTGCCCTTGTTAAGCCCAATGTCCTCCCTGCCTACAGTACATCCTCCTTATCACTGCAAAAATAATCACTTCACATTTCCCTGCCCTCATCTCTGTCTTCCTTCTACTCCATCCCCTTCTTTCTTCTAAACTTTCAAACCGTTCAGTGCCCCCAACTCCAACACCTCAGGATGAAGTTCAAAGTTCTTACCATGCTCTGAACCTTCTTTCCAGACTCCTTCTATCCTAGTTCCTATTTCTTTTAAAACCCTTTATATTCCAATTGCTTCATGCTCCTGGCCATCCTCTCAGAGATGGCAAGATATTTGTTTACTCACTGGCTTGAGAGGGCAAGAAATAAAAGGAGCTGTGTTAAAAGATGCTATGCACTGAGTCCCAGGAACAAAGATTGATAGAGTTGAAGAGGATCATGGACTTCCTCAGACTGCAGTGCAGCTTCGCTGCCCTGAAGGTGTGATGTGGGTAGGGGAGAGGGACTGTGAGGTTTGGGTGTATCCAGTAAAGCAGTGTTTTAACAGAGGCCACTGTGATCAGCAGTAGAGGCAGTGGTGAAGGGTCCAGTTGAGTCTGGCGTGGAACAATGAGAGGGGACTAGTTAAGGCTAGATATTTAGGGCATGTTCAGGTATAACTGGGAAAGATGATAAAGGTGGGGAGGGAATGCTATTTATAGGGTGGAGGTTATGCAGCAAATGATATTCCTAAGTAGCTGCAAAGAAAATTGAAGTAATCTAATGAGAACTCTTTGAATTCTACCACCAAACTTCCTAAAAACATGAAATTTTCCTCCTCTCCTTACTTGTCTCTATTATCTTCTAAAGGAAGTTCTAAATGTGCTTTGGATTTTTCCCTATTCCATGTTTTTAGGCACCTTAAACTATCGTTATTGTTCATTCTACCTTATTAGGACTTTTCTGTAAAGATTTAAACATGATTTTCTGGCCTCCCTTTATCCCACTTGCCTTTCAAAGTACTTATCTATCTCTTCCACCCTTCAAAATCTCAAAAAACCTGCATATACTCTGTTTCTATATCCTTATCTTCCTTTTACTCTTTAGCCTATCCATTTTGGCTCCCAAATCCATCATTAAAAAATAAGCAAAAAAAAACAAACAAAAAACCCAGACAAAAGCATATTCCAGAGTCAATGACTTCCTTATCCTAAAATCCAATGGGTATCTTTCACATTCCCTCTTACTTTGCCTTTTAACATTTGACACTTTATCACCACCTCTTTCCTAAACCTTTTTTTTGTGGGGGGGAGCGGTATTTGTAACTACCATTCCTGGTTTTGTTCCTACCGCTTTGGCTGTCCTTTCTAATTCTCCTTTGCAGAATCTGCCTACATTATCTGGATTAAACGTAGACCTCCTCACTCTATATGTGATGTCTAGGAATCTCATTCTCACCCATAGATTAAGATTTCTGTACTAAATAATTCTCAAGTTGTTTATCATCACGGCACTGCAGTCGCACTGGGCTTCTTTCTGTCCTCAGATATGCCATACTTGGTCTTGCATGGTATTTTTGCACAAAACTATTCATTCCTCAAGAATATGCTCTCCCTCTAGTAAGCTCCTGCTCAGCTTTCAGATCTCAACTAAAAGATCACTTTTTGTGGGAAGACTTTCCTGACATCATAGGTAGGGTTCATTTGCTTTATACTTCTATAAAACTGTTTCTTTCCTTCAGAGCATTTAATTTATAATTTTGCTTTTGTTCTATGTTCTCTTTCTCTTTTGGGTGATTTCAACCCACCCCCCCGCACCGAACTATGGTAAAGGGCAGGGAAAACAAGGTAAGCATCAGTTGTTTTAATCTTCACCCACCTTTTCATAGGTGAGCTCTGCCATTTCTCAATATGAAGTCTCTTTCAGGCAGCAGTGCTGATGGGAAGAATAAAAGAGTCACCATGTATGCAGAACCGCCTCATTTACTGGCACTGAGTATGTAACCAGTGGGAGAAATAAGTCTGCAGTACTTCCAGAAATACCCAAGCGTGCAAACTCAATTGATTCCAAGGACTCATTCTTTATGAGAAGCACACATCTTTCCAAGACATTTCCCCAGATTGTGCCCTAAGATGGAACTAGATGTTACTCTCCCTTTACTTTTTTCTCAAATTAAGCTTTTTGAGATAAAACTTAAGTTCACATGCAGTTATAAGAACTAAAGATCTTGTGTATCTTTTACCAAGTTTCCTCCAATGGTAGTATCTTGCAAACACTATAGTACAATTTAACAACCACCTACTGATAGTCAAGACAATATTTCCATTACCTTAAGATCTCTCATACTGTCCTTTTACATTCACACCCACCACCTCCATAACACCTCGCAACTAGTAATCTGTTCCCCATCTTTATAATTTTGTCATTTCAAGAATGTTATATAAATGGAATCACACAGTAAGTAGCCTTTTGGGATTGGCGTGTTTTTTGTTTTTTGGGGTTTTTTTTCCCACTCAGCATAGTCTCTGGAAATTCATCCAAGGTGTAGCACATTATCAATAATGTGGTTTTTGTTCTTTTGTCTTTAATGCTGAGTAATATTTCACGGAATGAATGCATCAGATTAATCATTCACCTGTTGGAAGACATGTAGATTACTTCCAGTGGTTTGTTATTGTGAACATTTATATACAGGTATTTGTGTGAAAATAAGCTAAATGCCCAGGACTATAATTACTGGTTGATATGATAGTTGGTTTAGCTATTTAAGAAATTGCCAGTTTCCCAGACTGACTATACAATTTAATATTCCCACCAGCTATCTGAGTGATTCCGTTTCTTTTTTAAATTTTTTTAGAGAGGGAAGGGGGGCAAAAGCAGAGGGAGACAATCTTAAGGAGGCTGCACGCCCAGCGCTGAGCCCTGTGCAGGGCTTGATCTCAGGACCCTGAGATCACGACTTGAGCCGAAAACAAGAGTGGACACTTAAGTTACTGAGCCACCCAGGTGCCTCAACGAGTGATCCAGTTTCTGTGCATCCTCGCCAGTATTTGGTTTTGTCACTTTTTCTTTGGCCATTCTGGTAGTATGTAAGGACATCTTATAGCGGTTTTAATTTCCACTTCCCTAATGGCAGAGGATGTTGAATATCTTTTCATGTGTTTATCTGCCACCTGAATGTTATCTTTGGTGAAATGTCTTTTGTCCATGTACTAGTTGGATTGTTTGCTTTTTATTAAGCTTTTAAGAATTATATATTCTAGATACCAGTGCTGACACATACTAGATGTCATTTGCAAATTTCTCCCACTTTGTAGTTATTATCCTTGTAACAGATTCTTTCACAGAGCAAGTTTTAAATTTTGATGAAATCCAATTTATCATGCTGTATGGATCATACTTTTGGTGCCAAGTCTAAGAACTTTTGCCTAGCCCTAGATTCCACAGATTTCTCTTTTTCTTACAAGTTTTGTAGTTTTACGTTTAAATCCTTGATCCATTTTGAGTTAATTGTTGAATGAGGTGTCTTAGGTCAGGGAGAGGGGTGTTTGTTTTTGCCAACGGATGTCAATTGTTCCAGGATCATTTGAAAATTTTATTTCCTACATTCAACTGGTTTTGTACCCTATCAAAAATCAGTTGGGCTTATTTGTGTGCATCTTTATGAGATCTCTATTCTGTTCCATTGATCCATGTGTTTATCCTTCCTATGAAGATCCCTCCATTTTAAACACAGTCTTAATTACTATAGCTTTAAGTCTTGAAACTGGATAGACTGATTCCTTTCACTCATCTTTTTTAAAACTGTTGTGTTCTGATTCTTTTGCCTTTCCATATAAATTTTAGGATAATCTTATCTATAAAAAAACTTACTGCGATTTTGGTATTATATTAAACCTGTGTATGAATTTGGAGAATGAACACATTTATGATGGTGGGTTTTCCAATCCATGAACTCCCGCTATTTATTTAGGTCTTCCTTGATTATTGGCATTTTGTAATTTTTAGCATTCAAGTCCTGTACATGGTTAGATATACATTTAGGCGTATCATTTTTTTTTTCATGGTTGTAACTAGCATTGCATTTTAAATTTCAGTCTCCCAAATGTTTGATGTTAGTATATGGAAAAAAAATCATTCTTCTATGTTTATGATTCGCAGTAAACCATAGCTAGAGTTGCACAGAGGAAGGCCCTAAGTGTTCACCTTTTGGAAAATTCCCAGGTCCATCTGGGCAAGAGCAGTCACAGGTAGGTTACAGAAGTATATAGCACAGTGAAAATCTTAGGAAATTAAACTTGGTTGGGCATTAGGTCTGAATGGTGTGGCTTATACTTTATGTGGTAATGTAAGTTGTGCTGAGGTGCTCTTGTGGCAGATAAAAAGGGTGGGTCTTTTTTTGGGGGGGGGGGGGAGTACCTTGGAACTCATTCAGGTTTCTGTCATCATCCCTATAGAGTGCTTCCCCATGAGGAACATAAGAGGGACCCTGTATAAATGTATTCTTGGATGCATGTTTTTAACATTTTTTTAAGTAAGCTCTATACCCAGCGTAGAGCCCAACACAGGGCTTGAACTCACAACCCTGAGAGCAAGACCTGAGCTGAGATCAAGAGTCAGACCCTAACTGACTGAGCCACTCAGGTACCCTGGATGTGTATTTTTAATACATTTTATATATATATGATGCTCAGTAAAGCTTATCAGTTGGGGGAAAAAACCAAAAGTACAAATGCATTACTTGCTCGTAGGCTGCTTTCTTTTAATTAGAACTTTAACAAATGCAAGACTAAATCTATCTCCCCATCTTCAGCACCTTAGAAGGCCCTATTTTTTTGTGAGTACTCCCAATTTGAGGATTCTCGCCTCTTTTTCACTGGATATCTTGATAAAACAAAATTTAAAAACCTATTCTAGGTTAACCAATCATTGGTTAGGATGCGATTTCGTTTTCAGTATATGTAGTTTTCATCCATTTAGTATTACAAATATGACATATGTGAGGGCTATCATGGCTAACAATCAGATCAGTACTCAAAGAATATTTTAAGAGTTACCTGTTTGATGTTTAAATTCTTACCTCATTCAGACATGACAATTGCTAAGTGCCAGAGATCTTCTTTTCTATCATTCTTTAATTTCTGTTAACTCTGAATATTAACTTGATAAAAAAAAATAAAATGTGAAATTGGCATATTACCTACTAGACTTATCACACAAAAACTAAATACTGCATTAAACTTAGTACAAATTTGACTATTTCTAACTCCAAAATTGCAGACATCTCTAAGTATTTCTTCCTAACATCAACTTCTAATAAAAAGTGATGCCATGAAGTCTTAAGTCATAGAGATTTAAAAAAAAAAAAAAAAGAGCATGGTAACGTCCCTGAAATTTTTTATTTAAATGAGATCTTTGGAATAAGTTAACATTTTAACATTAAAAATGTTTCAAAAATGTGGGAGATTTTAAAAGCTTTGTGTGAAACTTGTACTCTATCCTCCCTGAAGTCAGAAGTCTTTTCATTAACTCCATTTCCTAAATTCAAAGTCCTCAAAACAAATACACTTACATACTACATTTTAGATAATCAGAATCATGATTCTCAGCACTGAACACAAAGTGCATTCTTACATACTTCAGTAACTCATTTCTAGGTTTAAAAAAGGTCAAAGCCTGGCAAGAAAACTCCACCACAACACTGCAAACCCTCCAATATTGTAATTAATGTCACACAATATAGTGTATTAGATAAATATTAGATAAAACATCACCATTACATAAATAGCTCAGGAAAATGTCCATGGTTTGCAAGGGATTTTATTCTTCCCAGAAGAAAATGGATTTTTTTTTTTTTTTTTTTTTGCTTAGGACATAGAAGGAAAATATATGGAACCCATCATCTTCCCATTTCTACATAATTTCTTTCAGTCTACTTCATGCTTTATGTTTCAGAAACAAATGTTCATGAATTTCATGGGGAAAACAAATCATGTTTTCCTGAAGAAAAGCAGTTTGGAGAGTTGACATAATACGGGGAGTTTGTCATTTCTATAAATTATGTGGTCTCTGTGTATTCTTCTAGTGCTTATGATATTGAGAAATGGAAATTCCAGTCCTGATTCTGCCATTTATTTAATAAAGGTAAAGATTATCTGTCCTTTCAATACAGACTAGTTATGAGACTATAAAAAAATCTGGTATGGTATACAAAATCCTGGCAACAACATATTGTGGAAAATACTAATAGCGTCACTATTGCATCAGAGCTGAACTACTCGATCAAGCATAATTTGGTTGGTTCCTGTTAAAATATGAAATTCAGTTTTAACAAGTGCAAAAAACTGAATTTATGCTGTTCTCCAAAGCCAAATTATGAAAGTACCTACATGTTAAAAATCTCTGCTTTGTAAAAGATCAAACTGAAAATGTTACCATGAGTTTTAAAAACAAGTATACTTTAACCCAGGAGTTTTGAGAATATATCTTGAAGGACTAATCAAAGATATTCAAGGGTACAGCATCATTTATATTAAAATAAAAAATGGAAAGGAAGACCCTATGCACCCAAAATGAGGATTCAATACATTACGATTCATCTACAACTGGAGGGGCTTTAAAAAAATGGTATGAACCTATTATCATAAATGAAAAAAGACTACAAAACAGTACACATAACCCCATTTTTAAATGTTCCGTGATCATTTATAAATAATTGGCTATCATCCTGTCTTTTTAATTTTTAGCTTTTCTACAATACGCTATTACATGTGATTTTTTTTAAAATTTTTTTTAAAGACCAAATTCATTCATACTTCATGCAGAAATATTTTTTCAGGTTAAGTGAAGGTTGACAATATGCTCAATAATCTGCAAATATTCCACAGGGGCTGGATATGTAAAGTATATACTATATGAAGTACGTTTTAAAAATAATTTTACCCAGTACATTATTAACCAAAGTCCTCTACTATTTCATAACCAGATTTCTTTAACTAGACTTTATCGAGACTTATGCACTTTGAGGTGATAATGTGTTTCTTGTAGAAGCAGGGTCACAAGTGGAAGACAGGTTACTACCAAGCTTATTTAACCCACGTTACAGATGATAGAAGGTATATCTGCAAGGAAAACAAAAAAACAAATACAGCAATATTTATCAATCATTGAAATTAAATATGAAATGAGCATGCTGAATGCTGAAAAAGCAGGTCAAATCAGGAGAACAAACACTGAGGTGAAAACTGAAAATTATAGAGGGAAGTTCTGGAAACTTTCAATGGCTTTGGAGGTTGACAGCATAAGCCCTTTACACGGAATTTCACTTCAGAATATACGGCAGTCTTTCTTTGACATCACAATAGTATTTTATCCTTATTACTCATGGTAAGGAGAAACTTTCTGGCCCCCAAATAGAATAACGAGATAAATCCTAGCAGTAAAGAGGCAGGAATTATGGAGAAGAAGGGTATGGAGGACTTGTATATATGTTAGAAAAGGAGTCATTAGGCCAATAACACATTGGTACCAAAGGTGAATTAGAACAATTTAAAGTGGGAATGGAGGGCAGAGAGGCAACCTGGAGGCACTTGTGTGTATATATATTTATATTTTCAGAATTCTCAACTGTGCAACGCCTGAGGGCTGCAAATTTTTCTTTCTATTCCGTATTAATATAACTGATGCAAGATGCAGGACAATTTTAAAAAGTTAACAACTGTTTTTAGTAAGACTATTTTATTTAAAAATTTTTCAAAATATAAAAATAATAAACATTATGGATATTTAACAAACAAAACATAATTCAACTATAAATAATAAAAATGTTGACAACCCCACATAAACATATAATACTATAAACATTCTAAGCATACAAGAGTAGTTTTCTAGTTCAAGTTTTACCTTTTTCAGTTCAAGTTTTATCACTTTGAAAAATAAACAAACAAAAAAAAAGCTGCTACAGCTTAACCAATTACTTTCGCTCCACTCAAAGAGCAGGGAATTTTTCCCCCATGCCAAAACACATTCGTGAAATGGGATACTTATGGGCACAGGTATTAAAAACTGGAACAATCCAGTCTCCAGACAAGAAAAAGACTCCTTTGGTGTTTTTAGGTTCAACAATCCACAGAAACTGAGTAAAACTAAACCACTTATTAAAGGAAATCTTGTGCCAGATAACATGTTCTGAAGAATTATCACACCTAAAACAGGTTCAGGATTCTGAGAATCAAAAGTAAACGTCTATGAATGCTTTGCTGATACTTAAAAATTGTATCTTAAGAACATTCACTAAGGTGCTGGAATGAAGTCTTCTAGATGTACACATCAACGTAAAACTTGTACAACGTAAATAATACATCCCTTTACAACTCATCAAATGTTCTATTAATATGTAAGAATTACCCTGCCTCCTGTTCAGTTAAAGACAGATGGGAATTTGAAGCAGAGCAGGATTACACCATATTTTAGGACTGGAAAAGTTTTCCACCTGAAATTTAGGAAAACTGAGCCATGCTGAATGTATCATTTTTTTTTTTTTTATTCTAGCCAGATTAAAGCTCCTCTTATCAAAAGAGCTAAGGACAAACTGAAGAAAACTATTTTCTTTTTTGGAAGCTGGGCACAAATAAGTATACTGTAATTCTGTACCATATCTTTAAATTACGGGGTGTTTCTAACAGGCTGGGCTCTTTACCTGACTTACCACAGACCACTTTTATAATTATGCTGCTAGATTAGAATAAGTAACAAGTGATCATACATTAAAGCCTAGCGAAGTCTAGATAACAGGTTCAAAAATGATATTGAAAGGTTTTTTTTTTTAGCACCAATTACTTTTTCCTAAGACACTTGGGCTGCATCACTTTAAAGTATTATTTATCTTGTAAACAAGACCAAAAATATTCAGTTGATCTGTATTTTGAGCATAAATATTTATAAACTCTATTTAAAAAAAACAAATATAGCATGACTAGAGCTGCTAATAGTGTAAAATCTAAGTATATTGAAAAATATAAAGATATATAAAAGGCTTCCATAATGCAATCATGCAGAGGTAAACCACTTCATTCAATTACACAAAAGTGATTCTGTACAGTTATCTACATATAGCTCCATGAGAATCCTACTCAGGAAAATGAAATGATGAAAATCCTTATCTTTAATTAATCAACATATAGGAATTTAAATATATAACTGACCTATTGGCTCTCACAGAAATTTTCAAAAAGCACAATGATCTTAATGAGAAATCAAATCATCTCGAATTCTGGTTCCCAATGGCATGTTTAATTTTGTTTTGCTTTATTTTGTTTTTAATTTAAAAGCAAGGGAAAGAAAAAGAAAGATGACAAAGTAAAGTTGAGGGTGCTGGTATGTGGTCCACATCCAAGAACCAATCAAAATTGTTAACAAGTGTGGTCTCTTCAGACTATGTTCTTTGGGTTTCTAACCTAGCAAGTAAATCACTATCACGGGGGAAGAGAATCTTCTTTCCTTGAAAAGAAAAAAATACTGAACTATTCTGGGAAGTATCTTTGAACTCCTTGTGGCTATACGCTAGCTTGCAAATATGAACTAAAACAAAAGTCTCATTTTAAAAATGCCCTGTAGGCTACTGGGTCATAATTATATTAGAAGACCTTCCAAAATATGTACTTTTCCTTTAAACACAAGCCTAATATTAACCAAGCTATTGTCAATTAATGTGGATCAAAATAATTTACATTATGATTGATGTGTTCATTCTTTTTATTTTTCATGAAGACAAATGCACTGCACACTCAAGAAAAAGAAGTGTTTGCAGAATAGTCAACTTTGCGCAAAAAAATGTGAAAATATGAGCATGGCTGACAGAAACTAAAAAAACAAGGGTGAATAAAATCAAGTATAATTTGGACTTTTCTATTAAAGTATATCTTCCAAACTTCTCAAATGCCTCATGAGAATCTATGAAGGACTACTCAGAAATTAATTTTCTGAAAGCTTCTTTATATGATGCTCATTACAAAAAGGGTATTTGGGGTGAATATTTAGAATCAGATTTAATCACTCTCTTTATAAATAATTCTAAGCCATACTGCTTAAAAATAATATTATGAACATACACCTTTTGAGACAGGAAAACTATAGTCTTTAACAATGTTAGACACACAACACAATTTCCCCTTGCTTTTAAGATTGTCTTTGATGTCTTGATTGCAAGTGAGGAAAATATGGGGAAAATGCGTAAATTAGACATTTAATAGATATTTCTCAATATTTATAATCCACAGATCATCCTGTATTACTTGAAAAGAAAGAAAATTATTCTCCTTGTTGGTTGTGAAGAGCTAAGAAATTTTTTTGAAAAATTATTTGGGTAAGTGGCCTTGGCAACAATTTCAGTTAAGTATACGGAGAAGAAATAGGCAAGTTATTACAGTGTATAAAAAAGTATTTTAGCATCTGTTCAAAATTTTTTAAGTGACTATTCTAACCCCAGAAATGTATCCTAAAACCCAGAAAAATTAAAAACAGACCCATGCTTAACTTTTTAATCATTTTCTTCATTCTAAATTGTTCATGCTAATGAACACAGTATCATGGCTTTATAGATTTCCTAGACACAATTTTCAACTTGGCTGCAACTGAACTTATCTCATTTTAGGAAGCCAAGAGGTCTTTTTCCTTCTTAGTGTTTAAAAAATAAATGGCTATAAAGTAAGGGGAGAACACGTTTAAGATAAGAGCAAGGTCAGACAAAGCACACACTCAGACATACTTCTGGACTCAGATGTAGCAATTAGAGAACTGCAAAAAGACAAAAGGCGAATTATAGTACATGTAAACATCTATTCAAATTGATAAAGAGCAAACATAAAATGATAGGATGATATTCTAACAGTCGTCTCCAGACAGGAACAGGTCTTGCTGTTGTAGTCACAAAGCTAAATTCAGGCAATGATGATCTCTCTCTGCTGGAAAAAGAGAAGACTATTAAAAAAAACTTTGAAAATATTAAATAAATCTAAAAACTGAATCACACCATAAATTGATCTCCAACTTTTCTAAACATTTAAAAAAAAAATCTATTTGAGAAAGGAATCAAAATAAAGTTGCAGACAAATTTCACAAAGAATCAGCTTTGGGTTAAATGATCTTAACAAAACCTCTCTGCATCATGCTTCCTTAAAACATTAAGCCACAAAGATCACAGCACTACAACACAGCTGTGATTGACAATTTCTGCTCAGGAAATGCAGTAACTGACAAAATAGTCAATTGTTAAAGAAGTGTGGGTAGGCAAAGTAACTTTAAGAAATCATGAATAAATTCCAAGATAGTGTATATATAAAAAAAAAAAAAACAATTTTCTTAAATTTCCCAATGATTTCAAAGTAATTGTGAGGTGTATCTAATTTCCTTAAACTCCGTATGATAACCATTTCATTCTTTAATTACACTACAGGACATAAAATTCTGTACTAAGCACAATGATTAAACAACCAAAAATAAAAAGGAACACATCAGAATGAGACAGTGCTTGGTATACAAAGGAAGACTAACTTTGGATGATGGGAAGTTAAGTGGATGGATGAAATAAAGCAATAGGGAGGGAGGAATTAGGAACAATAATAAATTGATACCAAAAAAAAGTAAAACAAAAAAGTGCTTTCAATTATACTACGTAATGAATACATATTACTGATAAACTGCAAGAAAGTTATTTACCAAACTCAGAATTTTCCTACTAACCCAATATGATGTTTTCATTAGAAAATAGTGAGAATGGCAGTCATTTCACCAAGATTTCATTCTTTCTTAGAACTTTTAGGTAGCTAGTTTGGAAGATAATCTCTTGTCATGATCAGAGAGAGAAAGAGAGAAAAAAAGCTACTCTCCTCTAAAAGCCTGTATACATACCTTAGAGCAACTAGCCAGTTCAAGAAGTTAACAAGAACAAGGTAGTTCCTGAGATCTGGGAAAAGGAAATTTTCTCTCTGCCTTACAAACATCATTCACTGATGACTTAATCCTAAATCTGTGTTTTTACTTATAGGGCTTTAGAATAATAAAAGCCCTGAGAGAAAAGACCAAAAAAGTAAACTAATTTAATTAACTAGAATTTCATGCAGGACATTTTTATTTTAAAAGACTAAAAGATTTTTGTGTAAGGGAAGAAAAAAAGCTTATAAATATTTCTACAAATTCTAGAAGGACTAAAACTAATTTTCTACAACTGGTTCACATTATGTGTAAGGGGAAGAAAAAAAGAAAATACAGATTGGTAAAGTTTGTGTAACACTCTAAAATAACCATTGATATTTCAACATACCAAACAAGCAAATGTTTTGCTTTCTTATGTAACCCTTAGAGCCAATGATTAGTGTTCCAAGTAAGATTGGAAATACAGTCCCCATAAAACAGTTCTAGTCACAGGAAATTTCCTAGAATTAAGCTCAACCATACTTTCTACAGGTAATCAATCAGTCTAAAACACTGAAGTTTTGTCTTTATAGTAAACTACTGGTTGATACACTTGATCATATTACAATAAAACAAGAGCTATGGAATACTCTCCCATTCCTGCAACATGATTTCATTAAATGGTTGGGCATCAATTAAATACTAAAATTAATTTTTAAAATCTTACAATTATTCAATAACATTTAAACAACACTGCTTAAGTAGACATAAAATATTGAGTGAAATATGTAAAATGACAACTCAACCATCCCTTGAGGTAATCCTAATCAATCTTTTAACCAATAATATGTAATTTCTCTCTTTTTTTTTCCTTTAAGTAGCAGCTACCTACATTGTTCTGAATCCTTTTCTCACTTCAAACTCAGCCCAGATCTGTACTAAAGCAAAGAACTTGTTGGGAGAATTGTAGAATTAAAAATGTGTTTCAAGTTTTAGGTAGCACATTGTAACAGGAAAGAGTTTTTAGACTTTTGAGTTTAGAAACAAAAGGAAAAGTGAATAGACAGTCTACTAAGTCTAGTGAACAGGGAAGTTTACCTATGCGTTAGAGGTTAAATGAATTTTGTGCCAGAAAAGCATCTGGGAACACTATATACAAAACTGTACCAAGACGTATTAATACAGATTATCATAACCAAATCTAAGTTGTTTCCATTGATAAGATAACAGAAACAACAATGGCATCAACAGGTAGGGAGAACTGGTACAGATATATTAAACTGTTTTAGATCAAATATACTACCAAGAAAACTATAGGTGTGAAAGGGACCTTAAGATCATCTAGTCCAACCCCTTTCATTTTACAGACAAGGAAACACCCCTGGATAAGTTAAGAGACTTGTCTAAGGCCAGAGAGTTAGTTGCAGAGCTGGGACCAAAAGCTAAATCTCTTAACTCTTATCTGGTAGCTCTATGCTAGGTCATCTTTGGCTATAAAAAAATTAGTGGGATGGACTAGATTGGTGGCTCTTGGCATTTCTTTTCTTACACACCGACAGAAACCAAAGGCTAGTTTACTCCTGAAACCGACTGCAACATTTAATACTCCAAATTATTCATTTCTTACTTAATTGCTGTGGAAATTCCATTAAGACTACATGTATATTCCTCCATCAGTATTTGTAACCCCACTATTGCAATACCTAACTGTTCAACTGTTTAGCAAAATGGTCTCAACAACGGAGAAGACCTTTAGGAGAGATTTTTGAAAAATTGATAAGAATTAACAAGGGATGTAATTGTCACTCCATTATTGGAGATTTATATATGCATTCATTCATTAATTCATCCAACAAACATCTGAGTGCCCACTATGAGCCAGGTTTTGTGATAATCACTAGAGATAAAAAGATGAATAAGACATGGTCCCCTTCCTAGAGGAGCTTATAATTTAGTGGGGAAGACAGACATATAAACCAGATAAATTATATTACAACATAAGTACTATAACAGAGATATGAACAAAGTGCTGTTTAGAAGGGAGGGTAAAGGTATGAACTGGCTAATGACCAAGAAGTCTACCAATTCTGTGCAAGAACTACCACATTTACTGCAAACACAATCTCATGCTCAATCAATAATTAGGAAGGAGTAGCAATGTAGAGTTTAAAAAAAAAAAAAAAAGTTGGCACCGAAATCAGAATGCCTGCACTCAAATCTAGTCCTTTCACTCACTAGCTGTGACTTTGGGCAAGTCACTCCATCTCTATTAGCCTAAGTTTCCTTATCTGTAAAATGGGAATTAGCAACTACTTCAAAGGGATACCTTAAGTTTTAAATCAGAACACATGGAAGTACATGCAGAGTACTAGTATTTATAAGCATATTCATTAATTTCAAAAATCCAATAGCAACCAAGTACTAATATTTATAGTTAAAATCATCTTAATGATAATAAAAATGTAACTGTGAACCTAATGGAATGTAATATTTAGTCCTCATTCTTTGGGACAAAATAGAAACACACTTGTTTTCTGATTCATTCAAAGCGACATGGTTTAAAACATTTTAATTTTAGGTTACTAGAGAATTTAAGACTAGGGAAACTGATAAGCTATTTATGGATTTAAATAAGTAGGAGGTAATTTCAATTACATTATAAGGGAATTTTACAATAATTTTTAAAAATCAGGCTAAAATTTACTAGTAAAATTATAAAGCCAAAAATCAGCATGGAGATTTAACTGGCCTTTGAAAGATTTTCTTTCTTTATAATACCTGTTTGGTGTAAAGAGAAGAAACGTGAGCCTCTGCCAATTTGGCACCTTTCACGACTACTAAAAAGAAAAGAAAACAAACTTACCTAATGAATCAGAATAGCACATAGTCAACATACAAGAGACTACATAAAAATATATCACAGATCTAAGTAAAGAAGTTTTTGAGTAAAGTCACTTTTGACAAAAGAAATCAATTTTGAAATTTTAAATATAATACATGTACCAACTGCAAGGCAAAACATTCCTATGAGATAGTATTACCATCAAGAACATATATACAATTTTAACCCTAAGTGCGGGAGGAAAAAATAAAAGAGGAACAGAATCCATTAGTTACCCCACTGATAGAGGATTATGGTGTTGGAATTACAGTTTGTGACTGTGAGGACCTCAGTATGGTAAGAAAGTGATTTTTTTAATGTGACATTGAATATAATCACTGTAATCTCAGGAGGGGCAGAAACACTTGCAACTGAAATGATGAATTTTGAAAGATAAATATGTAATCTCCCACCCCCTCATTCTACAAAGATGCATTTATTTCCTGAAACTGCTGTATCAACTTTCAACGATCACGTTCATTTGCCAGAGAAATCCACTTAAAAATCACAATACTGGTGCAAATGTCAAAGATTTTTATACAAGTATAGGAAATGCACACTTAAAATATCAGACTGGAACACTTACCAAACAGTGTTTTCCTAAAGTAGTATCTATAGTACATTTCTTTATTCATACATCTTCAAATGGTCAAGTTTTCTTTCATATATCCAAAATGTAATGTGATGTTTTCTTATTCACCAAATGTTAGCTCTACTTGAAGTCTGGTTCCAAACTAATCAGCCTGCTTTTAAATTTTAAGACATCTGTTGAAAATTTATAGGATCAAACCAAACTGAAGTGGTATAAATTTTTAACATTGGATTGTACATTATTGTAAAGGTACCAGTAACCATTATTAATAAGTTAGTGATTATAGCTCCTTTTGTGATAATTGGGGGGAAGGGTAGATCACCATCTGGAATGGTCTATTTATTTTAATTTTTTTTTTTTTCTTTTCTTTTTTCTTTTTTAAAATCAAGGAACATTGTCTTGGCCTTTGTGGGTTTTTTTTTTTTTTTTGTCATTGCCTTTTTTTTTTCTTTTCTTTTCAAGAGACCATTCCACTTTATTTTTAACATCTGAATGCATAAGGACTCAAATGCAAAGCAGTCATACACCGTTATCATTAAAACCCATATGGTAAAATACATACACAAGTCCAACAAAAGGCTAATACATAGTAAAGCCTAAGCATACTACTATGTAATATTATGAATACATAACTTGGAGACTTTAGTTAGAGTACTATGTTATCTATTCATTTTTGAAAACATTCATTAAGATTTTAAATGCAAATTCATTCCTTATTTGGAGTAAAACAAAATCCTCTAAGTTGTAACAAGTATTGGTCGTAAGTTTTTAGACCTATTCTTTAAATTACAAAGAACCCAAAGAATTCCGTAATGTTCAGTAGAAGTATGTAATAAAAACATTGCATATGTTTCTAGTGTGATGTCTTTAGCAATTGTTTACTGAAATAAAATGCAAACATCAATCTTTCAAAATACAGGATCAGAAGGTAGTTTTCTTCTCTTTTGTCTATTTGTGAAATCCATCTTCATCACATTTTACCAAAAAAATTGTTTTTACAAATATGTAAAAGTACATTAGATAATACTAATGAAACACAGGTAGAGTTCTAGCATATGCAGATCAATGATCAGTCAAATCATCTTCTCCAAGAACGAGATTCATTGTCCTCTTCTTCTTCATCATCATCTTGAAGTAATGAGTCATCCACCAAAGACTCTTCCTGAAACTTTAGGTTAAAATGCATTTAGGAATTTACCCAAAAAAAAAAGAAAAGAAAAAAGGTGACACTTTTAAATACTGATTTCTCTCAACAGAGGCGAATACAAAAGGTATTTCTATAGCTACAATATTCAAGAACAAAGAAAAGCAAACTTTATCCACTCAGTGGCTTCTCTACAGTATCTATTCTATTGCTTATATCAAACAGGCACTAAAACAATATCCAAGGAAGCCCTTGTACATGCCATTTCTCCTGCCTCACTTGATCAAATTATGCCATCTTCTACACCTGCAGAACAGTGCGCAATACCTTTAGTGCTTAAAAAACGAAAACATCAATTTAAGTCTTCTCTGACTTACCCTGTCTAACCCTGGACACTAAATCAACCAATAACTTGTAGAAATGTCTATCAAGATTTATAGATTTATATTTCTTTCTGCTGTATGTAACAAACATTTCTTTTATAGCATTCCTTGCTTTTCCCCATTCCCTTCATAAAAGCTTCTCAGACTGCTTTTCAAACTTTTCAAAATACCTAATACCAGGAGCTCTCCTGCTTTTCTCCCCATTCAATTCAAACTCATGGAAGGACAAAGGTATAATCTAAAACATAAAATGACAAATCATGTATATGAGTTTCAAAATACACATTTTATTCTTGCATTTGACTATGGATATGTATAACAGCCTCGAATGCTCTTCAAACAAAATGAAGTGCCATTACGAAAATCTAACAAAGGTAAAACATGGAATCATTGTTTCCCCACCTTACCTTTATTTATTAACCTCAACTTTTTCCTACAGCTTATTTCATGATCAAACAAAATAGAGTTATTTTTATGTTTATGATTTCAAAGGGCTCTCCCACTTCATTGTTCTTTATGTTCACACCTCTCAGCCATCATACTAATTGCTGTACCCAAGAAAAATGGACTGTTCCACACCTATTCCTCTTCCACACCTAAAATGCCTCTCTCAACTCTATTCCCATTCCCAGCTCTTGCTTATGGAAAGCTTTTTTTATCACTTAGGGTTCAGCTCCACTGTCACCACCTTCTTCAAGATTCTTCTGGACAGAAATAATTACTCCTTCCCCTGGGTTCCCACAGCGTATTGTTCAAATCTTTATTGAGCGTATCACTCTGCCTTTCATTATAATTAGTTTCTTATGTGTCGTCACCACCCCCCTTTCCAGATTATAAGCTCCTTGATGATAGGGACCGTGTCTTATTCATTTTTGTGCCTATCACAGTATCTACCATATAGCAGGCATTCATTCTAACGAACTAAAACAGTATGAATTAAAATAAAGGAAACCTGAAATGTTAATAAAGCAAATGAGTAGGATATATTCTCTAAAATTTAAAATATTACAAGATTTCCTGTGGATAAAAATCTAAAGAATAATTACTGTTTTCTAAAAGTAAATGAAAGCTGAATATATATAAGATTTTCTTTCTTTTTTTCTTTCTTTCTTTTTTTGGATTAGCAATCCATAGTTCTCATTAATCCAGAAAATTTAAAGTTGTCTGCATTTATCTGACATCCCCTGCCTGGAATATGGCTCAGGAATAAAAGTTTTATGTTAAAATCACAGCCATAAAATCACATTTCATATAAAAATGTGAACATTTAAGGGCCAAAACGAATTAAAAAAAAAACAAACATACTTCCTCTTCATCAGGTTCAACTTCTTCTGTTTCAACAGCTGAAATATTAGTTATTGGTTTATTCCATGCCAGTTTTAGATCCTGCCCTTTGAAACGAGCTCCATGAACTGCAGCCTAAAACAATTAAGAACATTAGAATGTAGAACATTAATAATTTCTGAGAAAAAAAATGAAATGTTATAGTACCTAATATTTAAATTAGTAAAACGAAAGTGAAGACACCTATCCATTTATATTTTGTGGTTATTTATTTTGTCATTTACTATTTATTATTACAATTTATAATTTACTTTTAATGGTTATTTACTTCTAAAATCAGCTTTGTGGATGGAAATACTTCTAAAAAGAAAACAAGAACACTTTCTCATGCTTGAGCAGAGCTATTATATGAATGGCCAGCATCTGACTATAACTATGTCTACATGTTTATAATACAATGATAATGGCTATTCGAGGTAACAATCTCAAGGCAATTCAAGATCCTGGCTGTAGGTTCTGAATTGAAGTCCAAATTAGGATCAACAGGCTAAATGTATTTTATTGCATTTTAATTCTTGTTAATTTATGAATGACATATATAGTAACTACAAACTGGAAACCTTTAACAAATATAAAAATAATTTTGCATGTGAAAGGTATCACATTATTTTAAAATTACATCAGTAGTTTAAAGTATCACAATGTATTTAAATATACGATGTTTGACATATCAACTCTTACGAAATATTAAGTATTTCCATGAAGAAAAAACCCCTGAATGTTTCTATTGAAACTAACATACTTCCTACAAAGCTTTCAGAACTACATAAAAGTTAAACTTAGTATTTGCTAAATTAAATGGCTGGTTAGGAAATCGTGCGTTCAAATTAAAGTAACATGAACTGATATAAATCCATGTTAGCAACATACCAGAATAACTCAGTCACAAAAGATTTATAGCACAACCTCAAAGTATAGCATAATGTGAAATCTAGAAACAATTACATGTTCAATGACACCTGACCATGAGTTGTGTGAATATTAAAGTCTCCAGGTATAAATTTTAAATCTGCACATATAAATCTATGATAAATTTAAGAGATTTCATACCTATTAAAATGCAGTTCAGGAGTTTTTAGTCCATGGGCTCATCACAGTGTCATGTAACTAAAAAATTTTTTAAGTACTTATATATGATATTTAAGTTTAAAAACAACTTGTACTTTTTTAAAGCCAGAACTATTACATAAAAATATATTACTATAAGGAATTCAAGTGTCATACCAAATATCTACTCATAAAGCTCATCTTTTCATCCAGTTAAAAAAGGCCAAAAATTTTACTGACATTTTCTATAATAAGTTCTTGACAAACATTTCTGATGACCAAATACTGTAAATCTCTATATTTAGCACATATATCTTCAAATTTATAAGGTGAGTCTACAACCCTCGCAAGTTTTTATTTTAATATTTTACAGGATGATTTTCAAAGCTAGATATATTTAACATTTTATGAACATTCTCCATTAGAAATTTTTGACTATTTGGCTGTATAAATTTGAGATAACTGAGTTCTTGCTTTTTAAATATACAAATTTATTTTAGGTAATTTGCAACATAAAATCTTTAAAGTTTGAAAAAACAATACAATCCATCCATTTTATTTTTTAAAAAATTCAAAAATTTCAGGTTATATAATGTAAAATATCATAATCCATGACTGTCCCATCCTGAAGAGATAACCACTATCCTATGAAGAATTTGGGAAAAAAATCTTGCAACACATTAAAAAAAGTCCTATGCACATAGTAAGAGGATTTGTGTATATAAATATGTAGGATATGTACATGGGAACATACTTTACTGGTCTGTACACCTTCTTTCTTATATTATTAATCCAATTATTTCACAGACCCTTTCCATAGCCATACCAACAGATTTTTCACTTTTCTTGAATGGCTATTTATATACACACACACCCACACCAAATATATTTAAACTAATTTCTTGAGTGGAACTTTGTCCTATTTGTTTGGCAAACTATTCTTTTCTCAACTAGATCTTGATTTTGTTTACAGTGCATGTTTTTATTGAAGGGAAAGGGGTTGCTGCTGTTCTTTTTGTCGTAAGTAAGTTTACATTTTCATGTACTGTAATTTATCAGTGTTTACCTTCATGGCTTCCAGATTGTGCCAGTCCTTTAAAAAGCCCCCTCCACACTAAGATTACTTTTAGGAATCCCCTAGCTTTTTACTAGTCATATGTATTGAAAAAAGAAAAAACTTTTATGCCCCCTTATTTTGATACCAAAAATAAAGGCATAATGTATAATTTTTTCCTAACAGTTGTCCTAACATTATTTACAGATTAGTCAATTTAAATTTCCTGACTTAAAGAAAATATCTCCTTGTAATCCTCTACAATTCTTTTATATATTTAGGTCTTTTTCTGAACTCTATTTTGTTTTATTATCTATCCATACCATTACTATATTAATTCTTTATTTCATAATGAATTTGGTATCACTATTCATTCTTTTCAGAATATTCTTGGTTATTCTGACATTATTTTGTCCTTATGACCTCTGGAATTTTTTGGCCAAGTCCAGTATCATACTGTCTTACTACTGCTTAACAGTATAATATCAACTAGATCAATGCTTTTCAATACTGTGGCAGTTGCTTCAAGAGTTCTGCAACCATTTTATTAAAATGTACATTAAAAAATGAACTTTGTAACTACTTATAAAATGTTAATAAAAACATCATGTTTAAATGTATTCTACAGGATGCTTATTTGAGCAAGGTGGTAGTGGTTATAAAGGTGGAAGTGGGGCTAAATGTAAAATTATACAAAATAAGAAAGGAAAGTGGGGGAAATAACTTCAAAAGAAGATAAAATTAACTTTGTTCATCTTAATGAAAACAGTTGATAATCTAAATGAAAAACTACCAAAGTACCAAAGTAAAGCCAGAAAGAAAAAAATATACAGGGACGCCTGGGTGGCTCAGTTGGTTGAGCATTTGCCTTCGGCTCAGGTCATGAACCCAGGGTCCTGGAATCGAGTCCCTCATCCATCGGGCTCCTTGTTCAGCGGGGAGCCTGCTTCTCCCTCTGCCTGCCGCTCCCCCTGCTTGTGTTCACTCTGACAATTAAATAAAATCTTTAAAAGAAAAAAATATAAACAAATCCTTTCTACAGAAAAGAAAAAGATTTCAAAAAGATACATGGTCAAAAATCAGTAGACCCTGATATTTTCACAGATAAATTCTATTAAACATTTAAGAAAATATATCTCCAATGCTACTTAAAATTAACTCAGAGCACAAAAGATGGAAAACTTTTCAATTACTTTTTATAAAGCCAGGTAATATTGATACCTGATGAAAATATTATCCCCCCAACAAAATCTACAAACCAATCTTACTTCTGAAGACTGAATTAAAGCTACAAACAAATACAAGAATAAAATCGGGGTGCCTGGGTGGCTCAGTCATTAAGCGTCTGCCTTCGGCTCAGGTCATGGTCCTAGGGTCCTGGGATCGAGCCCCACGTCATCGGGCTCCCTGCTCAGCGGGAAGCCTGCTTCTCCCTCCCCCTCTGCCTACTGCTCTGCCTACGTGTGCTCTCTGTCAAATAAATATATAGAATCTTTAAAAAAAAAACAAAAACAAAAAAACAAAACCTTGTCATTTGCGACAACATGATGAATCTGGAGGGTTATTATGCTAAGTGAAATAAGTCAGAGAATAACAAATACCGTATGATTTCACTTATATGTAGAATCTAAAAAACAAAACAAATGAACACTCTTAAATACAGAGAACAGACTGACGGTTGCCAGAGAGGAGATGGATTGGGGAATGGGCAAAATACCTAAAGGGGATTAAGAGGTACAAACTTCAGTTAAAAAATAAGTCACATGGATGAAGAATATAAGAAATATAATCAATAATATTGTAATAATGTTGTATGGTGATAGATGGTGACTACACTTATCATGGTGAGAACTCAGTAATGTAGAGAACTGTCAAATCACTATGCTGTACACCTGAAACTAATATAACATTGTATGTCAACTATACTTCAATAAATTTTTTAAAGTAAAAAAAAAAAAAGGAACAGACTTCAGACTTCAGGGATTTATCAAAGAAAAATACAATAATACAGTGGGGAATCTGTACCAGAAGCAAATATTCAGTTCAATCTCAGGAAACAACAGAAATAGATGAGGGAACAAAACCCCTCATATTTCTATAAATACACAAAAGTGATGATGAAATCCATTTCTGACCAAACTCAAAAATCTCTACAGTTTTCAAAAAACAGGAATTAAAAAAAAAAAAAAAAACCAGAAATTATTTGTATTCTACCTTAATCTAAAAAGCCAGCATCATATATAATACTAAAATTATTAGAAATTTTTTCGTTCATTTATTATTTTCATTCATTTCACAACGAAGACAATGAATGACATTTCATGAGTAAAGACACAATTACTACTACTGTTATTTAACATTTTTCTAAAGGTACTAACAAGTAACAGAAAGTGAGAAGTTATAAACATTATGATAAACATTAAAGATGGATATGATTACCTGAAAAATCCAGGACAACAAAATTAAAAATCTATCAAAAGATAATCTGGTAAGATGGCAGCTACATATTTAATAAAAACAGACAAATAGTTTTTCTACATACAATCAAGAGAAAATACAGTGGGAAAAAAGACCTCATTTAAAGTAATTAGAAGTTAAATGACTGGGGGAAAACTAATATATTTATTTATATATTTATATAAAGAAATTATACATGTTATATATATTTTACATGTTATATACTACTATATTATGTTTACATTGTATATTATATATTATGTAATCCACAACATATGTACATGACCTATATCGATTTTATATATATGTGTATATATATGTAAATTTACATATATATATAAAGAAAACCTCTAAATGCTCTTAGAGAATAAAGGGTTGAAATACAATGATGTTCTAAAGGAATATTTGTATCATAAGATGTTAATTCTCCCATAATGTATTCATTTTAGAACCTGGTATGTTTATTCTAAAGCTTACATAGAAAATAAACCTATAAAATCTACCAGGAAGATGCTAAAAATGAACAATAGCTGGGCATAATAAGAGGGAATCCAAACAAGAGCCCTGACAAACTATTAAAATATAAAGTTTAGCTTAATTAAAGCCATGCGGAAGAGGCACATGGAAAGAAAACTGATCAATGGAAGAGAACAAATCCCAAACATGCCCCAATAAACATGGAAAATTTTTACATACTAAGGGTATTTCACCTAAGTCTGGGAAACTAGCTTTTACTCAATGAAATCAAGTAGGCTCCCTATTTCACACCTTACACCAAATAAAATTCATATGAATTTTCATTAAAATGTTTAGAACTTATGAGCTAATTTTCTAGAAAAAAAATTCTGAAGAAAAAAAATCAGAATAGAACTCAGCAAGATAGCAGACAAATGACATTAACAGTTGACAGAAAGAGAAATAAAGAGCATTTAAACAAATATGAAAGTATTCAATTTTAATAAGAGTAAAGTGTATTAAAACTGAAATGAGTTGCTATTTTTACCAAAATAAAATTGATACCATACTGCGGCTTATGTACCCATGTATTTTATATAAGCAAACCACTATGCAGAGTACACACTATGGCAAGCGTGTGGGGAAAAAGCACTCTCATACATCTTTGGTGGGTAAGCAAATGTGGTACAACCTATATGGGGAGGGGGGGAATGAAGGGAGCAATTTCAGAACTATCCATCAAAAATTTAAATGCACATATCCTTTCATCCAACAATAATGTATCAAGAATATATCTTATAGTCATATTTACATATGTACACAGAGAAATATGCATCAAAATATTCACTGCTGCACTGTAAAAGAATAAAAACAATTTAAAGGCCATCAACATGGTTGATTAAATTTGGTACATCCATATGGGGAAAACTTCTCACTTTTCAGTCATATATGAATGTCTCAAGTACCTTATCTTGTACTTTCACTTTGAAATTTACTGTGCCATCTATTGATTACAGAAAATACAGAGACATTCATTCGCTCATCTAGGACAACGGTTCAGAAAATAAGAACAAAGAAATATTTGGAAATAAACATTAGAAAAGGTTGATAATTTTCTTTTCTTGGGAAGGCCTATCATTTATCTTGAGTTTATAATCTCTTACATTTTCAGTGTTAAAATTTTCTTTATTTTATAAAACGATGGTAAGCGTACATGAAATCTGTTTTTAAGCATTCTTCCTTAGCAAAATTAAAAACTGGCGCCTCTATGTCAAACACACTGATTTTTAAATTACCAAACTTCAATGGTCCCTGAAATCCAGAAGTCTGAAAACCACTGCTTTAGCCTATATCCTGCTTGTAGAAGATAAGCTTCAACTTAATTTTCTACTCTTTTCTACAATAGAAGGTTACAAAATTTTAAGAATTTTTTTGGCTTAAGGAAACAATTATGGATTAACAACTTCTATAATTTAATTCCAAATGTTTATCATAGCAATGGTAGTTCTTCCTTTCAGGCTATTAAGTAATTCCAACTAAATTTGTATTTACTCTGAAAAGATAGTTCTTATTAGATCTAACTTATTTTGTCACTTCTTCAACCTCCATATAATTCAGTGTTTTAAAGTCTTTGTCATACATTAACCCCAGTCTTTCGAATTGATTGCTACTCATTTGGAAAATATATGCATTGTATAAATATATATATATGGACATATATACACATCTGAGGTGGAAAAAGCAACACCCAAGAAAGAAGGTATATCAATAAATTTTCCAAAAGCCAAACTTTCAAAAATTATTTCAGAGGTAAAAGGTTTTTTTCTCTCAGCTACATAAGTAAGACGTTTTAACAAACTTTTAACCATTTGTACAATGACAACTACCACTGTTTCATGACTACTGCCTAGAAAATACAACATAAAAGAGACTTACTCAAGCTACCTAACATTACACTAAAAATTGTCACTGAAGCCCCCAATTAAAGGAAGCTTATTCTTAACTTACACTCAATAATACCTTTGAGAAAAAACTTGATCAAAGATCTATTTTTTAATGTAACATGTATACATACAAGTTTATGAGTTTTAAACTCCCATCAATAACATTTTTTACTCTCAAAAAGGATCTTTAAAGTGAAAGATTACCCAAAAGTAGATTTAAAAAAACAAAACTCTAAGACCAGGAACTCCTATTCTATAAAACCATCCACCTCCTACACTGCTCATCTTGACACTAGTTATTACAAGGCCCCAGCTGAACACTTACTGAGACTTTTCAGACCCACAGTCTTTTACTGGTTACAATGCTCCAAGAGCAACTCCTACCAGGCTAGGTACCATTGTGTTATCAGGAAGTATTCACTACAAAGAGGATAAATCAATTTAGAAAGTTTTTTAAAACTTTAGACCACAATCCACTTAAAACTTCTGAAAAGCATACTACTCTCTTCCATTCACATTAGGTTAACTGTTTGGAACTCTTACTGCATTTTTCCAAGGACAAGATGGTACATCTATTTCTCTACAATCCTGAAGAAAGAACACACAGGGCTAAAAATGTTCCTATCAATCTCCCATACTTCATACCCATTTTCCTGTTTAATCTTTTAAACCCAGATGAAAGACAAGGTTGCATATACTCATTCTTTGTAAAGACAATTCAAGATACATGGTTTAAGACAACTATATTAAAAGGACCCTAAAACCTAGAGCAGTGTTATCATGCCTTGGGCAAAAAGTTACAGAGGCTTAGTTGGGGATATGCTGAGCTAGGGACACATTAGAGTTCAGCCTACTGGGACTAGGAAGTAGCATATGAGGGATGCTTTAGAAGATCTGCCATCAGGATTATATCTCAGCTTCTACCTTATCTCTCATCACACTTTCTGCCAAAGCAGACTATGTTCTGGGCCAGCTGAGAAAAAGGACAATGGAAAGTCGGGTGGCCCTACCCCCTGTGAAAGAGAAAGGAAGGAGAACTGCTAGTGTCTCAAGACAATACAACTTAATATTCAACTTGGTGACTATTCTAATTACATCATGTTATAAGTAGAATTGCCTAACTGCTCATTCTTTGTGGCCATGAATTACTTCACATAATCTATCTACTGTTGAAGTGTAGTTATTTAGTAAGTTAAAAAAATTTCTTTTATATTAAGACTTAAAAGCAATACTTATAAAACATTTAAATCTGAATTTTCAACAAATTAGATTTCTAATACTTACTGCTTCAGCTTCTGCTCTTGTCTTGAATGTAATTACTGCATGAAGTGAAGAGTCATCAATCTGACAATCTTCAATTTCACCATATTGCTTTAAATTAAAAAGAAGTATTTCCTCCAAATAAATATTTTGAAACATCCAAAATCCTAATGGCTTTTAAAATACCCATAAATGTAACCCAGAATATATAACAATTCATGGTGATTAACAGAAAAAATGATGAATAATTCATTTTAGTACTTGATATTATAAGATAAAGAATGGTCCTATTTACAACTCTATACTTTTTTGAATTAGGGAAACTTATACTTGAATGAACTGTTCTTTAAAAAAATGAAACCATGGTCATAACTGGGCTTCCTTAATGCCCTTCCTTCATTATTCCAATCCTAGAATATGCTAAATTCCTTCTAAAACAGAATATTTAATCCTCAGGATATTCTAGGAGTTTTTTGTGTCATTCCCAATTCAAAGATGGTGGGAAAAAAAAAGATGCAGAGGATTTAAATAATTTTCCCAAAGTAATTAAGTTAAATATCAGGAGAGTCCAGGTCTTTTAACATTCGAACTGACCCTGCTTTCACTCCTATTACATACTCCTCTACACTCCACACTCTTTAAAAAAAAACTAAATAAATTAAATTATGCCTGCTTTTAGTTTGTTGGATTTTATTTTTTCTGTATGTAGAAGGATTTCTCCTTTATCATATTTCCTTTAAACAGCAAACTTTAGCATATAAAATTCTAGTCCTTTATCATTACTAATACCTTCCATCTTTCTTAGCCAAAACCAAAATAACTATGATCTCATTAAATACACACATACACACACACACACACATTCCCCATATCGAAAATTTCTGTAAAGATAACGGACTCTAACATCAATCAGCTCCTTTCAGCTGTCAGTTACTAGCTGTGTAAACTTGAACAAGTTACTTAATCTCTTCATGTTTTATCTTCTTCATCTCTAAAGTGAGCATAATAAAGGTACGTACCTCAGAGTTGTTGAGATAACTCATAATATAATGAATTATATAAGGCACTCAGAATAATACCTGCCACAAAATAAATGCTCTGTAACTTTTAGCTATAATTTTTATTATTAATACTACTGGTTCCAGTATAAATTAATGAAGGCATTTTGTTAATCACAATTTATAACAGTCAATGGGTTTTTTTTTTTCCTCTGTTACTTGCCCCATGTTCAAATCCCAGGTTGAGACAGAGAACTAAACTTTAAACGTGCATTCTTAAATGATTATTTTTAAATGCGCATTACCATTACTAACTTTGAAAGGAGTTCAAATCTCTAAATGCATGCAAGAATCTCCATGTAAAGGCTCTGAATATTTATAAAACCAAAACCACCCTACTCTCACTAAAATACATTCATAACAAACGCACCTGGTTTATTTGGATTTAGCATATTCTTTGCTAGTTTCTTGATTAGCTATATAACTGTATGCAAAACACTTAATTATCTGGATCTCCTTTCCTTCGGAAAGGGGCGGGGGAAGCTGGGGTGGGTAACAGGCAAGAATTGAGCTAGATTATCTCTAACATCCTTTCTAGCTCTCTGATTCCTTTATTTCTCCCTTTGAAGCCATCAAGTATAGGACTTTCCAGACTCTTTATTAATCATTTTAGTTACTTCTTAAATATATACAATTTCTTTCAATAATTCCCTATGTCCTGACAAAGTAGTTTCACCTTTGTAACTTCTGTTAACAGCCTAGAATATAATTGTCAAACATCTAAATCTGAATTTCCAAAAGATTCAATCATTTGTGTACCTATCTATAAGCTTATGGTCCCTTCAAGATCTAAGCTCCAATTTTCCTACCTCATGAAATTCTCCTGTATTATCCTTTTTCCATCATATGCCTGTGTGAAAGATACTTTTCTAAGTTACTAAAGTACTTACAGTTTTTAATAAATTTAGCTTGATGATGTGATAAATTATGTTTGCAGTTTACTTTAACTGCTTTGTGTTAAAACAATATATATAAAATCCTTGAAGGTAAAGAACTGGTTATTTCCTATCTCCAGAGCAGTTACTATAGTCCTAAAGGCAAGACTGATGCTTTAGTAACTAACCTTTGGGATATCACTAAGAATCACAACATTTAAGTTGAAAAGGCCTTTAGGCAAGTATAATTTCCTTTCTGCACACGAGCCCAGTGGATCCCAGGAAGTCCAAGTTAAATAATGGGTTAGCCAGAACTAGAATCTCATTCTCCTTTCTCATAGGCCTATATTAGACTGACTCCTTTTAATTATATCCTGCCAGTGAATAAAGGCAACTTCAAGATCATGTATCAAAATTTTGTCTTATTTCATTTCTAAGGTCAGCTAAATCAAGAATACAGTATTAACAAATAAAAGTCCATCTTAATTAAAAAAAAAATCTGGGTGGCCTATGTGATGTGTTAAATTTTCTCTTCAAAGAATGTATCAAATGAAACTAAACTATAGGACATCCCCTTCTGAATTAGCAAAACTTAAATCATTCCTTTCACAGTATCTGAAAGGCCTACTGTTAAAGAATAGCAACATTTCTTTCAGATAGCAATTAAACAAAAAAATCCCTCAGTTTGTTTTTTAAATAATTAGCAAAAGATTATTATGGATTAATCAAACCCTTTGGTCAGATTAATGGGTTTAAATTACTCATATTTTCGTAATTTCCCCTTCAATATCCATTATCCCCAACAATGATTATCAGTATGTGTTTTGTTGGACAGTAAGAAAGTACCGCAAAATGAGGAAGAAGATCTTCTCGATCACTCTCTGTAAATGCAGAAATCTCCAATGCCCTGGGACGATGATCCACCACAGCATGACCAGGCACACCTCGACCTCGACCTCGACCCCTGCCTCGGCTATGAGCTGCACCTCGGCCTCTTGAGTGAATTCCTCTACCCCGACCAGATGAAAGAATCCCTCGTTTTGCAGCCTTGAAGAGATCAGACACACAAGTTAAACATCACAAGCCACATTATATATATATTTTGTCAGAGTAGTCGATTTTATACAATTTGACATCATATTCAAATACTGGCCTGTGAAAGGATCTCATATAAGTTAGTTTTAGTTTTTAAAGTGAAAGCAAATTTAGGTAGCTGATGAAATTAGAAAACAAAATAACTTTAAACAATGTTTTGAAATTATTAAATGTGACTTTTTCTAAGTTCCTACTTTCCAAGATACCAGACTGTATCATAAAAAGACCAGCAATTCTTGATTTCCAAATAATACAGAATGTTAAAATGTTACTTCAGTTTAAAACATACATAATACACAATAAATTTATTTTTCCACTTATAACTTTTAAATAGTGTATTTGCCTCTTGACTTCTGTAGGTATAATTATCTCAAATTCATCATTTTAGTCACTTATACTAATATCATTTTACAACCAATGTAGCACAATACCTTATATTCCATCCCATTGTTCTATATGAATAGTATACCATTCCTTCATTGCACAAATATTTAACAAACACTTCCTATGTGCAAGTCCTTACCTTCCTGAAACTCAAATCCTAGAGGGGTAAGAGACATTTAGCAACCAAGTTACTTAATAATATTAATGAGAAGTAACTCAAAGAATAAGGAAATGCTTTAAAGACTTGAAAAGAACATTAAAGATTGGCAATGAATAAGATACCAAAATGAAAGCTCCACGAGGATATTTTTTACTTGTTTTATTCTCTACTTGATCCCCAGCACTTAGAACAGCAGCTGACAGACTAGATATTTAGTATGTGTTCAATGAATCAAAGAAGAAACAAAGAACAAAAAAGGTAAGGGTGAGGGGTGGGGGCTACAGCATGAACAAAGGAATCAAGGTTGAAAGAAACATGGTACTTCTAAGAATACAGGAAATCCAGTGCAGCTGGACCACATGGGATGAAAAAATGAAGCTAGAGAGACAGGCAGAACCAGATGATGAAAAATTTTAAGGACCACAATTAAGGATTTTTAATGTTATCCCAAGACCCATGAAAATCAGTTAAAACATTTTAAACACAAAAGCATAGTGATGCAATCAAATCGGTGTTTAACACGTTATTCTGACTAGTTTTAAGAACACAGTAGAAGATAAGAACAAGCTGGGAAACAAGTTGGTAGGCTACTAAAGTAGCTCCAACAACTGAAGATGGAAGCTTCGTCTACAGTGGTGGCAACACAGAGAAGTAAACATATTTAAGATATATTTGGAGGTAATATACATAAAACTTGGTAATTAATTGATATGGATAATGAAGGAAAGAGAGGAATCAATGAAGATTCCCAGATTTCTGGTTTGGGTAACTGTGTAGATGGAATTTAGGAGCAAGACAAATTCCAATTTTGAACAGGTTAAGTCTAAGGATGTGAGATATCCAAGTAGAAATGTCAAGCAGGCACCACTGACAAATCTCTTCACAAGTATAAATATTTGTTTCTTCATCTCAAGGCAGTTCATCTTAACACTTGCTAAAATAATCTAAAATCCAAATAAAAAACTTCACACGCCAAGGATTAATGTTCATAATGGAGCAGCATATACAGACTTATGCTCTGAGGAACACAGTCTCAAAATGTTCCCTGAAAAAGGGGGTCCATGGACAAATAAATTTGAGCAGTACTGAATACTGAATATGTATATTTAGGGATTCAAGAACCAAAAACCTCTAAAGAAACCCTATGGCAACAAGCATGTTTAATACAACCTTTTCCAAATTTATTTGGCCTCAAAAGCTTTTTGCACTAATAACCTGTTAACAAAAAATGGAATTGGTGTTGTCAATGACACACTCTGGGAAACACTGCATTACTGCATATTCCAATGGTAACTACAAATTAAAGTTTAGCCATCATAAAAGGAAACCAGAAAATGCCATTTGGCATTTAGTTATATCATGATAGAGAAACCAAGCATAGACTAATGAAGAATATTGGTAGAACCATTATTTATTTATTAAAATTTCTGAGCCAAAATTTTAAAAGTAACTTGTTTTTTTAAAATGCCACCAACATAGGCAAGTAATCTCCATAATAAAGAAAATACAATTTCTATATTAACATGAAAGAAATCTTTTTCAAAACCTGTTATCTTGGCCAGGACACAAAGGCAACCCTATCGGGTTTCCAGAGAATGCAAAATGTATGCAGGTTTAGAGACCATCCTATGATTTTCTATGACAGACAAGATAGAGACAAGCACAGTGGCTGCTAAATGTTAAGTCTTTAATACCTGGATGCTAGTACTAAATTCAGAATATGTCCTATTAGAAAAAAATCACCAAGGTGCTAACAAATTTGGGGAAAAAAGCATAATTCTCAGATGAAGGCAAAATAATCTAAAGAACAAAAAATTTTAATTGTGACATCAATCATAAATGTAGACAAGTACCAACTGCATTAATGACATTAATGTCTCTGTACTTCAAAATGTAATTCTGATTTTTAAACATCTGTTTGCTAAATATTACAAATGCTCATTGTAACAATCAATTTCACTAGGTTTTTCTTATATAATCATACAGCTAAATTAGAAGGAAAGAGTTTATTTTCTTTTATAAACATCCACAGCACCATCTATAGGCAAAACTTAAGTAAGCATGTTTTTAATACAGCTCTCCACTAAAATCTGATCCTTATAGTAACTCAATATAATATGCCTATATATGCACAGAATATCTCTGTAAGAATACCTGAAAAGACTTTAATAGATTTTGGTCCCAGGGAGAAGGAGAGACTAAAATTAGAAAAGGAACCAAACTCACCAGAAGTGGAAGGACCTGGGTGTACAGGCAGAACTGCTACCACCCCTCATTAAATAAAAGATTTTCTCTCCAGTTCTGAAAAATTTGCTAACTTCTTCTCTCTTTCCTATATCAACTCCCAGTATGTATGTCAGAGACTACCAACAATTATTGACTAGAATGAGGGAGATCTATTTTCAAATTGACCACCATGACTACATCTGCTCCTCTTTAGCATACTGTGTAGTTGTGGTGAAACATACTTCCAGCTGTAACTCTGTATACTTTCTCCGAAGTTCAGTGACTTCTTCTCCAGCTTGCATCTTCTTATATAAATCCAGTTCTGTGTCAAGCAATTCTTTCTGCATCTAGAAAATGGTAATTAATAATTTAAGTGACAATTAATATCCTGAATTTATAAAAAACTTTTTATACAAAGAACTTTTACACATTCCTGTTTAATCCACACATTCCTTCTGTATCTGCAGTCCTACCACCCTAGTCCAAGCCATCAATCACTTCTGGTCTACACTACTACAATAGCTTCCTAAATTGTTCTACTTCCACTCATTTCCCTATAATTCGTTTTCCATACAGAAACCAGACTGAGATTTCTATGGACTGATATGAAGTAATTTTCAGGAAATAACTGTGAAAACAAACAAACAAACAAGGTGTTAACGAGCATTATATAGTATGCTTTTACGCTGGAAAGAATACATACATACATACCAAGAGGGAGGGAAGAATGGGGATAGGGATAGAGTGGCAGGGATCAAAGGGAAAAGGTCTTCTATATATACTTTTTTAATGTAATTTAACTTTCAAATCATGTTAATGTTTTATTTATTCAAAAAATAAAGGTCAGCAAGAATGAAAGGGAAGGGGATCCAAAACTTACTACCAATAGAAATACATTTAACTTTATCAAACTGATGACATAACCACACAAAAGAGGAAAAAAAGTAATCCTAGGCCACAGTTCTGACTCTATGTCCTTAGTTGAACATATTGTGAGCTTGTAAAGAATACAAATAAACTTTGAATCTTTTACTTGTCAGAAGTGGTATTGTTGTAGTAATTCGGGAACTACGCGGAATGTATTAAATGACTGTGCAAATGAGTACTGTACTGATGTTAGTGGGAAGCAAGCTGTCATTATGGGAACAGGATATAAAACATGGAATAAGAGGAAGAAAAGAAGAACCCTGTGGTACTGGATAGAATCAGAAATATCAATATGAACTCATGATTTTATACATATACATACATACAAACAAGACCAAGTATAAATATTGTATAACTGGAGATTTTTAAAAATCACTTAGTACCACATGAAATTCTCTTCCTCACTTATTCACATCCAATGGACTGATCTACCTGAATTTCCCCCTTTTAATCAATTCTACATAACGGTGTCAAAATGTTACTTTTAAGATTTTATTTATTCATTTGAGAGAGAGAGAATGAACAAGCGGAGGGATAGAGGGAGAGGGAGAAGCTGACTCCCCAATGAACATGGAGCCCAATGCGGAACTCGGTTCCAGGAAATGGAGATCATGACCTGAGCCAAAGACATATGCCTAACGGACTGAGCCACTCAGGTGCCTCCAGAATACTACTTCTGTTTATTAACCTTTTATACTATGAACTCCTTAAAAAATAAAGCTCAAACTCTTCACTTAAGTATTTATCAAGCATTCAAGTACCTGTATCACTTTGTCCTCAAGCTATCTTTTCAAGATTATCTTACTATCCTCCTAATTACTGACTTTCCAACTGTAATATAAAGGATTTAAAAATTAACAGAGAAAGGATTTAAAAGATTAATAGAGTTTGCTTGTCTGTATATATTTACTATTAATTAATGAAGGAGGGGAAAAATGTTAGCATATAATAGTCAGATTTTAAGCAAAGGATATTACCTAAAAGGAAAACAATCTTAAAACAGTGTAGCATTTTAATGTTTCTTGGTAAGCAGTAAAATGAAGAACACCACAAAATAAAATACCTGAGTCTTGGTTTTTATACTTTTTGGAAGACAGCGTCCAGGAGAAGCAGCTTTGACCTCATCTTTCAACTTGGTAATATTTTTTGTCAAAACCTCTAAAGTTTTCATTATTTCTGCTTTATCTTCAGACTTCATTGATTTGTTTTTCTCCAGTTTTGAAATTAACATCTGCCAAATTTTTAAAAAAGAGAAAAATTAAGATACTCATTCCTCATATTATTAACAAAGCAAATAAAGCAAAGTAAATATAAAAATAAATAAATACTGGTTTTAGCTTATATATTCATGGCAAAGCTTACAACTAACTACTAAGCAGAATAACAGATTTGGTGGTACTATCTCAATTCAAGTCTTAATCTTGGCACACTTTGTAAAGAATTACACATTACCACTGGTCTTTCAGAACATAAGTTCAAAGCACACAACCCTAAGAAATTCAAGCTGACCACCGAAAAGTCAATTTGAAGTAGTATCAGTAATTTTACTTTCCAATCCATTTGTGGATATTACTGCCTCTAAGTATGCCCACTCCAAATGTAGTCTGCAACCCAGAAAGAACCAGAGGAAGTTTCATGGTTTCCTTCACATAATGAAATCTTAAAAAATTAATTACTTTGTTACTGGGAATAGTAACTGGCTGGCCTAAGAACGATATCCCCAAAATGGACAGGAATCAAAAGATAAACAAGGCAATACGGGGCAGAAGATACCACATATTATAGGTTTTCTGAGTCAAGGTGGTTTCAGTTTGTGGTGTAAGGTACTATAATTTCTCTTTATAAGGTATACCTAAATTTAAATTAGAAATTATAAGCGAAAACGTAAGAAGTTTCTGTATTTTCAATATTTTGAAATGTCATAACCTTTATTACTAGACATAATCAAAAACTAACACTAAACAGGGGCGCCTGGGTGGCTCAGTTGTTAAGCGTCTGCCTTCGGCTCAGGTCATGATCCCAGGGTCCTGGGATCGAGCCCCGCATCGGGCTCCCTGCTCGGCAGGAAGCCTCCTTCTCCCTCTCCCATTCCCCCTGCTTGTGTTCCTGCTCTTGCTGTCTCTCTGTCAAATAAATAAATAAAATCTTTAAAAAAAAAAAAAAAAAAAACTGACACTAATTAAATGTCACAGAGCAACCATGTACGAAAGAAATACTGCAAACCATGCAAATAATCTTACATTTTTCTAGCAGCCACATTAAAAAGATTTTAAAAACCCAAACCAGTAAAGTTAACTAATACTGTATTTAACTCAATATATCTAAAATGCTGTACTTCAACAAAAATTATTGAGATGTTTTACTTTTTTCCTTTGTATTACATCTTTGCAATCTGGTATGCATTTTATATCCATAGAGCACATATCAATCTGGACTAGACACATTTCAAGTACTCAAAAGTTGGATGAAGCTATTAGCTACCATACTGGACAACACAAAACTAGAGGATCCCTAGCCAATTAAAGAAAGGTATGCATTTCAATACTGAGAAAAAGGTTCCAATTCACTATCTGTTGACAAACTACTGTGCAGCAACATATCTAGATAAATACTCCTTATTTTCACTTCAAGTTGACCACCCAGTTCCTTTAAACCACTCTAATCCCCATTTCACCATTTAATGCTCTTCATCCCCAATACATTAATCAACTGATATATACTTTATCACTGATAAATATTTGTTTTACCCTTACAATTACATAAAATATATTTCATAAGATTAGCTATATAGTGTGAAATTAAATTTACTTAAAATTATAACACCATAAATATATTTTGCCAAATCTAACTTTAATATTTTACCTTCTGTGTTTCAATGTGCTTTTCTAAAATTTCTTGTTTCCTTTTCCTTACATCTTGCTGAAGTTTCAGTGCCTCCTAGAGAAAGAGACCAAAAATATCATTAGAATATTTACTGATAAAACAGATATTCCAGAGGAAAGAAATGGTTGTAGATACAGCAGCTTGGCAACAATTAAATGTAAAGTTTTGCTTTATACAAGTTAAATACGTATTTAAGTTTCAAAGATCAATCAAGAGAAGCTTTCATTCCCCCCAAAATTAGTATTTACTGCTAAACTATGAAAAATAAAAATCCAGTGGACCCAACATACAGTTTTCTTTTAGTTCTATTCTATGATAAGCCTTGAAAAAACACATACATGCAGAAAACTTTCCTACATGCACATTTTGTACACTATTATCTGCATTTACCTGTTTTTTTTTCTGTGCTTCATTATTGTCAAGTGCAGAGGTGGAAACAAGTAAGGTTTTCTGTGCAGCCTTCAAAGCAGCTGGATTATACACTGTTTTAGTTAGGCCAGTAGATGTAGACAACACCTACCAATACAAATTCAATTTCTTAAAAAATGTACCAAGCATTCGTGATTACCTGTCTTTTCTACAAAACTCAATTTTAAAACACTTTTGTCAAAAATCAGTACATTAAAATAAATGTATTATATACATGTAATAACTAAATCACATTTAATGATTTGAAAGGAAGGGTATGACTGAGGCATAAACTATAAAATAAAAAAACTAAATTACCAGCATATACCTATAGAAAAAAAAGAACATACAAAAACTTGAAATAAAGAAAAAACACTGACATTACTACATCACTGAGAAATTATTAGTTGCTAAAAACATTTACTTAATATTCCTAGTGACTAAAGCAAAAACTGTACACAAGAGCATGACACAGGAGGATACTGGATACTGTCCCTCAATTTAACATGATCATTTGCAATTTATAGTTCTGAAATTAACCTTTCTTAAGAACTTAAGAAACTGCTTTCTTCCTCCATTCCTCTGCTCGCACTGATCCCTCTGTTTTAAGTGACCTTATTCCCTTAAACGCAGCTCAGGTTCAGCACCAAACAGTCAAGACCTCCACAAAGCCCTAATCATTTATTTCTTCTACCCAGATCCTTCCATGAAATTTTATTCCTATGGCTATTCAAACATTTAATTAAAATGACCTAATGATATATTAATTTACATGTCTCTCTCCTTGTCTACACAGTAAAGCCAACAAAACCATGTATTTCTCCTCTTTGTGCTTCTTCTACTACCTAAACCTTGTTACCAACTAATTATGAGACCCTGGGTAACTTCAAGCACCTTTTCTGGGCCTCAGTTTGTTCATCTGAGAATGTTTAAGTTGATGGCATCTAATGTCCTTACAAACTGAAAAATTCATTCCATGAGGGTAGGGTTTTTTTTTTTTTTTTGGCTTCGCTCACCACTCTATCTTCAGTGCCTAGAAAGTGCCAAGGCATGTAGTAAATACTCAACGAATAGTTTTGCACTAAATTAAACTGAAATGATGATAGACTGAAGTGTACAATCTACACAGGGTCAATTCAAAAAAATAAAAGTGTATAGGCTACCTTTTTTATTCTTCAAATGCCAAAAGTTGTAGGTTCTATGGTGTGGTTAGTTAACAGTTCTTTATAGAGTCTAGAGATCCCTTAAGGGAAATCTATGAATGTTATAAAAACTAAACATGGAACCATATGTATGAACAATGTAACTTTCCTGAGGAAAAAACATAGTTTTCCAAAGCGTTAAGGGAGTTCCTTACCAAAAAAGGGGGTTAAAAGAACTACACAAACAGAAGATCATCAATGAGAAAAAGAGCCCTACTTTTAGCTACTAAAATATAAACATATGGGTCTATCAGAGAAGTATCAATCAGACACCATTTTCTAATGTTCCATCATGAAGTTAAGTTAGGGAACATCACAAAGATTAGACAACTCATCACTATTCTAAGTATTCAAGAATATTTTAGCCTCCAAGTAAAATAAAAACCTAGAATACCATTAATTATACTGGTTCCATACAATGCAACTGATGTTTAAAAATAAAGGTTCTTTACAATACTTGATGTGTATCAAATCTGACTGATAATTTTCTTCAATAACAAAAAATAGTACTCAGATATCACTAACAAATAATGAAATGGTTGCATTCAGTAAAATATGGAGTAAACACAGATTTACTGTGCAGTCTAACTTCAGTCACCATTCTCTGTAATACCAGAAAACAATTTCTTCTATGCTACCTTACCATACCACACATTGCTACACTGCATGATCATACAAGTATAACAGAGTAACTTTATAAAGAAACACAAGATAATGTGCTAAAGACAGTGTGAGTGTCTCATAAACGGTTTTCTTCATGAGAGCTCTATAAAAAGTTGAAAAGTTGTGACCAAAAAGATTTCTATACTCAAGTAAGTTGGAAATAACATAAACCTACTTTCTAGTTTCAAAATGCATTTTACCGTAAGAGCTGTGAGAAGGCCTGAAGTAAAGAAACCCATACAATTTGTTTAATTTGGCATTTCTTCAATTTCATTGAGAAGGGAACACTCCTTTTCAAAGTGTACTTATTAACATCTGATATCAGACTAAGGAGTGCTGATTCAAAGTGAATAAAACTGTATGACAAGAATGAGGAGACTCCTTTACTCCTAAAAGCATCCCACTTCCTTGTTTTATCCAAGAACTGCCTTCTATACAAACAGAACATTAGCTAACATATTTCACTGAGCTCAAAACATCACTATGAAACACATTATCACAATGTACCCCCACTAAAGACAAAAAGGTTGCCAATTATAACCACAAACACCAGTAAGATGTAGCCTAATTTCAGAGGTGTTGAAAGGTGAAAATAAAATGTCTTAGAAACAATGAACTATTAATCACAAATGCTGCTCACTATTTGAATCTATCTGGTTCTAGAGTTTAGACAGTAAGAGTATGAATAGCAAGGGATATCTGTATTTTCAAAAGACAAGGATGGAGTTGTGATAAAAGAGAAGAAAATCGGGCGCCTGGGTGGCTCAGATGGTTAAGCGTCTGCCTTCGGCTCAGGTCATGATCCTGGGGTCCTGGGATGGAGTCCCGCATCGGGCTTCCCACTCTGCGGGGAGCCTGCTTCTCCCTCTGCCTCTCTCTCTCTCTCTCATGAATAAATAAATAAAATCTTTAAAAAAAAAAAAAAGAGAAGAAAATCTGTTAAGAATGAAACCAGTGGAAGGAAATGACAAATCCAACAGAAAAGAAGGTGCTACAACTCCTAAGAACAAAGTCAAAGCATAGGTGGTGGTCTTTCAAACAACCATACCTTCTCTTATTTTCCAAACAGGTTTCGGCATGTGCTGTATTTTTACATACTGATCTTATTGCATTCACCTATTAACTCTAAAGGCTGGTGAATTCTTTTGGATTTTTCACATATACTATCATGTCATCTGTGAGTAAATATAGTTTTGTTTCTTCTTTTGCCACCTTTTCACCGTTTATTTTCTTGCCTTACTATACTGGTTAGGCCCTACACTAAAAAACGTGATGAGAGTGGACATCCTTTCTCGTTCCTGATCTCAAGAGAGAAATCATTCACTATTCAGTATGTTAGCTATAGAGATTTTATGAAGATAAACTTTATCAAATTAAGGAAGTTTCTATTCTTATTTTGTGCACTGTTTATTGTGACTAAGTAATAAATTTTATCATATGCTTTTTCTACTGAAATAATCATAGGAGGTTCTTCCCACCCTTCTCCCCTTAGTCTGTTAATGTGGTGAATTAAGCTGATTTTCAAATGTTAACTCAATCTTGCATTTCTGGAATAAATTCTACCTGGCCAGGTCGTATTATCTTTTTTCATATCACTGAGAATTTGTTAATTATTTAGCTTAGGATTTTTATGTGTACATTCATGAGCTATTGCTTATAATTTTCCTTTATTGTAATATATTTGTCAGGTTTGGTGTCAAAGGTCCGTTGAATTCAAAAGGTGAGCTGAAAAGTATCATATATGCTTTGTTATTAAAATGTACATCACATTACTACTACCTCTCACTTTCCAAGACAAAGTCAATTTCTTAACAAGATAGAAGTTATAATCCATTAACACCTCTTTATCTTATTTCCTATGTAAAATATTACCAGCCATAACTACCACTAGTTCTTGTAAAGAAAGAGAAAAACAGATTTTTCTCATGGATAAGAATGGAAGGGGGGAAAAAAGTATCTTGTAAAAATTATTAAAAAAAGAACTTGGTTCCCAGAAAATTCAGCATACAAGTAATTTTATAGAAATCATCTCTCTCCGTAAGAAAAACAATCCTGGTAATAATCCTGACTAAATAATCCAGGTAATAATCCTGAGAGAGATCAATGTATTAAAAAAAAAAATCAAAAGTAGTCAGTAACAGTTACGAAAAAAGAAACTCATAAATTCCTGTTATATTTAAAGTAGCAAAATTACACAACAAATGCAAATTTAAAAATCAAAGGGTTACTTAGATGACTGCATTTTATAGTTAAGGAAACTGAGAGAGTAAGATTTGTTCAGGATCATACCTAATGTCAGCTGCTGTATCAACAGCTGAAGTCTCACAAATGACTTGCAATGTTCCTTCAGTATACCACACACTTCCCCTTTTAGAAGTTGCACGGTACGTATGTTAACGTATCATATTGCAAAGAGACCAAGATATATATTTTTAGATTTAAAAAAGGGGGGGCGGGGAGAGAAACTACTGCTAAGCTGCTAAGAAACAGTAACATCCTGTATCACAAGTCTAATACACCTGAAACTAATAATGATATACAAACATTAAATAGTCAAGTGATGAATCATTTTACCTTCTTAGTCTTTAAGAAGGGTCTTAGGGAGATAATTTGGGCAGTCTTAAGTCTTTCTGTAGACTAATCAAGATGGTACAGATGCCACCTTTATTCTTGATAAATTGCTCTGTCGTGAGAGGTACTCAAACATCATTTCACTGATCACTCTTTCCAAATAATAGCTATTTAATAGCTACTACAATGCCTTAAGATTTAGCAGTATCAATTAGGTTTTAAGTTTCCTCTCTCAACTCTCTCACAAAAATGACTTTTAGAATAAAGAAGAATCACTGAGGGGTTTACTCAGTGTTGTTGAGAGGAAGGGGAAAATTTTTACATTTTCATACTTACTTGCTTTAATAACGACAGAAGACACTGTATAGATACTAGTTTTGAGTATTTCCCAGCCTTCAATTTGATGATGGGAAACATTCTTCTATCCTTCCTAAGACTTCTCTGAATCACTAACCTCTAAGGATTCTTCAGCAAAAACCCCTATAGACTTGGCGAACGGGAACAACCAAGAATAAGCAAAAACAAAATGCTATTGTATAAACAGGTTCACTGAAGATGACTGGAAGTTACACACTTGCAAGTAACTGCTTTCCTTAAAAGATTCTTTACAGTATTTACAGTATTTTTTCATGAAAATACTACCATTAGTGATTTTTCAGTGAGTGGTAACTATATGAGTAAATGTATACTATCAATTCCAAATTTATATCCCCTTTATCCTAAAGCTATATAAAACACATAAAAAAAAAACAAAAACAGAAGCAAACATACCAGAAAGGTTCTGTAAAAGCTATAAATTAGTAATGTCAATTTCTAAGTCTTGACATAAACAGATGCTACTAAGCATAAAGTTTTTAGGCCTCTCCAGAATTGGTCATTACTACACAAAGTGTTAACAGACTTTTTTATTTTCTTTATTCCTTACTTATTATCAAGGAGGATAAACCTAATCAAAGTAAGTATTTAGATACTGTTAAATTCAGTAACATAGACTAATACACAGACAAATTCAGGGGAAAAGCGGGAGGCATTATATGGAAAAAATTTGAAGATTTTATAGAATAGTGTAAAGAGATTTTTAATCTTTAAAAGAATGACTAGAATTCACTTAGAGGAAAATGCACTCCAGGAAAATCACCACCAAAAAAAAGAAAAAGAAAAAGGCAGGAAAGAGTGAGGAACAATGAGTAGAAAAGGGCCTGCTAAGGTAGAATGAAGGACTAACACGGAGATGTGTGGCCCAAATAACCGAGGTATGATGAGCTATGAATCAAGCAGTTATTTAGCTGGGGAAATGAAAGTTTCTGTAAGAAGTTAACATTAAAATAAGGCTGGGATTTTTTCCAATGGTGATATATAAATTACAGGAGGGGCATACAGCTAGGACACTACATCTAGAGGCCTGGAAACTGAAGGTCGTGGAAGAAAGAGAAGTGGATGACAAACACAAGTGAATGACTGAACAACTTGGAAAATGGTGGTATAACTTCCAGAGGGTGGGTGAGGAGGAGAGGTTAATTTATGTGGGAAATTCTCATTTTTTAAGCACATTATGCCTGAAGTAATGCTGAGGTGCCCAAGATAAAAATCTGAAATACAGAATAAGATTTGGATTCAAATTTTTAGAATTGCCGTAGTTTAACACGGTAAATAAGAAAAAGAATATACAGAAGAACCAGTGGAGAGAGGTTAGCCATCTCATGGAATGCTCTATGTAACATATGGAGTCAACTTCCTACATAATCTTAATAATGGAAAGAGCCATGGATGTAAAATAGAGGAGATCCACATTCCAGTCCTGACTCAATATTTCCTAGTACATCCACTTGGGCCTTACCTTTTTAAAGTGAGGACAGAGAAATGAGAAAAATTATCTAATCCTGTTCTGTGATTCCATATACCCCAAATAAGACTAAAGACCAGAGCATTCACTCATACCTAAATAGACAAAAATAAATAACACATCTACACAGAACTGTAAGACAGGTCCATGAATGGTCTTCATCAGTATTTACCCCATCATTTAAAAAAAGAAATGACAAATGACAATTGTCAGGCTATGTACAATAGCTGTTAGTAATAAATAAAAAATTTACATTTACATCATCCTTTCCAATTAGAAAATACTTTTAAATGAATCATTTTATTTAATCCTCACAAAACCCTGTGAGCAACACAAATTTACAATCATCATTTCACCAATGAGGAAAAAGAATCAGATAGGTTAAGAGCACTGCCCAATATCATGCTGGTTAGTAAGTGAAGAGCCAGAACTCAAACTCCGGTAAAATTCCTAATTTGTGGCCTTTTCCATTAGGCTGCCAGAGTTTTCAAATTAAAATGCACAGTATCTCTAAAGAAAACATAGTAAATAAAAAGAGAAAATGAAAAGAAGGAAGCACATGGACATACAGTGAGAGGCAAATATTAAAATGCTGATGCAAAAAGTAAAAAAAGTATAGGCAAATATTTTTCTTTTTCAGCAAATGGAAAGCAAAAAGGTAGGAATAAGAGATACAGATACTATTAAGGAGCAAGAGTTTAGAACTATGAAAAAAATTAAAAAATTAAGATGCCACCTGAAAACATGTATGAAGCCAAGACAAACACATCATGCTATTATTCTTCTTACCTTTTCAGTTGCTGAAACAGATGGCTTTGATACAAAACCCAACCTGTCCTTCACAGATAACTTAGTTACATTCTAAAAAAATTAAAATGGACATATTCAGTGTTTCCCCAAACATACAGGTCTGTTGGGATTTTGAACATTCGGATTCTACTAACATATACTGACTCATTAAGTATACAGATGTTAATCACACAAACTTGGGCCTTTTTCAAAGACAGAGACAGAAAGAAAATGTGTGTGGAAAAACAAACCGTAGGCAGTATTACTCAATCATAAACAATTATGATGTAAAGTAAGGTTTGAACCAGGTATTTACTAAAGTCCCCTCCAGTGATACAGAATCATAAATTCTTAGAATCCTATGTTGACAAGTAGAAAGTGTGAACATTATAAATATCAGATTTGAGTAATTAAAATATGTGCCTGCTTCTTGAGCTTAAAAAATAAAAGCCATTCTTTCCTAAAGTATATTTTTATAGCCAAATACACTGTTTCTAGTGATGATTTGAGATAACAGGATGGGGAATTATTATTGTAATTGGGGTTTTTTTTAGTAACTAAGAATTTATCAATTTCCACTCTGCATGTTTTCACAGAATCTCATTATCTTACTCTTCAGGAATTATCTAGGAAGACTATTTTAATAAAACAGCATCCTAACTACATCCTAACACTACTTTAAACAGCAAATGCTGAAACATCTAGAGACAAAAGAAAGCTAAGTTTCAGAGACAGAGTGCAGAAACAAGAAACTGCCACTCAAATGTGGAAGGCAGTGGGAAGGGAATGACATGTGGAGAAGAGAATCTGAAAGTCAGGAATAAGTGATGCAAAGTTCTGAGAGCTGCATAAGTAACCTGAAACAGTATTATCAAGCATGCTAAAACCTGATGGCTTAAAAGCCTTCCCTTCCTAAAAGCTTTTGGTGCAGGGTACTGTTATCATTCTCTCTGGCACAGAAACCTAGTTAAGTAAAAGATGATGGGAAAAATAAGATTTAGTGTACTGAACTTCATTTATCAGGCAGTTTTGCTTGAAAATAACTCCTCCACAAAGTGAAAGGGAACTCAAGTATTAACTAGAGAGAGAATTTAAAATTCAAATACTATAGGAAAAGTAGAATGTGAAAATCTTATGCTAATGGCAAAAAGAAAATTTACAGGTGGAGTTCACAGACTATGATATTTCCGTATAAAATATATACAATTAACTATAATTCAAATCACAAGGGAAACTAATTTGCTGAGAACCTGTTATGGGACAGACACAAGGAGAAGACTTTTCATTTACCTGAGGAAGGTCTGAACTGGCACTCTGGGCTTCTGCTGGTTCAACAGTATTTGAAGGTACTGGACCCAACCGCTCTTTGACCGACTGCTTCACAACAGGTAAAATGGGCTGCTGGACTAAGGGCTGCATTACCTCAGAACAAGAAAAAATGTTAAACAAGAGGATTAGCTCATGAACACGTCAAGTAACCTCTGGTATCTGTTATTAAATTGCCCATGTAGACAGTTTTAAAAGCGCAGCTTATAATCAAAACCTGTCTTCCAAATTCCTTCATACACATATACAGATGTTTTTCTTTGCATAAATTAACTTATTTATAAAGTAAATAATGAACAGGAGAAAATTCAATTGAGAAACAAACTGCTATAAACCCTCCTACAAGCAACTAATCTAACATTACTTAGTGACTGGTTCAGTGACTGAAAAAGAGGAAGAGGAAGGAGGGAGGGAGAGAGGAAGGGAAGATTTTCCAAGATGAACACACAGTCTGAGTTTCTGGAATAGGTATAGCGACCACATACTACTGAGTATCTCCTATCTACCAGGGACTCTTCTATATGCTTTACATCTTAACATCCTACAACTGTCTAAACTAGGGAATTAACTTCACAATAAAGTGAGAGAACAGGTTAGGGACATTAAGTAAGTTCCCTCAGTCTTTACAGTTAATAGAGTTAGAGCCAGAATCTGAACTCAAGTCTACCTGACTGCAGGACTCCTGCTGCTCTTAAACACTATGCTGAGCTTTCTAAGAAAAGCAGTGAATTGCACACAAATCTCTCTCTTACCTTTGGAGAAGCAGTTTGTAATTGCTGGGTACTTCCTTCTCTGTGCCAATAAACCTTAATAAAGCGATTGTTTAGTACTGCTTCTGTACTTGAGATAGCTTTCTTTGCTTCTTCATATGTTGCAAACTGGATAAGAGCACCTTCAGGATCACCATTATAAGCAACCTAAGATTTAAAATAGTCAGAACAGTGAATTCCAAAAGAATCCACTGCTTCATCCAGTAAAATTCCTCAAGAGATGAAATTCTGGTCCCTCCAGGTAATATTCTATCTTTACCCTTTCTTATATCTAGATTATTTACCATCATTTACTTTTACTCCCAAAGATATGTTAACTAAGCACTGTACAAAATGCAACCTGAAACAACAGTGAAATACCATGTTTTGCTCCTCAGTTTTGGAAATTTTCCTAAATTAATTTTACCAGGGCAGTTAAATTATATGACGAAAAGAATATTCTGAAAACTTTTTTGTGTCTCCATCTAAATGTGGTAGATAAAACTGAATTGCTATAAAAAGATATTCAGAGATATTTAAGACTAGGTAACTATGGGGTAATATGTATACCACAGGCCCAAAATATATATATTTTGTGTGTGCTAACTGGTAAGTAGATAGACACAGAAATAAAAAAAATTACAATAATACATGATATATTTTTAACAATAATAGGATTATGAGGATTATGGGGATATATGGAAAGTAATGAGAAGGACACAAAGAGCTGAAGGGGAAACATTTCCTTTAAATTCTATACAAACTTCTATTGCCCCACACCAAAGAAGCATGCATTTTTTTCATGTTCTTTTTATATTATTTTTTAAGTGTCAAGAAAGCAAAATTTTCCAAATAATCGACTTCAGTTGTACTCTCTAAAACTTATTTTTATCAGGTTATGGGAAATAATTATTTTAGTTTAAAAGAACATCGTACAAACTGGAAAAAAAGCCCAACATTATTTCAACATTTAGACATACCATATATTTGTAAACTCAACACTAAATAACCTCACGAATTACATATACCAAGTCAAGGTCTAATGATAGGTGAAGTCATACACAAAATGTACTGATATTTAATCCTTAAGGCTGTTCAAAAGTGATAGAGGAAAAAGTTAAATATTTAAACTAATTAAGGATCACGTGGTGTTTGGGCCCCAAAAGTATCTGTTAAGTGCTTCCCACTATACAGGCAGCAAAAACAACCTGACAAGCATTCTGCTGTAATGCTTCAGAGAACCTAAGGAAATGAACACTATTAAACATTAGATTTTCCAGGGCACCTGGGTGGCTCAGTCAGTTAAGCGTCTGCCTTTGGCTCAGGTCATGGGATTGAGCCCACGACAGGCTCTCTGCTCAGCTGCAGCCTGCTTCTCCCTCTCCCTGCCACTCTCCCTATTTGTACTCTAATAAATAAATATTTAAAAAATAATAAATAAAAAAGATCAGATTTTCCTACTCTGATTAAAGTTTGCTATAATTTTATGATAACTTCTATTAGGCAGGAAGCATATAATAATCAAAACTGCCTTCTGAAAGCAAAAAACTCACTCAAAATCACATGTTTCAAAAATACAGTTTCATCTCATTCCAATTTTCCAAATTTAGAATGTCACCAAATTTTCCATCTTCCTTTATAAAAGTGTTTTTCTTACTACATTAAACTCCCTCCCTAAATAATTAAGCAAAGACAAGAGAATGACTTCATAGCTCTTACCTGTAAGTTAACCAAGGTTCCAAATCGACTAAAATGTTCATTAAGTTTGCTGATATTATTTAATTCTGGGGGAACTTTTCTAAGTTCAAGTTTGGTATTTTCATTTCCAAACTGAACCTTCTTCTGGAAGCCTGGGCTGTTTGTTCTATTAAAATTTGGCCTGTAACAAAAATCAAGTTGATTAATACATTTATCAATTTTCAAATAGATAAACCCCTATCAAGCACAAATTAATAAAGTTTTACAATTTAAGTTCAATTGTTTTTTTAAAACTGAAATTACTGGTTGATAAAGAAAATTTAAATTTTCTTCCAAAAACTGAAATTTCCAAATTAGTACTGTACATATCTTTCATAGAAGCTGAGAAGGGTTCTTCTATACCATTTATTATGTTCCACTTCAAATCCATGCCTACTTAAGCAGGAAAGGTCCAGTGCTCTTTTAGTAAATTTGCATATACAGTTTTTGTTGCACTTCTGCAAAAGCTAGCTTACTGAAATATATCCTATTCTAAAACACTGATTAAAAACAAGGTACAACCGTCTCAACCACTTTCCAACTTAAAAAAAAAAAAAATGTCAAAACTGTAAACCATACATCTGGCACTTGAAAAAAGGACAAAACTGTGGCCCAGAGAGGTTACACTGCTTGCCTTACATCACAGAATTACAGGCAGAGCCAGAACTGGATATTATCCATTATCAAATGATGTTAAAGCTCTGAAAGTGTGATCCAGGTCCTTCCCTCCTTTAACTTGCAAATTTATAAGAGAATCATCCCATGCATCCCAACATTCTTGTTCCTTCCCTCTTTCTCTGAAGCCCTTCCCTGACAACTTTAATGTCTATCCAGCCTCCCCTGCTCCCCAAGAGATCACTTTCCAGCTCTTAATAGGACTTGGCCACATGCTAAAGCCTCCTCCCAAACCTGACCCAACCCTAATAGTGGGCTCATGACTATCCTTTATATAGGTAGTTTTCAGTGACATCTCTGAGTTAAGCAGTGTTTTTTTCTGGAGGTGGGGAAAGGTAGAAAGAGGAAAAATTGTGTTCTTGACTACCACACCATTTCTATATGAAAATGCCTTCCAAGTACCAATTAACTTACAAATATTTAGAAATCAATGTACACTATAGTGTGAGACTGCTTACAGAAGAGAATTATATAAAGCTCATTTTGAAAGAGAATACTACACTGCCAAATAATATTCCAGTATCCTAAAAATCACTGTACAATAAAATTCCTCAATTTTCCCTGCCAGCTTACTTATCAAACCAGGTCTTCTTTGTAGGAGCTCCCGGCTCCCCGGAACCAATGGTTCTTTTCCTTGATTCTGAATCCACTACTATCCTCATACTGCTTTTATTAGGAGGCTTTTCTATTTGAAAAGAAAAGAGAGCACAGATTAATACTCTGTTTATCACAGCTACTTCCTTAAATACAGACTGAAAACAAAGTTCTGGCTTTTTGTCCAAATACACATTTTTAGAAGAAATAGAAATAAATGTAGATTCAAATATAATAATCTAAGGGATTTTAACTTACTCTGAATTCTTTTCATACCTAACTAAAGAAGACTCAGTAATTCTTACATGTCAAATTACAATATGACTTCTGCAGGCCATTTCTTTTTGAGGCGGGGTGTGTGTGTGTGTGTGTGTGTGTGTGTGTAAAATCCACATGACTGTTTCCATTTGCCATCACCCTCCCCATAAATAAATGTACAAATAAACCATCTTGAGGCTCTGAGTTCCTAGTTTTGAAATCAAATGCACAATCTAAATTTAACATTTATTCAAATTTAAATTTATTCAAAATTTAACATTAACCCAATGACCTTTAAGAATTTGTAACTTAAAAAAAAAAAGAATTGATAGAGTTGTGATTGAAGTAAGTTGCCTATTTAAATATCAATACAGTAACACAAAGTATACTTGATTTTTTTTTTTTTAAGATTTTATTTATTTCTTTGACAGAGAGAGACAGTGAGAGAGGGAACACAAGCAAGGGGAGAGGGAGAAGCAGGCTTCTGCTGAGCAGGGAGCCTGACACAGGGCTTGATTCCAGGACCCTGGGATCATGACCTGAGCCAAAGGCAGACGCTGAACGACTGAGCCACCCAGGTGCCCCAGCATATTTGATTTAAAAAGGTATTCAAGATTGAAACGCAGTACAAAAGATATATGTGTGTGTGTGTGTGTGTGTGTTACTTTCAACACTTTTCATTTACTTAGTTGGAATGTGACAAACATAGGTATATTTAACCTGTTATTCCTAAACAACACTAAAGCTTAAAACATGCAAACCTTAATCCACATAGAAAAATATAATTTTAAAATCCTTTTTAAAGATGGATAAATTGATTGCATATACCCCATTCTTAATATTTCTAAACATACAACTAACCAAAATAACTTAAAAGTGTTTCAGCACAACCTCTCTCATATGGCTACAACTCTGATCTCCATCAATCTCTCTACCGCACATGAACTCTAAGAGTCAGTCCTCAATTTCTAACTTGTCGGTTTTCTCTGGCCATCTAGTTCTGAAAATCCTACAGGTTTCTCAAAACTCAGAGTACATACAAAGTACAAATTATCTTCGTATCAAATGTACTTTTCAAATCTTTCTTAAGCATTTCTATTAATGAAACTACTATTTGATTTCTGAGTGCCATGGCCACATCCCTTCAATTCATCTTACAGATTTCCTCTCATTTCTGAGACAAGCTTGGTACAAACTTGCATTACTTTTCACCTAGTCTACTGTACTTTCTGGATTCTCCTTCCAGCAACTCGTCCTATATAAAGAACTAGTAAAATCAGTGCCCCTGAGCTCTGCTGCTTTCCTTCATCTTCAACCTCTTCCTCTAAACTGGCACTTCCCATCAACATTTAAGCAAGCTCAAATTACCCCGTTTTTAAATGAAACTTCATAAAACTACTTCCCCTCCAGCTACGGCCTTCCCCCTCTCCCCATCCTCACAGCTATTTCCTAAAGAGATGTTACACTTGCTAACTTGCTTCCCTACCACCCATTCACTAATCCTCCAAAAACTGGCAGCTGCTCTCATTACTGCACATAACGTGCTCATCCTAAATTTGCTGATGTCCTAAAACTTGTTGCTTAAGCTTATAAATACATCCCAGTCCTTTTCTTACTTGACCTCTTGATCATTAAATACTGTTGATCACCGTCCTCTCCTATCTTCTCTTATTTTTCAGGACTTCTCACTCCCTGCTTTTGTCTGTGCCTTTTTGACTTCATTTTCTCAGTGCTCTATGTAAGCTCCCTCTTCTCTGCCCACTGTTTCAAATACTGGCATTCTCCAAGCTACTTACTTGGACTTTCCAATCTCACTACGCAATCACCTTAAGACAGCTATTACCATGGCTTCATTCATCATTTTTAGTGATTCTCAAAGGGAAGGAGAGTATATCAGAAATACGAGAAGGGCTTTCAGAACCTGTGTCAGTCATGCTTGCAGATTTGGGTATGCCTCGTTCCATCTCCCTGTACCTCCCCCCAATTACTAATGGCACAGAAGAAAAGATTAAGAACCACTGTTCTACATGCTCATGATTAAAAATCTGTATGTTCTAAACCATCTGTCTCTTACAGACCTGATGTCCAGATCCTATCTCCGACTGGATATTTCTCTTCAAATGCCCCAGGACACAACAAATTAAACACTTCCAAAACTAAATTTATTTTCCTACCAAATCTGTTCTTCCTCTCAATGAATGATATTATCAGCTACCCAATTATCCCGAGCAAAAACCTGATGTCTTTAATTTCATCCTCTCCATTTCACCCATTCTAAGTCCCGCAATCCAGTAAGTCGTCAATTCTTTCTACTAAATTTAAATCTTTCATTTCCCACTGTTAGTACCCTACTCCAGCTACCATACTATCATCTCTTTTTCTAGAATTCTTCAAATGCCCTTAACTGGTCTCTTACCTCCCTCCATATATCTCACTCCCTCTGTTCCAGTCATAAAGTTTTCAGTTTCTCAAAAGTATTATGGAGTGTAAGTGCTTTATCTACCCCCTTTCTTTAGCTAACTCATCCTATGTTTCCACAGCAGATCAGGTAGAAACATCCAGTATCTAACACTGGTGATGTTCACAGTGTAAGTTGGCAGTTTCTTTGCCCAGTGGTATCTTCACAAGACCAGTTCTGCAACAGGATTTGTGGCCTTACTCCTGCATCCCAAGCCTGGTTCGCTGGCTTTCTTGAATTTTTGAGCTATCAAATATCCTTTTTTACTTTAATATGTTCTTTATTTGAAGGTTCACTAAGAAAAGCAGTGATATATTTTTCCCCCAGTCATTGTGATGTGTTTGTTCCAACTCATCTATATTCTCTCACTCAGATTCTCTTTCATTGTTATTTATTTAAGAAGTGTTAAAAACAGAAGTTCCTCTTGGTATACAATTAGTAAATGTTGTCTATTAGTTATATATACTGAGTTTACCCCGCAATATCCTTTTAATAAATTGCTTTTATGCTTAAAATTTTTTAGCACTGGTTTTGTTGACAGCAAATGGAAAACCACTTAGCCCTTATTCCTACCTATATCCAGTCAAGGAACATCTATCAAATTCTTTACCTCCTTAGAAATCTGGAAAGAACAATTCTGAGTCTCTCAGTCACTTGCATTAGTAATTCTAAGATATCAATGGGCCTAAATTTTTTCATATGTTTAATGATGATGATTCCCCATCAAGTTTAAGGTACGAAATGTAACAATATAATTATCACATTACAGTCTATGACAAATTTAAATTAAGGCCATCATCTACAGACTGTAAGAAATGTACACTAATTATATAATAAATAATATTAAAAGCTTTTAATTATGTATCTGTCACCATCCAGGACAATAAATTTCAAACCAAATAGGCAAAAGATGAAAACATTTTGGCAGGAGGAAGAATGAAAAAAGATGAGGAAACAGAAATATAGGTACTACTCAATTTAAATGGGGTGCTAAATCAGTTCTGTGGTACATAAAAACAATGTTATTAGTGGAAAATATATTCCTAAACCAATTCACAAAAAATACTATGTGATGTATATGAAGAACAGTACTAAAATAATCACTATATACAATGATTCTATAGGAAAAGGCATTCAGATTTCTAACCATACATACTAGACATTTTTCTCTCAATAGGGCCACTTCCTGTAACTTGTAACTACACACGTGTGGAGCTGAAATTGCCACAACTGCAACTTCTACATAGTAAGATTTATATGCAAGGAGTATGATCCCTCTTCCTTTTCTTAATCACCATCAAAAAAGTTTGCCTGGCATTGGAATGAGTCTAATAAATATTTATCTGCAGTAGCATATATTTTTGCCACACCTAAGCAGCAAAGTAAGAAAGAGATGACTTCATGTAGGAGGTTCCAGTAAAAGCAAAGAGTACGGGTATGATGAAAAGAAAGGGACTAAGTAGTGACTCAAAGAAGAAAGGGATTTTCTCCGAACTAGCCAGGAGAGACTTGGGAGATGAAGAGCCACAATCTTAAGTGGCTTATAATTTTCATTTATAAACAATCTTACATCCCTTATAAAAAACTCTTAAAAAATATTTTTCTTCTGTTGTTGTTAATGATAGCTATTAGGATTCCTCAGTGAGAATTTAAAAGATGTGAGGGAAAGGTGGCAGCCACATGAAACACTTCCCTGTATAATCAAAGATGATATAAATTAAATAGGATATAAATTATAATGTTCCCCACACCTCTATAAAAAAAAGTCCTCTGAACAATCAAGTTAACAGATGCAGAATTTGATAGTTTCGAAGAACAAATAAAAAAATGCAAAGTGTAATCAATCACAAGTTTACTAAACCACATTAGGTACCAGTATTTAACAAGCTGGACTTTTATTCATGATTGATGAGGCATGATTTTTTTTTTTCCACTAGGAAAAAAAGATAACAAGGCAAGACCACAAAGAAAATGGGATTTAAAAGTTAGCTGAAGTAGGGCGCCTGGGTGGCTCAGTTGGTTAAGCGACTGCCTTCTCAGGTCATGATCCTGGAGTCCCTGGATCGAGTCCCGCATTGGGCTCCCTGCTCCGCAGGGAGTCTGCTTCTCCCTCTGACCCTGCCCTCTCTCATGTGCGCTCTCTCATTCTCTCTCAAATAAATAAATAAAAAATCTTAAAAAAAATAAAATAAAAGTTAGCTGAAGTAGTTAGGGAAAAAAATATATTTTATTGGCCTACATATATTTTCCATTATGGATGACAACCCCTCACTTCCTGGTATTTGCAGCCAATGCTCCCTCTTTCAAATTAATGTGAGCTCTCTCCCTTCCTCTAAACCTTCATATCACATTGCACCTCCAGGAGAGCAGTTTTACTGCCCCAGCTGGTGACTTTTATCATCGAAACTCTTATCTTCTCTCATTTAGAAATTTTAGCAAAAGGTCTGTCTCCTCTGAGAAAATTTTAAAAGCGAATGAATCACTTCCTAAAACATAATTCCTTTTGATTAAAATATTATAAGCAAACCAATATCAAATTCTTACATGTAAAATACATATCAAGTATAAAAGTTTGTATAAATTTATTTCATTATCCAATCTACAAAAAACGATCTTCAGGAATTAAAGCATTACTCAATCTGAGGACCCCAAGATCACCACCCTAACCAAAGGCAGACACTTAACTGACTTGAGCCACCCAGGCACCCCTAAAGCATTACTTTCAAGAGTTTAGGGGCACCTGGGTGGCTCAGTCGTTAAGCGTTTGCCTTCGGCTCAGGTCATGATCACAAGGTCCTGGGATCGAGCCCCGCATCGGGCTCCCTGCTCAGGGAGAAGCCTGCTTCTCCCTCTCCCACTCCCCCTGCTTGTGTTCCCTCTCTCGCTGTGTCTCTCTCTGTCAAATAAATAAATTAAAAAAAAAAAAGTTTAAATGAACCAATTAAGACTGCAAATGACAGGGGCGCCTGAGTGGCAGTTAAGCATCTGACTTCATTTCTCTTGATTTAGGCTCAGGTCATGATCTCAGGGTCGTGGGATAAAGCCCCACGTCAGGCTCAGCGCTGGGCATGGAGCCTACTTAATATTTGCTCTCTCCCTCTCTGCCCCTCCCCTCTAACATAAATAAATAAATCTTTAAAAAAAAAAAAAAAAAGACTGCAAAAGATACAAAATACCCCCAAAAAAGCTACCTTAGAAAATATGTACTTTTGGGGCACCTGGGTGGCTCAGTCGGTTGACTATCTGCCTTCAGCTCAGGTTACCCCAGGGTCCTGGGATCGAGCTCCGAGTGGGGCTCCCGGCTCAGTGGGGAATCTGCTTCTCCCTCTCCCTCTGCCTTTCCCTCTGGCTTGTGCGCGCGTGCTCTCTCGCTCACTCACTCTCTCAAATAAATAAAGTCTTAAAAAAATAAAAGACTTATTCTCCTTTAAAAAAAAAAAAAAGAAAATATGTACTTTTGGGAAATTCCTTTCCCCTTGAGTGACAGAACCAAGTGTCACCAGTAACACAAATAGAGAACCACACATTACCTTTTCTTTTAAGAGAGACCAAAGGATTGGAGGAATAAACTTAATCACCATCCCTTACTCAACCCCAATAAATGTAGGACCATATTCTTTATAAATGTTTGCCACTCTTGATATGAAAATAAGAAGAAAAGATTAATGAATAGTACCTCTGGGTGGCAAATCCATATCCCCTGATGTTAGTCCTATCAAGTTAGGCCTTTGTGCATGTACTCTGTGTCTATACATAGGTCTGGAAGTGTTTGTTATGCTTGGGGCTTCAGGATTGTAGCCATCTGTGTCATATGTATCTGGTAATACAAAAACTGTAATTAAAAAACAATTATAAAACGCCACTTGGTAATTTTTTATATTGACAACAGAAAAAGTAAATTATGTAACATTGTTAATACAGAGCTAACACGCTATATATATAAAAAAGAAAATTTAGTTTTATAAAAATAAGTTAAATAAAAAATATAACTTAGTCTTTTAAAAATCCTGAGGACTTGCATTTAATATACATTCACCATTTCTACATTTTATTCTATATGATTTTTGTGAGAAAAATAAACCTAACAGAGCTAGTCACTCTAGACATTTTTAAATTCCTTATCTAAACTCTGCTCTAAAGCCTCACTACATTATGAATATAAAGAGGGGCAAAACTGCACCTGCAGTAAAAAGAGAGGGTGGAGCAGGTGGAGGCTGGTGATGAATGCCAGTTGTTACTACAGTAGGAACAGAACTGGTTGCAGAGTTTGGGGGAGCATCCATGCCAGATGGCTGCAAAGGAGGAAGTGGAGGTGGTGGTCCTGTCAAAACCAAAGAATAAGAAATATCATCTGAAAGCAAACAAATAAAATAAGTTATTGTATATCCAAACATGATATTCTCATTTATCAGCAAAATTATAATATCTACAAACTCAAGTTCTTACAACTATATTAGATTTTTAGGGTAAAATATCCTTTTACTGTATTCCAAAACAGGTTTGTCTTAAACTATAAAGAACTACTGAGAGCTGGGATTCATCAGGGATGTGCTAAGTCAGGGCCACTCCACACCACAGTAAACCATAGGTTTGGCAAAGCCTGCAAAGTGGGGATATATTCTAAATAAGAGAATCTTGCCCTTGGTTTCTAGCAGGCATCCTTAGGATTATTTTAGGTATTTTTAACAAAAGCAAGCATCAAACTATTAACTTTTAAAAAGGCTATGAATGGACAGATAATAGGTACTGGCAAACAAATAGATTTACTTACCTGTGACAGGTGGTAGGCTAGGTGGTAATGGGCCTGGTGGTGGCACTGGGGGTCTCAGATTCACAGGTGGAGGTGTAAGAATTGGCGGAGGTGGGGGAAGTCCAGGAGGAGGTGGTCCTTCAACAACTGGAGGCTGTGCTGGGAAAGGCAGCATGCCAGGAAGATTCACATCTTCTACAACTACAGGGTCACTTCCATGGTCAAAAGGGCACATGTCTCCTCTCATACAGAAACCCTTTTCTGTAAGGAAGAATAATTAGATACATGGAAAGTGTCAGATATATAAATTTTCTGTAAGTTAACAAAGGTAAGATATTTAAAAATAAGAATATTGGGGCGCCTGGGTGGCTCAGTCGTTAAGCGTCTGCTTTCGGCTCAGGTCATGATCCCAGGGTTCTGGGATTGAGCCCTGCATCGGGCTCCCTGCTCAGCGGGAAGCCTGCTCCTCCCTCTCCCACTCCCCCTGCTTGTGCTCCCTCTCTTTCTGTCTCTCTCTCTGTCAAATAAATAAATAAAATCTTTAAAAAAAAAAAAAAAAGAATATTTTTAATATTGGGCCAGTATAACTAACCATAACACAAGAGCTAATTTCCAGTAACATAAAATACTTACAAAGTAAATATAGCTAACATACACATTAAAAAAGTATATCCACAAATTAAAATGAGTATACCTAGCTAGCAAGAGGATATAAAACTTTTACGTATTTTCTGTCATTAGAAGCATTTCCCTTATTTATTTTTCATTTCCTTTATTTAAATCTCACTTAAAAGGGGCGCCTGGGTGGCTCAGTCGTTAAGCGTCTGCCTTCGGCTCAGGTCATGGTCTCAGGGTCCTGGGATCGAGCTCCCGCATCGGGCTCCCTGCTCAGCAGGAAGCCTGCTTCTCCCTCCCCCTCCCCCTGCTTGTGTTCCCTCTCTCGCTGTGTCTCTCTCTGTCAAATAAATAAATAAAACCTTTAAAAATAAATAAATAAATCTCACTTAAAACTTTGAGAATATTGCAACTATAACTTTAGTACAATTTATAAAACTTTTACAGTAAAACTTTGACAGTCTTCATCTATAAAATTCTTACAGGTGAATATTCACATTTCTAGGTTCTAATCACATGCCAATAACCACTGATTTCTAAAGAAGTGAGTTTTGTCACGAATGTTTCAGTAGCAGATTCCCAGATGAACAACTCAGTACATACTACTCCTGTTTGGTAAACTCCAAAAATATATTAAGACTTATGTGTAAATAAGCACTATCTTTAGATGGATATACAATAGTCAGTAGTGACTAATGAAGGTTTAAATAATACTGAGAAATTCAAGAAGTGCCTAAGACTGACTAACCACCATTAACTGGGCTTTCTATGAATAACTGTGCAACCTAAACTTGTGGAATTTAGTCAACTGGAAATACTAATTCAGTACTTCAGGAAACAGTAAAAGACTTACCATCATAGTCTCTACACCGTTTCTTTGGCATTGGTGGTCTTACATATGAGTTATGGTCCACTTGGTCTTCATGAAATTCAGACCAACTTTCAGTAGTGTTATTACCATGATGAGTAGGAGCAATTACTGTAATAGTGCTGCTCAAAGTAGGTACAGGGTAGTGACCAGATGAAATATTAGGTACCGAAGAGACTGGAGTATAATTGTTTTCTAGTGGATCTGTCCTATCCAGGTCGTATTTAGGTTTTACTAGATCCCTTTCTGCAACAAAATATAAATAACTTATAAAACAATACACTATAAAAAAAGTCCCAGATCTACAAAACAGTGGTATTTTTGCTAAACACAGAGAAAATGTTCAAACTGTACACAAGCCTCCTTTTCCTTTAATAACTACTAAATGAATACACAATGTTCCAAGATAAGCTATTTCTTTTCAATATGACCTGAACTATAAAAATCACACAAAATTTGCTGCACTTAATGAGATTTTTTTTTCTTGGAGTGCTGTTTACAGAAAAGAGATCTTTTATTTTCTTCAGTGCAATCTTAGTATGCATAACATCAGCCCACAAAACAAAATATACAATAAAAGTATGGTTATTTTTTCTCTGATGAACATTTAGTTGTAATCCACCCAAAGATCCTAGCATGGCTTTTTAAATAAATAGTATACACTATTAATAGTATTAAATAGTGAAAACTATTTATTGAAGACGGAAACGGATGAGCTAAGAGGAAAGAAAAAGAGTTCGTATTAATCATGAACAAAACCATTAACTGGGCTGTGTTTGGTCCCAAGGAGAGAGAAAAGGTATAAAGAAGATTACTTAAGTGAAGCAATGTGCAGAAGGCCTAGATCACAGAGAGAGAAAAATCTAAGAGTAAGAGAGAAGTATAAAACTTATACAAAACCCGTAAATATTATTTCCCTAAGACTAAGTGACTGTACAATAAAAGCTAAAACAGTAGCAAAAAATCTAATTTGAGTAAAGGTGTTTTACTTGAAGTATTTTAGTTGTTTTATTGCCTCCAGTATCTTCCTTGAAATAACACACATTGGAAGAAAAATTATACATGTTGGAAATGACATGCTCTTGCAAATATATTCATCTGAAATGAGAATTTTAACTGTTTTCCTAATTTTAAAATATAACTCTTATATAATAAACTGAACATATTTATACAATTTAATGAATTTTATCTATGTATATATGTGTGAAACCAATCATAACCAAAATAATATAGATACATATTCATCACTCCCAAAAATATCCTTGCACTCCTTGATAATTCTCTGCCCTTTATTCCATCCAGGGCAACCACTGATTTTTTTTTGTCACCAGAGATTAGTTTGCATTTTCTAAAATTTTATATACATGTATATTCTTTTTTATCTGGCTTCTTTCACTCGGCATTATTATTTTGAGATTCATCCTTTTGTGACATATATCAAAAGTTCCATCCTTTTCTTCCACTGTATGGATGCATCAGGTTATCCATTCGCATGACATTTGGGTTGTTTCTAGTTTTTGTCTATTTCAAAGGAAGGTACCATGATCATTTCCGTCCAGTTGTGTGGAAATACACTTTTGTTTCTCTTACATAAATACTTTGGAGTTGGGATGGCTGGGTCATTTGGTAGGTGTAGATTTAAATTTAAGATACTGTGAAAGTTTTTTCCAGAGAGTTCCAGTTTATCTCTATCCTTACCAATATTAGATAAAGTCAGTCTTTTTACTTTTAGTCATTGCAATGGGCATGCAGTGGTGACTGTGGTTTTAATTTACATGAAATAAAATTTTTAAAAGAAATTTTTAAAAAAGCATTCACTTCGACCACAAAATACATCAAAATAGAAAAAATGAAGACAACACTGACAAAAATTAAAAACCATTTTTAAAACCTTCAAATGCAGCGTATTCACAATAGAAGAATGCTAATCAGAACATACATATATATGGATTATTTACCCCGGCTTCGTGTTCTGCTTCTGCTTCTAGTCCTGCTTCTATCCCTATCCCGGTCACGAAGCCTCTCTTTACTCCAACTTCGACTCCGACTCCTGCTGTAACTTCGACTTCGGCCTCGTCTTCTATTGTACCGGTCTCTATATGAATCTCTTCGAGGAGGGTTTCGATCATAATCTCTTTTGCGAGAACGATCATCTTTTTTCCTCTCATCACGACTTCTAAAGAAATAAAATGATCACTTTCAGGAAAGTAAGTAGATACAGAAAATACTCATTAAATGCAAAAGTCACATTTTATTCCTGTAAACATGATTCTTTATTCCACAGCATATATAGGAAACTCAAATTGAAAACCTGAACATGATCTGCTCAAGAACTCTAAAACCCCTTTAAAGGAAAGTCTCAATCCCTAACCTTATACACAAAGACATCTATACATCTGGCATCGGTACATCACATCTCTTAGCACGTTGTCCTGTACACACCTAACCTCATACTTACAGGCATGTAGCGCATCTACTGCCTACACTAAATGCTTTTGAAGCCTTAGTGGGAAAAATAATTTATTCACACTAAAGGGAAACTCCATGCAAAAACAGTTCTCACTTCATGCAAGCACTATTCTTAATCTCAATTCCAGGACCTACAAATGTGACACAGATATTCTTGGTAAGAAAGGAACTGAGTTACACTTTCCTAGACCAAAAGAAGAGTAGACATTACTTGCCCCTAGGCGAGATAATCAAGTCTAAGCATTCATACAAAAGATATCCAATGTCTAAGCACTGAACATGGTTCAATCAATCACCTATTTTCTCTGTATCGGGAACTTGACTGGGGAGGACTATGATTTAGTCTTCTGGAAAACTTCTTCTCTCGCTCTTCCTCCTTTGTGATCTGATATACAAAGAAAAATTTGCATTAAGTTTAGCAAGTTATTCCTTGCCATGTTACTATTTGAATGATTTAACTGATATTAAAATACAGACGTGAAATTGTTCTCTTCTAAAAGCATTAAGAAAATTTCTCTTCTAAGTACAATCATTTAATTTAACCATAGAAGAAAGGTTTGCTGAAAGTTACAGTGAATGCTAAAGAAACTCAGAAATGTTTATCTTAGATAACAGTGGTGAGAAAACACTTAGGCAAATGTCCTCATTTTAACATTATTAGTAGAAAGTCAATTTTAGTTCTTCTTTCAAAAGTCCAACATACACTCATGTTTTGGTTTCACGGATTTGGCCAGGCACCACACACATTAGGAAATAGAGCAGAATGCATTAGAACTAACCAAGTCAGAAAAAGAGATGTAAGAGAAAATGATATGTAAGGTCAAACAGTTCTCCAGTTCTCAGCAGTATGGCAGCTATATATTCCTCTTCCCTACAAGGGGCCTCCATTCGTATTATATTAATAGAAAGCAGCCCTGGAAAATATTCCCTTGATCAGTGCGCTACTTTTCTGAGGCCAGAATTTTCCATGCTATACTCTCTAGAACACTGTTACATAGGACATTAATAGGTGTTACTAGAAAAAAAAGATTTAGAGGATAAACAAATACAGGAAATACTGAACATGTGGTTTCTGTAAATATGATAGGACTCAAGACTTCGCATTGTTAATAAGAACTCTAAGACAATCTGATGTAGGCAGTCTATAGGATAATAGAACAGTGTCCCAGTTTATGCCAGTTGTTCCAATACCCCTCTGGGTAAGAGCCTCTTACTGTCAGAAGTGTCCATTGTTGGGTGATAAATTAAATGGAAATCCTATTAATAGGCCAAACTCTAAGAAACACAGCTTAAAAGCCTTTTTTTAAGTCTTTTTTTTCTTATACTTTCATTCTCCTCTTCCCACCCATTTCGACCCTTCCCCACCCAAAAAAAAAAAACAGGGTACGGTACAATGCACCTTTTCCCTTCTACTTGCTTCAACACACACTCGTGAGTAATTTATGTTGACAGATCATCATATTCCACAGTACATGCTCAACTGGCAACTTTTACTATACCCACGGTATTTTAAATCCAGGTTGTCATCTGACATTTTGACAGTTCTGAAAGATCAGGGATAAATATCCTTCACAATTGGTCAAGAAAACTGTGGAGAAATATTATTATGTCAATAGACGTAAGACTAAGGTTTTGCCACTAATTCGTTTTGGGGGAAGACTTCTTACTGCTTCTCAAATCCAGAGACTACGAGACTACTTAAGATTTTCTAAGAATTAAAATATGATTTGCAATAGCAAAAATCTAGAACTAACCCATCAAACTTGCATCGGTGGGCAAAACTTAAATAAATTATTGTGCATCTCTACGTGGCGTAAGCAGTTGCCAGCACAATAGCAACTATCCCTTTCCTTATTAATAGAACCCCTACTGTAAGGTATGAAATATGCACAAAATTATTTCTGGCCTTCCCTTTCACTGAGAAGTGATAGGGGTGTTTTATGCGCACATTTGTGTAACTACATACATGTACATGTGTGTAAATGTGTTCAGATGCAGAATAAAAATATATTTGAGACTTACTATGTAATGTTACACATATGTTTATATCATTACATAATAAACAAATATTACTTACATAATCTGTAAAGAAAAAAAGAGTATGAGGGGAAAAAACCCAATCACATCTTCTACCACACAACGACCTCTCAACAGTAATAGGAACTGCCATTTACTGAGAACATACTATGTGCTACCCACTACGCCAAGTGCTCTACAGACAACATTTTATTATTCCTCACAACAACCCTATAGTGTTTCCATTTCACAGCTGAGTAAACTAAGGCTTGGCAAAGTAACGTTTTCAAGGTCATAAAGCACTGACTGATAAAGCCAAAATTTTAACCAAGATTTATTTGACCTAAAGCTAGGCCAACTGCAGAAATATAACAGCTTAACTGTCAATTAGTTTTGCTCGAATTACAATCTTTAAACATCAAATTAAGAAGATCTGAATTTTTATGATTATTAAGAATGGCAATCTTGTATAAAAGGTAAATTCTTCTAAAACTCTTAAAGGATGAAGTCATGCCCACTGCCCTGTGAAGGTCCTTTTACGAGACTACCTTAAAAACAGCCCCCTACAAAATTCAGGCAGGATAGAAGCAAATAGATCTAACGTCAATCTAATTATTTTCACAGAACACAGATAATGCGAGTCCACAGCTGTAAGATACTATACAGAAAAGAGTTAAAAAGTAAGCCTGAGACTGTCATCCTTAGAAAGGCCTGCTTATTATAAGGTAGGCCCTTGGCTGGTGTCTGTGAACTCTGATTTCTGGAGGGTTCCCATCATTCCCTGATAATAACAGCTCACTATATGCCTGAATTGTGTCAACGATACGGTTTTATGCTGAACACATGCTTTCCTCTGAGAGTTTGGAATTTTGGTACCTAGTAGACAGAAGGTGCATCTGTGACCAGCCCTCAATAAAAACCCTGGACACTGAGTCTCTAATGAGCTTCCCTAGTTCAAATGTGTAGAAAACTACTTGTTACGTGCATCCTTTGTGACTCTCCTAGGAGAAGCCTCTAGAAGCTTATGTCTGTTTTCCCCCAGACTTCGCAACACCTACTTTTTCCTTTTGTTGATTTTGCTGTAAAATCATAGCCATGAGTATGACTAAGTGTTAAGTTCTATGACTGCTCCTAGGGATGGTCCTGAGGATTCTTGACACAAACACAGAAAGTAAACCTCAGTTTAATTATTCCTTATATGTTTTTAAAGAACATCTAAAGTTTAACACAAATCCTTACCTCTTCTTTTTTTATATCTTTTTCTTGGTGCTGAAAAAATTCTACCTTTAAGCTTCCTGATGATGGCTGCTCTGGAGGAGGTAGATAACTCTTTGTATTCACAGCATCAAAAAGCTTTTCCACAAATATCTGCGTCTCTAACAACAACAACAAAAAAAACCCCACAGATTAAAGACATTTGCTAAGATATGATTTCTCCCCTTCTATACATCATAGTTCAATATGATGAAATATACAATGACTTTTATAACTCTAGAAATTAAACTAAGACCAATAGCTTCCCAACCAGTGTGTCATGACACAAATCCTATGGTAATACTAAATCCATTCAATTTCAGGGTAGTGGAACTAGGATGGCCAGAGCTTCTAGGCCAGTGGCTTCCAGCCATGACTAGTCTCCAGGTACCCTGCGCCCAGAGTGCCAAACATAAATATTATTATCTAGATGGTAGCAAAGTGAAAAAAGTTAGAAACACTATCTAGACAACATCCCCAGAAGCTTCTTAAGCAATACGATCTTTAAATAAACAAGCATTCATTTACTTAATCTTTTAAAGAGAAATATCGGCTTCCTTTAAGAAAGAGAATAAAGATACTAATGAAAAAGGTTTTCATTATAAATAAGCTATAATCAGTAATAATACTGTTTATTCAACTTTGTTATAATTAGAGTGTGTTCTCTTATGGAGTTCCTTTAATATTATGGAAAATCTTGCTTTAAAGCATTTATTAAAATAAACTACTATTTTTAAACCAAAGATTTTACCTTTTTGAAGAAATACATCCAGTTGATCAATACATAATGCCTTTAACTCTTTCTCACTTTTGTCTTTCTTTACCAAAGCGAGAACATATTTTGCTAGGGCTGATGGATCTGCATCACAACTGAAGAAAAAAAGCAATGTTGAAGGAAATTTAGCCATAAACAATTGCACATTCTAAAAATTTCAGTTACAAACAGACTTAGTTGGTATGATAGTTAAGTGAATTATTATATGTAAAAAGCACCTACCCCATGGAAGGCAATGAAGAAATATAAGTTCTCCCTTATAGTAATGTATTTTACACGATCTACATAGCCAATATTCTGTATCCTTCCACATTTGTACTAATGTATGTATTAAACTCGGTAGGCTTTATTATTATTAAAAAGAGAAGTTATAACAAAGTAAAAACAGTACCAGAGCATCAAAAACTATTAGCGTGGAACCAATAAAAATACAAAAAGTGCCCTCCCCTTTCCCCTACCCCAAGAACTAAATAGCTAGAAAACCCAGAGAGGGCACTAAAAGAAAACCTGAAAACATACTACAAGTTTAGAAACAGACCCAAATAAATAAATACATGAATTATGATTTTATAAAGGTGGCATCCAAGTCAATGTGCAAGAGATGAACTATACAATAAATGATACTGAGACAAGTGGCAGTTATTAAAAACTAAGTTGGTTCTATAACTGATTCCATACACCACAATAAATCTAAAACTGAAAAATATGAAACCACTAAAGTATTAGGAAAAAAAACAAGGAAGTTATTTTATAACTCTGGAGTAATGAAGACTTTCTGAATAATGACAGAAATCTGTATTACAAGAGTAATTTGATTATACAAAAAAAAGGCAAAAACTTTGGAATGAAGAGTCAAAAGACAAATAAAAAAAGCTCAAATAATTTAATCCATTCCAAAAAGTGAATTCTCCTAATATGTAGTTTCTATCAATCAGTAAGACCAAAATCGTAAGAGAAAGAAGATAAAGAATACAAATAGATACTAAACAGAAAAAGTTAGTATAAATATGAGTAAAAATACACCCTCATCCATAAAAGAAATTCACACTTAAGCTATACTGAAATATCATTTTTCAGCTATAAAGCTGGCAAAATCTAAAGATACGAATATATATTCTGCAGATAAGACTATGGGGATACACACAGTTTTTAAACACTGGCTGCTGTGAGGAGACTGGTAGCATACAATCACAAGTGCAAATGACCTAGCAATTCTATTTCTCTGAAGTTACTTTACAGACATACTTACATATTCAAAGTGACACATACACAGATCATTCACTGTCACACTGATTGCAAAATAAAAAATGTGCAAAATGTCCATTTACAGAGGACTGGAAAAAGAAATTATACTAATCTACACAAGCGAATGGAATACAGCAAAAAGACACAAAAAAGAATGAGGAAGTGTTCCTATCATAGAGAAATTTTCCTTATCAATTTGTTATGTTCAAAAAGGTAGAGTTTATAGCAGCAATGTCCACAATAGCCAAACTATGGAAAGAGCCTAGATGTCCATCAACAGATGAATGGATAAGGAAGATGTGGTATATATATGCAATGGAGTATTATTTGCATTTGCAACGACATGGATGGAACTAGAGGGTATTATGCTAAGCAAAATAAGTCAATCAGACAAAGACAAGTATCATATGATCTCACTGATAATGAAGAATTTGAAAAACAAGACAGAGGATCATAGGGGAAGGGAGGGAAAAATGAAACAAGACGAAACCAGAGAGGGAGATAAACCATAAGAGACTCTTAATCTCAGGAAACCAACTGAGGGTTGCTGGAGTGGTGGGGGTTGGGAGGGATGGGGTGGCTGGGTGATGGACACTGGGGAGGGTATGTGCTATGGTGAGCGCTGTGAATTGTGTAAGACTGATGAATCACAGACCTGTACCCCTGAAACAAATATTATGTTATTAAAAAAAAAAAAAAAAGGCAAGGTAGAGAAAACCGGCTATCATGTTACCATTTGTGTGGGGGAAAGAGAAGAAATTATGTATTTGGATTGGCTTATATTTGAATAATAAATATGTGGAAGTACAAACAAATAATTTTGGTTATTGATTTTTTTTTGGATGGGGGGGAGATAGTGGGGGCTAAGTGAAGGAGGAACAGAGTGAGCAAAGAAAGTTTTTGATGCCTGAGCCATGCCCAATCCTAACAAAAAGCCAGGTAATTGTTTTTCAACTAAGCTAAGATTGTTACCCATGTAATTAATGGTCATTTTACAATTTAGGCTAAATAAGAATAAAATAGTAGCAACAGCCAAGCACTAACATCTACCGAACACCTAGTTTGTGCCATGAACTGTACATACTGTATTTATTAGCTCTATTCTATAACAGTTCTACAAAAGTACAGCAGTAACCTACATCACTGAATCAAAAAGTACATCTTTAAAAGACAATGAAGAGGGCGCCTGGGTGGCTCAGTCGTTAAGTGTCTGCCTTCAGCTCAGGTCATGATCCGAGGGTCCTGGGATCGAGCCCTACATCAGGCTCCCTGCTCAGTGGGAGGCCTGCTTTCTCCCTCTCCCACTCCTCCTGCTTGTGTTCCCTCTCTCACTGTCTCTCTGTCAAATAAATAAATAAAATCTTAAAAAAAAGACAATGAAGAGCTTTGGTTGCACAGTAGAAAACACCTATAGAAAAACCTGACTGCAAGTGAATCAACAGGCGTAATTCAACCATTTGTGTTTTGCTTTGTTGCTTTATAAAGGCTACACAGATAAATCTAATACAGCGTCAGAACTGACAAATACTCTATTAAGGAACCAGTATAGCATTTATCATATGTTCTAAGACTTCCTAGTCTACATTACTGTGGTCATTAACTATGTCTTCCAATTCTTTACTCCTCCCTTTAGAAGGCAGAGCCTGATTCCCCACTCTTTGAGAGTAGGTTCAATTTAGGGACTTGCTTCTAAACAAACAGAAGAGCAGAAGTGATGGTGTCTACCTTCCAAGACTAGGACCTACAAAGTATTGTGGCATCATCCTTGCTCTCTCTCTGGAATCACTTCTAGAGAAAACAGCTGCTATGTTCCAAGGACACTCAAGCAGCCTTATGGAGAGCACCATGTGGCAGTGAAATGAGGGTTCCAGTCAACAGTCAGAGGACTGAGGTCTCTTGCCAATAGCCATATGTGAGTGAGCTTGGAAGCCGATTCTACAGTCACCGTAGAACCTTGAGAAGATTGCAGAACTGATCTACAGCGTAACTGCAATCTCATGATTCAGAGCCAGAAATACTCCACTAACCTGCTTCCAAATTCCTGACACAGGAATGGTAAATGTCATGAGGTGATAAATGTCTGCTGTGTTACTAAGTTAAGTTGCAGGGTAATTTGTCAGTAATCATACTTTTCTCATAGATCTATTTCCATTTATTTACAAAGATTTGAAATGGGCTATTGAACAAGAAACAAGAAAAAATTCCACTTTAATGGTACATGAAAGATTTTTTTAAAGAGTTTTTCTTTGAAATTTATTTCAATATACTTAAACTAACCTTTTAAAAAAATACAGACAAAATGATTTATGATTTTTTCATGTTTTATCATAATGAGCACAGAAATACTTACATCTGTGATGAAATAAGCCCAAAGAAATGGGACAAATATAACCTCATGATGATCTATAGATATACTTACACCCAGCAATTTGGTAATACTGCATGACAAATCATGAAAGAATGCCTATTCATGTTAGGTAATCTGAATAAGCACAGTCAACTAAACACTTAACTAGACATCAAGCTAAACATACTTCAGTTTACTGAAAAATCACTGTGAAACAGAATACTAGCACTGTGTTATACTGTTTTATTGCAATTGCTGTTAATAAACAAATCTAGAGGGGTGCCTGGGTGGCTCAGTCGTTAAGCGTTTGCCTTCAGCTCAGGTCATGATCCCAGAGTCCTGGGATCAAGCACCGCACCGGGCTCCCTGCGCCGCGGAGAGCCTGCTTCTCCCTCTCCTGCTCCCCCCTGCTTGTGTTCCTGTTCTCGCTGTCTCTCTCTCTGTCGAATAAATAAATAAAATCTTTTAAAATAAATAAATAAACAAATTTAGAGTCTCCACATTGAGTCCAAATCCTATAATTTAACTCAACATTGGTCTTATTGTGAATTTTCAACTTAATAACAGCCTTGCTAATGACTTAACTGTGACTTTACATTTCTCTTAACTAAACACCAAATCTATTCCACTGCCACTCCATTACTTTTCTAAATATGATACTTTAAGTCAATTAAAATTTTAGCGGTTAAAAATATAAGGGTGCCGGGTGGCTCAGTCGGTTAAGTGTCCACCTTCAGCTCAGGTCATGACCTCAGGGTCCTGGGATAGAGCCCCACGTTGGGCTCCCTGTTCAGCAGGGAGTCTGCTTCTCCCTCTCCCTCTTCCACTCCCCACTATTCGAGTTCTCTCTCTCTCTCAAATAAATAAAATCTTTATTAAAAAATGCAGAAAAAGGCCTTTGTGATTTCTGTAATTATTATGGTTTATAGACCACAGTTTTATAAAACAGCAAGACAGAATCATTCCCGAACAATCACTGCTCAACATCTTCTATAGGTAGCTATTGAACTGAATTAAAAAAACAATAAAATCACAACAACCACAGCAAATCAACTACCATACACAAAAATTCTAAATCCTTGACACAGTCTGAAAGGGCAAATTACTTTTTAAAATTTGTTAAACTGCAAATTATATAGTAGAAACAAGGTTTATAATTTCACATTTAATGGCAAAATGGGCGAATTTACATTTGAGAGGCAATTTTTCTTAAATCCTATAAAGTCATTTCATATTTAATATTTTTAAAAACAAAAAAAAGTACTTGTAAATTACAGCTAAGTAAAAGAATATCTGAACTACAGAAGTTTAATAATATGCCACATGTTATAAATCAAGGAGAAAGGGCAAAATATGTGTTCTCTTTTCTATGTTTTAATTAAAAGTGCCAATGCTACTTCATCTGAACACCCAGCAACAACCTGCTATGCAAAATTAATGCAGTAAAAATGTTTAAATTACCTAATCAAAAGAAAATTTTATTAAGATAGTAAGGGGTTATTTAAAAAAAAAAAAAAGTCTCCATGGCAAGCAAGACTATTCATACAGTACTTTACGGCACCAGTTGCCACTGTTGATGATAGGTTTGCAGTATGAATGAACAGATCTTGTCAGAGATAGACTTTACCCTATGCTATGTTACTAGCATTCTAGAAACAGTTAAAGAAAAGTGGGACTGAAATCTTTCAGATCAGAGAGAGAAAGGGGACAGATTTTGAAAATGTTTAAGTACAAAGAACACTGAGTGACAGACTTTATCCCTATCTTAGCAAACAGGCTGAATTCCCACTGATTCTACGTTCCATAAAGACTTCTCAATCCAGTAAGTACATAATCTGCCAATAAAGCATCAAACTAACCACAGAGTGCTCCAACTCCAATTACCTGTGTGTGTGTGTGTGTGTGTGTGTGTGTTGGGGGATTGAGAGGGTTGGGTGGGCAAAACACAAACAAAACAAACTAAAGAATAAGGCCGGCATGAGACACGACTTGCCAACAGCATTTGTGAAAGGCGGGGTGGAGGAGGAGCAACTAAGTATTTTAGTATGTCAAATGAGATAAAGTGTGAAATGGTTGGGGGAAAACTTAAAATCATAAAGATGCAATAATATAAGAAAACAGTACTAGAGAGGAAACAGCGCAGTTCCCAAGCCGTAGGGAGAGCCATTGCTTTCACTTCAAGGTGTCACCTTTTACAAATACATAAGCAAATTCAAACGGATTCCCGGAAAATGACCAGAATGGTAAATGGATATCATTATCAGAGAGCTTACTAGAGATTCTCAGCCTGGAAAATTGGAATGTCAGAGAGAACTTGGTAGGTTTTCAAATAATTGAAGGGCTATCACAAGAAAGATTACACTTACTCAAGACATCCTCCACGGGATATAATTAGAACCAATAAGTGGAAGGAACAGATTTTGGCTTAAAATAGAGATGAACTTTTTAATAATCAGAGGCCTCCCAAAGGCAGAATAAACTGCCTGAAAGAAAAGTGCATTTTCCATCATTAGAATGGTTTCAAGCATAGGCTGAACAGCCCCTGGCAGATAAACACTGGATTGGATAGTAAATCCCTCACAAACCTGAAAGAGTATAATCCTGAGGTTTAATTTTGTGGAATACTGTGCCAAATATATGAATTATAAGATAATACAGTATTCTTTTCAATTAATTTGTAAATATTAGCAATAAAAAAATTTAAGTGACCTGGCACTACAGATAAAATATGTACTATATAGGAGAGTTTTATCACAACATACCAAAACCCAAAAACAGAACTTCTTACACACATGTGTAGCCGCTGGGCCTAACAGTACCTAAGAGAGAATACAGAGAAAGAGAGAGAGAATATATACAAATCTATCTCACTACATCAACAGCTCACTTTTATCAAGGACCCTTTCTTTTTCATTCATGAAGTACTTAGAATAAAATAAGTTGATTATCTTCCAAATATCACATTCATCTTTCAAAAATTTTTAACAAGCACCTACTATGTAAGGCACTGTTCTAGATCCTGATGATTCAACTTCGAAAAAAATTTCAGTCCTTGTGCTCACAGAATTTACACTGGGGCTGTTGAAGCTCCAGTGGAGGAGACACAATACATACATAGATACACACAACATATTGTCATGTAGACAAGTGCTCTGAGGAAAAATAATGTAAAGCATGAAGATAAATTATAGAGTAAAAGGAACAAGAAAGAGGAGAAAGAATGAATGAATGAATATATATTAGATAAAATCATCAGGGAAGAACCCTGATGAAGTAACCATTTAAACAGGGATCAGAATTTAAACAGGGATCAAAATGGAGCACAAGCAAGCTTTGGGCTATCTGGAAAAAGGACAGCCCAGGCTGAGGGAGCCCAACAGAAAAGGTCTGAAGTGGACGCCTACTTATACATGAGGCACAGGAGTCCAGTGGAATGGAGAAAAGAGAGCATTCATGAACAGCTGGATATCTAATCTCTCACCTCTTTAAAGATTTAAAATCAAATGCTCAATGAGCTTTAACAAATTAAATGTCCAGATCACCATGAAATCATTCAAACCAATGATTTTAAAGGCATAAAAGTAAAATTTTAACAATCTCTGAATTTGTGTTAAGGATATAGTAATAATAATGAAAAACATTAGTAGGGGTAACCATCTAAGGTCATTCTTTTCCAAAAGTATCTGAGGAGGGAAGTACATACGCTAAAAAAGTTGGAGAAGCCAAAGAAATGCAGAAAATCAAATTTTAATAATAAAAATAAAACCTCCCAAAAGAACTGACATGAATCAAATCACTCCTAGATATAAAGATTGTAAATTAATCTTCCTAACACACTCTTCATATTAGTTTTTAATTTAGGACTTTCAAAATAGTAATGACAAGGAAAACAAGAAAAGCTAGCCTTCCAGTACATTCTTTCAAAAAGAAGTTTGTTTTGCTTTGCTCAAGTTTCTTGGAGGCTTTAGAAATTCAGTGGAAGATAACTGAAGGAATTTAACCCAAGCTTCCATTTTTGGTAATCCTGAGAAGGTGTAGCTGGAGGTGGCAGTGGAAATTAAAAATTAAATTTAAATATGTTAACTCAGTAACTTTAGAACACGGATATACACCCACATCTGTTCCTACCAAATTTTCACTTTATATTCAAGAAAAATATCTAATTTGCATCAAAGTCATAGTTCTATTATTCTGTACTTAGGATTATTCTTTTAAAACTCCAAATCCCATTACAACAAATATAATACATACACTGAAAAATCCAGTTGCCATTGTTTACTATACAGTTTCATTCAATTCAAATAAGGAGGCAAAAATGTATTATTTGTATGTAGTAATTAGCTACAGCAAAGGTTATTCATTAAGAATTATCATACCCAGGGGCGCCTGGGTGGCTCAGTCATTAAGCATCTGCCTTTGGCTCAGGTCTTGATCCTGGGGTCCTGGGATCAAGCCCAGCATTAGGCTCCCTGCTCGGCGGGAAGCCTGCTTCTCCCTCCCCCACTCCCCCTGCTTGTGTTCCCTCCCTGGCTGTGTCTCCCTCTGTCAAATAAATAAAATCTTTAAAAAAAAAAAAATTATCATACCCACTTCAGGCTACAAAATAAAATCACAACCAGAAAATAAGCATACCTAAACATGATCCATCCATGAGCGTCATACAAATCACTTCTTACCACTGCAAACACTTAACCACTACATGTAATTACAACACTGAAAACTATTCAGTCAGTTCTCTCATTCCCTATATTACCCAAGAAATAGCAGCAATGCGTTCTTTCCTTGAGAACAGTAGTCCTCAAACATTTTGGTCTCAAGATCGATTTACATGTTAAAAACTAAAGAGAACTCCAAAGAGCTTTTATTTAAAAGGGCTACATCTATCAATATTTACCATATTAGGAAAACTGAAAAAATTTAAATTATTTAGTTTAAAATAACAAATCAAATAAATAACAAACCTACAATTTAACAGAAGAAGCCCTTGGGGGGGGGGGGGAGATGTCCTTCAAAAGGAGGAATTTAATAAATGGAGACTCTAAGGGTAAGGCTAACTTTAGGTATAGCTGGATCCAGGAGTTCAAATGATATCACCAGGACCCTCTTTCCATTCTGCTTTCCCTTGAATTCATTTCATTTTAAGCAGGCCCTCTCCACAAGGCAACAAAAACAGCCCTGAGCAGCTGGAGGTTTACATCATTCTGATAGCTAGTGAATCCAGGGAAAGGGGATTGCTTTCCTCTCCTCCTGCATCATATTGGTCCTTGAAAATTACTCAAGAATCTTCCCCAGTTTGGGTCATTTCCCTACACAGGGCAGGGATGGGCAGAGTTCCATGAGTAAAAGCCTCCCCTGAAACTAAATACCTTATTTTTTAATGAAAAAATAATTATATTTCTACAACAGAATAAAAATTTGGTGAGAAAACGGACAATGTTTCACAATTTTGCAAATACCATTAAATGTCTAGCTTAAAAGAAGACAGAACAATTCTAATATCTACTTTTATATTCAATCTGTTGGGATATACTATTTTGGTTGAAATACATAAAGAAATCTGACCTCATACAGATCTATGGTTAGAAAAGTGAGGACTTCACAGACACTAAGGAAGGTCTCAGGAAAGCTCAGGAGTCCTCCCATCACACTTGAGAACCACGGTTTTAAAATTCATTTTAAAAGTATCTGTAAAGTATCTGATTCAAAAACAAAGTCAATCTTCATCTTCTCAAAGATAAAACCCACCAACTCAGATTGGGAAACTCTATGCTGTTCACTGCAAATAACAGTAGCCCAGATGGCAAACTGAGCACAGACAGGTATGGTTATAGTATCATGTCACAGAACTCTCTCTTAAAAGAAAGTGGGACTGGAGGTGAAATGCTGATATGGCAGCCCACAGCAAAACTCCACATTTAGTACATGTTTTATATTCCAATTCAGAGAAGACTTGAATTTTCTGGGAATGGACTCTGGCCTCCAAAGGCTACCTCTTCAGTTACTCATATTCACATTTTACCTACTTATAAACCAGAGCTGAGGTATTTCAATCTTTCAGTTACTAAGAGAGAGAGGAAGCCAGGAACCATTTTCTTTCATGACTAAGAAGAGACAGAATTATCCAAAAAGCACTAAGACATGAAGTCTGAAAAAAAACCTAGCTAACTGAACTTTAAAATAATTCAGTATGTAACCTGAAAATAAATATTTCCCCGTACCTGTTTTTCAAGAGCCACAGAATCCCCCTTTCTGAACACTTATGAGTAAATTTTAACCCTTTGGAAAAAATAAATAATAACAAAATTCAACTAAGTAGAAACACTTTGTAAATTTTTCCTGAAATGCCAGACCTTAGGATCTGTACATGTCTGTCCTGTTAGATTGTTGCTATGGGTATGCTATGCTCGTCTGTTTCCCCTACAGGGATTCTAGGTAACTATGTCTACCTTTTCCCCAGACCCAACTATAATGTGTTGAAAAGTATCAACTAATTATCACACTACGTAAGAGCACATTAAATCAAGAGTATTATCAACAAAACTCACAAAAAACAGCTCTCAGTTTAGGTCAAAACCAATTATGACAAGTTCAAAGACCTGTCACAGATACAAAAAAAAGTCAATAAAACGTCTCTAGCGTATTGACAAGTCTTTCCTCCTTGCCTTTCCTCCTCATATATATTCAGTACACAAGTCCCAAGAATATTGCCATTTCTTCTCAACCTCCTGCCTAAGTCCAAATTCAGGCATTTCACAACTCACTCTTAAAGCTACAAGAAAAAACTGCTAACTAATCTTCTTTGCCTCCAAAAATGCTATAATCTAATCAAACCTCTACACACCCCAGTATCATTCTTTTAAAAAAAAAAAATCTGATCAAGTTACTACCCAGATTTATCTTTCCCAGTATACCACAACCTAGTCCCCAAAATGTCCAAACACTTCAGCATGGGAACAAAATCTAATCTTACCCTGAAACCAACAAAGGCTGCGGGATTCAAAAGCCTCTTCCTAACCAAAATGAACAGTCCTAATTCCTCACAGAACTGTTCTTCCAATTTTGGCTATTTAATGTCATCAGAAGCTTCAAACTTTAACAGAATCCAATTTGAGAGAGTGCATGAAAAACTTCAGACTGGTCACTGCAAGTATATGAACAGTTTTCAAAATGGGATCTACCTCGTTCACTATTATAAAGAATTAAACTTTATAAAAGTTAAAGTAAAGGGGCGCCTGAGTGGCTCAGTCGTTAAGCGTCTGCCTTCGGCTCAGGTCATGATCCCAAGGTCCTGGGATCGAGCCCCGCATCGGGCTCCCTGCTCTGCGGGAAGCCTGCTTCTCCCTCTCCCACTCCCTCTGCTTGTGTTCCTTCTTCACTGTCTCTGTCAAATAAATAAATAAAATCTTTAAAAAAAAAAAAGGTAAAGTACTGGAGATATCATTAAAGAAAATAATATAAACCTATAACTACAGTCACATTGACAATTTCTTGTAAAATGCGCCCCCAAAAGTCTTGAAGTACTTATTACATTTAAAACTATATTACAGACATCAGCATCATTGCAGCATGAATCCTTCCCTTTTTCTCTCCTCTTTCATTTACAACTAGATATCCATAACTGAAGGGGGAAAAAAGCACCTCTACACAAGATACCAGAACACCTGAGAGATCTATCCATCTGTGCACCTGAAAGTGAGTGGACTGGACCACACAGGCTATACCAACAGCAGAGAAGGTGGTGGCTGATCCAGCAGGAAGCCAGCACAACCTTTCCAGCAGAGGAGGTGGTGGGCAAAGGCAGGAGAATAGGGGTCTGTCTGACCATGCATGCTAAAGCTAGAAAAACCGGCTGCTCTCTCTGCAGAGAGACCACAGTGACTGGGAAGAGGGGAAGGAAAGGGAAGTAGGCAAAGAGAACTGAAGGAAAGGGTCTCCTGCTATCTGCCCTGGGGGGTAAGAGGACCACCCATGGACCTCTGGTACCCCCACAACCACCAACTTGATCCCCTGCAGACCACTAGCATACCGAAAGCCTGAAGTGCTAAATATACACCTCTCCGCAAGCTCTGCAGCCATCCTTTGGTCCTTTTTTCTTTTAAATGTACCTGCTCAACAACCTTAACGTGAGTCAGCTCTGGTAAGAGAAACCAAAGTCTTGTACTATAGTGCCACCTTCTGGGAAAAAAAATGAAGCCTCCTAATTACAAAACTGTTGCATTGTTAAGAATCAAAGTAAACAAAACCTTGCCTAAAATAAGAAAGATGTTTACTACTTCAAATGGAGAAGTCGAAGCACTTCCTACCAAACACCATGAAAAGTCACAGTAATATAGTGTCACAATAAAAAATGACAATTTTCCAGCAACTGAACCCAAAGACATGAAATACTGTGATCTAACTGATAAAGGATATAAAACAGCTATTATGAAAAAATTCAATGAGTTACTAGAAAACTCAGAAAAGCAATTCAATTATCTCAGGGATAAAATTAACAAAGAGAAGGAGTATTTTACTGGAGAGATTAAAATTGTAAAAAAAAAACAACCAACAACAAACAAACCCCACAATTCTGGGCTGAAGAACTCAATATATGAAGAATGAATTAGAATGCACTGGAAATGAAGAAGATCCTATGGAAGAGAGAATTAGCACACTCAAGGATAGAAATACAGAAATGATTCAGTTGGAAGAGGAGAAAGAACTAAGATTTTTAGAAAAGTAAAAAAACCCAGGGCACCTGGCTGGCTCAGTCAGTAAAGCATAACATTCTTGATCTCAGGGTCATGAATTCAAGCCCCACAATAAAAGTATCTCAAAAAAGAAGAGTGGGAGAAGGGAGCACAGAACATATTTAAATGATAGTTGAGAACTTCCTAAACCCAAGGAAAGAATTGGATATACAAATCCACAAAGCTAACAGAACACCTTATTATACCAACACAAAAAGACCTTCTCCAAGAACATTATATGAAAACTGTCAAAAGTCAACAAGAATTTTAAAGAAGCCCAAGAAAAAAGAGAGTAACTTACAAAGGTACTCCCATAAGGCTATCAGCTGACTTCTCAGCAGAAACTCTATAGGCCAAGAGAGAATGGAATAACCTATTCAAAACACTGAAAGATAAAAACAACCAGCCAAGAATATTCCACTAGTAAAGTTATTTTTGAGACACAAAGGAGAAAAGAGGTTTTCCCAGACAAACAGAAGTTGAGAGAGTTCAGTATCACTAGACATGCTCATAAGAAATGTTAAGGGGCGCCTGAGTGGCACAGTTGGCTAAATGTCCAACTCTTGGTTTCCACTCAGGTGGTAATCTCAGGGTCGTTAAAATGAGCCCTACCTCAGGCTCCATGCTCGGCATGGAGTCTGCTTAAGACTTTGTCTCCCTCTTCCCCTCCCTCCCATGCTTGCTTGCTCCCTTTCTCTCTAAAATAAATAAATCTCCAAAAAAAAAAAAAAAGTTAAAAAGAGCTCTTCAAGCTGAAATGAAAAGACCAAAGTACAGAAAACTCTGATTAAGGTAATAAATAGAATACTCAGAATTAGAATACTGTAACTTTTTTAGAATAGTATATTAAACTCTTAACTATGGCACAAAGGTTAAAAAAGCATATTAAAGAGGCACTGGCTGGCTCAAGTGGTGGAGCATATGACTCTAGATCTCAGGGTTGTGAGTTCAAGCCTCAGATTGGGCATGGAGCCTACATAACATAAAAAAATTAAAAATTTTTAAAAAGTGCATTATTAAAAATACAGCTACAACTTGATAATGAAATCACAATATAAAAAGATATAACTTATGACATCAAAAACATAAAAGGGGAAGTTTAAAATGATGGAATCTTTATAGGCAAATGAAGATAAATTTTTATTAGCAGAAAAAGGACTGCTTGTCTAAGAGATTTTTTATGTAACCTCATGGTAACCACAAAGCAAAAATCTACAGCAGAGACATGAAACTAAAAAAAATGGGAGACTGAGCAAATCACCATGGAAAACCAACTTACAGACAGAAACAAAAGGAAAAACAATGGGGGAAAAAAAAATAACCAGAAGAAAAAAGATGAAATGGCAGTAGTAAATCCTTACATATCAATAATCATCCTAAACATTAATGAACTAACTCACCAATCAAAGCACAGAGTGGCTGGCTGGATTAAAAAAACAAAACCCAACTACATGCTGCCTACAAGAGACTCATTTCCACTCTAATGACACACGCAGGCTCAAAAGTGAAATGATAGAAGAGGATATTCATTCGAAGCAAACAAAAACAAAAAGAAGGTGGGCAGAGCCATAATTACATTAGACAATTAGACTTCAAGCCAAAAAAGGTAACAAGAGTCAAAGAATGTCATTATATAATGATAAAAGAGTCACTACATTAAGAAGATACAGCAATGTTAAATATACAAACTCCCAAATCCTGAGCACTGAAATATATTAAGCAACTAAAAAAGATCTTAAAGGAAAAACAAACATCAATACAGTAAGTCAATGTAGGGGATTTCAATACCCCACTATCTGTTACGGACAGATTATCAAGGCAGAAAATCAACAAGGGAACATTGGAATTGAACCAGATTTCAGAACAAATGGTCTTAACAGACCTATATAGAACATTCCACCCAACAGCAGCAAAATAAACATTCTTCTCAAGTGCACATGGAACAGTCTCCAAGACAGAGCACAAGATAGGCCACAAAACAAATATTGGCAAATTTAAGAAGACAGAAATCATACCAACTATCTTCCCTAACCACACTGGTAGAAACTAGAAATCAACAAGAGGAGAGTAAGAAAATCTACAAATACGTGGAAACTATGCAATGCACTTCCAAACCACTGGGTCAAAGAAGAAACCAAATGGGGAATGAAAAATTATCTTGAAACAAACACAACATATAAAATATTGTGGGATGCAGCAAAAGCAGTTCTGAGAGGAAAATTCATAGCAGTAAGTGCATATATTAAAAAATTAGAAATATCTCATATAAACAACTTAACAACTCAAGGAACTAAGAAAAGAATAAATTAAGCCCAAGGTTAGAAGAAGAAAATAATAATAAGAGTAGAAATACATGAAATAAATACCAGATAAACATCAGAAAGGATTAACAAAACTAAGAGCTGGTTCTCTGAAAAGATAAACAGAACTGATAAACCTTTAGCTAGACTAAGAGGAAAAGAAGTGAACACTCCAAAAAAATAACAAATAAAATCAGAAATGAAAAAGAAGGGTGCCTGGGTGGCTCAGTTGGTTAAGCGTCTGCCTTTGGCTCAGGTCCTGATCCAGGGTCCTGGGATCAAGTTCTGCATTGGGCTCCCTGTTGCTTCTCCCTCTGCCTTTGCCCACCCCCATCTTTCATGAATAAATAAAATCTTAAAAAAAAAAAAAAGAAAAGAAATGAAAAAGAAGGCATTACAATACAATAGCTATTACAGAAATACATAAAATCTTAAGGTACTATGAATAATTATATGCCAACAAATTATATAAACTAGATGAAATGTATACATCCCTAGAAACACACAGCCTACCAAAACTGAATCAAGAAGAAATAGAAAATGTGAACAGACCAATAATTAGTAAAGAGATTGAATCAGTAATCAAAAACTCCCAACATAAGAAAATGCCAGTACTTGATGGCTTCAGTGAAGAAGCCTATGATGCATCTAAAGAAGAATTAACCCCAATCAATCATCCTCATAGTCTTCCAAAATAACGAGGAGGGAACACTTCCTGACTTCTTTTATGAGGCTAGCATTACCCTGACACCAAAACCAGGTAAGAATACCACAAAAAAAACTACAGACCAATATCCCTAATGAATACATATGCAAAAAATCCCAACAAAATATTAGCAAACCAAATTCAGGAACACATTAAAGGGATTATACATCACAACCAAATGGGATTTATCCCTGGGATGGAAGAATGGTTCAAAATATGCAAATCAACAAATGTAAGGCATCATATCAATAAAATGAAAGATGAAAATCATATGATCATCTCAACAGATGTAGAAAAAACATTTGACAATATACAACATCCCTTCATAATAAAAAACCTTAACCGACAGAATAGAGCCATACCTCAACACAATAAAGGCTATCATATAGGACAAACTCACAGCTCACATTATACACAATGGAGAAAAACTGAAAGCTTTTCTTCTAAGATCAGGAATAAGACAATGATGCCCACTCTCATCTCTCCTATTCAACATAGAACTAGAAGTCCCTGCTAGAGCAATTAGGCTAGTCAAAAGAATAAGAGGCATCCAAATTGGAAAGTAAAAAGTAAAACTATTTCCCAATAACATGATTTTATTAAAAAAAAAAAAAAAAAACAACAACAACCCAAAGGTTCAACCAAAAAGCTTTTGGAACTAATCAATGACTGCAGTAAAGCTGCAAAATACAAAATCAACATACAGAAGTCAGTTGCATTTCCTTATACTGATGATGAAACACTGAAAAATAAAGAAAACTATCCCTAGCACCAAAAATAATAAAATACCTAGGAATAAATTTAAGCAAATGAAAGATCTGTACAACAAAAACTACAAAGAAACAAACAAACGGAAAAACATCCCATGTTTATGGAGTGGAGGAATTAATATTGTGAAATTGTCCATCATTGCTCAAAGCAATCTAAAGATTCAGTGCAATCCTGATCAAAATTTCAATAGTATTTTTCAGATAAATAGAACAAGCAATTCTAAGAGTTGTATGGAACCACAAAAGACCCTGAATAGTCAAAGCAATCTTATAAAAGAACAAAGCCAGAGGCACCATACTCCCTGATTTCAAACTATATTACAAGGTAATTAAAAGTGTGGTATTGGCATAAAAACAGACATAGATCAGTAAAACAGAACAGAGCCCAAAAATAAACCCATGTAAACATGGTCAATTTATAACAAAGAATTTACAATGGGGAAAGCATAGTCTATAGTCTCTTCAATAAATGTTGTGAAATTTGGAAAGTCATATGCAAAAAACTAAAACTGGACCAAAATCTTATACCCTATACAAAAACTAACTCAAAATAGATTAAAGACTTAAACCTAAGAGACCTGAAACAAAGGTCTTAAAGAAAACTGGTAGTAAACTCCTTGACATAGGTATGGCAGTGAGTTTTTGAAGCGGACACCAAAAGCAAAAGCAATAAAAGCAAAAACAAGTGGGACTACATCAAACTAAAGGCTTCTGTAGAGCAAACAAATCCATCAACAAAATGAAAGACAACCCGCAGAAAGGGAGATTTTTGTAAACCATAAATTGGAAGGGGTTAATATCCAAAGGATATAAAAACTCCACCAACTCAAAAACAAACAAAAGCAAAGATTCCAATTAAAAAAATGAGAACTAAATAGCCACTTCCCCAGAGGACATCAAAATGGTCAAGAGACACATGAAAAGATGTTAAATATCATGAATCATCAGGGAAATGCAAATCAAAACAAGGAGATACTGCCTCACACCTGTTAGAATAGCTACCATCAAGACAAGAAACAAAAGATGCTGGTGAGGATGTAGTGAAGAGAGAACCCTCATATATTGTTGGTGGGAACAAAAAGTGGCCCAGCCACTAAAAAAAAAAAACAACATGGAGGTTCCTCAAAAATTTTTAAAAGATCTATCATTCAGTGAACAATTCCACTTCTGGGTATGTACCCAAAGGAAATGAAAACAAGATTTTAATGACATATATGAATTTCCATGTTTATCACAGCATTATTCACAACAGCAAGATCTAAAACAACCCAAATGCCCATCAACACATAAATGGATAAAAAAGATGTGGTACATAAATACAATGGAATATTATTCAGCCACAAGAAAGGAAGATACCTTTCCTTTTGTGAAAAAAAAAAGATGGACCTTCAGCACATTATGCTAAGCAAGATAAATCAGACAGAGAAGGATAAGTACTGTATGAATCACTTACATGTGAAATCTAAAAAAACTTAAATCTGTGAAAAACAGAGTAAAATGGTGGCTACCAGGGACGGGGGGGGGGGGGGGGGAGACAGGTGTCATGGTGTTTAAGGGTACAACTTGTAATGAGTAGTAAACAGGCCATGGAGACCTAATTCACAGTATTACAGACACTGACAATAATATTGTACTATAACTATGTGATAAATATCACTATATCGACAATCATATTAAGATACATAAATGAATTAAAGTGACACACTTTACACGTTAAACTTACACAATGTTACTCGCAAATTTATTCAACTAAAAAAACTATATTACAAAGAGCAACAAATGATCTGCTGAACAGCGTATTTTAATGCTTATATGTAGAATCTGTAATCATTCAAGTATTTTTCACTTTTGGTAACTTTAAGATTTGTATAAATCTTAAACTTGTAGAAATGCTTTTTCATAACTTTTAAATTGCCAGTCAGCAATGGAAAATTAATAATTGGAGAATGTGGGCAAAGCATCAGGGAGTGTCAGAATAGCAGGATGCAGAAAGTTATAAAGTCAAAAACAGACCAGAATTTATACTGACATACTATCTCTCCTTCTGTCACTTTTTAAATGGCTCTCTGAGACAAGAATACTAGAGAAATTACTTGCCACAACGCCCCCAAACATGACTTCAAAAAACAAGTTTATCTGAACTACTGGATTTATTAAACAACCACCACCAAAAGCACACCTGGCTGAGCTTTCAAACACACATCTTTTAATGTTAAAAAGGCCTCCAACAGCAGTATTAGCTGACATCTGGAAAGTAATTCCTCTCTAATGAGAACTGGGACGGGGTGGGAAGAGAAGGAGAAGCAAAAAAGAGAAGGGAAGGGGAGGAAGAGAAATGGAGAGAGAATGAGAGGGAGGGAAAGGAAGGAAAGAAGGAAAAGTTAGAGAAAAAGAAACTACATATGGCAAGATGTTCACTGCAGTTATTTATAAAGTAAAAAAAAAAAAAAAAACCCTAGAAAACGAACTAAATTACAAGTAAAAATATGATTTAGTAAACTATGGTAGAGCTACTCAAAACTGGAATCAGACATTTTAAAGGTATAAAGACTACATATTAATATTAAAAGTGCTAGGGTGAAAAGTGTGAAGGACTTTAACTTTTCATTTCAAAGCCTTCTGGCAAGTTTTCTTTCTTGTAACTATGTGCAGATATTTAATACTTAAAGAAAATAAGCTAATTTTTTTTTCTACAAAGAAATGCCCATGTCTTAAGCACTATTAAAATAAATTATATAGTATATTCACATAATGTAATACTATGGAGCCACTGGGAAGAACAGGAAACTAAAGAATAGTATGGGAGGATATGTAGAGTGTCTGTTACCCATGTCAGTAACATATGAACAACATGATCCTGTCTATGTTAAAAAATTACAGTTGACCCTGGAACAGTGCAAGGGTTAAGGGTGACAACTCCCACATAATCAAAAATCTGTGTATAACTTCTGACTCCCCCAAATCTTAAACCCTACTAGCCTGTTGACCAGAAACCTTACCAACAATATAAACGGTCAATTAACACACATTTTGTATGTTATATATAATTATATATTGTATTTTTACAATAAAGCTAGATAAAAGAAAATATTAATAGTTATTAGGAAAATACATTCACAGTATGGTAAAACATTCATGTATAAGTGGACCCGTGCAATTTAAACCAGTGATATTTAAGGGTCAACTGCATATACCTACATAAACATAGAACATGTATGTTTATTTTTATAAATATACAATTCTGTATTTACATATGGGGATCAAGAAGGGGGTTAGGAAGACTCACTTTTGGTTTATATTTCTATACTATTTGAGTTATTAAAACAAGTATGTATTATTTTCAATTAAAAAGAAAAAGAAAAATTGTGTTAAATTAACTAGTCGATACTAAAAAAAAAAAAATAGCACCAGCATTATTAAAACTATATAGCATGCATTTGACAATGGAATACTACTCAGCAGTAAAAAGGACCAAACTACAGATATATGCAACAATATGGATAAATCTCAAGAACACTTTCAGAGGGGCTCCTGGGTGGCTCAGTCGGTTAAGTGTCTGCCTTCAGCTCAGGTCATGATCCCAGGGTCCTGGGATCGAGCCCCGCATCGGGCTCCCTGCTCAGCCGGAAGCCTGCTTCTCCCTCTCCCACTCCCCCTGCTTGTGCTCTCTCTCTCGCTGTGTCTCTCTCTGTCAAATAAATAAATAAAATCTTAAAAAAAAAAAGAACATTTTTCAGAAGTAAAAAGAAGTCCTACTCAAAAGAGCACCTATTCTAAAATTTCATTTATATGAAGTTCCATAACAGGCAAAGCTAATATACACTGGGAAAAAATCAGAACAGTGCTTATTTCTATGGGTAAATGGTAGCACAGGAAGGGGAATGAGAAAGCTTTCCAGAATGGTGGGAGTGTTCTTTATTTTGACAGGGAATTGAGTTACAAAGATGTACACATTTGTCAAAACTCATCAAAGGATACACTTTAAGATCTGTGTACACTATTATCACTTCTCGGCCTTTTGGCTAAGATCAAGTGAAGATCTGTGTACACCATTGTATACAGATTATATCAAACTTTTTTAAAAAACTATAAATACTGAACTCTAATGATAGGCATAAATCCTTAGGGGTAAGTTCACTAACATCTGCAATTTACTTTAAAATACATCAAAGAAGAGTAGGGGCAAGTACACTAAAATATTAACAGCAGAATCAAAGTGATGGGTATACACAGGTGTGTCATGTGATAAATATATACACTGTAGTACTTTTTGTCCCATTCATCAATACAGATGGTTAAATTATGGTATATCCATTACATTAAAATGCTATGTAACCTTAATTAAAAAGACAACACTTTTATGTATTATGTGGACATCCAAGTATGATATCAATTATGTAAAGAGGAGAAAGAATACATAAACATATTTGCTTGTGTGTTGGTAAAATATCTCAGGAAGAATCACTGAGTAACAGATCTCAAGCGAATTCCATTATTTCATACAAACACACAATACTAAATATGACCCCAAGTTAAAAATAAACTTTCACCTGTTTGAGAAGTTACTATTTGTAGATTGAAAAGGATTTTTCCACAGAAATGAGGAGTAAGTGACTAAGTTTGGTAGGAAGGGCTTATACCATCCACTCATTTCTCTCATTCTCTATCCTCTGGGACTAAGGAAGCAGGAGGAAGAAAAAAATATTCCTAGAAGCTTTTTAGCTCAAGCTTGAATTAGTCACTCTTGATGTGTAGACACCAAACACTGGAATACCTTACTTTCTGTTTTGCTCATAATAGTATCTCTGTCTTTTGATTTATATGCATACAAAATAATTTGGGAACTATTGTAAGCCAAAGACAAGGATATGCTAAAACATATAGAAAATGCTAAATCCATTTTAACTACTTAGCACTCAGATGAAAAAGACAAATAAGGTTGCAGCAGTAAAATGGGGTAATGAGAGTCAACTCAACAAAAGTTAAAGGGATGAAGAAGGTAATGAAAAATATTTTAACCAATAATTAATTATAGAAAACTCTTCTACCAGCTGTAAAATTCATCAGACTAGAATTATCATTTGGCATTCTTTTCTGAGCAGGTCCATGGAGGCCAGCAGCTTGCACATAACAGAATTCAAAAATACTTTGAGTAAATGTTATTAATATTTTTCAGTGTCCTTTCCCCCTAAAAAAAAATCACTTAAGCTTTACATAATCTGAAGGTCCTATGAAGTAAAAATAAAGAGAAAGAGACCCAGAGATTAGTGACTTTTCAAATTGCTCACATATCTGTTGCTCTGAAATAAAATTCTCATTACAGTACGGCAGATTTTAGAGTTTACACTTCTCTCTGCTTAGTTTATGGTTCCATAAACTAGAAATTTCAACCAGTGCATTTAATATACCACACACAAGGCATGTGCTGGGTGCTGTATACAACAGGAATACAGTTAAATCTATGATTTGGAGTCTACTTTCAAGGACCTGAGATTCTAATAATGAAGATAAAATAAATGAGAATTAATGACTAAACAAGTATGCAAGTGATGAATGTCATAACTGATGCAAACTAGTGCTAGGAGAGCAGAGTCATGTCACTCCTTCCAGATGGATGGATCATAAATAACATTCTGGAAGAACTGGAATCATCCTTGACCTTTGATTTCAACATATATAAAGGAAATGGAGAAAGGCAGTATATTATAGCGCACAACAAAGCTCTGAAATCAAAATGTCTTGTTTTGAATCCTTTCTCCATTATTTATTAGCTATGAATGAACCACATTACTTAATCTGCCTATGACTCAATTTCCTCATATTTAAAATTGAAGTAACAGAATCTAGATCACATTCAATGAATACACAATGATTACGATATGATAAGCACTCAATGAATGTTACCCTCTGAAAGTTGGGAAAAGAGGACAGGATAAACAATGTGATACAGAAAAAAGTTCAGCTTTGCTGAAATTAAGACAAAAAAAATGGGAAGATAAAACTAGAAAGATAAGCAGATTATACATTTTGAAAGCTAAGTCAAAATGTATGCAATTTATTTAAGAGTGCTGAAGATTTTGATCAAATCAAAGGATATAAACAAGGCTGGGCATCCAGGATGGAACTAGAAGGGAGAAAAAAAACTGTAAGGGTTTAAATAAGGAATGTGAGGCCCCCTACTGAGCAATGTCATTAGTAAGAATTATTAAAAGAAAGAGATAGGGGCGCCTGGGTGGCTCAGTTGGTTAAGCGACTGCCTTCGGCTCAGGTCATGATCCTGGAGTCCCAGGATGGAGTTGCGCATCGGGCTCCCTGCTCGGCAGGGAGTCTGCTTCTCCCTCTGACCCTCCTCCCTCTCATGCTCTCTGTCTCTCATTCTCTCTCTCTCAAATAAATAAATAAAATCTTTAAAAAAAAAAAAAGAAAGAAAGAAAGAGATAGAACCCAATGATTAACTGAAGGGGGAGGATGAAGGGAGGAAAAGCTAAAAAATAAAATTTCAAGCCTGGAAAACTTGAGGAAATGAAATGCAAATTAGTAAATTCAGAGAACATTTACTTTCAGAAATGTAGTTTGAAGTTCATATGGGAGAACCAGGTAGATATACAGCTAGCAACTGGAATAAGAGCTTAAGGCTTTGAAGAGAGGTTAAGTCTAAACATACATATGTGAAAAATAATGTGGAGACCAGAGGTTCTCTTGGAAAAACTCTGAAATTCAATGCAAATTTATATATATGCAATATCCTAAGGAAGGAAGTCTTTAATCAAACTTTCAAAGACTCCAAAACACACACACACACAAGTTTTTAAGAACCACTGGAACAGATTATAATGGAAACTATCCATGGGAATGAATGTGAATGAGGTGACAGGAGTAGAAGTAGTTGGAAAAAAAGGCATGGAAACAGAATTTGAAAAAAATATAATTAAAAGGCAAGAAAATGAACTAAAAAGGACAGAGCTGATTTGAGAAGAAAGAGAAGCAAAGTATTAGGGATTCAAGATATAAGAAGTTAAAAAAAAAAGGCAGCATCAACACTGCTTTATGTTATACATATAGGACATATAAAATTTATATAAAATCTCTACATTTAATAAATTCATTGGTAACACTGAGGTAAGCAATTTTGTGTATAAGAAAAAAGAAACTATATGACAAAGGATTAAGAACTAAATGGTTGGGGACAAAGGAGTGAAAAATTAAAGACTGACTACTATTTCTAGATTTACTAGTGAAAAGAAAAGCTAGCATGAAAATGACTGGAAGAAAAGTATGATTTTATTTTTTGTTTTATTTTTGCTGCTATTGTTGCTGAGTTTTTCTTCCTTAAGGACTAGGAAATTTACTTTTTATGCCAAAAGGAGTCTGTAAAAAGAGAAAGATCAAAGAAGGGAAACAGGAATAAAGTTCAGCAGTGAAAAGATCACCTTTCAATTCTTCCTGTAAAACGGGAACAAAAATAATTTTAATGTGGTGAGAAAGGTATAGTTAACAAGTGTGGGTGAAGGGAGAAAGAGACTACAAAAACTGTGAAAAAAGTTTCTTTCTTAAACTGTAAAGCACTGATAACCATGATGCTTTCGAACTTTATTCCTTTATAACTGCAGCTCGTATTATGAAAATGTAATAGTAAAAAAGTGCATACGGTAATAGGGCAGAATACACTATCTTGTGTGGTAGTAAATTAAGAACATGGCTCTAGAGGCAAAAAAGCAGGAGTTTAAATTACTGTCTAGTCACATGCTATGGCTAGCTGTGTGACTCTGAACAAGTACCTTAAATTTGTGCCTCAGTGTCATCACTTGCAAAACGGAGGTAACAATCCAACTCTCAGATCTTGGAAGTAATACAAAACTTTCAACAGTGCATACAAATGCAGGTGGTAGTGGCAGCAGCAGTGGTAGTGATAAGAGTTAACAGGAGCAAGTAATGTAACCTATTTATGTTTAATCAAGCAGTATTTAAGGAGGGAGGGAAGGGCTAGGCTCCTAAAAATGTGACTCAGGGGCCGCTGGGTGGCTCAGTTGGTGAAGCATCCAACTCTTGGTGGCTCAGGTCATGATCCCAGGGTGTGAGATGAGCCTGCAGGGTTCCAAGCTCAGCAGGGAGTCAGCTTAAGATTCTCTTTCTCCCTCTCCCTCCCCACACCCTGCGCACTCTCTCGGGGCGTGGCTCTCTAAATGAATTAATTTAAAAATCTTTTTAAAAAATGCGTCTCAAATCTTTCAACTACAAAAGTATCTAAGCATAATTCCCCCTATTATACCAATAAGGAAAGGGGAGGTTCATTTGCCTAGATTACTCAGTTAATAAGTGGCAGGAATTAGATGTGAACATTAGTTTATATGGTTACAAAACTTGGCTTCTTTCCACTACACATTACCGCCACACCACTACATAGCAGCAGGAGCACAAAACTATGCATTCTGTTCTTTACTACTAACCTCACAAAATCTGGGCACATCATTAAGTCTATCTGCCTCTCCATCTTCTGAAAAATTAAGGAGTTTTTTCAAATTTGACTTTGAAGTTTCCCTCCAGCTAAAATAGTCCATGATTTTATTAAGTTACCACATTTAGTGATGTGTAAACTCATAAAAAGGTTCAAAATACAGCAGAAAACCTTTTCTGTTTAGGAAACAAAAAGAGAAAAATTGAACAACAACAAAAAAGCTTAAAATTGTTTTTCCAGGACTTCACATTAGCAAAAAGAATGTTAAAGAAAAGACCAACATCTAATTTCATATTATAGCAAGTATGACTAAGCAAATGTTTGAGAGAACAAAATATCAATCTTAAGTATTTCAAGATGCCAATTTTAACAACTACATTTTCAATAATTTATGGGGGAAAAAACCCCACAAAACCCAGAGCCCTGACACATGGACAGACCTTAAAATCAAGTAACAAGCAGATTTACCGACTTTCATTTCATGCCAAAACACTGCAACCAGGCTGGGTTTTTGTTTGTTTTTATGTCAATCTGAAAACTCTCCTGCCCTAAAACCCTTCACTGGCTTCCCACTATTCTTCAATTAATATCCAAAATCCTTAACATGACTCAACAAAGTCTTGAATGATCCAGCTCCTCCCTCTGGAGGTATGCAATGTTATTCATCCCTTTGCTCTTTTTTCAAAAATTTCATTTCCCCCAAGACACTTCTTTTTCTTTCATTTTAGGGCTTTCATACAATCTGTTCTTCAAAACCTAGAATGCTTTCACAGCTCTCCCACCCTTTTGTCCTAGCAAACTGCTACTCATTCTTTTAAGCTAAGATCAAATGTTATACCAGCAAAAGCCTTTCCTGACCTTCCAAACACATTTTGACAGCATTCCGGACTTCATAATAATCAAAGGTCTTATAATTACTTGTTCAACATCTGTCTTCCCTGCTAAATGGTAAACAATATGAAGATGGTTATTGCAGCTTGTTTCCCAATATTCCCAATATCTAACACACTGCTCAGTACAGATTAAGTACTCAATGTTTGCTGAATTAACATATTCAAAATGCAGGGGAAGTCCAAAACCATGAGATACTTTACTAGCACAAGTAGCTAGAAAGTTCATACAAGTTTTGAGTTATATCCTACCCTTGGTCCTTCAAATGTTACTCCTTCAAATAGGTGCTCTTTGGCAATTATACTTTTAAAGTAAAGCAAAAAATCCCTTTAGATAACACATCTTAAAGCTTCACAAACCCAAGGTTAGAAATCACAAGTCTTAAACAATTGGAATCAGCTTTAAGTCATTGAGAACACACCTGAAATGCAATGAAAGGGACAGGAACTTGGATAAAGGCTCAATTTTACCACAGCAATATACATTATGAAAGGACCAATCCCAATTCCTACCACTGTCTAGGCTGTACTAGCAGCCTTATTTATCCTAACAGTAATGACTGCAGTGCTACAGTCATCTAAGTAGGCTATGATATCTGAAACATGCTTTATTAAAACTGAATAAAAGTCACAAGCATACACACTACATAACTATAAATAATTCTCTTTTAGGTTATAGCATAACACAGAGATGTTAAACCACTCCGTTGTATAACTGTAGCTAATGTAACATTGTGTCAACTCAGAAAAATTTTTTTAAAAAGGAGTGCTATTTAAACTCAAATCTTTTTTTTTACGTTTTCTGTTCACCTAATACTTATTGAGCGCTAATTACAAACCAGGCAGTGTCTAAAGAGTCTTAATATATATTCATTATTTCCCCATACAGATGAGGAAACGGGAGACATTGAGTTAAGTAATGTACCCAATATTATACAGCTGGTAAGTGGCAGAGGCAATATTCAAAGCCAGTCATTGTGACTCCGGAGTCTGTCCTCTAAATCACTACCACCACTGTTGCACGCTCTCGCTCCATCCACTGAAATAAGGCTTCTATCTGGACCACCTCACTTCAATAAAACTATTTTGCTAAGGTCACCAATGACTTCTACCTTTCCAAACTTAAGGACCATTTATCTGCCTCCACCTTTTTCATCCACTCTGCAGCATCCCATCCCAGTTGACAACTCGCCTCTCTTGCCATATATTTTTCGTTAGTAACATAAATCTCAGTCTTCTACCTCAGATGTGGGCCCTCCTTTCTTACCTATCAACATATTCTTACTAGGAAATCTCCCACAATTCTATGGTTTCAAATACTCTCTGCATGACTCTAACTTTCTCTAGTCCTGCCCAAGTTCTAGACTCAACCCAACCACCTCTTAAATATCTAACGTGGATGTGTAACAAACACCAATTACCTTTCCACCTCCCCTCAACCTGTTCTCTCCCAGCCTTCTCTATTATCATCCATCTAGCTGTTTAGGCTAACTTCTTAGTCATTATCCTTGAGGTCCCTTTCCCTCACCTCCCACGTCCAATCCATTAGCAAGTTCTATCAGATCTACTTATAAGACATATTTCGTTCTGTCTCCACTATCACTATAATATAAACGACCTACATTTCTGCCTACAATGCCCTTCAGAATAGTCTACTTTCATTCTTGCCCCCTTAATCTCCACAAAGCGAGCAGAATTAAAACAAAATCAAATCAGTCCCTGCCTGCTTTAAATTATCTAAGGTCTCACTGTATTTTAAATAAGATCCTAGCTCTTGACCATGGCCTCAAAGAACCAAAATAATGTGGCCCCTGCCTAATTCTCCAACCTCATGTTATTCCATTCTCTCCCCCATCACAATGTTCCTTGCAACCACAGTTACCTTCCTTCTCTTCCTGGAGCACACTGTAATCATCTGCCACAGGGCCTTTGCACTTGCTGTTCCTTCTGTAAGGAACAGTCTTTCTCCAGACTTTGACACAGATGGTTCCTTCTCCTCCTTAAGTGTTGCTCAGATGCTACCTCCTGTGAGAGACCTTCTAATCAGTCTTTTATATGACCCTCTATTATTACAACCACCACTGCTATTTTAATCTGAAGTTATCTTATTCCTTTAATACTCATCTATTACTGTGTTCTCAACTTTGGAATTTAAAAGCTCTGTCACCAAAGCCTCCCACAATATACAGCAAGCGCTTAATAAACTGATTAGATGAATGGATTTTCCCTTTTTCATTTTGTTTATTGTAAATCAACTAACTTTGATAAAGCACCTGGCCCAAAATATATTTTGTATGTATTAAAAGATAAATCCTTAAAACACTATTTTTTCCAGTATAAAACATTCCAGCACTCTGAACACCCCCTCCCCACAGTCCATCTACAGCATCCCACTTAAAACTGCCAAATATCCCATATGGATAAATAACATTTTCTTCCTCCTCTCCAAGCTAACAAACGTGTAAGTAGGAAAAAGGAATCTTACTGGGCACCTTAGCACCTGTTACATCTTCAATCAGTTAAGAGAGGTGCGGGTGAGCCAGATAGCACATGGGAAACGTGGCCTTTCTTTCCGGGACTGTATTTAGGTAAAACGTGAGTGGCTTACATTAGAACTGCCCTAATCCCTAATAAGGGCCATTCACTCCATTTAAAGAAACAAGGTAAAATAGTCTGGGCAAGAGGTAAGGCTCGCATTCAGTAAAAGAAAAGAAACCGATTTGGTGGCCCTCATCAAATGTGTGTGTAGGTTGGAGTCGGTCTACATATAACGGGAAAACAAGAAAAGAAGGTATCAGTTCAAGGACCAACTCAGCGGTAAGATAAAGATCAGCGCAGGCTCTCTGGAGTATCCTGAACCTGGACGCGAGGGTGGAAAAGAAAAAAAACACAAAACCCTGGGATCTCTGTTCACCGCTTCGGCCTCCATCACAGGCACTTCGGGAACTGTGCCCGCCTAGCTCCCACTTCCATCCCTGCAAGGAGATAGCCCCCGGATACTCACATGGGCTCGAGAGTCTTGCTGAGCCAGGACTTGAGTGCCTCGAAGTTTTCAATGATCATTTTAGAAACCATCCACAGCGGCCCGGAGGCCCGTCACACTCCTCCGCCCGCCCAGGTCGCTGCTGCTACAGCCGCCGCTGCCCCCGCCCCCTCCTCCGCGCGCCGCCCGCGTGGGCCGCGGTGGGAGGCGCCGGTGGCAGGTTCCCGCGAGCCCCGATCGGCGAACAGCTCTGCGGGTACCGTCGCAGGCCGCGAATCCACGGGGTGCCAGGAGCTCCCCGTCCCCGGACCCCGGCTGAGGCAGCAACGGTTTGCCCGGGCCCTCCCCCTTCCCTCCACCCGAGCAAATCTTCTTGGACCGGGAGGGCGACACACGCCTAGATCCGAGCTCTCACTCAGCCTTGGGATAAGGTGGTGTCGGCAACGCAGAACAGGCAAAAGTGAAGAAAGCGAAGACGAAGGGCAGCTCAATGGGAACAATTCGGGGGGTCTTCCCGGCTCCTAGCACCCCCAAGAAGATGGCTGCCGATAAATCTCGCGAGAATTGATGAAGTCTCGCGGTGACTCCCGGAGCCTGCTGGGAAGAGACGTAAGACCAGCCGAGAGCGCGCTGGTTGAGTGCGGTACTTCGATTTTTTGCTTATTTGCGTGGTTCGCGGCCTTTGTGCTTTTTTACGCCTTGGTCCGCGTACGGAATAAAGATTTCCTTTTTTACAAGAAGGGAAAGGCCGCTGACTCCAGAAACAGTGGGAGTCCCACTTCGTCCTATGTAACAGACGGCTATGGCGCATCAGTAGGAACGAACCTCCGGACTGGAGCGCTCCTTGAGAGCGTCTACACGTTGTGCGAGGACGCACGGCGGCCAGTGGGTTCCAGGTGTGCTGTACCGCCTCCTCCGTTTATCTCAGTGTCCTGCAATACCATATTTTGTGCTCTGTGGTGTGGACAAGATTGGGAAGCACAGGCTGGTGTAATCTAACCCTCTGAGACTTCAGAGGATTAGTGTCTTGTCCAAAATTAGTCGACTTGATCGCAGAGAGGTAATGATCTAGGGATGCCCCCAAAGAAAGGTGAGATAACCTTGACGGTTCTGAAATAGTTTTCAACCAGCTGAAACTTAGGACTTTTCCCCAGCTAAAGATAAGAACAGTGTGTTTTTAATTCTCTTCACTTAGAGCCGATTCAGCCACAGATAGGAAATTAAATAGTATCAAAAGAGCCTTCATATCAGCGTCCTAAATAAACTTCCCTTCTGGGGAAGTTTGAATCATGTCTGTGTTGTTTTATTTGCTATTATTTACTATGGTTAAGGTACTAGGTGGGGTTTTGCAAAAGGTCTAGTGCCTGTAAACTATAATGAAATGAAAATAATTAGCAACATAAAGACGTTTAGAGTAAGTAGACCAATAAAAAGCTCTCGTGGTAGGCAATGGTAGACGAAATTGTCCTTAAGAACTCTTGAGTTTATAATTTGCTAGACTGAAGTGTCCTTAAGCAATAAGTGAGAAAGATTATCAAGTAAGAAAAGCTAGACATTTGTTTTAAAATACAGCATGTAGAGTAGAATGAAATTAGAATTCAGTGTGTTGATTAACCAGGGTGTTGATTAAAGTGATTTAGCTAAGTGAAATAAGTTAGAAGCAAGAGGACAAATACCATACAATTCCACTTATGAGGTACCTAGAGTAGCCAAACTCTTAGAGGCAGAAAGTAAAATGCTTGGGTGCCAGTGGTGGGAGAGCAGGGGAGGATGGAGAAAGAGTTTTATTTGGGAGGTTGAAAAGTTTCTGGAGATGAGCAGTGTTGATGGTTGCATGGTTAATGCAAGTGAATTGTACACTTAAAATGGTTAAAATAGTAAATTTTCTGTATATTTTACAACAATAAAAGTGATATTTTAATGTTGCTGTGGGAAAAGTAAAATCCTAATTGTTTAGCCTATTTATTTAATAAACTTGTCTCAGGCTGAGTTTTCAACTTCATCACCAACTGTTCCTTAACTGGCCCTCTGCTCCAGCCTTCCAAAGCTAACCATCGTTTTTCTACCAAATACTATATACTCGGGTAAACTGATTTGCTCACCCTCCACTTCTCCAAACATTTATCTACATCCATAAGGAACGCCTCCACTTCTTTCTCTGGCTGCTCAAACCTTACCCATTCTCTCCTAATACCACTGCTACTGTGTATTTGAAGTCTTCTTTGATTTTTCCTAAACAATAGCAATAGCCTTTTAATCTCTCTGCATCTTAGGCTGCCCCCATTATCTGTTCATCTTCAGTTGCCTTTATCATCATTGACTTTAATAGTCATTGTAAAACTTGCATGTAATCATGTCACTTCCCTGCTTACAATCTTCATCAACTCCCACATCGTCTTCAGGATAAAAGTCAAATTCTTCCAACATTCTATAAAAGGCCTCTCATAATCAAACCCCTACCTATTTGCCTTAGAAAGTTCTTCCACTGCCTTTCAGCCTTTGCTTCAGCCATCTCAAGCTATTCCATGTTCCTTGGAAGAGGTGTGTTCTCACACTAAATGGGGCTATTGCAGAAAGTTTTTTCTTCCATTTCACTTGATGAAATCCTATTCATCATAATTCAGTGCATGCAGCCTCACCTTTGGAAAGCCATCCCTGACCTCCCTGCTCTAAACCAAGAGTCACTCTGAGGTTTTCTCCCATCAGCCTATGCTTGCCTCTGTTATAGCACTCTTGCTTTATTTTTGCAAGTATCTGATCATCTGTCCCTTAGTAACTATAGTTTTGAAGCTCCTGCTCCAGCACAGCCCCTGATATATTCAGTCAGCTCTCAATTTTTTTAATGATTCAGTGAAACTCTGCCATTTCCATGAAATCTTCCCTGACAATGAAATTGACAGCGACCTCTTCCTCCTCTAAATCTATTCTAAGTGCTTGTTATTACTCCACATTTAGTCATCAGTGCTTTGTAGCATGCTTCTGTTTCTTAACCATTAACATTTATCGCTTCTCACTTCAGTACTTCATCTTTGGCTTTGCCTTCAAAAGTGATAATTAGCTAGTGTGATCATCAATGCTGCTAAGAAAAGACTAAAACAACCTCCGTAGCATACTTTCTGCATTCAGTAACAAACATTTCAGAATGTTCAATATTAGGTTACCTACTTAACATTTTCCAATACACCATGCTCTTCCAAAGCCCTGTGACTTTGTTAGTGATGTTCCTTTTGCCTGGAATGACTTTCCTCACTTCTCAAAAACCAGCTTCTCACTGATGCCTAGGCGAAGATAGTTGCCTCTTGGTTCCTACCTGTAGGATATGAGTTAAAACATCTTATTTAGTTTTCTCCTGTGTCTCAACTAGATTACGAACTCTTTAAGGACTAGGACTTAAGCTTATTCATCCTTGTACTTCCTACACTTAGCAGTGTCTGGAACTAAAAAATGTTTACTTGCTTAATTTTAAATAGGAAGGAAGTGGAGGCAGGGGAAATATTTTGGACAGGTGAGTCATAATGATACCTCCTAATAGACTTTTATCTCCTCGTGGCTTACTTAGCTGCCCTGATCCTAGGAAGATTCTCTGTAGTGTAGTTAACTCCTTCTTAGGTTCTTCCAGTTCTCTCTCCTAGCTGGTGGATATAATCTTACTACTCTCAGTGGTGCCTTTGGGCTCTTGTTTAAAAACTTAGCCTGCATTTTGACATCACAAAGATATTCTATGTGTTCTATTTTCTTAATAGTTCATTACTCTCCAGAGAATCACATTTAGATCTTTATTCTTTCTGGAATGCATTCCTTTATTTGGTGTAAGGTGGGGAACTAGCCTATTTTTTCTCCAGATGGCAAGCCAATTTTTCTCTGAAATTCTACACAGTGGTCTACCCTTTCTCATTGGTTTTTGATGCCACTTTTATTATATATCGTATTTCCATTTATATATGGCTCTGGTTCTGAACTCTTCAGTTGGTCTCTTTGTCTATGACTACACCTGTCATAAAGAATAAAACCTGTTGTTTTTATTTACCAAAACAAAAAAACCTGTTGTTTTTATTTACCAACATCTTACAGACTATCTTAGTACCTAATAGGGCAAATCCCTCCTTTATGCTCTTTTTTTTTTTTTTTTTCAAATTTTACTTAACGTAAACCTTTGTTTTTCCAAATACTTCTTAGAACAGGATTGTTGAGCTTGTAAAATAAAAATCCTTTATTGAATTTATAGATTAATTTGGGTTGAATTGGCATCCTATAATGTGCAGTAGTCACAGTTGCGCTTCTCAGGTCTGCCTTCAAGAAATGACTCACTGCCCAACTGAAGGCATGTAGTTAGCTGACAGCCTCCAGCTGTTAACTCCTTCTAGGTTCACCTGAGCTTTCAAGCTGAAGGTACACTATTGTCAGGGCAGCCTCTTTCCCCCATGCCCGTCCTCAGCCAAAGACAGAGTCAGACATAGTATAAGGACATACTCAACATTGGTGATAGAGGCTCTGTCAGATCTTGCATGGCAGTCTGATGGCTCCCCTTGCCCAGTCCTACTTCCTCTCTTTCCCTTTCACAAGTGCTACTCTGCAGTAAACCTTTTGCACTTCTAACTCAACATCTCCCCAGAGAATCCAGCTTACGACACAAATTCAGTCATCTGATTCATTCTGTTTTTATGAATTAAAGTCATAGTTAATAACAAAATCTAACCATACCTTCTGGCCCAATTACTTCTTTGAAACCATCCCTACCCAACTCAATTTAATAAGATCTCTCCCAAGACATACATTCTACGACTTTCTCTGGCCATCATTGATTTAGTACCTATTGTTTTATTTTTTGGTGTACGGATACTTTATCCTCCAACTAATGCTCTGAATTTAATTCCCTGTGGCCTCCTTGAGTACTTTGTTTCATCAATTACTTCCTAATCTGTTTTCAACCCTTGCACTCTTGGGCCTTTCCAATGCATTGTTGAAGCAATGTTTCCTGAAGGTCTCCTCTGTTTTAAACATACCACTACTTGCTGAAAATACAGTGGTGGACAAAAAAAGACACTATATCTGCCCTAAGGGGCTTATAGGCTCATAAGGAAGGCAGACTTCTAACAAATAATCATATAGGAGAAAACTTACAAAATATATTATGTATTATAAAGAGGGAAATATGAACCATTTTAACAGTTTAGACTAGAAATGCTCAAGCATGGTTTCTCTAAGGATATGATATTTAAATGGTTAAGAAAAGGGAATAATGAGTACAAGTTAGCCATGTGAAGCAAAACAGAGACAAGAACATTTCTGGCCTACATAATAGCTTGTGGGATGTTCCTGAGGTAAGGAAGGGCCAGGATCTTAAAGGTCAGAGAGGTGAGAGTATGTCAAGTCAGGAGGAAACATAGCTACAGGCCAAATTAGGTAAACAAGGGACATGTTAAGATTTTTGAACAAGATTTTATTTAAAATATTATGTGCAGGGGCACCTGGGTGGCTCAGTTGGTTAAGTGTCTGCCTTGGGCTCAGGTCATGATCCTGGGGTTCCTTCTGGGATTGAGCCCATGTTGGGCTCCCTGCTCAGCAGGGAGCCTGCTTCTCCTTCTCCCTCTGCTACTCCCCCTGCTTGTGTGCTCATGCCCTCGCTTTCTCTGTCAAATATATAAATAAAATCTTTAAAAAAATAATAAAAATATAATGTGCAGCCATTGATAGGTTTTCAGTGTGGCGAGTTGAATTAAAAACATGAGCATACACACTTCTTAGAAAGCTTAATTAAATTTGGGAGTTTTTAAGTAAAAACAAAAAGGTGGCAAATCACCTTTAACATAAAAATGCTAGGATTTTTATCTCCCTAGCAGTAGAATCAAGATCATGTTAATAAAAGGAATATAGTTTTTTCATCTGAGACTAAAAACCAATAACTTGGGAAGAGAAATAATGCCTTGCTGTGGTGAGGTATGTCTTTAGGTAATTCAAGAGGAAACCCATCAGCAATTGCTAATAGTGTGAACTAGGATCAGAGGACATACTATGATTTTCCCCTTAATAAGATCAGAGTACTTCTGGTTGCAATAAAAGAATTTGAAGGACAATCACCAATTCTTTAGTGGGCACTCCATTTATACCCTTAATTGGTTATAATGACTCCTATAGCAGTACTTTAATGGAAGGGATCTAAAACCTAGCAGAACAGTACAGAGTAAGAGGACTAGGAGTTGTGCTATTAATACACTGAGCTTTTTATTTTATTCCACATAAGGAGAGGAAAAGTTCTTCCATTTTGGGGAAGCACTGTCCAATAAAAATATAATAGGAGCCACATATGTAATTTTACATTTTCTAGTGGCCATATTTTTTAAAAGTTAAAAGAAAGGTGAAATTACTTTTGATGTATTTTGTTTTGCTCATAGTAACTAAAATACTGTCTTTTCAGTGTGTAATTAATATAAAATTTATTGAGATATTTCACTTTTTTCTGGTTACTAAGTCTTTGATAGCCAGTGTGTATTTTACCCTTGTAGCCATCTCAATTTAAGCACGCCACATCACAAGTGCTCAATAGCTACACATTGCTACTGGCTATGGTATCGGACAGCGCAGCTTTAAACCTTTAGAGAGTGTCTCATGTGGGTATTTAACTGTGGCTGATGTTTGTTGTTTCAGTCATTGGTCATTTTCCTCTGCTCAGGTACTGGCCTTCAATAAAATTGGGCTTGAATTTCAAAAGCCCTAATTAAGGTTCTACATCATTACTTTTGTAATAGATATTTTTGTCCTAAGGCTATTAAGGAAACAAGAACTAAATGTAAAGGTGAACTTTCTTCAAAAGATGGTTCATTCCTCCCCTCACTTCTTACTAGCCAGAGAATGAGAGGGGAAGGGACGAAAGGGTATAGCCAGTTTTCTTCTGATTCTTGGCTTGAAGGACAGAGATAGCTCCACAATAACTATTTGTTGGGAAAAAAGCAATGAAAGGAAATGATATGGCAGAGTCCCCACAGAGGCTCTCTGGGGATCATATGCATATAAGCTTGTAAATACCTACTTCTCATGGAATTCCAAAGTAAAGTTTGTCCATCTGCTTTGCTTTCTCTTCGGGTGTGTTTTTGTTTTTGTTTTGAGGCATTAATAGCTAATGGAATGTTATTTGTATCATGAAAGATGAAGGGAACCCCAGGAATCTTGACTCTGAGCCTAAGCTGTGAGACTCTTACCCAGGTTATGTCTTGTTTGCCAGTGTTCATTCATTCAACAAATAATATTATATTGAGAGCCTACTGTGTGCTATGAACTTCTCTAGGTTCTGAAAATACAGATGTAAACAAGACAGGCAAGGTCCCTGCCTTAATAGATTTTTTAAAAGTTTTTTTTATTGGGCGCCTGGGTGGCTCAGTCGTTAAGCGTGTGCATTCGGCTCAGGTCATGATCCCAGGGTCCTGGGATCCAGCCCCACATCAGGCTCCCTGCTCCGCAGGAAGCCTGCCTTCTCCCTCTCCCATTCCCCCTGCTTGTGTTCCCTCTCTCGCTCTCTTTCTGTCAAATAAATAAATAAATAAAATCTTAAAAAAAAAAAGTTTTTTTTATTTTGGAAAAATTTAAACATATACAAACACAGAAAAGAGTATAATCTTCCCTATCATCCAGTTTCAACAGTTATCGCCTCATGATCAATCTTATTTCATTGATATTCCATACTCTCCTCTTACTCCATTTCAAATTATTTTGACAACATAAACATCACGTCATTTCCCTGACAGAGGGTTTTAATAATATTACAGAATTTTTTCCTCTGGATATGGAGATTTATACCTGTCATCATCTATGGCAGTTTGTACAAGGGACTTTGTAAATGTGTGCGTATGTGAATATGAACATGTAATGTGTGTGTATATATATATAAACATATATATGCATATATCTCTTCAACCACCATCCAATTAATCATTAATATTTATTGAGTCTTCCTCATAAGTACACCTAGAATCAACTCATTGTCATTCAGCCCAGGCTATACACTGCAGCCAAAGAAATCCATAAAATCCCATGCTAATCATGTCACAATTTAAAATCCTTTATTGGGGTGCCTGAGTGGCTCAGTCATTAAGCGTCTGCCTTCGGCTCAGGTCATGATCCCGGGGTCCTGGGACTGAGCCCCGCATCGGGCTCCCTGCTTGGTGGGAAGCCTGCTTCTCCCTCTCCCACTGCCCCTGCTGTGTTCCCTCTCTTGCTGTGTCTCTCTCTGTCAAATAAATAAAATCTTTAAAAAATAATAATAAAATAATAAAAATCCTTTATTGACTCCCCATTTACCAGGCTGAAGTACAAATTTATTCATGATAATATCTAATTGAAATTTAGTGTGTTTTATGGTATTTAGTGTGTTTATGGCACCGTGCTAAGTGCTTTATATATATATTATGTTAATCCTCACAATTTAGCATTCCCATTTTATAGCTGAGGAAATTAAAGCCTTGAGTTGTCTAAGTACATTCAGGGAGTACTCAAGCATGGTAGAGCTTGAACTCAGATCACTCAACAACAACGACCACATCTTTAACCACATTTTACTAAATCTTTTATTAATTGGTGTCTGTCTAGCTCTCCAACTTCATCTCACTTCTTCACCTTTCACACTCTATGGTGCTGCCATACCGAAGTATTGGTATAATTCCCCAAATAAACAATACTCTATTGAGCAGTAAGCTAACTGGTATATGCTGAAGAAAACATAAAAATAGGGGATGCCTGGGTGGCTCAGTTGGTTAAGTGTCTGCCTTCAGCTCAGGTAATCCTATGTTGGGCTCCTTGCTCAGCAGAGAGCCTGCTTCTCCCTCTGCCTGCCACTCCCCCTGCTTGTGTGCTTACTCTCTCTCTCTCTCTCTCTGACAAATAAATAAAATCTTAAAAAAAAAAATCAAAACAGGAACATGGATATATTTTTTAGAGAATTTGGGAATTTCTTTTAAAGTATCTAACTGAACATGGTAAGAAAAACCAGAAAGAAGGAATTTCCTACATGTATTTTGTCATTAGCATTATTTTGAATTTGACTTTCAAATGGAACAGCATTATAATATTTTTGACGCCTTAGGCCTGTAAAATCCTCAATCTATTCCTAGCTGCCCTTTATTCTGTTCCAAAACACACTGTCCTTTATCCTCTTCTTTGCACAAGCAGCCCCTGCTGTTTAGAACATTGACCACGCCCAACCCTATTCTGTACTTAACTCTTAATCACACTTTAGGATTTATCTTAAAAATCACTTCCTCAAGGAAGTCTTTTCTGACTGGGCTGAGTGTTCACAGTGTGCATCCCTATTATAATTATATCAGCCTGTATTGGTAATAGTTGTCTATCTACCACATTAAAAGATCATGTTCCTTGAAAGCAAAAGCTTTCTTCCATTCACTTGTTTTATTCCCAGTACCTAACATATAATAGATAGTCTTTTCTTTTTTCAAATTTAGGTTTATTAGCTGGCTGCTACAAGGGAGAATGTACACCATGGAGAGTTCAACATTTCAACAGGTGGCCAATTACAAAAGAATACCTATATAGACTTTGTAGAATCGGAATTAGTTATAGGATGGCCTTGGCAGAGATTGCTCCGAATTTATAAACTAGGAAGTTGCTGGAACGATCAGTGGTTTTATCTTTAGGACACATGACTTTTTGTGGAGTTATTGTTAGGTTGCTCTGTCTGTGTGGTCTTATTCAGAATACCATAGGTCTGATGAATTGATGTTCAGAGCATGAAAATAATTTGTCTTGTGTGCCATGGTTTTTTGTACAGTTTTTCTATTTTGTGAGTGACAATATGGTTTTGCAAGTTGTGGTTTTTGTTTCAACTTTCAGTTCCCTTTTCACATCCTAGTTGCCAGCTAAACCAGTTTTCCCTTTATCCAAAGAATAATGACAAAGCTCCTGTCCTCTCAAGGAGTTCCCAGTCTAGGCTATTATAATATAATTTGATATAATAAGATATAAATAAAGCATTATGAGTTCAGAAGAAACAACCAACTTTTTTTTAACTACCATTTTGTTGAAATCCTGCCATATGCAAGGCTCTACATATGATAATGTACTAGGCAAATTACATACATTATTTTATTTAATCCTCAAAAATCCTATGAAATTGATATTGTTTTTCTTATCCTCCTTTTAAAGTCAAGAAATTGAGATGCAAAATGGTTAAATAACCCACTCAGGGTCAACTAGCTAAGAAATGATAGATCTAGGACTTTATTAGGCAAATATTTGCTGGGTACTATTCTAGGTGCTTTATCTAATCTCTAAAACAGACCTTTGATGTAGCTACCACTCTTTATCTTGTTTCACTGTTGAGGAAACTGGTTATGGGGAAGTAAAGTAACTCATCTAAGATCACAGAGCTTGTGACCACATTGTAGAGGCAGGATTCAGACCTATGCCACCTGGCCCCATGGTCCACCACCTTGTCTGCTGCTTTCCTTGAACCCTATTCTTGCGCTCTCACATCTTTTTACTTAACCACTGTGCTGATGTGCCCCATTGGCAGAGAAGAAGCTTTACAAAGGGGTTGAATGTGAGCTGGGGCATGGCAGTTAAGTAGGATATTTCTGGATGGATCAGAGAGAGGAGGCTGTGCCATTCTATTCAGGGGGAGTAGTCCATCCAGAGCCCTGGGAGCAGGGAAAGGCTCTGCTTGTTCAGGAAATGGTGAGGTTTGAGGAATTCTGAGTGCCTTGGACAGGGAGTTGTGGCAGGTGATAGAGCTGGACACGTGTATTGGGACCAGATTAGAACTTCACAATTGCCCCTCACGTTTAACCAAAAGGATGCCCCTCTTAATACTGCACTTGTCTCTGATTGGCCATTCTGGTCTAATGCATCCCCAAAGGAAAGAGATTTGTCACCACGAAAGATACTCATGCTGGAGGCAGCTTCAAAAGAAAAGTTCCAGGAATGTGTTAAGCAAAGAGACCTTTAGGGAAAAAATGCTGCTTAGAGATACTCTTAAGGCAATTGCTTTGTAGAGCATAAGGTGCATTTCATTGTCTATGTCCTTGTAAATTAAAGAAGAAATATGTCATCATTTTCCACCAATCCAGGGTCCTGAAGAGCGTATTTTGTTTATGGAGTTCTGGGAGCTGACATGCATTTACTCATCACATGAATCCCATAATGTACATACTATTCATGTCCGCAGTGTAGAGATGAGGAGACTGAGGCTGAGAGGAAAGACTCAGGGGATTTGGGCACATTGCACAGTGGGAGGTGGGAGAGCCGACATTTCAAGCCGATTTGCCTGATTTCCGAGCCTGTTCTGCCAATGGCCTCAAGGAGTCTGAGACCTTTTAGCTTGTGGAAGTGCAGAACATCCCAAACAGAGCAGGTAGTCAAATGTCTGGAGAACAAGTAGTCAGGAGATAAAGGGAAGTGCTGGGGCCAAGAGGAGGGAACGTGGAGCTTCATGTACCCCCACCCCTTTCCGTATCAGACCCCCTCCCCCCCTGTTTGCATGCATCACTGGGAAATCTAATAGCATCACTTCTATCACATCCTATTCTTTAGAGTTACCATACAGCCCACATTTGGGGTGAGGGGGGAAGAATTAGTCCTCATCTTTAGAAAGGAGGTGCATCAAGGAATTTGTGGGCATGTTTTAAAACCACAGCACTACCGTTGAGGCTGCGTGAGTAGTACAACACTGATTCCTCCAGGAGCATCAGGAGAGAATTGACTGCTTGCCTGTCAATACTAACTTTGAGTATAGAGACTGGTGGTGTGCAGGTTAATGTTTAGTAACTGGCTTTCTAGAAAATAAAGTGTATGGATACATATGTATGTATGTAAGTTTTACTGATACAAAGGATATGTAGCACACAAATAATAAAATATACAATACTCTTTATTATAAATTCCCTACAACAAATTGGTTCTGACAAAATGTTTTAGCTGATTTTTACCAAATGCTTGTATCTATAACATTTTCTGCATCACTTTTTTATATCTAGATAATCAACAAAATAATAAATCAACTCCAGCTCTGTAGCAATTGCCAATTTCCATGGTATAAATACTCCCAAACTAACCAATTTCAGGTTATCAACATGATATCATCGAATGCAGAGTTGGAAAGAGATTCACAGTAACACATCTTTGTACACTATTTCCCCCATACAAATACAATAGATATAAATAACCTGAGGGGCACAAATAATAATAAAATAGAGTAGAATAATTAGGAAGTGATAAGTTTGTAGTATTTATTGCCTTTTAAAATATAATTGATGTAATTTTAAGTTTAGATAGTTTTTAATAAAAGTTGTTCAAACAACTAGCTTGGAAAATTCTTGTAAATAAGCTCTTACAGGCTGCTAACAGGGGGCTCCAGCACACCATTGACTGGAAATACCTTTACCTTCCACCACATGGGAATTCCCCATATTTCAGCAACCAGAATTGAACACATGAAACAAGAAGCACCAGTAGTTTGAGAGAGTAATAGAACAAACAAGAGGAAAATGGAACTGATAAAAAAAAGAGGGATAAAAACCTGAATTGTTTTTTTAAAAGGCATCCTTAAAGAGATTTAAATTCAACACACAAAAAATAAAGAATTTAGTGGATAAAGAGAAGGATCAGATGGTCACCAATGAGACGCTAATCAATGATCTGGAAGATAAAAATAGAAATCATAAAAAGAAGAGTTACTTGTAATTTTGCAAAGCACATCACAGATTGTGCTGTCATGACAAAAAACTATAGATACTCAGAATTGTGTAAATTATTGCTTAACTATGCAAATATTTTACATTCCTCTTTGCTTCAAAATATGCATATGATATTTTTAATCAATGAAATATGAATATACTAACACAACAGTAACATGATTATTGAAATTTGAAAGCCATAATAAATTAAAAAGCTAAAATACCCCTGTACATATTGTGCATGTAGAAATTTTTTTTTTTCTATACAACCCACTTTTGTGGTACCATATTTAGGGATGTATTAAATGGAACAGGCACATACTGAATAAACTTTAACATTTATATAGAAATGTTCATCTTACTTGCTAATATTAGTGGCATATTAGCAGAACTTAACATATGTAAGATTATGGAAAACACACAGTTTAAAACTACTCTCTTTAATATTGGCAAATGAATTAATGGCATTAACCATGTGCCAGTTTGTTTCTAAATAAAACCAAAATACACTCTGATATGCTACTACAGAGCCGGCAGAGGGAGCTCAAACATTTTTTGCTTTGTTTTTTAACTTACTACCGAAAATTATTTTTTCTTTTAAGAGGTGCTGGATTCTGAAAAATATGTAGTTATTATTTAAATAATAAACTGTATTAGTAAAAAATCCTTCAGTTAAAAATATGTTTACAAAGAAGTTATCAATATCACTTATTTTATTTAGAAATGGCAGGCAATTGAAATTTCATTCTTTCCATTTATTGTTTCCAATAGCCTGTGCTTCCAATTTTTTTTTTTTACCAAGAGTTCTAGTTCTGGTAAGGGGGACCAAACTATAATGAAAACTTTTCGGTTGTCAACATTAAACATGATAGGTAAAATATGACACATTTTAAGTTTAATTCTTGCATATGTAATAAACATATTCCCATTCACTCAGTTCTCAGTCCCTCCACATACATAAACACCATTCATTATTATTTTCTTAAGTATCCTTCCAGAGTTTATTTATAAATACACAGGTGTATATGAATATAAAGTCTCATTCTAATCCACTTTTTCCTATGCAATAAGCATATCATACAGCCTACTATGTATCTTAGTTTTATCACTAATATATCTTGGAAATCTTTCTATAAGTCTATTACAGAGAACTTACTCGTTTTTTTTTTTAAACATTTGTATAGTGAGTGGATAGCAAGTGCATTTTAAGAATATATCATAATTTATTTACATGTTCCCATTTGATGAACTTTTGAGTTGTTTCTGATCTTTTTCTCTTGCAAATAATTCTTGAATAATAACCTTATATACATGTGCCATGTTGTATATGTAATGAGTATATCTAAAGGATAAAGTCCCAAAAGTGGGAATGCTAGGTAAAAAGACATATGAGTTTATAAAATTAATGGATATTGCCAAATTACCATATATGAAGGTTTTACCAATTTATATTCCCTCAGGAATAGTGTAGCTATTTCATCACAATATTGCCAACTGAATGTTACCAAACTCCTGAATTTTATCAGTCTGATAGGTGACATGTATCTACATATAATGTACATTTCTCTTACTATGAGTGAGTTAGTTGAACATCAGTGACAGAGCCATTTGTATTTCTTTTTCATGAACTTACTGTTCATAATCATTTGCTCATTTTTCTGTTGGGTTGTTGGTCCTTATTAAATTGCAGTGTCTCCTTATTAAGGTGATTAGCCCTTTGTGCTATGTGTTGCCACTTTGTTGTCTTTTGACTTATGGTATGTATTTAGCATGCAGAAATTTTCATATCTACATAGTCAAATTTATCAGTCTTGTTTACAGCCTTTTAGATTTTGAGTCACATTTAGAAAATTCCCAGGTTATAAAGAATTCTCCCATGTTTTCATCTAGTACTTTTATGGTTTCTTTCATTGATTTTTAGATTTGAACTTTATTCTGAAGTACAGTGTGAATTATGAACCCAACTTCATTTTTCCAAATGGGTACCAAAATATCCCAAGACCACCAATATAGTATAATATTCCAATGACTTCACTGAAAAACTATGGCAACTAATAAATGAACTCAGTAAAGTTGCAGGATACAAAATCGACATACAAAAACTCATTGCATTTATTTTTTTTTTCTTTTTTTTTTTTTTAAAGATTTTATTTATTTATTCATGAGAGACAGAGAGAGAGAAAGAGAGGCAGAGGGAGAAGCAGGCTCCCAAGGAGCAGGGAGCCCGATGCGGGACTCGATCCCAGGACCCTGGGATCATGACCTGAGCCGAAGGCAGACGCTTAACCATCTGAGCCACCCAGGCGCCCTCATTGCATTTCTATACACTAACAACAAACTATCTGAAAAAGAAATAAAACAGTCCCATTTACAATAGTACCAAAAATAATAAAATACTTAGGAATAAATTTAATCAAGGAAGGTAAAGATCCATACACTGAAAACTATAAGACATTGACAAAAAAAATTGAAGAAGACACACATAAATGGAATGATATCCCAGTTTTATGAATTGAAAAAGTTAATATTGTTAAAATGTCCATACTACCCTAAGCCATCTATAGATTCAGTGCAAGACTTATCAAAATTCCAATAGCGTTTTTCACAGAAATAGAAAAAACGAGCCTAAAATTTGTATGGAATCACAACAGACCCTGAATAGCCAAAACAATCTTGAGAAAGAACAAAGCTGGAGGCATCACACTTCCTGATTTCAAACTATCTTACAAAGTTATAGTAATCAAAACAGTATGGTACTAATGTAAAATCAGATATATAGACCAATGGAACAGAATTAAGAACCCAGAAATAAACTCATACATATATGGTCAACCATATATGTAATATATAAATTATATAAAAAAAATAAGTTTTATTTCCTTTTCTTGTCTTATTGCATTGGTTAGGACTTAATGGTATGATATTGAAAATATCAACAATTTGACAAGGGAGCCAAGAATCAATGAGAAAAGGATAGTCTGTTCAATAAATGGTGTTGGGAAAACTGAATATTCACATGCAAAACAATGAATGGAATGTTTTGTGTCAAACAATGACTCCTATGTTTTGTTTTGTTTTGTTTTTGAGGTGTAAGTGAATTTTTTTGGACCCCTATCTTAAACCTTTCACAAAAACTAACCTGAAGTAGATTAAGGACTTCAACATAAAACCCAAAACTGTAAAACCCCTAAAAGAAAACATAGGGAAAAAGCTCCTTGACATTGATCTTAGGAAAAATTTTTTGGATACCACACCAAAAGCAAAATCAACAAGTAAGACTACATCAACTAAGAAGCTCTTGTTAGCAAAAGAAATGATCAATAAAATGAAAAGGCAACCTGTAGAATGGAGAAAATATTTGCAAATCATTATCTGATAAGGGGTTAAATATGTAAGAAACTCAGATAATTCAATAGCAAAAAATATCAAAAATCTCATTAAAAAATGGGCAGAGGATCTGAATAGACATTTTTCCAAAGAAGACATAGATAGCTAACAGGCACATGAAAAGATGTTTAACATCACAAATTAGGGAAATATAAATCAAAATCACAATGAGATATTACTTCACACCTGTTAGAATGTCTATTATCAAAAAGGTAAGAAGTAACAAGTGTTGGTGAGGATGTGGTTAAAAGGGGACCTTTGTGCACACGTGGTGGGAATGTAAATTGGTGCAGCCACTATGGAAAACAGAATGGAGGTTTCTCAAAAGAGTAAAATTAGAACTGCCCTTTGATGCTGCAATTCTACTTCTACATATTTATTCAAAGAAAACGAAAACACTAATTTGAATAGATATGCATCCGCATGTTTATGGCAGCGTAATATGCAATAGCCAAGACATGGAAACAGCCCAAGTGTCCACTGATGGATGAATAGATTTTAAAAATGTACACACACATACACACAATGGAATATTATTCAGCCACAAAAAACAATGAAATCTTACCATTTGCAATAACATGCATGGACCCTGAGGGCATTATGCTAAGTGAAATTGGTGAGAGAAAGTTAAATACCATATACTCTCACTTATATATGGAATCTTAAAAAAAAAAAAGCTCATAGATACAGAGAACATATTGATGGTTGCCAGAGAACATGGCAGGGGGCACCATGGGTGAACTGGGTCAAAAGTACAAACTTCCGGCTATAAAGTAAATTAGTCATGAGGACATAATGTACAGAATGATGAATATAGTTACTATCGTATTGAATTTTTGAGAGTTGCTAAGAAAGTGGATCTTTAGATTCTCATCAAAAGAAAAACAAGTTTTATAACTATGTATGATGACAGACTTGGGTAGACTTACTGCAGTGATCATTTCACATTATATACAAATATTGAATCATTGTGTTGTACACCTAAAACTATTATATGTCAGTCATAATTCAATTTTAAAAAAAGAAAAATCAGTTGACTATATTCATAGTCTATTTCTGGGCTTTCTGTTCTGTTCTATTTGTCTATTTGTCTACTCTTTGACCAGTACCGCACTGTCTTAATTACAGTAGCTTTATAGTAAATCTTGAAGTCAGATAGCATCAGCTCTTCAACTTTGTTCTTTTCCTTCAATGTTGAGTTGGTTATTCTGGGGCTCTTTCTCATATAAACTTTAGAGTCCATAAAATAACTTGCAGGAATTTTGTTTGGGGTTATACTGTATCTATAGATCAAATTGGGAAGAACTGACATCTTGATGACATTGAGTCTTCCTATCTATGAACATTGAATATCTCTCCATTGATTTCATCTTTATATCTTTCCTCACAGTTTGGAGTTTTCTTCATATAGCTCTTGGACATATTTCATTAGACTTGTAGTATTTCACTGGAGGGGCTGCTAACTTAATGTGGAAAATGTGTTTTTAATTTCAAATTCCACTTGTTCATTGCTGGTATGTAGGAAAGCAATTGATTTTTATATCAAGTTTGTAGTCTGCAACCTTTCCATAATTGCTTATTAGTTCCAGGAGGGGTTTTTTTGGTCAATTTTGGGGGATTTTCTACATAAATCATGTCATCAATGAACAAAGACAGTTTTATTTCTTCCTTCCCAATCTGTATAAGTTTTATTTCCTTTTCTTGTCTTATTGCATCGGTTAGGACTTAATGGTATGATATTGAAAAGCAGTGGTGCAGGAGACATCCTTGCCCAGTACCTGATCTTAGCAGGAAAACTTCAACTTTCTTGCTATTAAGTATGACATTAGCTGTAGGGCTTTTGTAGATGTTCTTTATCACATTGAAGAGGTTCTCTTTCTATTCCTAGTTGGCTAAGAGTGGTATTTTGTTTTGTTCTTGTTGTTGTTGTTGTTGTTTAAAGGCAGTTAACATCACTGGACTTACACTGTCTTACGTATGGAAGGCAGCAGCTGAAATCTCTGTTCAGATCTTTTGGCTTCTCTGGGTTACTTTAAATCTGCCCTGAGCAAGTTAGAGTTCAGGCTTTAACTAAAATTTGAGCAGAGTATTTGGAACTCTCCTCTCTGGACCTCTCTTATATATTTTCCCTTTTTCTTCCTGACTATAGTGGTCACCCCAAACTCTGCTTTGTTTCTTAGTTCTTGAAGCCAGAATGGCTGTGGGTTTCTCTCCAAGTTTTAGCTCCTTCTCTGGAGCCTGCCCTCAGGATAGAAATGACATATAAATATCTTCACCTGTTGCCGCTTCCTTCAAGTGTTGATGTCCCTCCAGCTTCTGCCTAATTTTGGTCACTCCAGTTCATTTAGTTGTTTTCTAAGGAATTTTTAAAATCATGATATAAATGTGAATGATTACTCTAATGCCAGTGCAGAGAATTGGGTTTAGTAACAAAGGTTGGATGCAAGAAATCCAAGTAACAAACTGACCATGACTTCAAATGGAATAATGAGCCTAAGAATAGAGAAGGCAAAAAATTAGGAACGTCTACAAGCTCCCGTGACTCTGAACTTCCACATTTGACCCATCTAGAATTTCCTTTATTGTGTAGAGATGATCAGAAAAGGGATTGAGGTAGTAGCAACCAGAATTACTGTTTGTCACCTAAAATTCATAAATGAGGTAAGTTAATGATAGCTTGAAGCAAAAATATTCGTTCTGTATCTCCTCAGTTTCCATTCACAGAAAATAAATCCAAGAATTTCATGAAGTACCACTGGTATTTGACTGCAGATGTATCATATTACATGGGAATTTTGTCAGCTACTAGCAATAGAAACCTGACTGCTATGGCTTAAACACCTAAGAGTTTATTGTTTTACATAAAAGAAGTTCAAATGTGGGCTCTCCACACTGGCATAGAGTTCCACAAAGACAACAGGAATCCAGGCCTTGCTATATTTTGACAGTGCTTTTCCTGACACATAGCTTCCATCCTCAAGGTCACAAGATGGCAACAGGAATTACAACCATCACATGTACATTTTAGGCAGGAATAAGTAGAAGGGCAAGGAGCAAAAGGACTCCTCCAAGCTTTCTGTTAATAAGAGCCTTCTAATAAGTCCCAATCTATAACTTTCACCTATATATGTTTGACTAGTATTTAGTTAACATAATCATACTTGTCTACAAAGGAGGTTGGAAAGTACTTTTTTTTAAAGCTGGGACGGGTGCCTGGGTGGCTCGGTTGGTTGGGCGACTGCCTTCGGCTCAGGTCATGATCCTGGAGTCCCGGGACCGAGTCCCGGGATCGAGTCCCGCATCGGGCTCCCTGCTCGGCGGGGAGCCTGCTTCTGCCTCTGACCCTCCCCCCTCTCATGTGCTCTCTCTCTCTCTCATTCTCTCTGTCTCAAATAAATAAATAAAATCTTAAAAAAAAAATAAAAAATAAAAATAAAGCTGGGACATTTGACACCTTAAATAAAATTGAGATTATGTTACTAAGGGTAGAGAAGAAAATGGATGTTGAATAAGCAACCAGCTGTCTCTGCCACATGTACCAAATGATTTTGTTGGAGCTCTCCCAACCAACTTAAGCCAAACAACAACAGCGACAACAAAAACTGGGGAATATATTGACCTCCATTAGCGAACTTCAGGTTATCTCTATGCAGGCATACCCAATTTAGGCACTCAAATAAGCATTAAGAAATTATTTCCTTTATCTCTCACCTGTGCTTTTATCTGGATTGGAAACAGGCTTAGACATATTTTCCCCTCCTGGTGGCAAGATAGCTACTGGAAATAATGGGCTTACATTCTCCCAGTTTAGCAATCTCGGTGGAAAGAGATCACCAGTTCCTTCATTTTAGAAAGAGTCGTAAGAGGGACTCATGGTCCTTGGTATTGTGTGCCTATTCCTACAATCGTTGTAGGCAGGGTATGTGCTGCTCTGATCAGTCAGATCTGTGCTATGGACCTCATCCTCCTGGGTCAGTCCCAGCTAAACCGTATGAACAGAGTTGTGGGAGGTTTGTCTCCAAATTAAACTTGATGCTAGAAAAAGGCAAAAGAACAGGCCTGGTACAGAGGGTAAAAACTTTGAAGAAAAAAAAAAATTGGGTACTTCCAGTCTAGAAATGAAAAGACAAAAAAGGCAAAATACTGGTGATCTATGAATCGCTTACATGATTCCTATTCTCATCAATATTATTCAATAATACAATGTCCACAGGGAGAAAGTCTACTCCCAGCCAGGGCTGGTAATACTTTGAGCATTATGAAAAACTTACATAGTTGTAAAACAACTACCAAAATACCAAGAAGATTTTCATAAGTTTGCTATTTATAGGGATATTTATTTGTAGTAACTCTTTTAAGAGTTAAACCAAGGAGATTCAACGTGATGCACAATCATAAGTTAATCATTTCAGCGCTCTGTATTGAAAAAGATTATGAGGAGAATAGGGTTCAAAGCAGTGATGTGTTTTTTCCCAAGGTCATGAATTGAATTGGTAGCTAACCAAAGTTGCAGACTCCCAAAATATATGACTCATTCTGCTCCGCATTTCTTATTTATTTATTTATTTATTTTTTAAAGATTTTATTTATTTATTTGAGACAGAGAGAATGAGAGACAGAGAACATGAGAAGGGGGAGGGTCAGAGGGAGAAGCAGGCTCCCCGCCGAGCAGGGAGCCCGATGCGGGACTCGATCCCGGGACTCCAGGATCATGACCTGAGCCGAAGGCAGTCGCTTAACCAACTGAGCCACCCAGGCGCCCCTGCTCCGCATTTCTATAGCTTATTTTAGTTTATCGTAATGGTTGGTCCTTTTTGGCATTTTTTTTTTTTTTTGTAGGTGAATGGCAGAAAATGAAAATGGCCATATGTTTGCAACAGCAACATTTGCCCTAGGGAAATAATAAACAAAAGAGGAGAGCACAAATATTCAAACGAAAGAAGCAATGGGGCACAGCCAAAAAATCTATGGAGAAAATTTACCGGCAGCTAAATACAACCAATAGCGGTGTAAATTGAGGTATCAGAACTTTCAGCATTTGGTATGACAGTGAGTACACTTAGGGTTGTCTTTTATTTTGTTTTCTTTTAACATAATGTCATCCCTACAGAAAAGTTTCAAAAATAGTACAAGGAATTCCAGAATAACCTCTACCCAGATTCTGCAAATGTTAAATTTTATTGTCTCATACATAATCTTCTCCTTCATTCTCTCTCTCTCTACACACACGTGTGCACACACACAAACTCTGAATCATTTAAGAGTAAGTTCAGATACGATACTTCTTTCCTGCTATACACTTCAGTGTGCATTTTCTTTCTTTTTTTTTTTTTTACTGTCCATGAGTCTTCCTCGTTCCCTTTCCTACTTTCTTTTTTAAAAATTTTATCTTATTATGTTAGTCACCATACATTACATCAATAGTTTTTGATGTAGTGTTCCATTATTCATTGTTCGCGTAGTGCCCCATGCAATTCATGTCCTCCTTAATACCCATCACCGGGCTAACCCATCCCCCCATCTCCCTCAGTTTGTTTCTCAGAGTCCATAGTTTCTCATGGTTCTTCTCCCACTCCGATTCCCCCCCTTTATTTTTCCCTTCCTACTATCTTCTTTTTTTTTAACATATAATGTATTATTTGTTTCAGAGGTACAGGTCTGTGATTCATCAGTCTTAGACAATTCACAGTGCTCACCATAGCACATACCCTCCCCAATGTCCATCACCCAGCCACCCCATCCCTCCAGCCCCCCACCACTCCAGCAACCCTCAGTTTGTTTCCTGAGTGTGCATTTTCTAAAACCAGGAACATTTTCTTATGAAACGACAGCACGATTTTCAAAATTGGGAAATTACTGCTGATACAACACTATTATACACTATACAGCCTTTACTCAGATTTTACTAATAGACCAGTAAAGGCAATTACAGAAAAAGAAATTTAGGATCATGCATTACATTCAGTTTTCATATCTCTTTACTTTCCATCAATATGGAAGTCCTGAGACTTTCTTTGTTTTTCATGAAGCTGGCATCTTTGAAGAGTGCAGGACAATTGTTTTGTAGAGGGTTCTTCAAGTTAGGTTTTGTCTCATGTTTTCTCATTATTAGATTCAAGTTATACAGGAATATCACAGAAAGGATGCTGTGTTCTCAGTGCACCACATTAGGAGGCACACGCTGTTGACTTGTCTCACTATTTGTGCTTAAGTTTGATCATTTGGCTAAGGTGATGCCTGTCATGTTTCTCCACTGTAACACTATTATGTTACCTCTTATAATTAATAGATGACTTTTGGAAAGATACTTTGAGACTGTGTAACTATCCTGTTACTCCTCAGACTTTTACACACTAGTTTGAGCATCCATTGATGACTACTACCTGAATCAATTAGAAGAGTATTTTAAAAATAAACTTGTTTCTAAAATGTATACCACTCATGCCGTGCTAAGTGTTAGCATAATCATAGGACTTTTATTATAGATAAATTCCTATAATCTAAAAAACATGATAATCAATGATAGGGGGGTAAGATACAATTTTAATATACCTAATGTTGAACTAAGGACTGTAATTTTATTGAGGGGATGCAAGTGTTCTAAAACTGACTTATGGTGATGGTTGCACCACTCAATAATGTTACTAATTCAGGGGCACCTTGATGGTGCAATCAGTTAAGTATCCAACTTTTGGTTTCAACTCAGGTCATGATCTCAGGGTCATGAGATCAAACCCCATGTGGGTCTCTGACCTCAGAGTGGCGTCTGCTTGAGATTCTCTCTCCTTCTCCCTCTGCCCCTCCCATTTGTGCTCTCTCTCTCTCTTTCTTTAGAATAAATAAATATTAAAAAAAAATAAGGTTCCTAATTGAATCACTGAATTGTACACCTGAAATGGTTGGATTTATAATATGTAAAGTACATCTCATTAACAGTATAAAAATAGGAGATAATATGAGTTAAGGAAATAATTAACTAATTTGAGTCAGAACACAGAGACAAAGGCCAGTGAAAGTGACTATTTAATATCATGATTTACATAAATAATAAATACCTCCCAACTCCAGGGTTCTTTTTTTTTTTAAGATTTTTTTTTTTTAATTTATCAGAGAGGGAAAGAGAGCACAAGCAGGGGGAGCGGCAGGCAGAGGCAGAGGGAGAAGCAGGCTCCCCACTGAGCAGGGAGCCTGATGTGGGACTCGATCCCAGGACCCCGGGATCATGACCTAAGCCGAAGGCAGACGCTTAACCAACTGAGCCACCCAGACATCCCCCAGCTCCAGGGTTCTTAACTTCCTTTCATATCATGGGCCCTTTTGGCAATCTGATAAAGCCTAAGGATTCCTACTAAGAATAATGTTTTGAATACATAAAATATATAGGATTACCAAAAATAAGTAATTCGACTGAAAACATTATAAAATATTATTTTTGTAATGTAATAACATATGAGCTTTTTAAATACAACAAATAACAACAGATTTCAAATATAGGCAAGTCAAAGTTAAATTTTATTTTTAGAACACTTATCCATGTGAAGGCCATTGTTACTGAATAGGAATCAGAATGGTCAACTTTGACAGGGCAATGTGTATGTCATATAAGGTATCCCACTGATGTCCAGTTTGGGTTTTGTTGTTGTTGTTGTTGTTGTTGTTGTTGTTATAAGTATTAACAATCCAGATTACCAAAAATATATCATAAATTTAATTAAAGTTTCCATAGCTTGCTTCACAAGAAATGGATAGGTTCCCTCAAGGAATACCAAAATTCTTAGAAGCTGTTTGAGTTAAATTTCTATTATGAGGTTATGTAGCTTCACCAGTTGAAGGGCCAGAGTTACACTGCATTTGGCCAGCTCCAGACAGGGAGGCTGAGAGAACACACTGCAGTACTTTTGAGGAGTGATTAGCATAAATGATATTTTAAGATATCTATAACAACTTCACTGTGATTTAAAAGTACCTGTGAATTCTAGTGGTGACAAGGTCACAGGGACCAAGATTTTTGCCAACATTCATATTTGAAGGACTTTCTAAATTTCAGTTAAACGTTACTGAAAATAAAGATTTTACCCATCAAGTTCAAGCACCTTCTGAATCCTATCCATGGACCTTTTGGGCACACAAGGACTTAGGTTAAGAACTCCCAATCTAAAGAGATAGATAAGTTAAACAGAATTCATAACCCTCCCATTTTGGTTATTTGATTTAGTTTTAGGATTCCTAAAGACAATGTAAATACAACTTTAAGCAAGGATGTTTTAAGAGAAAAGTCAAATTCCTTAGTTTTGTCTATGTCAAGTCTAAAGACTTGAAAATAGAGTCCTAACTCTCAGTTTCTCTCAAGTTGTTTCTCATAAAACGTGGTCAAAATACTTAGGGCTGTTAATAAAAAAATCCAATGATGAGACATCTCTTTCTGCTCTTTTATTACTAGGTGTTATTGCAGCTTGGGATTTTTCTGCCTCATCACTTGTGAAAGGAAGAAATTGATCTCTTATTTCTTATTCTTATCTCTAGTTTGGGGCTACCTTTTTATTTTATTTTTTTTCATTCTCATCTAAATTTAGATGTTGAATTCTTCTTAACTTCATTGCAAGCAGGAGAAGTCCAGTTACTTGTTCTTGAGCAATTATTCTTTCCTATTACAAAACTCACTTAGTCTCAAAAATATGTTATCAGGTCCTTTAGTTCTCTGAAAGAAAAATATTAGAGATAAGGTTTCTGCAACCTATACACGAGTCAAAAGAAAAATTTCTGGAATTAGGAATTAGGATATATTAAAATTATCCTGCTGGAAGTTATGTATATGCTGTAATCCACATTGTGCCAAATTAGGTGCTCTTAAGACTATGTCTCTGAGCCTCAGTGCTGCTTATGTAGAAAATGAGTGGTTTTTTGTTTTGTTTTGTTTTGGGGAGAGAGAGTGTCAGCAGTAAGGAGGGGCAAAGGGAGAGGGAGAGAAAGAATCTTAAACAGGTTCCACGCCCATCCCAAAGCCCAATGCAGGGCTCGATCTCATGACCCTGAGATCATGACCTGAGCCAAAAATCAAGAGTCGGATGTTTAACGGACTTAGCAACCCAGGTGCCCCTCTACCTAATCTCTAAAGTACATTCTGCTTCTAAAAATTTAATAAGCCATGACCATTTCTAACGCAGTCATCTGAACTGGGTTGGTGGCCACCTTCCCTTGATCTGGCTGATTTGTCTATCCCCAGGCCCCTAGCTGTTTTGAGTTTCTGTTGTTAGCAATTCACAGCTGTCCCCATCTCAGGAGAATTGCTCTCTTCCTCTCAGCAGAACGGGAGGCTGGAGCAGCCACGCCATGTGATAACTGACTAACATGGGGCACAAAAGTTGGCCCCGTTCACTTGAGATGGGATGAGAATTTCTTGGGGAACTAGACTGAAGCTAATGTCTTGATGAGATTATATCCTTGCTAACCTTTTCCACTGTTCCATCTTGCCTCCCACCTTCTCTTGAGAAGCACCTTTAATTATTTCTGATATAAGGGGGTACATTATCAACTTATCAGCAATACAGTACATTTCCTCAACTAATCATTTCAACAGGAATCTTCATATCAGGCTCTGCTTCTAGGACTTGATATAAGATAACATCTTACAGTCAGCATTTGGCAAATCTTTGTGGACTAAGTGAATGAATGAATGAATGAATGGAGTTAATTTGTTCAGTGTTCATCATAAAAGTTATAGACAAAGCCTAAGAATGTGTTTCATATAGTTTTCAGCAACTACCAAGTGTTGCAAATATTTCCTAGTAAGTGCTATGAACACGTCTGTAAACTTGCTTCTTTCTGTCTTTTCCGATAAAATTAATTAGTTCATTTGCGGAAGAAGCTTCCTGAAGATACTTATTCAATGTTCAGTAGAGGATGGGCTAACCTTAACCACTGGTCCAGGTGATCCAAGTAATAAACTCAATATTTAGGGAGGAAAGGAAAGCTGATAGCTCATATTCCCAGAGTTCAGCACCTTTAATTATTTCTGATATAAGGGGGTACATTATCAACTTAACAGGAATACAGTATTAAGAATGTATGAGAAGACAATGCAGTAAGTGCCCGAATGTGAAGCTAACTTTCAATTATTCAGTGGTAGAGATGAGTAATGTAGATGAGTAGGTTGGAACAGATTATACAGCTTGTTCCCAGCCACAGAGAACAGACAAAACTCATTTCTCAACACATCTTCTTCTAACTAATAACCGAGGGTTTTTTTTTTAAGTGGAAAAAACAGTTGTATAAATTTTTTAAACTTTTTACTAGAGAGAAATTCTCTGTAATTACTCCTCAGAACGATCACAAATACAAGAGTTGCTCCTGTTTTGTAAGAATTGTAAAGTCCTGGATACCAGGATTTGAATTCTAGGTCTCCTGATGCGTGAACCCTGTTCTCTACTCAGCTCTAGGCATCAGTCTCCTGGCCTCAAATTAGGATCTTTCAGTGGGTGTTTAGTCCTTAATGAGCACCTGTTTGAGATCATGAGGACATTCTCCATTAAATGTAGCATAAGTTTTACCATTTTTGCTTCTTGTAATGGTGTGGTTAAGCTGAAAGAAATGTTTTTCATTAATAATTTTTTCATGATTAAACTATATTTATATATTATTGTGGGGATTTATGTATTACAGTCCAAAAAACACTGTAAGATTAGTGATCATGAACAGAAAACTCAATTTTCTTTTCTTTTTATTAAAGAGTGTAAGAGAATATATACATATGTTATTCTGCTTATTAGAGAATCTAGAATCTACCACAGTGGTCCTCAGCCCATTTAAATCTGAATGTTTTAAATTTCTTGAGTGAAACAACTGTTTCTTAAAATGTTTGTATTCCCCACAGTGCCTAGCACACAGCTCAAACTGGAAAACGTATTTTAAAACTCCTTGTATTTGCTTGTTAGAGCTGTCATAACCAAATAACACAAACTGGATAGCCTACACAAGAGAAATTTATTTCTCACAGCTCTGACCAAGGAGTCAGCAAGTTTGGTTTCTTCTGAGGCCTATTTGGCTTGCAGATGTTCATCTTCTTGCTGTGTCCTCACATGGTCTTTCCCCTTGTGCATGTCTATGTCCTGATCTCCTTGTAAGGACTCCTTATTAGGGCCCACCTATATAGTATCTTAATTACCTCTTTAAATGCCCTATCTTCCAATATAGTCACATTCTAAAGTACTAAAGGTTAATATAAGGGCACCTGGATGGCTCAGTTGGGTAAACATCTGACTCTTCATTTTGGCTTAGGCCATGATCCCCGGGTCATGAGATTGGACCCCTCAACCAGCTCTGCACTGGGCGTGGAGCCTGCTTGGGATCCTCTCTGCCTTTCCCACTGCCCCTCCCCCGCCCTCTCCTTGGCTTTAAAAAAAAACTCTTCAACATATGAATTTTGGGGAACACAGTTCAGCCCATAACACTCCTTTATATTAGTCTTAAACATTTTAACTCTTACCAAGTTTGTATACTAAAAGAAAACAAAAATAAGTACTTGAATTCTTTTTAAATAAGAGTTATGGATTATAGAACTACCCTTTTTCTAGCCATTTGTGTGGAAAATTATGTATACTAATTACAGTTTAGTAGTTGTTATAAGCTGATATAAACATTCCATCTGTGCAGAAGCAAATATTAATGAGTCTAATGAGAAAAAAGTTGAACTTCCATTTCCCAAACTCTGCATATAAATAAAATACAGAGTTCTCTGATTAAGACAAATCTGGGCGTTTTCATTGATAACCCTTTTATGAAGAACACTCTTAATGATGTTAGAAGCAGGAATTTGTTTTTGTTTTTTTTGTTTGTTTTTTTAAGATGTTATTTATTTATTTGAAAGAGAAAGAGAGAGAGAGCACAAGCAGGGAGAGGGGCAGAGGGAGAGGGAGAAGCAGGCTCGATCCCAGGACCCTGAGATCATGACCTGAGCCAAAGGCAGATGCTCAACCGACTGAGCCACCCAGGTGCCGAGAAGCAGGAATTTGTAATTACAGTAAATCATGTGTTGTGTTTCATAAACAAGTAATTATATTACCTCTCCAGCATCCAACCTAAATTATAAAATTACTTCAAGCTTAACATAAGGAAGGAAAAGCCTGGGGGTATTCTCAACAGAACTACTTTTTTGTTGTTGTAATTATAATGAAAGCCATTTCATTTATATGAGAAACTTTTGTCTTGAAAAAGGTAAAAAAAAGGACAAACTACACTTTGGAATGCTGGGATTTTTTTGTGTGTAATTAATTAATTAATTTTCTATTTAAGGCTAGTCAAGTGAAGCAGTGGGAGTGGAGAAGGAACAGAGAACTCTGTAACTGGCTGTGATCAATGAATTGTAAATGCCACTGCACTCGAACCAGCCTCTGCTTTTTTTGTGTATTTTTAAACCAAAAAAGATTTGGATTTTCTGAAGATAATGATATAATATCCCAGGAAAATGGAAAGAAGGGGAAGATGGTTTTCTTTATGTGTTATGTATGCAAACAAGTGACCCAAGTCACCCATTACAGAAGGCCTTTCTATCAACTTCATGAAGTGTGGATATCTTGCCTATGGCAAATCTATATGTATTTCAAATATATATATTTGATATTGGATTGAGGCTGTTCAACTTAGAGGTTAGCTATAGGTTTTTCGTAGGTGCCACTTATCGGGTTGAGAAAGTTCCTGTCTATTCTAGTTTTCTGGGGAGTTTTTATCATAAGTAGGTATAGAGTTTTGTCAGATGCCTTTTTCTGCATTAATTGGTAGTGATCATGTGGTGTTTTTCTTTAGGCTGTTAGTATGGGAATTACAATGATTCAGTTCTCACGGTGAACCAACTAGCCCTGTATTCCTGGGATAAACCCACTTGGTTGTGATGCATTGTTTTTTTTATATATTGTTGGATCTTATTTGCTAATATTTTCTGAGGATTTTAGTGTCTCTGTTCTTGAGGGTATGAGTCTGAGTTTTCTTTTCTTCTAATGTCTGTCTGGATTTGGTACAAGAGTAATTCTGGCCTCATTAAATGAGTTGGGAAGTGTCCTCTATTCTATTTTTCTATTTACCTCCCTTTATTCTATTTTTGCTTCTATTTTCTGGAAGAGAATGTATAGAATTATTTTTATTTCTTTAAATGTTTACTAGAATTCTCTAGTGAAACCATCTGGGCTGGATATTTCTTTTTCAGAAGATTTTAAACTATGAATTCAATTTGTTGAATAGTAATAGGATTATTCAGGTTGGGTAAGTTTTGGTAGTTTGTGGTTTTCAAGGATTGGTCTTTTTCATCTTATTATTATTCACATTATTATTCTTTTATTGTCTGTGGGATCTGTAGTGATATCCTCTCTTGCATTCCTGATATTACTATTTTTTTTAAATTTTTTTATTGTTATGTTAATCCCCATACATTACATCATTAGTTTTAGATGTAGTGTTCCATGATTCATTGTTTGTGCATAACACCCAGTGCTCCATGCAGAACGTGTCCTCCTCAATACCCATCACCAGGCTAACCCATCCTCCCACCCCCCTCCCCTCTAGAACCCTCAGTTTGTTTTTCAGAGTCCATCGTTTCTCATGGTTCATCTACCCCTCCGATTTCCCCCCCTTCATTCTTCCCCTCCTGTTATCTTCTTCTTTTTTTTTTTTTTCTTAACATATATTGCATTATTTGTTTCAGAGGTACAGATCTGAGATTCAACAGTCTTGCACAATTCACAGCGCTTACCAGAGCACATACCCTCCCCAATGTCTATCACCCAGTCACCCCATCCCTCCCACCCCACCCCCCACTCCAGCAACCCTCAGTTTATTTCCTGAGATTAAGAATTCCTCATATTAGTGAGGTCATATGATACATGTCTTTCTCTGTTTGACTTATTTCGCTCAGCATAACACCCTCCAGTTCCATCCACGTCATTGCAAATGGCAAGATCTCATTCCTTTTGATGGCTGCATAATATTCCATTGTATATATATACCACATCTTTATCCATTCATCTGTTGATGGACATCTTGGCTCTTTCCATAGTTTGGCTATTGTGGACATTGCTGCTATAAACATCGGGGTGCTATTACTATTTTTGTGCTGCTTGCTCAGTCTTGCTGTAGGTTTATCAATTTATTTATTCTTTTCAAAGAACCTGCTTTTTGTTTCATTTTCTTTCTCTATTTTTCTATTTTCAATTTGGTTGATTTCCACTCTAGTCTGTATTATTTCCTTAATTCTTCCTGCTTTGGGTTTATTTTTCTTTTCTTTTGCTAATTCCTGAATTAGAAACTTACATTATTGATTTGAGACTTTTCTTCCTTTCTAATATAAATATTTAGTGCCATAAATATCCTAGTAAGCACTGCTTTAGCTATGGTCATTCACTTTTAAGATTCATTGTATATTAAGATTATTAGCCCTTTGCTCATTTTGTATGTCATTGATATTTCTCAGTTTGTCAGTTCATGACAAGCTTTGTTTATGGTTTTGTCATGCAAAATTTTTAAATTTTTATGTAATCAGATATATTATTTTCTTATTGTCTGTGGATCTTGAATCATGATTAAAAAGTTTTTCATTATACCAAGGTTAAAGAGGAACTCACCCATGTTTTCTTGTAGTATTTATATGATTTTTTAATTTACATTTAGATTTCTAATCTATTTGGAGTTTAGATATGGATCTAATTTTATCTTTTTCCAAATGGTTACCTAGTCATCCAAGTACTTTCATGTTTTGAAATTAATGGAAAAGTCAGCAACCAAAAATGAATGAATGAATGAATGAATGACAAAATTATTGAGAATACAGACTCCTCAGGAATTAAGTTTGGGATCATTCCACCAGATAAAAAGCCCAAGTAGGTGATATCTTTCCTGAGAGCAAGCAAAATATGGAAAGAATAGTACAAGAAAGAAGTCTAGTATCACCTACAACCTCGTGGCCAGTTACAAAAGCAAGGATTGTAGCAGCTTTGCGTATTTTCTCTTTGCATAAATGCATATATTATTTCCTTCTCTCTCTTTCATTTATGATTTTATATACATGTTTTTGAAGGTTACATTTACAATTTAGCCTTTAGATAACAGAATATTCAGTTGGACTGTGATTGAATTACAATGCAGCAATTACAATAACCCTTGGAACGGTGTGTCTTTCCATTTTGGGAAAAGGGTGAGAGCTTTCTCATGTGTACGAAGGACAGCTGCATCTTATTGGGTAGAAAACTTGAGTTGTTTTGTTGTTGAGTAGAGATCTAAATGTGTGGAGAAAAGCGCATATGGAAGTTGAATAGCCAGAGGATGGGCTGTGCAGTTATCAATTTATTGTCTCTCAGCTACAAGTCCACCTTTATTTGCCCTGCTTTGTGATATTACATCTGGACTCTCAGCACTGGTGTGACCCTCCAGGCGAGCAACAGGAACACACTTCCCTTCCAGATTCCTATCTTCAGATATTATCGAGAGCAGATTAGCTGCTGCCTGTTCCAAGGAGCTCCAGCCGTACCCTAAGGCCATGATCTCCCTACCGGAAGCCTGAGCAGCTCTGGCCTGCTTACACTTTCTGGCAGGGGTGTATCACTTCCAGAAACCAGCTCCAGCCCACTCACAACTTGCAGCTCTGGTGCACCCTTTTCTACAGACCAGTGCCTATACTCGAGTGGGAACTTCTTCAGCAACCAGCAGGCTGTGTATCACTATGGTAGCCACCTCCTCTCTGAAGATGTCAGACTCTCAGCCTGGGATAGGGGACAGCCTGCTCCTGTACTATCTCTGTTTCCCACAGCCTCCAGATAGCTGCTTTTTTACACCTGACATTTCTGGACTCCTTTTATTCATTTTGGTAGACGACCAAGTCCGCTTGTCGTCTAGCAATAGTATTGTCTAACAAAAGAATTGTCTAACAAAAGAATTCTAACGGTCTTTATACTGAACTTTTCCTCTTCAAATAACTGGTGGTTTTGGTTTTGTTTTGTTTTGTTTTTCTAAGTCAAGTAAATTGCCTTTTGCTCATTGGTTTACTAGTTTAGGAATCAATGTCTCACATCGGATTGCATTTGGTTTTATAGTGTACTTTCTGTTCTCTAAGCTCCTGTCCCCAAAAAGAAGAGGATGTGCTGCAGAACCTGATTTTATCTATTGTGAAATACACAATAAGAACCTTTGTACTTAAATAAGTGTAAACGTTTTGTGAAGCATTGTCGTAAATAATTGCCTGAAGTCATGATATAACAGCTAGAGTGAAAATTGATGATGGTTCATAAATTTAATCGGTTGGTGCAAATGAATCAGCAGCAAGTTCAGTTTTCTCTTTTGAAGTCTTTTATTTTCAGAATTATAAAATGTTCATTGTAACTCTGAGTGGTTAGAAAAAAATCACATTCTTTCCTGTAGCAGATCTTTTCATTTTTTTAAAAGAGTTTATTTATTTATTTGACAGAGAGAGACACAGCGAGAGAGGGAACGCAAGCAGGGGGAGTGGGAGAGGGAGAAGCAGGCTCCCCGCAGAGCAGGGAGCCCGACGCAGGGCCCGTCAGAGGACCCTGGGATCATGACCTGAGCCGAAGGCAGACACTTAACAACTGACCCACCAACGCGCCCCTGTAGCAGATCTTTTTAACAAAAGGATATGTAACTGATTCCTGAAATCTAAACACAATGCAAAAATTTTGGGTGGCTTTTTTTTTTTTTTTTTTTTTTTAGATAAAAACCTTTAACATATGACAGTCAAGACAGAAACTGGCCCACTCCCAGTAAAACAAGCTGCAAATGCTAACTGATGTTCTAAGGAAGTGGTTCTCAAACTTGAGCATGTGCTGGAATCCCCTGCTGGGCTTGTTAAAACCCGGGTTGTTGGATCCCACCTAAGAGTTTCTGATCAGTAGGCGTGGGACAGGGCCTGAGAATCTGCATTCTTAACGAATTCTCATGAGAAACTCATCTGGGGTCCACACTTTAAGAACCAATGTTTTGGGGCAACCACTCAGGACCTACTTCCTCTATTATCTTCCATCTCTCCTTTCCTTCTATTTAATCCCAAACTGTTTGCACTTGCTATTATTACCTGGGGGTCCATATTCTTGGCACAATATTCTGTCTTCAATTCCTGAACTCTTTTCTAACATTTTTGAAAGTTGGCATGTTCTTTTTCTCTGTCTTTTCTCAATCACCAGGCCTTGACACCTCCTATTGCCATAGCCTTTTCATTGCTGCTTTACTGTTCAGTGTTATACTAACTTCCATTGCAGCCCCGCAGCCAATGTCCCTCTTCTTTTCTCCTCTCACCCTCCTTGAGGCTCACAAACACACTCTTCTACTGTTAGTAATGAACAGTAGGTGTGGAATTTGGAGAGATGAGGTTAGGGTGTATTGATCTTCTCAAGTTAATCCATGCTGGGAACTAGGAGAACATGAAGCATTCCTTAATAATCCAATTTGGGGGGCGCCTGGGTGGCTCAATCGTTAGGCGTCTGCCTTCGGCTCGGGTCATGATCCCAGGGTGCTGGGATCGAGCCCCACGTTGGGCTCCCCACTCAGCAGGAAGCCTGCTTCTCCCTCTCCCACTCCCCCTGCTTGTGTTCCCTCTCTCGCCGTCTCTCTCTCTGTCAAATATACAAATAAAAAAATCTTAAAAAAAAAAAAAAAGAATCCTCCTTGGGATTTACCATTTTAGAAATTTGTGGAATGAACTTCTTATCTCTTCTAAATGTTGTATAATCTTTATTTTACTCCTGCTCAGCATCTGTCTTCGTGTGCCATGTGGGTAGTACTCTTACGAACAGCACTGTAACATTTCCTCTGTTTAGCGTCGATATCTCTTTCCTGACTACCATGGTTCCTGATGCTTTTCCTCACTTCCTGTTTATGATCTGATCTTTGCCTCTTGGTCCTAATGATTGATATTACTCTTCTGCTACTTACCAGAAGATCATATCTGCTTATATGTATCCTCTCTGAGGAAGCCCTATTTCTGGAACCATAGTGTAGAACAATGACTTAGTTTTATAGAAATCGGCTTTAAAGAATAGCAAAAGTAAGCACTCTGACACATATATATATATATCTTATACATTTTATTGTGTAACTTACAGTGATACATTTGCAGCAAAGAATAACAGAAGATATGAAGCTAGGGAAGTCTTTCTCAACTAATTCCAGGTGAGAATCAGGCCATATTGCAATAAGGCATCTATTGCATGCATAGATTAACTTCTCTCCTATGCATCTAGAGTGGTACTAGTTTTGTAACCAACTTGGGAGAATGAGAACATTGTCCCTCGAATCATTTTTCCATGTTCTTTAGCTGAGATGGATAGAGACTATGACTTCCTGTGTCCTGCAGAGGACATGTGTTTAAGTGGTGACAATGGCTTTGTGATTGTCCAGGGTAAGGGCCTGCCACATTAAAGAAAGTTCCCAATGGAGCAAAGGCAGATTTAAGCTTAAGATTGAGGGTCCCTTGCTTGCATAAGCCAATCCCCAGGCCTTGGAAGAGACCAATAAATGTTGAATTTGTCAGCTTTTACTTCTTAGGTAGGTCCCTCTTCCCAAACTGAATACATTCCAGACCCCAGAAAACCTAGATTTGCTGCTTCTCTTCTTACTCACACTATGTTCACCTGAAACTCCAGGATAATTACCTTTTATGGTTTCTAAAACTGTCTTAAGCAAAGTACATTACATGCATCTCAGCCAGGGTCTAAGGTGAAATTTTTTACTGTCATAGATACCATATTGCTAAATGGTACACGGGTTACATAAAAATGACTAGGGCTTATCCATGTATAGTGGCACTGCAATCATGTTTCATTGGCACTATGCAACAATGACCAGTCTGCAAACATGCATGAGGCATGGAAGGCCTGGCTGGGACCCACAATATGTGGGTCCCCTTTCCTTTCCTTTCCTTTCCTTTCCTTTCCTTTCCTTTCCTTTCCTTTCCTTTCTTTTCCTTTCCTTTCCTTTCCTTTCCTTTCCTTTCCTTTCCTTTCCTTTCCTTTCCTTTCCTTTCCTTCTTTTTTCCTTCCTTCCTTTTTTTGTGAAATAATAACAGAAAAGGAAGGAAGAAGGGAAGAGAAGGGAGAGAGAGGGAAGTGGGTGAACAGGAAGGAAAGGAACAAGTTGTGATGTATGGTATTTTAAAAAGAATCTCACTTTATTCTTTAAGCATATGGCTGCCCTCTGACATTGCCCATAGTTATATGCTTTTTATTTCCATTACATATATATACATACATGCATGCATGCATGCATGTGTGTGTGTGAGTATAGGTAATATCACATTTAAAACTATAATTTAGGGGCACCTGGGTGGCTCAGTCAGTAAGCATCTGCCTTCAGCTCAGCATGATCCCAGAGTCCTGGGGTTGAGTCCTGCATTGGGCTCTCTGCTCAGCGGGGAGCCTGCTTCTCCCTCTGCTTGTGCTCTCTCTCAGTGTCAAATAAATAAATACAATCTTAAAAAAAAACCCACTATAATTTAAATGTGAGATTACCAAACAATTCACTGTGAATTATATGGGTTTTTTTGATATCTCCCCATTCACTCACTCACACATAGACTAAACCAAAAGCTATATAGTATAGAGCATTTATTCAGTATTGGTGTGATTACTGATGCCATTTGAATTATATAATGAGAAATAGATTTCTGGAGTTTTAAACCCTCTTGAATAGGAGCCTTATAATCTATTCCTCTGGGGTTTTTTTTTTTTTTTAAATATAGTCTCTTAAAGTTAGGAAAATCGATCTAATTTAGATTTTAGACTTCCTAAAATTAGCTTATGCCCAGCCTTTCTCTCCAGACCTATGACAAACTCTAAAATTACAAAATTTAAGCTCTTTAACACTGTCTCTCCTACATCATCTCCTGCCGTTCCCACCTTCACACCTTATGTTCAAACAAAATTGGGCTGCTTAAAATTCTTTAATCCAGTTGGCTCCAGGCTAGTGATAGGAGTTAAGTACATACACAAAGAAACATCTTCCATAACCCCTCCATATGGGTGTCTCCACCTTATGGGAGGTTAAGTTGCTAATAAGCATGCCAAGATCTCTAATGTAAAATACCAATTCTAAAAGGGAGAGGATATTTAATTAACAGTTTTAAACTATAGTAAAATAAAACCAAGAAACAAATATAGTGCAATCATGATTTGTTTTTGTTTTTTTTTAAATCGCTTGACCTTGCAGAATAGTGTGCAGCAACTTTGGTTGCATTGGCAACCCTTGTCATTCAGGAGAGGTATGGTATGTAAAACTATGAATAAACAGATCCTAAATAGAATGCCTAGGATTGCAGTTCTGTACCTTATTTTGGACAATTACTGACAGCATTTAATGGAAAATACAGTAAACTGTACCATAGGAAATAAGATCTTCCTCCTGCGCTGTTTTTCCCCCCATGGAAAGAAAATACCTCAACAGGGAAGCAGAATAGAAAGCCAATTTTAAATAAATGATCTGCAAAACAAAGTTACTGATTTTGGACTTAATTTAGCTTGCGTTCAAAGAAATGAGGAGAAGCCTATAAGAGAAATGACCAAAATAAATAAATAAGTAAATAAAAATAGGGGTTATTCTTGTCCCTATAAAATGACACTGGAGAGATAGGGGATTAGTCACAAACCACCTCAGCAGAGCGGAAAATTGGGGCAATGCCCCAGAACTCCGTGTGGGGAGGTGGGGGCTGTGTGTTACTGCTGAGCAAACAAGCAGCTGGTAACAGCAGGGCAGTGACTCAGGGCAGAGAGTCTCTTCTGAGAGAGGAAGTGGCTCAGCCACTGCTGGAGCCAGGCCTCAGCTCTGTGTCTGTGTAATCAGTACATGAGGACCTCCACTGTCTTCAAAAGAGAGGGATGGGGACGCCTCGGTGGCTCAGTTGGTTAAGTGCCTGCCCTCGGCTCAGGTCATGATCTCAGGGTCCTGGGATCGAGCCCCACATTGGGCTCAGCATGGAGCCTGCTTCTCCCTCTGCCCCTCCCCCAACTCGCGCGCGCTCTCTGTCTCTCTCTCTCTCTGACAAATAAACAAATAAAATCTTTAAAAAAAAAAGGGATAGACTGCATCTCCCTTATTATTCTCAAACTATATACTCCAGTGCCCCTGATTTTCACATTAAATGCTATTCCACCTGAATAAAAATGTTGACTAACCAGGTGGAGGGAAGGGTAAAGCTGTGATGTTTGTTCTTGCCCATACTTTCTAGAATGCCATAAAGAGAAGTCAATGCTGTTAGATCATTTTGGGGGAGAAAAAAAAAGAGAGAGAAAAAGAACAATCTGAGGCTAATTCAACAGCTAGAAAAGGTGTAAGGATTTTTGGCTACTTAGTCTTTTAGAAAAAAGACCCAAGAAACCTGAGAGAACTACAAAGTGTAAGTTTAGCCCAGATAGTAGAAAGGGTCATAAACAAGAATGAAACGTTGGGAAATCATTCTGCCTGATCAAATTTGTGGACCTCAGTTATTATTGTGCATAACATCGAAACAGGAAACTGAGCAAATACCGATCCTCTCTCTGAGGCAGTCTGAGTTACTTCTGAACCTAAGGAAGCCTGTAGCCAGAAAATTAGAAGACAAAATGAAATCTAAATGGATCTTTTGGTCCTGGTGAGAACTCAGCAATAAGAAAATAGACTTCTTTTGTTAGAAATCATTCTCCATCCATTAGATTGTCGAATGCCCGCTGTGACCTAATCTGCACAGCTTGAGTTGTATCTGAATTCAAAAATTGTTGTTCCATAGATTTAACCAAGGGCAGTCCTGAAGCCACTTTGAGAAGTAAAAAGTATGATCCTAAATCATTCCTGGTGATCTTAGAAAGTGGGTTAATGCATTATTTTCTGATATTTCTCCAAAGGCTTCCAACCATTTTTTCCTGAACTGATCCCTAAAAAATATCTTGGTGCATACCTAACCTCCCTCACGATACTGCTTCTCTAAAAACCAAACAAACAAAAAGCAAGATGAAGTGAAAAATGGCAAAGAAGAGCTCTTAGAAATGAATCATATGGGTGCCTGGGTGGCTCAGTCGTTAAGGGTCTGCCTTCGGCTCAGGCCATGATCCCAGGGTCCTGGGATAGGGTCCCACATCGGGCTCCCTGCTCAGCGGGAAGCCTGCTTCTCCCTCTCTCACTCCCTCTGCTTCCCTCTCTCACTGTGTCTCTCACTGTCAAATAAATAAAAATAAAATCTCTACAAAAAAAAAAAGAAATGAACAATATAATAGACAAAATCTCTGATAAAAGAGATGAAAGATAAAGTTAAGAAAATCTCCCAGAAAAAAAGGACAAAAGGACAAAGAAAAAGACCTTAGTAAAGAAAGTAATAGATCCTAAGCCTTGATCTAGGAGACCATCTGAAGAAAGAGGAGTTCCAGAAAAAGAGAACAAGAAAATTTCCTGGAACTGAGGCTACTAGTCTTCAGATTGAAAGGAACCCATTGATTATCAGCAGAATAAATGAGAAAAGATCCATACGAAGGCATATAGTCATGAAATTTCAGAACATCAGGGATGAAGAATCAGACTTATTAACAGTAATTTAGCATCCTAAAGGACCGTGAAAGGATTCTTCAAATGTTTGTGAGACAATGATTTTCACCTAGGCAAATTAAGGGTCAAGTATGAAGATAAATAAAAAATCTGTAGACATGTGGGCATTCAAACATATGATTTTGTAGGAAACTACTGGAGAATGTACTCCAGCAGATGAGGGAGTAGACATGACATTGAGGGGGAGGCAACACAGGGAGGAGGCAAAGCAAAGTCCCAGAGTAATAATAGCAAAAGGACACCCCAAGTGACAGCTGGACAACAAACCCAATAATAAGTCAATCAAGATTGGAGCAGGAGGATGGTGGAGAGTCTTCCTCTGGGGACAAATAGAATTCATAGATTATTTGATATGTTTGAACACTCAAAAAAATAATATTTGATGTTTAAAAATTTCTCATGAGAAATTGAGAAATGAAGCAGTTACTAATGTTAAGAAATGACAAAATGAGGCAGTGAATGCTAGGAAAAACAACGTTTTACAGGAAAGAATATGACTCTGAAGCGTCAACATTTATACAGCCATAAAAATGTAAACACTGGATATTGATTTAATCAAAACTTGTGGTATAATTATCCTGTGGGAGTAGCAGATCTTTTTTAAAGATTTTATTTATTTACTTGAGAGAGAGAGAGCATGCAGGAGGAGGAGCAGAGGGAGAGGGACAAGCAGACTCTGTGCTGAGCACGGAGCATGACTTGGGGCTGGATCCCATGACCCTGAGATCATGACCTGAGCCAAAATCCAAAGTTAGCCACTCAACCAACTGAGCCACCCAGGCACCCGGGAGAGTGGCAGATATAAGGAAAGTGGGATTGGTGGTATAAGAGATGTAAATCCTCATTTATCATAATAGGATATTAATAAATAAATTTGAAATTAATTAAAGAAGACATACCAGTATCAGCAGATTGTTTAGAAATATGGAGGTAAGTACCAGAGAAAAGTGTTAAGTATTTCAAAGAGTTTCACCTGGGGAATGAGATGGAGATGAGCAAGGGATTATAATAAGAGTACTATATTTTTTTTTAGTACTGCTATTACTTTACTAAACTTTCTCTCTTTCCCCTTTCTTTCCCCTCCTCACTCATACACACACACACACACACACACAGAGTTCTATGAATTAAGACTTTTTAGTGTTCAAGTGTGTCTTAATAAGAGAGAAAACAAAGAAGAAAGACTAATTTCCATTTTTGTCGTAACTTAGTTTATGGACTTCCTTGCCTTGACCACTGAATGATATCAAGACTGAATGGTGAGGAGAGGTTTAATTCTAGGGCATTGGAAGCTGTCTGGGATATAGCCTGTTAGGTTAAGGTTAGGATATGATGGGGCCTAGGGCTGTGGGGGTGCTGTTGGGGTGCTTTGGGTGGGAGATCGCAAGTTAGGGTCCCCAGAATAGAGGAGCACATAACCACCCTTTCCGCTAGCCCAAATAGTACACTTGTGCAAGTTAGGAAAAAAGACACTCTCAAGACATTTTACTGCCATCTGTCAGAAAATCATGGAAATACATACACAAAACAGTGATGACTATGGATGTGAACAGAGTCCACTAGAATCCAGTATTGCATCATCAGTCAATAGCTCTGCCTGTAGCTAAAGATGAGGAGAGGACTGATAAGGAGTGCGAGGATTCTGATGGAAGACCTTCTGTTTCATAATGTCCTCAGGATTATTAAGCAGATTCATAAGGATATTTGGTAGATTCTTTCACCATAAACCAGGAGCTTTAAAGACAGGATGTGGGGCGCCTGGGTGGCTCAGTCGGTTAAGCGACTGCCTTCGGCTCAGGTCATGATCCCAGGGTCCTGGGATCGAGCCCCGCGTCGGGCTCCCTGCTCAGCGGGAAGCCTGCTTCTCCCTCTCCCTCTGCCTGCCACTCCCCCTGATTGTGCTCTCTATCTCTCTGACAAATAAATAAAATCTTTAAAAAAAAAATTATTAAAAAAAATAGACAGGATGTGTGTCTTATTTCTATGTATCAGCTTCTATTAAAGAGCAAAGTTCATAATAAACACTCGTAATTTCACAAATGAATGATTGATCTATTAAAATTATAAAATTTTCTTTGCTTTCTGTCCCTGGGATTATATTTTTTTCGCCTTTGAGAAGTTTAGAACCAGGGCAGTCATGACAGCCTTTCTGGGTTTGAGTTCCAATATTACCACTTTCTAGTTTCTGACCCTGAGGAAGTTCCTTAACATTTCTGAGCTAAGTGTCTTTATATGAAGAATAGAGTATATACAATACCTACTTCATAAATCTTTATGAGGATTAAATGAGATAATATTTAGAAAGTATTTCAGAAATTGACAGTAAACAATACGTTTTACTGTTATAAACTAATCCAAGGACACCTCATCTTTATTTATATTCACAATTAACAGTTGTATCTGTTGAGATTTACCTTTGGCAAACAACAAAACCGGATCTTTAACTGTCTCTCAGGTAAAAGAAGTTTGGGGATGGCTGGCCTACATTTCATAGGGCAGTGCTAAAGTCATCAGAGACTCAGCCTGTTCCTATATTCCTACTGTGCCTTTTGTAGCCAGGGCTTTTTTCTTAACTTACTCTTAGAACTCAAAAATCTTAGTTTTGTACCTGCCTCTGAGAGCCTACTGTCCTGGCATTGTTCCAGGTGACCATGACTCCTGCCAGGATTACTGTAGCTCTTTTTCAGTTTCCTACATGCCCCGAATCTGAATACACATGCACCTCATCCTCAGATTAATTGTAAATTCAAATTTTATCTCATCACATTTCTAATTTGAGTCCTTAACGGACTTTCCCTTGCCTTCAGGATAAAATCCAAGTTCCTTAGCCTACCAAACAGAGTTCTTAATTATGTGGCCACTCCTAACCACGCAGCCCAATCACTCACCACCCTTCTCCCCAAGAATACTTAACTACTGCAGTTTCTCCAGGCACTGCTCAGTCTCCTTTCTCAGGTTTTTCTTGTGCACCTTCAAAGCTCCTCTCACCTGGAACACCTTTAGCCACTTCTTTTTTCTTTTTTTTTTTTTTTTTAAGATTTTATTTATTAAGGATTTTATTTATTTATTCATAAGAGATAGAGAGAGAGAAGCAGAGGGAGAAACAGGCTCCCCGCTGAGCAGGGAGCCCGATGCGGGACTCGATCCCAGGACCCTGGGATCATGACCTGAGCCGAAGGCAGAAGCTTAACCATCTGAGCCACCCAGGCGCCCACCTTTAGCCACTTCTTAACCTCATGCCTCCTTATCCTTTAAGATGAGGGAATTATCTGTATACCTCTCTACCCTTGCTATATTGATAGCGAGCTACTTGAGGGCAAACAAGGTATTGGATTCATTTTTGTGACCTCATTATATACCAAACATCAGATGATATTGTTGTAGGTACTCCATCAAAGAAAGAATGCCTGAATGATTGAATTAAAAAGTATTAAAAAGCCAATGAGTTATTTCTTGGAGGAAGAAGTGTTAGAATGCAAGTTAAATTTTAAAGGGCATTGAAACTTAGAATATTATACTTAGAAATAAACAGGATCTGGGGCGCCTGGGTGGCTCAGTCAGTTGAGTGCCTGACTCATGATTTTGGCTTGGGTCATGATCTCAGGGTTGTGGGATGGGCCTGGTTTCGGGCTCCCCACTCAGCATGGGGTCTGCTTGAAGATTCTCTCTCTCCCTTGCCCCTCCTCCCCACTATTCTGCTTGCACATACACATGCCCTCCCTCCCTCCCTCTCTCTCTCTCTCAAATAAATAAAATCTTTTTTAAAAAGAAAGGAACAGGATCTCAGAATTCACATAGTCCAATTTATAATTACTGAAGATTAACAAAATTTTAAAAATTAAATGTAACTCAGATGTACACATACACTTCATCAGAACCAACTGAGTCCATATTCAGCTATGTTTGCTATTTTGTTTTGTTTTGTTTTCCTGTGTCCTTGATTCTTTGGTCTTTCTTTTGTTTTTCTTTCTCTTTACCATAAAACCCCAAACTCCTTTCTTAGTGCATCTGCCAAACCTAACTAGTAACCTCAATTCTTTTTTTTTAAGATTTTATTTATTTATTTGACACAGAAAGACAGCTAGAAAGGGAACACAAGCAGGGGGAGCGGGAGAGGGAGAAGCAGGTTTCCCTCAGAGCAGGGAGCCCGATGCGGGGCTCAATCCCAGGACCCTGGGATCATGACCTGAGCCGAAGGCAGACGCTTAACGACTGAGCCACCCAGGTGCCCTAGTAACCTCAATTCTAATGACTAGTATGTTTTTGTCTAGTTGTCCCTGTATCTAAATAGTTCAAACATTTAAGTCCATCTCTCTTACTTCTGCCTGTGAGTAGAATGGGCTAGCTGAGTGAAACAACTTATTTCCTTATATACAGTGCAGACATATATCATCAGCTTTTTATGTTTTCTTCATATTTTTTCTAATTAATCATTTCCTCCACATTAACTAGAAATTATAAAATCTCCAAGCAACACTGAGTTCCTATACGAATAATATTGTTCTTCTTCAGGATATACAGGGATCACTCATGTATTTATGCTAGATTTGCAGACACATGTACAAAATATTTATTAATCTCGTTTCACTTTTTATGTACAGTTTGTCTTCTGTTGCAAGTAGCATAGTGTAGTGTGTTAATTTGCTTTTTTCCCCCCCCCATTGTTTTATTGTGGTAAAATACATAACATAAAATTTACCATCTTACCATTTTTAAATGCACAGCTCACTGGTATTAAGTCCATTCATATTGTTGTGCATTCGTCACCACCACCCATCTCCAGAAGTCTTTTCATCTTGCAAAACTGAAGCTCTATTTCATTAAACAATAACTCCCCACTATGCCCTTCCCTCAGCCTCTGGAAACCACCATTCTACTTTCTGTCTCTACGATTTTGACTACTTTAAGTACCTTATATAAATGGAATCATATGGTATGTGCCTTTTTGCGACAGGCCTATTTCACTTAGCGCAATATGCTCAACGTTCATCCGTGTTGTAACGGGGGTCAGAATTTCCTTTCTTTTTAAGGCTGAATAATATGCTGTCGTATGTATGTACTGCATTTTGCTTATCTGTCCGTCTGTCCATGGACATTTGGGTTGCTTCCATATTTTAGCTGTTTTGAATAATGCTTCTATGAACATGGGCATACAAATCTCTCTTTAAGATTCTGCTTTCGGTTCTTTTGAGTGAATAACCAGAAGTGGAATTGCTGGATCATATAGTAATTTATTTTTTACTTTTTAAAGAATTGTCACCCTGCTTTCCACAGTGGCTCTACCATTTTACATTCCCACCAGTAGTGCGGAAGGGTTCTAAGTTCTCTCCCAATACTTATTTCCTGTTTCCTTTTTGTTTGTTTTTGATAATAGTGTCCTAAGTGGTGTGAGGTAGTAACTTGTATTTTTTGTTAAAGGTTTGTTTATTTATTTATTTATTTGTTTGTTTATTTATTTATTTATTTGACAGAGAGATAGAGAGCGAGCACAAGTAGGCAGAGCGGCAGGCAGAGGGAGAGGGAGAAGCAGGCTTCCCGCAGAGCAAGGAGCCCGACACGGGACTCGATCCCACGACCCTGGGATCATGACCTGAGCCGAAGGCAGACGCTTAACGACTGAGCCACCCAGGCAACGGAGTAACTTGTTTTTATTATTAGGATTATTTGGCCTATTTTTAAATAATTGGATTGCCTACAGTTATTTTTAAATATGTTTATGAAGCTTTTTTAGTTGTTGTTAGCAAAATAATAGATAAAACATACTGCTCTCATTTCCTGAATATTGATCTCTAATGTGTCTGACACCAAATAATCGGTCACCTTGAATTGGTGACAATATCATGTATGCTTCCCAACCTTGAAATTTAGTGTTAAAGTCCAAAAAGGCAACTGGTTTTTTTTTGGGGGGGGGGGTTAATATTATCTATATTTGATAATATTAAGAATTATTATTAGGGGGTTTTGTTTTAGCTATGACAATGGATATTTTGATTTTGTTTAAAAAAGAATTCTTACTTACTGTGGTCATCATTTCACAGTATGTGTAAGTCAAGGCATTATGCTTTACACCTTAAACGTACACAGTGCTGGATGTCAATTATATCTCAATAAAACTTAAAGAAAACCCAAACAAACAAAAAGAGCTCTTATCTTGTAGAGATACATACTAAAATGTTTACAGACAAAATGAAATAATGTCTGATATTTGCTTCAAAATAATCCAGTGGAGACTGGGGGTGAGAGAAGGTAGGTTATAGATAAAGATTGGTCATTAATTGATAATTGTTGAAACTAGGTGATGAATCCAGGGAGATTTATTACTTTCGTTTTTCTACTTCTGAGCAAACTGTAGTTTTTCATCAAAAGGTTTGTTTTAAGCAGAGTTTAATCTATTAAGTATTTAAAAAGGTAACATTTATTAAGTATGGTGAGCGTAGGTTTTCACTTAATGCAGAAAAAAATGTGGGGCGCCTGGGTGGCTCAGTCGGTTAAGCGACTGCCTTCGGCTCAGGTCATGATCCTGGAGTCCTGGGATGGAGTCCCGCATCGGGCTCCCTGCTCAGCAGGGAGTCTGCTTCTCCTTCTGACCCTCCCCTCTCTCATGCTCTCTCTATCTCATTCTCTCTCTCAAATAAATAAATAAAATCTTTAAAAAAAAAAAAAGAAAAAATGTGAAATAAAACATTTGTATGACACTCACATAATGCTTTTCTTGCATTTGATCCTTACCGTAGATGATTGATCCAGTTCTGAAATGATATTAAGCTTGTATTATATTAGAACAAATTTCTAATTACTAAAAATTGAATAATTTATTTAAATAAAATGGAGGCAAAAGCACATTACTCATGAATTGATGCATAATCCAAACATGCCACTTTCTGCCGAAAGCCATAGTACAACTCTGTCCAATAGAACTTTCTGCAATGATGGAAATGTTCTTTATCAGCTCTGTCCAATATTGGAGCCATCAGCCACATATGGATATTGAGCTGGCTGGTATAACCAAGTGGCTAGTGGGACTGGGAAATGGAAATTTATATTTTATTGATTTTCACTTGTATTTTTAAGCACTTTTCATTAGATCTGAGAAATTACATTTTTCAGTGAAGATGTATATCCCTTTGACAAGTGAAAAATAAAATCACAAACTTAGTCCTCCATATATTAAAAATTGGTGATTAGAAGTCTTACTACTTGACCTGAAAAACTTTATAGATGTTAAAATTTAAATAGAAGGTATTATAAATAAGTTATCTATAAATAATATTGCAGATTTTAAATTTAGTTATTATATCTATCCTGTTTTAAGATTTCAGTATTTAGCAAAGCAAATATGCACTTAATAATTTCATGTGTATTTAATGTGTTACAGATTAACACATTTAATACTTACACCAACCCTCTCAGGTTAGGTACACTATTAATATTCCCATGCTTCAAGAAACTAAGACAAAGAGAGGAAATTACTTACTCAAGTTAATGCTAGCAATGGTGAGACAGGGATTTGAACCACAAATTTGGCTTAAATCCACATTCTTAATTGCTTTGTATATTTCCTCTCTTGAAGTAATTTGCCTGGAAAAGGATTAAGAAAGAATGATTAATTAGTTGTTAAAAATGTGTTAGTAAATTTAGTTTCTCGTCACTTTGGAAAAAACCCTATGTAAGGTATTACATTATAAGGTCTAGTGAAAAAGGATATAAAATTGAATACAGAGAATCATTCACTATGTTTACTCTCCCTTACCCCCTAAAAAAACTGTGTTCAGGAAAAGAGACCAGAAATAAATCTTTTCTCTATCTTTTTTATATGTTCATATTTCTAAAATAAGAAAAATGTTTATTATAAAACTTTAGCTACTATAATTATAAAGTATATTTAAAACTTCTTTATGGCTTAAATAACATTTTATATCAGAGACAATCTAAAACTAGATTGTTATAAAAGTTCATAAAAATTTGTCTGAATAGTTTGGCTGTATATTTTCCCAGATGCTCACTCTGAGAATTAGTCTTAGTTGAGTCTGAAGATGCTTTTTATTACTAATAAGTTATTAATTCCATATTCCTTGAAGGTATGATTTTATTTATTTGTCAGAAAAACAAAATGAAACTTTTTTTTCCCTGAAGAGACAAATCATCGGTACTCCTTAAAACTGAACTCTTTGCAGCGACATTTTAACCTCTCTGATGTTGGCGAATAGATTGTGTAGAATAAAAAAATACATGTTTCACAAGTGATTCTTGTTTTCCTTTGGTGATTTGAATATTTTAGAAGCCAAAAATACCTTTTGGATATGCCATATGTATACAACCTGAGATGACTTTTTCATAAAGCAGGGGATACATTGAATACATTAGTCTGGACTTCTGAGAGGTATGGAACAGACTCTTGAATTGTTTACTATCACCATGAATCATTATGTTACTAGCTACCCTTTACTTAATACCAATTATATGACAGGCACTACACTAGGTATTTTGTTATCTTATTAAATTTTTCCTCCAATAAGGTGGGTAATTTCATTTCCATTTTACAAGTGGGGAAATTAATATGCAAAGAGAAAATTCAACTTGGCCAGAGTCAGTTGCTATGTAAGTGACAGTCAGTTTTCCCATTCATGCCTGCCAGGGCTAGTAATTGTGAAGGTTAAATAAAATAAATTAGGTGGAAACAACCCAAATGTCCACTGATAGGGGAATGGATAAATAACATGATATGTGATATACACATTCAGTGAAATATTATTCAGTCTTTAAAAAAGGAATGAACTTCTGATACATTCTACAACACAGATACACCTGAGGACATTTTGCTAAGTGAAATAAGCCAGACACAAAAGGATGAATATTATATGATTCTACTTATATGAGGTACTTGAAATAGTCACATTCATAGAGACAGAGAGTAGAGTAGTGGTCGCTAGGAGCTAGGGGGAGAGGGGAGTGGGGAGTTAGAATTTCATGGATGCAGAGTTTCAGTTTGGGATGATGGAAAAGTTCTGGACATGAATAGTAGTGATGGTTGCACAACAATGAGAAAGTATCAGTGCCAATAAACTGTACCCTTAAAAATAGTTAAAATGGTAAATTTTATGTTATGTATGTTTACCATAATAAAAAGTAACTTATGAAAACTCTTCAGTGGGCCTATAGCCCATTATAGAGCCAATACAAGGTTGAGAATCATGAGACTCTAACTGTAATAATAAATGAAAGTGGGAAGGAGATCATTAGTGAGAGGCCATTTAAGTGGTCAGACCTAGCTCTTTTTACATTTAGGATAAATCAGGGAAATTTTCATGGAGAAATATTAGAGATTTCCTAAACCTCATTTACAAAGTATGGCATTTTTGGTTACCTCTTGGAATATCTTTTGTTGATATTAAAAATTCTTAAAAAACAAGACAACATTCTATGAATGGGTCCTACTATGCATCCATTGCATAGCAATCCAGTGGAGGCTTCAATCAGTTGTAGTCAACAAATCAATAATGCGGGCCTACTTTATGCAAGGTTCCGTATTAGGCACTGAAAGCAGACACATACATCCTATCTTTCTCTGCAGCCAGAGCTTGAAGGCAGGGGTAGTAAGACCAGAGAAAAAACTGTGAAAAAGAGAAGTGGGCCGGCCAAGTGGCTAAAGTCTTTTCAAAGGAATGTTAAAAAGGACAGAGAGATAGACAGTCTGATACAAAGACAAACATGCACACTCTCATTCTCTGAAGCTAAAGGTCAGATTTAAAAAAAAAATTCAATAGACCAGATGCTGATGGATAGTTTTGCACCAGTTTTTTCCTCTTGTCCCTATTTTAGGGTATGATTTTTTTCACCTTCTATCTTTAGCATTTTAAACACATGCATAGGAGAAGCATGCAGAAAGTGAAGCAAATCACCTACATCTGTCCACTTGCCCGAAGCCAAGTTCCTATCTCTGAGTGAAAAGGGATATATATAAAAGACCCATTATTTCTGGAAAAATAATGAGTTACTGCAAAGCCAAGACAAATGCAGGTAATTCAATTGAAAAATAAGCAAATGATTAGCGAAATGATCTCCAGATGGTCAATAAAGATATCAAAAAGGAGTTCAACTTTATTAATCATCAGAGAAATCCAAATTGAAATCACAATGATGGGGCGCCTGGGTGGCTCAGTCGTTAAGCGCCTGCCTTCAGCTCAGGTCATGATCCCAGGGTCCTGGGATCGAGCCCCGCATCGGGCTCCCTGCTCAGCGGGAAGCCTGCTTCTCCCTCTCCCACTTCCCCTGCTTGTGTTCCCTCTCTCGCTGTGTGTCTCTCTGTCAAATAAATAAAATCTTAAAAAAAAAAATCTATACAAAAGAAATCACAATGAGATACAACTACATTCCCATCATAATGGCTTAAATAAAGGCACAATACCAAATGTTTCTGAGGCTGTGGCTCAACTAGAATTCTCATACGCTGATGAGAAGGATGAGAGGAGGGAAAATTGGTATAACTGTTTTGGAAAACTGGCAGTTACTTGCTCAAGCTGAATATACATACATATATATGTATATTCACTCTAAAATCTACCATATCCACTTACAAGAATATACTCATCAGAAATAAGTACATATATTCAACCAAAGATGTATAAGAATATTCTTAGTAGTGTTGGTCATAATAGCCTTGTTATGGGTTATATTATGCCTCCCCTCTCCCCAATTTATATGTTAAGGTCCTAACCCCTAGTATCTCAGACTATGGCCTTATTTGGAAATAGGGTCATTACAGATGTTATTAAAGTGAGGTCATAGTAGGGTGTAGCCCTAATCTGACCAATGACCTTTTAGAAGGGGAAATTTTGGACACACACACACGAAAGATGAAGGCTGAGAGGAGGGTAATGCTTCTACAAGGCAAGGAATCCCAGAGACCGCCAGACCACCACCAGTAGCTAAGGGAAAGGCATGAACAGGTTCTTCCTCACATCCCTCCAAAGGAACCAACCCTGCTGACTCTTGGTCTCAGACTTCTATCCTCCAGAACAGGAGATAATAAATTTTTGTTGCTCAAGCCACTCAGTTTGTGATGCTTTGTATGGCAGCTCTAGGAAACTAATACAACCTCCAAATTAGAAACAACCTGTCAATCAGCTGTATTTATTCAGTAAAACAGGTAAATGAAGTAGGGTATATTCCTGCATTGGAGTACTATACAGCAACAAAAATGAATTAGCTACAACTACACTCAGCTATATGAATAAGTCTTACAAGTATAAAGTTAAGCAAAAAAATCAGACTCAAAAATGTACGTATAGTATGATTCCATGTGCATAAAGTCAAAACTATAAATTAGCCAAAACTAATTTATGGTATTTAAAGTCAGGATTTTAGTTAGTTACTCTTTGTATGGGAGAAGAGATGGGAATTGGGCCAAGGGTTTTTCTGAGGTTCTGGAAATACTCTATTTCTTTTTTTTTAATTTTTAATTTTAAAGGTTTTTATTTAATCCAAGTGTCAGAAAGAGAGAGGGGGCACAAGCAGGGGGAGTGGCAGGCAGAGGGAGAAGCAGGCTTCCTGCTGAGCAGGGAGCCTGATGTGGGGCTCAATCCCAGGATCCTGGGATCATGACCTGAGCCGAAGGCAGACACTTAACTGACTGAGCCACCCAGGTGTCCCAGAAATATTCTGTTTCTTAATGTGGGTGCTGGTGGCATGGATTTGTTCGGTTTATGAAAAATCTTTGAGCTGTACACTTATGAATTGCCAAGTGCGTACTTACTAAATTATGTGTATTTCAATAAAAAGTTGTTAAAGTGGGGGGAAAAAAAAACCCAGAAGACCCTTTTTTCCTCAATTGTTTGTGACCTTTGGTAAATTCCTTAAGACTCTAGGTATCAGTTTTCTGATATATAAAATGGCAGTAACAATAGTACTTATTCCATATGTTGTGAAATATAGGGAGATAATATATAGGATGCACTTAGCAAAATGGCTGGCAGCATTTAATAAATGTTAGCTATCATTACCATAATTATAATGATTGACAAATATACTATGGAATAGTTTTACTTCTAGATAAACAACTGACATATTATCTATGGTTACACACATTGGAGTCTTTTATTTATTTTACAATGACTCATGCAGAACATAATCCCAGACACTTAGCCTAAGAAAAATATGATGTGGCCAAGTTAGGAGACCTAACCAGCTTCTGGGTTCTTTGAGCTAATCTCTGTCATCTCTAAATTATATTTATGCCACATTTTAACTATACAAGGTGTTAAACACCACTTTTTTTCTGCAGTGACTAAATGGAGAAGAACCTCCAGGATTAATTTTACTTTATATTTGTATGGTTACATTTCATTTGAGCTTCGCAACAACCACTGAGACAGATAGGGAAGGAATTAGTATTCGGATATTTTAAGATGAGCAAACCAGCTCAGCAGTTAAATGACTTGCTTAAGAGCCACACTGCTAACATATGCAGAGTTGGGACCAAAGCTGTTACAAAATTATGTGGATAATCCAGGAAGTCAAAGAAGGAGGATAATTTAAGGTGAATAGTAAGAGAATCTTTGCTTGAGCAGTGATGGCCAATGGAATGTTCTGTGATGATGCAAATGTTCTTTATTTGCTCTGTCCAACACAATAGCCCCTGCACACTTTTGGCTAGTGTCACCGAGGAACCAAATTTTTAATATTAATTTAAATGTAAATGGTCATATGTAACTATTGTATGTATATGCAACTGTCTTGTTTCCAGGAATCATGGTCAAAGGGTTGGGACTGCACTGAGAGCTGGCATCCTGTTCACTTTATGTGGTTAGGTCATATTATCCCAATCTTATCTGAATAGACATGCATGTATGGGGTTGGGATTGTTTGGTTTTTAAGCTTGCATGTATGTAACTAATGTCAGGTAACTATTGTATTTTCAAGGATTATCTTTTGGGAAGGCTCATTTATTGCATTTTAAAAAGTAGACGTTCATAGGGAACCTGGTGCTAAACCAATTTTTAGACGACCTGCTTCTGGGTCGGGGTTTTGTACTTAGCAAAGCAGCTCCCTCGCTGCAATCTATTGAAAGTCAGCCCTCAACACGAGGGTTTGAAAAAAAAAAGAAGGAAAAAAACACAAGAGAGAAAACAATATTTAATATATGTTTATAAAATAAAAAAATTTAAAAAACAAACAAAAGTAGTTGTTTTACTTTTTCTGAAGCAGCAACCCCTGGGAGAATTAGCAACGATCTTAGAATTTACCCTGTTTGGAGGCAATGATTTGACTATAATATTTCTTCCAAAAGAAATGTTGACATGTTGAGTTCATGATGTATTGAAGTTCTATATTTATTTTTACTAGTACTGTTTCGGAGGGCTGTCTCTTGTTGGATGTGGTAGGAACAGTCAATGGAGTATTTTTTATTGTTTTATGAATTACCACATTTGAACCAAGCTGGAAGTGGGGTGGTAGTTTCACAGATATTCACTTGAAGGCTGCATTTACCTCTCTGAGCATCAGTTTCCATATATCCAAAATGAAGGTTTGGGAATAGGTGACTAGGAAGGTCCCCTGAAATGCTAATGTTTTATGAATCCATGAAAACACACATTTCTCTCTTTTCCAGACATTTGGGTTCTAAGGAAATTGCAGTGGCCTGCCTGTGAGTGAGCCAAATCATCTGTTCCTTCAAACCAAAAATATTCAATTTGATTTTCTACTCTATGTGCTATATTTGTATGTCCACATGTGTTTTTGTAACTTTATTCTTTTGTTTTTAAATGTCAGTACCTGAATGCTATTCTCTGAATGTTTGTGTTCTCCTCCCCCCCAAACTCAAATATTGAAAATCTAATGCCCAATTTGATGGTATTAGGTGGTGGATCTTGGGGAGGTGATTAGGTCCAGAGGCATGGGATTAATGCTATTATAAAAGAGTCCCTAGATAGAGCCCTCAGGGCCCCTTCTGCCACGGGAGAGGCTGGCATCCAGTGAGAAGCTGGCAGTCTGAAACCTGCAAGGGGGCCCTCACTAGAACCCAACCGTGCTAGCATCCTGATTTTGGCCTTCCAGCCTTGAGAGCTGTGAGAAATAAATTTTTCTTTTTTTTTTTTTTTAAGATTTTATTTTATTTGAGAGAGAGGGAGTGCGCCCGTGAGAGAGCACAAGCCAAGGGGAAAGGCAGAGGGAGAAGCAGACTCCCCACTGAGCAGAGAGCCCAACGTGGGGCTCGATCCCAGGACCCTGAGATCACGACCCGAGCTGAAGGCAGGCGTCTAACCAACTGAGCCACCCGGGCGCCCCGAGAAATAAATTTCTGTTTATAAGCCACCCAATCTATGGTATTTTGTTATAGCAGTCCAAACAGACTAAAATACTGGATAAAGAAGATTTGAGCTTGACGTCTTTACCTTTATTGTGGAAATCATGCCAGATTTCTCAGTGATCATTCTTCATAAGCAGAACTTATAGACATTTCATGGGAACTTTACACATTATTGACAGGTAAAGTAGGATAGTATAAATAGTTTATTTTTTCTATAATATCTAGCAGATACAAAAGGAACTCCCCTTTTTCATTATCTTGGCTTACTTTGGCTCTGTTAGGCCATTCGGTTTTTTTTTTTCCCCTATTTGAATCTTAAGGTCAGGAAATGGGTATGAATTTCTTCTTGTTCTGGAAAGGCAGCATCTTGTGAGTCACTCCGTCTGAATCCTGTCACCATTTTGTCCCTTCAGATCTTGAATGCCCTTTATCCTCAGTACTGAAACCAGGCAACTTTATCATATGGAAACCTTATTGCTAATGTTGTACTATGTTGTTAATTGTGAAGGAGCATTCAGATGATTTAACAAATGAGGCCTGGTTCCTGTTATGGAAGAAAGAGAGCAGGCAATGTTTAACCTGTTAAGAATACCTTGATATATAGAAGACATTTTTCTCTCCTTGTATTTTATACACACACCCACACCCACATGCACACACAAATAGTATTTGTCTTCTTACACAATGATCTTGCATTAGTTAGTCAAGAGAAACCTGTCATAATAGGCAATATACCCAGGGCCTGCCTTGCTCTTCTATGATGAAAGTGAGTATCAGGCTTGCAGAGAAAACAGGAGACAAAAAAACCCCCACATAAAGTCCTGCTTTAATATGGTCAAAGAACAGCCTTCTGTACTCAAGGTAAAGCAAAGAACATTTTAATAACTTATGACTTAGCCCAATTTGAAATAAGTAATCCCTAAGGCAAAACGGATGTTGATTTGCTCCTATTTGTTACTCATGACTAAACAAAAAATGAAAGTGCTAAATAAAAATAGTGTTAGGACAGCTTATCAGAATTCAGATATTTTCTAATTGCTGCCTGGTGATGCCTCCATATATAATAGTACATATATAAACTAAGGCTGATAGGAAATACTTAATATGGAAATTTATTTTAATCTCTAAGCTAACTCTCTGGAACTTTTCTCTCTTTGGTTTCTCTCTCTCTCTCTTTATCCTTTATTGTATAGAGACAATTTCAGCTTGTAGTATTTATTTTTTTATTTTTTAAATTTTATTTTATTATGTTAATCACCATACATTACATCATTAGTTTTTGTTGTAGTGTTCCATGATTCACTGTTTGCGTGAAACACCCAGTGCTCCATTCAATACATGCCCTCTTTAATACCCATCACTAGGCTAACCCACCACCCCACCTCCCTCCCCTCTAGAACCCTCAGTTTGTTTCTCAGAGTCCAGAGTCTCTCATGGTTCGTCTCCCTGTCCGATATCCCTTCAGCTTGTAGTATTTATTTATTTATTTATTTAAAGATTTTATTTATTTGACAGAGAGAGACACAGCAAGAGAGGGAACACAAGCAAGGGAGTGGGTGAGGGAGAAGCAGGCTTCCTGCAGAGCAGGGAGCCTGATGCCGGGCTCGATCCCAGGATGCTGGGACCATGACCTGAACCTAAGGCAGACACTTAATGACTGAGCCACCCAGGTGCCCCCAGCTTGTAGTATTTAAATAAACATGTGATATTCGGTTTTCTGTGTTAACTTGGTTAGGCTATATCTCCAATTATTCACTCAAACACTAATCTAGGCGTTGCTGTGAAGGTATCTTGTAGATATTATGATCAAAGTCCAAATCAGTTGACTTTAAGTAAAGGAGATTATCTTGTATAATCTGGGTGGACTTGATTTAATCTGTTGAAAGGTCAAGAGCAGAACTGGGGCTTCCCTGAAGAAGAAGACAGCAGCTTCTAGAACTCTTCCAGAGTTCCAGTGGCCTGTACTATGGATTTTGAAGGCTTAGCCAGCCCTGACAACAGTGTAAGCCAATTCCTTGCAACAAATCTCTTAATATATATCTTCTACTGGTTCTTTTTCTTAGGTTGAACCCTGACTGATAAAAAACATTAGCTGTATTTTAGGTTCTTCCAACATAGTGTATGAGAATAAAGAGAAGAAAGGAAGTAGATACCTGATTGTTCAAATTGCTCACTTAGATTTTCTTTCTAAAATTACAGAGCTGAACAGATGACAGGAATTTCAGAAACAGTTAAATAAGGAACACTATGTGAAGCTAAATTGAGGTCCAAGCCTCCAAACAGCTTAAAAGATCCATATACATGGTAACAGAGATAAAACGTTGGAGTAATAATTATGCTTATTTTCATTTACCAAAGTGACAATAATTTCTTGTATTTTCTAAAACCTAGTTTAGAATTTAGTGAAGAGAAAATAATGGCTAGTGAATTTTTATTAGGTAGAGATGGAAATCTTCAGACAGAGAATGCAATTTTACCTCTTTTAATCATTCTCTAGATAAATATGCAAAGTCATACATATTCCAAATACAATTAACTATTAGGATCTATGGTCACACCAACCATCAGCAGCTACTTGAGGAGTAGTTCTATGTTGCATGTTCTATGTTGTATGTTCTATGTTGTAGGGGAAGTGATAAAACACTAAAAATCACTGAAGAATTAAGGAAAATTTGGAGCATTTGCCTACCTGTGATTTAGGCCTGTGTAGAAAGCCATCTGCAGGCAATGGCATGTCTGTCCACTGCTCTTTAATTGGTGGGAATATCAACAAACAATCTTGGCACATGTATATGGAGTTTAACATACCTGATTTGAGCTGAGAGGAGACTATGGAGGGTGGTAAGAAATCAGTTTACCTCTGGCGGGAATGACTCTGCTTCTGGGAAGGTAGGAAGGATTCCAGTGGGAAGTATGTCCCAGGAAAAGGGGTCCCCGTGACTCGATAGCATCACTCTACAGAACATCAAAGTCATTCTGAGTGGGAAGACATTATGTCCACATGAGAAAATGGGAACAATGGAGGGTACTGGGGGTTATTCTGGAGGTGAAACATCAATTATGTGAAAGGACCTTTGTAGTCATTTCACACAATTTTGATATGAACAGTGTTTCATCACTTTACATTTTGGCACTTGTCTAGTTTGGGTTCTCCAGAAAGCAGATGCTGCTATGAAGTTATGAGTGCAAGAGATTTATTAGGGAGTTAACATCTGTGAAAGGAAAAAAGATCGGGCAGGGAGACTCATTACAACATATTGCAGAGCTAGCGAAGGTTCTGCCAGTTTAGCAGGGAGTTCTGAAGCAAAGATTGCCCCTTAAAAGGGTCAGTGTCAGGCAAAAGTGGAGGAACCTGTACCACCACCAGTCAATGACCAGATGCCACGCTGAAAATAACACGACCTCAGGTTGAAAACTCAAGGAAACCCCGACATAGCTAACAGCTGGAGGTTGTTGGTTAATCACACTCCTTGCACCTGGTCAGAGTGTTTTCTGGATGGGGAATCCAGGTGGTTTATCTCCATGGCTGCCCCAGTACTGCAACGTGGCACTCGGGAAATTATGGGTGGCTGTGTATTTGGAGATTAAAATTGATTAGGCCAGAACAAGAGGTGTTAGTGAAATGCATTAAAATTCTAAAATTGCACTTGAAGTAGTTTCTAGAGGTACACTACCACCCATTTCTTAGATAACTAGAGTTGTCACCACTTCCAGTATGTTTAGGGGTTGAATATATCGGATGTTGCTTAAGGCCCCTAAAAGGATAAGAATATTGTTATTCCCATTTCACCCCAAATACATTGCTCTTAGTGGGACAACTCAGGGCCTCCTTTGTGATGGCCTACTACAGGTCACACTGGCTTAGTTGTAAAATGGGCAAAAGGAGCTCAGTGTGGCTCTTTTGGGGATAATGAGAAAGAATCATTTATTTCATATAGATCAAGAAGGTAGACTGAACGAAGTCAGATTGGCTCTTTGTGATGCTTTTTTTTTTTTTTTTTTTTAGGGTATATTATAACATAGTGCTTAATATAGAGGAGACTCGAGTGTGTGACCACTTGCTAGTGATTTGGCTTTGGACAAGTTCCTGAACCTCTTGATGCCTTACTTACTGATTTGTTAAACAGGGATTATAGTCGTGCCTACAGCAAGGAGATAATGTGAGGATAAAATGATATAGGCAGCCCCTGGCTTGGGAAGGATTCAATATCCATTAATTACTATTCTACTTCCTTCCCCTCTTTCTCTTCCTCTTCTTCACTGAAAAAGTGCTCTCCCATTGAATTTTGTCATTTGCTCTCTAGATTAGCAAAATGTTCACAGAACTTGGGAGGAGGGTAAAATTGAAAGAATCTGTCACCCTAACAGGATTCAGGATGTCTACTTTTGGTCAGGTCTTTAAGGTTTTACCATTATGTTCTCAGGTCTCAGTATTGATCTGGGTGTGTTAGGTGTAAAAAATGGCCTCTGCCCTGAGCAGTAGTGTATTTGAGAAACAACAAATGGACATATAAATGGTTAATGAAAACACAAGCACATATAAAATTAAGTTCTAAAGGAGTAGTATAGGCCGTAAGTGATGTAGGAATCTAATTTCATTTTGCTGATACTTTGTGTTGTTTTGACCATGAAAGATGATACCATTTGGGGTGAAATTGTGAGGGTGACCTCTTGTACAATAATACAATAAAATGTCCTATTTCATCGTCTTCGAATCTAAAATATATGAACTTAGATCAAAAGAAAACAAGTTTAAAGATATTTGAGTATGATATTATTGTCTCTTTTTATTGTTAGCCTATTCATGCTCTCTACCACTAGATGTGTCAGGATGGTAAAAATAGGAAGAACTAGTCAATGCTTTGAATAAAATTGCCAAGAAGGCTTAAATTTTTTTGGTGATGATCTCTCAATGAATTTCTGTCTTTATTGTATTTTTGCTATTTTAACTAGCTGATCAGGCTCATTCAGTGGCCTTTTTCATTCCAGGAATGTCCTTTGGAGATTCAGGAAGGAAGTAAAGTAAAAGAGATAGTTGGGCCAGATTATGTGGGATCATAGTTTTCAGGGCATAGAAAGCAGGTCTTTGGGTTAAAAGGTACTTTATTTTGTCCCATCAAACTCTTCTACTCCCTAGAAAAACATTCTTTGTGGCCTTTGGAGATACTCACACACGTGTGGTTAACCAGACACTTAGTACACAAAGTGATTCCTTACTGTTAAATCCTTCGGAATTATTTGAGTATGATGACAAAACAGTCCTACCATATTTCATTATATTCTTGTATCCTTCCAGTAACCTAGGGCTCTCTAGAGGCCTCCTTCCTTGGCGAAATATTAAGAGTATGGTTGAAGAGTCCCTGTTAGATTCTTATTTTTTAATTTTTATTTTTTTTTAAAGATTTTATTTATTTATTTATTTGAGAGAGAGAGAAACAGCATGAGGGGATAAGGGCAGAGGGAGAAGCAGGCTCCCCGCTGAGCTGGGAGCCCGATGCGGGACTCAATCCCAGGACTCCGGGATCATGACCCGAGTCAAGGCAATCGCTTAACCAACTGAGCCACCCAGGTGCCCCCCTGTTAGATTCTTAAATCTCATACTACCAAGAGGGGGACAAAACAATATTTAAAAAGATATCCCTTACCTCACTAGTGATTTTGAATGCGCGTTATAGGAACGTCCTAGAGACGGATCTCCCTGCATTGTCCTATGCTGGGTGACTAATAAGAGGACGTGTTGAGTAAATGGGTGGTGACCCGACCTCAGGTGTTCTAGGTATGCGTTCCCTTTCTCGCCACTCTGGTCTCTGCGTGGTGTGACTGCGTACCCGCCTGTGCTTGCGCGAAACCCGTCCAATAGAAAAGACCTATCAAGGACGGTGATATTTTTTTTCCGTTCCCTTTGCCACCGCCCACTCCCGACAACCTAGACATGTTCCCGGACTTCTCTTACTTTTCCATCTCCTCCCACCCAGCCCAACCTCCCTTTCTTGCGACGCGAATGGGACGCCTGAGGACCCAACGAGCATGCGCAACCATTCCGAGCATGCTCAGTAGCGCGCGTGCGTCCTGGGGCTTCACTGCGCGGTGGCCGACGCGGAGGATTCCGCGGCTGCTGCGGGAGCGACAGGAAGTGAAGCGGCCCGGCCGGGCGACCGCGGCGGCAGAAACAGAGGCGGAAGGGGCGCTGCGGCAGCAACGACGTCGGCGACGGGGGTGGACGAGGGGGTCGAGCACCGAGACGACTCGCCCGCTCGGAAGCCGGATCCCGAGCTGGGCAGGATGGATCACCACCAGCCAGGGACTGGCCGCTACCAGGTGGTGAGTTCCTGCGCCCCGGCCCCGGCCTCCTGAGCGCCCCGCCTCCCGCCGTCGACCAGGCAGTCCCCTTCTTCGGGCTAAAAACTGCCTAATTTTTTTCCTTTACACCTCTCCTTGTGGAGCTTGCCACTGACTCTTTCGAGACCCTTTGCTCTCGACCCAGGGCTCCTCCCACCTCCCCACCCCTTACCCGCACCCTATACCCCGCTGTAGGACACCCTCCGTCCTCCCTTTCCTAAAACTTATATTTGTTTTACTTCTCACTTTCTCGATCATTTCCTAATTCCCTGACCCAGTCACTTCTGAGACATTTCCAGTGGCTTGTCTGCTGGAAATGGTGTTGAGTTCACATACCTGCTGGGAAGATGATCGCCGTCATAAATGGAGCGGGTTGGGGGGGGGGAGGATATGTAAAGCACGATGTAGAGTGGGATGTGGATTCGGTGAAAAATGTGGGTTGAAAAATTGTGTAACTATAGAGAATAGTGGTGCTGATCTTGTGTCTCAGCTCTAGTTAACCTTGTCATTTGGTCCTTTTCCATTTTGTTAGTATTAAAAGTGACTATTTTTTCCTATTCCGACTTTTTTGGGGGGAGGGGTAGGAGAGGAAATAGAAGTTTTACTAGGAAAAAATGCAGATCTTGTTTGAAGAATTATTTTTCATTAAATACAGGGTTTTCCAGTTCAACCACATAAGCCTTTGTATATTAAAATGACTGAAAAGTGTCCCTCTCTCTTTTTCAGTGTCAATTTTTCTAACGTATTTTTTCCTCTAGTATTAATATGGTCCTGGCATTGGAGGTTTCTGTTGTAAACCCTCTTTAAAAAATGGACTCAGCAATAGTTGACTCTTCTGTTGTAACTAGGTAGCGAGTTACAATATAAACTTTCAGATGGTAATTAAGTTAAACCTTTTTACTAAGGAAGAGGAGGAAAACGTTAATATGTAGCATTGATGGTGCAATTAATAGTACTGTTTGTGAAATTTTACAAATGTAGATATAATAGAACAAATATGTATTTGCACATGTGAGCCTTAATTATGAACTAAGAATTTCTTTTAATAATTGCATTTTGACAAATATGAAGGCTACTGAAAGATGAAATCCCAATATATGCAATTTTGCATTTTTCTAAGGTAGAAGCTCATGATGCTTTCATTTCACCTGCTTTACATCCTGTAAATCTTCAAATGATCTATGTTGAATTTTGTGAATATTTGTATTTTCAGAATGGTTTGGAAAATACTGCTGTCAGTATGGAAGGCATTTTTCAAGTTGTCAGTCTATACACTTTTGGTAGTTTTTTATTCTTAAAGGCATTCTTATTTTTGCAGATGTTAGCTAAAATAAAATTCAGTAGGTTAATATTGAATACTATTTCCAGTGGTTTTTTCTAATCTCTTTTCTTTCTTGATCCTATTTGTTTCCTTAATGGCATTAACTGATTTGAATTCTTTGGGGATTTTGCTTATCAGAATCAACCATGTTCTTATACACAAGTCACCACTCAAAACATTTTAATTGATATAGCTGTGCCTTAAAATAATTTGTTATATTGTCACATTTGCTTTCAGTGGTTATGACTAGTTAAGACGTGACTTAATTATTACTAAAAAAAAAAAATTCCTAACACCAATATTTTGAAATTTACTCTCCCAGTTTTAAGATTTTTCTCCCTTTTTTCTACAACTTTCTTCATAATAAGTGGATATATCATATTTTATTTCATTTTTCCCCCCTCAACTGGAGATGTGTCCTGCGTAGACTTTGAAATAGACTTTGATTGGGTGGAAGCATTCCTTCAGAGCAGAGGGCAAAAATTTGTTCTTTTAAAGTTACTGTTGGGTGGGGGGATGGGTTAGCCTGCTGATGGGTATTCAGGAGGGCACGTATTGCATGGAGCACTGGGTGTTATACGCAAACAATGAATCATGGAACACTACATCAAAAACTAATGATGTACTGTATGGTGACTAACATAACAACAAAAAATAAAAATTAAAAAAATAAAATCCATTAATTCCAGCTTTCTATATAAAAAAGAAGTTACTGTTCACTTTAAGTAGTATGATATTAATGTGTTTTCTTTGTAGGGCAAGTGTTTGAGAATCTTAGCGTAGTTTAAATTTGGATGTTAATTCCTGTTGCTTTGTAATTACATATTTATTTCCTTTGTCTAGTATAACTCTTGGTTTTGTTGAGAATGGCCTGGTGAATAACTCTATGTAGTTATTCCAAAGAAGCAGCTGAATAGGTGTCTCGTAGGTGTCTCGTAGGTGTCTCTATTAATAGGTGTCTCGTAGACTATTTGGCCAGGGACAAATCTGCAGCTCTGGTTTGTTTATACGATGAACACAACTGCTGTGTGGCTGTCTCTAGCTCAGATTTTTTGAAAACTCTGGAATGATTAATAGATCACTGAGCAGTAAACAATTTCAGTTGTTGAATGTTAAGAGATGACTAAGTAGGAGACAGGCAGATATACTTAGGGGTGAAATAGTATGTGATGATAATTTATCACTTAGTGATAGAGTTACAATTTAGCTTTTTCATGTTGGAAAGCTGGCAGTGATGCGCAGGCCCACCAGGATGACTCATTACCATTAACCAATGCACAGGTTTTATGTGGAAACTGGTTTTTCTGTGGTCTTTTCTTCCCTTCCCTTTCCTTGTTATAGGGGGTCTGAATTTTGTTAGGTAAAACAATGTAGAGCTACAAAAAGCCTTAATTATTACCCTTCTAATTTCAGAAAAAGCTAGGTATGCTCTATAATTTCCTTGTGTTATGGGGAATTAAGTCTTGTTTGGTAAAAAATGAGCAATGTTGCCAAACAATGTAGTAGTTGATTTGGCTTGAAGCTGTTAGGCCACATTCTAACTTTGATGTTCTCTCTTTTAAAGGATTATGTACCTGAACCAAGCTGACTACTAAGGTTTCAAAGATAATTCTGTATACCAGTAGAGTTGGCTGTGTTGATTGTAGCAGTAGTTTCCCAAACTCTTTTCCAGAATGCTGATAATAGATTATCTTAGAAGATTTATGACTTACATTAGCATGTTAAAACATACTTGCATATGAAAACCACGAGAAATTCTGCAGTAGAGACAATGGTTTGGATTTGTTTGACCTAGCTCTTCCTAAATTTTGATCACAGAATTTTGAAGAAAATTTTAAGATTAACATTTCCAAAATGTTAATTTTTCTGTGAACATAATGAAGTATTCATACTGCAAAGGTCTAGGTACTTTGGTCTTATATCTGGAGAATTAGAGTTGTCCTTGATAAATCAGCTGGGAAGGAGATTGATTATTGATGGTTTAAAAAAAAAACATTTTAAAGACATCTGGGCTTGTATTTAGGTTATGCTGTTTACAGTTTGAGAATTATATGTTGTAATATATGTAAAAGACGAAATACCGAGGCCGTTACATGATAAATGATATTATGAATAACTTAAGGTATACAAACTATAAAGTATTATATATATTTCAGTTTTTGTTTGTGACCACTTTTGTGTCTCTTTCTCATATAGTAATATGAATATCATCTAGTTCTTTGTTGCTCATGTCAAGTACTGTGAAAAGTCTTAAGATTTGATTTTACCATATTTACAGGCTAATAAGTTAGTTTTATTAATGTTTAATTGTTGCTAGTAGAAAACAGGAGATTGCCAGATCAGAAACACTAGCGTTATTACTCATAACACAGCAAGCTGCATGAATATCAGCATGTTTGTGTAGGTTTTTGTTACACCCAGTTCCCATGAAGGTAATGAGTCTAGATGGATGCATGTAGTGGATCACAGTGGAGGAACTGAGGACCAAGGTTCCAGTACTTTTTTAGCAAGCAGCAAACATTGTGGCAGGCAACAAACAAGGTAGTTCACCTCTCCCTTGGAGTATAGTATGTGCTGTGGTAACCTTGACCTTCTTTGTTGCCTAGGTGACTTGTTACAAGAATCCACTCAGTATCAGGAAGTAGATAAGTTTTGCAGACTTTCACACTCAGCAAGAATATGCAGGGACAGTTAGGCCCACGACAGACTGCCTTACTCAATAGTACGTGTTCTGGATGAGATAATAGATGGGGATTTTTAGGTGTAGTCGTTTACTTTTGCTTTTCATGTTAAAGAAATACTGTAGTCTTTTATATTATGTAGCTCTCAAGTTTTTGCCTTCTTGGCCCACCTTTATTTCTTTGATCCTCACTTGTTTGTTTCCTTTGAATTTATCAGTATCCTTTTTCTGGTGTATATTCTTACCACACCACTTTTACATCATCAGAGTTGCTCATTGCTTAATCTGATAGGTATTTTTCTGTGTTCATCTTGCTTGATTTCTGTTATATTGACACTGGGAACTTACTTTCTCTTTGAATCTCCTTTTTCCTGAGAAGAAGCTTTCTACTCTTCTCTGACTTCTCTTTGTGAACTCATTTTATACTAACTATTTAAATGTTAATACTTTCTATGACATCGACTGTTGTAAGATCCTACTTACTACTTTCTTCCTTCTTCTGACCATCCTTCAGTGTGTCTTTTGCACTGTGTGGGTCATATTTGTAGAGCATAAATTTGTATATCATCCTTTTTATTGCTGAATAGTATTTCATTGTATAAACTGAATGAATACGCTACAGTTTATTCATCCATTGCTCTTTTGATGGACATTTGGGTTGTTTCCAGTTTTTGGCTATTATGGATAAAGCTGGTAGGAATATTTTTGTACAAATCTTTTTTTTTTAAATATCTTTTTTTTTTTAAGATTTTATTTATTTTGACAGAAAGAGAGAGTACAAGCAGGGGGAGCAACAGGCAAAAGGAGAGGGAGAAGCAGGCTCCCTCAGCAGGGAACCCGATGTGGGGCTCGATCCCAGGACCCCGGGATCATGACCTAAGCTGAAGGCAGCCACCTAACCAACTGAGCCACCCAGGCGCCCCTGTACAAATCTTTTTATCAACATATATTTTCATTTCTCTTGGGTGGAATTACTAGTAATAGGATAGGTGTATGTTTACTTTTATAAGAAACCACCAGACTTTTTACCAAGTAGTTGTACATTTTTACCAACAATGTATGAAATTTTGGTTGCTCCACCAACTTGCCAAATCTTGGTGTTGTCAGTCTTTTTAATTTTAGCCGTTCTGGTGGGCTTACTGGAATTTTGAAATCTAAATTTCTGTTTTTAACATACAAGTTCCTTGAATGGACCTTTCCATACCTGTACAGTGCAATATCTTAGCAGTTCCTCCTCTTAATTTTTATGCACTAACTGCTGTTGTCCAGCAGGACCTACTTATTATTATTAGTTCTTCAGCCATGATGTATTCTTTCTTTCTTCTTTGATTTTACATATGTTTATTTCTCATCTGCAATTCTGTGCCACACCCCTCTGGTTTGTTTACCTGTTCTTAAATGTAAAAACTCCTACAAAACTATATTTGGAAGAGGGAGAGAGGGCGAGTTACTTGTATCTCATCTGCATCAAGGCAGAGAAAAGTTGAAAATCACAGTATTAGAGAACTTGTTATAATGAATTGTGTTTTTGTGTGTCTTTCTACTTTTTAGACCTGATGTATTTTGGAGGTGCTTCAGGGCTCAGGGTTCCTGTGAATGTCTGATTTTTATCTCAACTTCAGAATAGGTTTGAAACTTATAAATAATAACTGTAATTGAGGAAATTCACCCGCAAATCTATATTATACCAAGTTTCCACAGATTGAAGACTAGTATTATGTTACTGTGTGTTGCCAGGTTAATTTGTTTTTGAACAGAGCCCATATTAAAGTTTCTCTGGCTATTTCTGTGCTTGTAGTGATATTAACTGTGTGTCACTGATTTGATTGATTGAGGGCAGCTCTTTTTTTTTTTTTTTTTAATTATACAAATGAACAAGAAACAGTGTTGGCGGGGATGTGGAGAAATAGGAACCTTGTACACGGTTGGTGGGTGCAGCCACTGTGGAAAACAGTGTGGAGGTTCCTCAGAAAGTTAAAAATAGAACTACTCTACAATTCTATAATTACACTACTGGGTATTTACCCCCAAAATACAAGAACACTAATTTAGAGAGATACATGCATCCCTATGCTTATTGCAGCATTATTTATAATAGCCAAATTATGGAAGCAGCTCAAGTGTCCAACCATCAATAAATGGATATAGAAGATGTGGGGTGGGTGTGTGTGTGTTTGTGTGTGTGTGTGTGTGTATACATACACATACATACATATATATAAAATGGAATATTAGTCATAAAAAGAATGAAATATTACTATTTGTAATAACATGGATGGAATTAGAGAATATAGTGCTAAGCCAAAAAAGTCAGAGAAAGATAAATACTGTGTGATTTCACTCTCATATGTGGAATTTAAGAAACAAAACAAAAGAAAAAAGAGCGAGACAAATCAAGAAGCCGATTCTTAACTATAGAGAACAAACTGATAGTTCTAACAAGAAGGGAAGTGGTTGGGGGGATGGGTGAAATAGGTGGAGGGGATTAAGAGTACATTTATCATAATGAGCACTGAGTAATAAATAGAATTGTTGAATCACTATATTGTACAGCACCTGAAAGTAATATAACACTGTATGTTAACTGTGCAGGAGTTAAAATAAAAAGCTTAAAAAAACTTAATTAAAAAATAAAGTACAGATGATATATTACATGAGCACACCTAATTGGTACTGAATCAAATGCTGGCCATCGCTTAGGCGTATTTGAGTAGTACATGATCTAGTAATAGTAAAAGATTTGTGCAGTAACAAGTGTGTTGGAATTATGTCATGAAAATACCACGTTATTGTTTATATGCTTATTTTATGTTTTGAGTGCCTCTTGTCAGATTTATGCTTAAGGTATGGGAACAGTTCTTGGATATCATGATTAACTATGAAACAGAGGTCCTGAAACTCATTTATTCAATATATAATAATTTATGAAGTATATCTGTCTGCGAAATTCTGTTTTAAGTGCTGGTGAACAAGACAATAGCCAAATGTCATATGGCTCATACTTTGGTGGAGGAGGGGTGCAGATAAATAAGTAAGCATAATTTCAGATAGTACCAGGTAGTTTTTTAAAAAATGAAGCAGGTTGTGGAATAAATAATACATTTTATCAATACTAAAATAGCAACAGAACAATAATGATTTTGCATTATGTCAGGAATATGCTAACTCTGCCAAGTGCTTTACACATATGAGCACATTTAATCCTTAGACCACTTCTGTGAAATAGATAATATCCTGATCCTCACTTTGCAGATGAGAAAAAAATGAGACATAAAGAGGTTATATAATAGGCTTAGCTGTGATGGATCTGGTATTCAGATTTTGTTGTTATTGTTTTATATTGCTTTATAACAAACTACTCCATATGCGAGCATTTTATTATGTTTCACGATTCCATGGGTTGGCTCTTATCAATAAAGAAGTTCTTCTGCTCCATGTGATGATAGCTGGGGCTACAGCCGTTTTGGGGCTTGATTGGGTTGGAGTGTCCAAGATAACTCATTCACTTGGCTAGCAATTGATGCTGACTGTTGATTGGGAGCTCAACTGGCACTGTTGACTGGATCATTTCAGTGCTCCTCTGTGCTAAAGTTTAAAGCAGTCATTGGTTCAGCCCTGTTCAAAGGGAGAGGAAATAAACTCCATCTCTCAGTGAAGGAGAGGCATGCATATACATACAGGTAAGAAATTGGTGGTGACCATCTTTGGAGATGTCACACCAGTTGGTTTGACCCCTCAGTTGATTGGAATCAGGATAATCAGAGAACTTCATTCTGAAGGGTATGACAGTCAGGCTGAGGCTTGATTGAACTGTTCTAGTTGATGAGTATTTCAAGTGTGATAGTGGCTTATGGTGAAAATTAGTTTGTTGGTGTAAGAATATGAAGAAAACTTTGTGGCTAGAGCAAGATGAAGGGCATTGGCTGAGAGTGAAATGGGACAGACCATAGAAATTTTATGAATTTGGTAGAAGAATGGAATTTTCATTTACAACTTTGGTTTATAATTTTTGTTTTATGAAAGCAGTGAAGTCTAGCTACATAATTTGTAGGTCCCAGTACCAAATGAAAATATGGGTTCCTGGCCTGGGGCAGGGAAGCCAGTCTTCCCTCCCTATAGGTCTGCTTTCTCAACCCACAGCAGATGGACAACTCCCAAGGGATTGTATCCTCCGTGCCAGGACTTGCTCCATACCTGAATCAGCCACAGGAGGAAACCTTGCTGGTTTACCTGTGAATGTGTCACAGTGATGCCAGCCTGGGATGGGGGTGGCTGGTGCCTTGTTATACCCCTAGTTATGGGGCAAGGGTGGGGAGGTCAAGCAGAGCCAGAGGGTTCAACTGACTGAGAATCCTTCCCGGGGAGGCAGACTTCTTATGGCTTCTTCTGAGCCTTGGCACATGCACTATTGTCTCATTGGGGTTTACTTATAAAACTCAGATTCAGAGATAAAACTATTAAAGATTTTAAGATGGTGACCATAGAGCATTAAACCCCAAGCATGGGGCCTTCCTGAGGCAGGATTCTTAGTGACTACACTGGTCATGTGCTCATGAAGGTGGCCCTGAAAGTGGTCTTACTGTGTGTGTGGGGGGGTGGTGGTGGTGGTGATGATGGTGATGGTAGTGATGATGATCTAGACCAACTTCTTCTGTAAAGGGCCAGATAGTAAATATTTTAGGCTTCCCAGGCCATGTGGTCTGTGTCATAACTTCTCAAATCTGCTGTTGTAGTGCAAAAGTATCCATACTTAATATGTAAACAGATTAATGTGGCTCAAAAACAGTGGGCTAGATTTGGCTTGCTGTAATTCACCCACCCCTGATATAGATGTTATGGTAATATACCTCAAACAGTCCGGAAGCTTGGGCCTGTTGCCAGATGCTTCTGACAAATTTTTTATTTCACCCAGTCTAGAAACAAACCCTTAGGACTGTGGTAAGGTTGTTTTGCATCATTTACTTCTACTTGGTAATCAGTCAACCGCCTAGTCTGTCACTAGAATTGGGGTAGAGATGAATGGGTAGTGGAATAGAGTATAAATTTTTTCTGTGAGAATGGCAAAGACAGACTTCTCATGCCTGGTAGAATCTTCATTCTGTTGGAGTGGTCACCTCATTGAGGCCCTCTTGGCCATCTTATTTAAAATAATTATATACCCTTTTCACAGTACTCCCTAACCCCGCTCTCTCTTTCAGTTTTTTTCTGTAGTACTGATCACCAACTGATACTCTCAATATTTGTGTAATTAATTCCTACCTCCTCCCTTCACCCCAGGTGTAAACTTTGTGAGGACAGGGATTTTGTCTGTTTAGTTCATTGCTATATCTTTATATCTTTCAGTACCTGGCATATGGTAGGCATTTAGGGAGTATTTGTTAAAAATGAATGAATGAATGAATGTTGCTAGCTCAAGACCAATTTTGTACACTCAAAATCTTGCTTATTTTATTCTGTTTTTATATTTGTTTTTTTCATTGCTACTGAGACTTGGGCTCTTGGTGGTGGTGATGGTGGTAGTTGTGTATCTGTATTACCTTCCAGTTTAATGTATACTGCTTAATCTTTGTGTGTGTGTGTATGTATATAAATATATGTGTGTGTGTGATTGGCTCCTCCTGGATTTGTTCAGTAAGTAACATGTGAAGCCATATGCTGCGGCCCTGCTTAGTATCTTCATTAATTGTGGAGTTGTGGGTACTCCTTTGATTTTCTCATGTTTTATATTGATTACTTAGCGACTGTTTTCTTTTTATTCTTTCTTTACTGTCAGACTTACATTCTAAAACATTGTCTCATTGTATGTCTATTAATAATATTTTAGAATTTTATGTCTTTTATGTATGTAGGCCTGACTTCAGTTTAGATAACTATGGAATACATTCTGCTGACGTTTATTAAATGTAAATTTACTGACAAGATCCTTGTAATTAAGACTAGCCTACCTAGCATGTGAGTATAAATCATCCTATATCTGTGTTTTAACAACCGTGTTGTTATGGTTTCTTCCAGTTTGATTACTTAGCTGGAATTAAGGTGTGGATAAAATTCTTGTTAGAGACATGCCGAATGCAAGTTGGGAAATGCTGCAATGGTCTAATATTTACTATCAGATTATTTCAAAGGTTTGACTTGCTTATTTTTAAGATTTGTTTGAACATGAACAGTTTAATATTTTCGAAGTTTAGGAGTGTGCCGTGGTTTAGTTTGTCTATGATGTTTCTCCAGAATTACCCATTACATTGTGTAAAGAAATTGTGCTGCTTGGCATCGGCTTTGAGAATCAGGAAATAAACTGGATGGTTTGCCTCTTTACTAATTTTGAGGTGCTTACGACTTGTAGACTTCAGATGTTGGATTGAAGAAGTCCAGTAGTGACAGTTTTTATAGAACATTTGTTCTCACTGAGAGCTTTCATTTATCAATGTGACTTTTTGTGTGATTTCCCCAAAAGAGGAAGGGTTTTGAAATAAATCTTGACCCTTTTTAAGTTTTTGTTTGTAACCTTTAGAGAACAACATGAGCCTTTGCTTACCTCCCCTCTGCTTGGTTTGTTATTGCCCTGCACACGAGCCAAATTTTGAACTATATTACTTTTGTTCTCCTGCTCTGCCCCTCTCTAACCACCACTCTGAACCATGCTTTCTGGCCTTTTGGCATTTGAACAAATTATTCCCCTTTTTCCTTTTCTCCCTCCTTCCTCCAGGATTAATTTCTATTCTTTATTCAGATCTGTTTAGATGTTCTTTCCTCCAGAAAATCTTCCTTCACCCTTTGCTTTCCCCCCTTCATTTCCCCCTTTAACTACCAAGTTCTGTGTGTTCTTTAACACTGTGCACTGATCCCTATCATTTTTAAACAGATATTTATTTATTTGAGAGAGAGAGAGAGAGCACTAGCGGGGGGAAAGGGGGAAGTAGGAGCAGAGGCAGAGGGAGAAGCAGACTCTCCGCTGAGCATGGAACCTGATGTGGGGCTCGATCCTGGGACTCTGGGATCATGACCTGAGCCAAAGGCAGACGCTTAACCAACTGAGCCACCCAGGTGCCCTGCACTTATCCCTATCATAGTTCTTATTCCATGGTATGTATTTTGTAAACTCAGTGGGAAGTAGAGCTTAGATTTCTCTTGTTTATAATAGTATATAGCATAGGGGCGCCTATGCCGATGCCAAGCAGCACATGATCCCAGGGCCCTGGGATCGAGTCCCACATCAGGCTCCCTGCTCTGCGGGAAGCCTGCTTCTCCCTTTCCCACTCCCCCTGCTTGTGTTCCCTCTCTCGCTGTGTCTCTCTCTGTCAAATAAATAAAATCTTAAAAAAAAATAGTATATAGCATAGTTCTCGGCAATCATAGGTGCATAGTACATACTTATTGAAGAAATAGATGAAAGTCTTTCTGAATGACTTCAAGTGTATACATGAGTTTACTGGTGTATTATCTTTTATTTATGAAATGAACAGTTTTGCAGAGTTATGTTAAAACAACAACAATGTATTGCCCAGCCTATACAATGATATTCTTGATGTCTATAGTTAGGGTAGATATTTTCTTTTTAGAATAGTGCTGAGGGGTCATTTAGATGAATTCTGCTGCTTTTACATAATTCCTCATCTGACTGATGGCTTGTATTTGCAAAATAGTTAACTATGGTTAGGTTATTTGGTCTACCTATGGAAAGAAGGAAAATAAACTGTTTCCAGGCATGTAAGTTACTTAGTGATCATTTTCTTCAACCTGCTCATTTTAGAGAAGATTGACTGAGGGGGGGTCTGGTCGAGGTTATGCAGCAAAGCTTGGAGGACAATTTTACTTTATTACTTGTAAACATATCAGTTAAGTTAAAATGTTACATATTATATATTATTATATATAATATATTATTATTAAAATAAAATGAGAAATATGAGTCTCCTTTTGTCTTCCTAGCCTTTCTCCTCAAAAGAAAACAATCTCTTTTAGCTGCTTTAACTCTTGTGTTTTTAACATATATGTATATTCATTTATTTGTTGATTTATTAATCTTACAGTTGACCGTTGGACAATGTGAGGGTTAGGGGTGCTGCCTGCTTCCCCCACCCCTCGCCAGTCCAAAATCCGAGTATAACTTGACTCCCCCAAGATTTAGCCTACTGCTGACTAGAAGCCTTACTGATAACAGTTGATTAACACATATTTTGCGTATGTATTATATACTGTATTCTTACAATAAAGTAAGCTAGAGAAAAGAAAACTATACTGAAAATACAGTTACAGTACTGTACAGTGTCAGAAACAAATCCATATGTAAGTGGACCCACACAGTTCAAACCCATGTTGTTCAGAGGTCAGCTCTACCTTGTTTTCTTACATGTCCCCTTTCTCCTCCCAGATCGTGATCTTTGTAGTCTCACCTCTGGGGTTCAAATTTTGGCTCCTCACTTAAAGCACTGTAACCTTGGGCCAATTACTTCACCTCTCTATGCCATTGCTTCCTCATCTATAAAGTAAGGATAGAACAGATATAGGACCTACTTCATAGAATTATTGTGAGGATTAAATGTATGAAAGGCACCTAATCTTTAGCTAAATCAGTAATTAGTATTTACATTTTATGACATGAAAATACTGTTCACTACTGAGTCAGGTGGTGTAATTTCTATAACTTTTAGAATTTTTAATGGAGTTGCCTAATTTTTATTTCTTTATTTTTTCTCTGTGTCTTTGTTAATTCTTTGCATATCCTGTGATGATTTTTAAAATTTGCTTTTCAGCTGTATTCTTTGTATGGTCAAAAATTATTCGTTCCTTTATTTTGTTCTTTGAAGATGAACGTTCTTAGAGCCCTTCTCCTCCCGTTTCCATCTGTATGTACTGTTTGTTCTCTAGGCCCGGTACAGAGCTATCATACTGAGACTTTTTTCTTCAACACTTTGTTGGATCAGATCCTCTGTTTCTTGAATTCTAAGTCTTACTCTGATTTTGGTTTACTCTCTTATTTTAGTGGGACATGTTTTCTAGTAGGTTCCTAGGAAGAGATGCCTAGAGGTAAAATTCACTCAAGAATTTTGTTGTTTTGTTTTCTGTTTACCTAAGATTCTTTCTCTGTCATTTTCATTGATTTCAAGGTAATTTTGCTTTACTTCCTGGAACATAGTTATAATTGCTGCTTTAAAATCCCTGCATGGGAACTATAATCTGAGTCATCTTGGAATTGGCATCTCTTGATTGCCTTTTCCCCAGAGAATGATTTATATTTTCTAGTATTTTTTATTTCTAGTAATTTTGGATTTTATCCTGGATCTTCTGAGTTTTGCTGTGCTCCTCTGGAGAATATGGATGTTTTGTTTTAGAGGCAATCAACTCAGCTTTAGATTTGAAGTACTGTTTCACACTCTGTGTGCTGTGCATTTGAATTATATTCAAATATAATATTAATTCCTTAGGCCTTTACTAATCTATTTTGGGTCAGTCTTACACATGCATGATTCCAGAGTTAGTGATTTCTCCTCACTTTCTGGCTGGTGGGCTCCATTTCATGCTTCCCTTGCTAGAAATAGCAGGATTTCTATTGGGTTTTTGTAGCTCAAGCCATGATGCTTTTCCACAACTGTGGTTCTGCCTCAGAGCCAAGCTGCAAAAAGAAAGGTGGGGGTGGGGAAATTTCTGCAGGTTGCTTCCTCAAGTTTTAACTTCCCTCCACATCCCTCTTTTTTTTAAATGTTCAGATTGCTCAGACAGTTGGGTGGTTTTGTCTGTTGTCCCAAGTTTATAGGTGGGACCAATGGGAGGCTTGTACTGTCGGGACCTGTACTGCCATGCTGGAACTAGACCCCACTGTAGATTCTTGAGATTTTTGTGTTTCTACTTCCTACATTAACTTTCTTCCTAATATTTTTTTGTTTTTCTTTCATGTTGGAGGTTTTCTCTAAATTTGGGTGCTCCTTCTCTGCCTATTTGTATTTTATAAGCTGTGTTTATGTGTTCTTGACTTATTAATTGGTGGGCTTCAGTGTTGTTATTTTTTGGTGAACCAACCAAGAGATAACAAAGGTCAGTGTCTGCAGTTTAGTTAGGAAGCTATGGCAGTAGTTGAGCTAAGAGGGAGTGGTGGTTTGGATTAGAGTAGTGGCATTGAAGGGAAGTAGATGGGTGGATTCAAAGATGTGTGTAGTGTGTATGTGTACTCCAGTCAGCATTAAAAGTACTCATAAAGGTCATTTTGTGGGAGAGTAGATCACTACCCTTGATTTTTTATTGGCAGCATCTTGAAATAGAAAGAGCCTGAGTTTGGAGACAGTACAACCTGTATTTGAATCTTGACTTTGCTTCTAACTAGGTGTGTCAATTCAGTTACTTAAAGTTTGTTCCACCATACTCATCATACCCAACTATACTCAGAGGGTTATGGTAGAGACTAAAGTCGATGATATACGTAAAGTGCCTTTGTTTTGTTTTTTAAAACAACACTTACATGGGGTTTTTACTATGTCAGCCATTATTCTAAGTATTTACTGATGTTAATTTTTGTAATCCTTACAAAAACCCTATGAGTAAGTATTTCCTGTTTTAGATGATACAGCTGAAGCCCAGACAGGTCACAGAGTTGATTAGTGCCGAAGCCTAGATTTAAATCTAGAAAAATTGATTCCAACCCTCATTACTTAAACCCAGTATGCTTCTGATTCTTAGCCCAATGCAGGTGATTGAAGATAGGCTCAGAATCAGGACTATTTGTGCTAGTATTTTATTTCATTTATCTGTATATATGCCTACACAGTGCTTCTCACTGACCCAGTTAAAAGCAAAATTACTGTATAATGAAATACTTTCAAGTCTTTATCAGTGTTTTAGTTATGCTAACTAAAGATGAGCAAAATGCAGTCTTTCAGAAAGTAAAGCATTTAGATTACCAGGTTCCCCCCGCCCCAGAAGTATTCGGTAATTTTTTTTTATTATGTGTGTTGAGGTTTGCTGACAATTGGAATTTGACTATCATAGGCAACCACCTACTCAGTTTCTTTCTGGAAAATAATTTTGCTCTGTTTTTTTCTCTCTGGAAAGTACTTTTGCTCAAGTTATGACATGTTTTTGTCTTGTACATCTTTGCTCCTAGTGCAAATCAATATGGTAACGGAATTCATGTGTGTAAATTTTTATTAGAAAATGCCAGTCATGTCAAGGTGTGTGGAAAAACAGTGTAATTGTGTTTCTGTATTGACCAATTTTTAGAAATGTGACAGTATAGTGATCTCTGTAATATGAGGATATTATTGTTTATACGGGAATAAGGAAATACATAGGGTGAATCAGTATAGGAGTACATGATTGCTAACTTTTTTGAAAGGAACAGAGAGAGAACATGTGTGTGTTTGGCTTTTGATATTATGAAGTTATTGAGATTATGTATTTAGATTTATTAGCCAACTTTTGAGGGTTTGCTTTGGCATATAACACTGATGGATGAGTCCTTCAACTTTTGCCTGCAATGGCATCTTGGCATTTGCTGTGCTTCCTGGATGAATCATTAATAGCTTGTCTCTGTAATTGATATTACTGTACTTAGTTTTGCTTGAGGATTCTGTTTGTAGCTTCTCTGTGTTTATTGAGGGAAAATTGAAGTTTCAGGCCTGGGTCCTTCCTGGTCTTGGCTCTTTGGTTTACCTGTGATAAAATATGCAGACTTTTATTTTCCTTTATTCACTCTGTTGCAGCCCTAGTCATACTGTATCATGGCCTCGCCTCAGAGCTCCTTGTTGTTAGAAGCTAGAAGTTCTGGGGATTGATGGGTTGGGATTTATACCCATTTCTTGCACCCAGTATAGTACCTAGAACATACTAAGCACTTAGTAAATGTTAGTTGAGCAACTGTTGGGTAACTGACTACTGAATGGAGATGAATGATTCACAGAAAGAAGATGAGGTTCAAAACCCAGTCAGGATTATGCAGCTAGGAGGTGGTAGATACCTTGAATTTTTATCTTCTGGCATCAGATTATCTTCTTTTCTAGTTTATTCATTTAGCAGCTACCCAATCATCTAAGAGAATGTAAAATCAGAAAGATGGTACACCATGCTAATTTTTTAAATGACAAATGAATGCTTGTAATAGTAACTTTAACACTATTACTGGGGGTTAGTTGCCTTATCCCCTTGCAAATGAAACTAAATCATACCAATTACACTCTCCAGCTTCAATCCAGTCTGTGTATTAGATGCAGTCTCCACAGCTCTTGATTCAGTTTTAGCTAAGACTCTTTAAAGTTGGCAGAGTAAAGGACCCCTACAAAAGAAACAAAATGAATAGTCAGAGGTAGGAGGAAAACCAGAAGGAAATGGTTCTCTGGAGGCTAAAGAAAAACCAATTAGAAGTACACTCAATTGTGTTGAATGTATTAAAGATTTTCTTATAATGAGGACTGAAAAAAAGACTTTTGGATTTAACAATTAGGTAGGTGTTCTTAGCAAGAGTTCTTTGAGTGAAAGCCAGTTGGTAATAGATTGAGAGGAAATGAGAATTAAAAGTGCATAGAATAAGAATAGATCTCTCTCTCTCTCTCTCTTTTTTAGGATGTTTGTCACTGAAGGAAAGAAAGGAGAGATGGAAATAGTTCAAAAAGCACAACAGGGAAAAAAAACCCTTTATTTTTAGCGGATGGCAGTTTATCTCTTTTTTTAAGTATGGCATGAATAGAATATCCATGTGGGTAGAGAAAAAGAAATTAGTGGAGAAAGGAAGGAGAGACATAATTTAAAGCAAAAACGATTCTTTGGGAGGCAGGATCTTCTCTGTACAGTTATCTGGCATTTAGGAGCAAAGAGTGTATGTTAGGATGGATGCCATAATGCTAAATACAGAGATGCAGGGGAGAGAAGTTGAAGGAATTTTTGCTTGAAAACCTGTTCTCCTCTGTGAAGTAGGAAGCTCCGAGGTTGGAAGTAGGGAATAGATTGGCAGAGCTGAAACACCTGCCATGGTGAGGACTCGTTCTGACAGCCCTGCTGGGATCAGAAACTAAATTGTAGTGGCACAATTGTGTGATTTGTTTTCCTCTCTCTACCAGGAGAAGAGCAGTTAGACTCATTCCAAATTGGATCTCAATAGGGTAGATGTATCAGAGGATATAGGAACTAGGAAATTGAGTGTGAGTGTCATGCAAGTTTTTCACTTTATAATCCTGGCTATGTACGATAGAAAGTGAAACCAGATGGTAGTGAATGGAGGCCCCAAAGAACAGATTTAGTGGAAGTTAAGGGAAAGAGAAAGGTAAAGGCCAGGAAGGAGGTTGTGACCACATACTAAGATGTAGAACTCTATCTTTTTTAGTAGAAGAGGAATAGATGAATATCATCAGGTCAGGAAAGTAGTGAACTGAGGTAGTCTCTGGAACACTCAACTCTGAATATTATTACTTCCTGTTTTATAGCTGAGGTGTTAAGTTGGTTTAGTGATCCTGTAATATAGTAGGATTTAAGGCAGGGGGGATGATATTGGGGGTAGAGAGCTGGCTTGTAAGTTTTACTGACTGGGGAATGATTTTTGACCCTTGTAAATAGTAATATCAGGATGTGAGTGGGTCTGACAAGCTGTATAGACAGTGTGAATTTTAAGAGAGCCTCTTGATCTAGAATTGGCATCATCTAAGAAAACTTTACTTTTCTTGTTCCCAGATAAGGGGGAGCTGTGGGAGGATTAACACTTTTGTTTGAGAGGTCTTTGAGGGATATAATGCCATTCCAGGGAAAGTTGGATTTTGATTAAATACAGAGAAATCATTTTGTAAAGTGACTGAAGGTGTAGAGGTTTTTCATGATCTACAGGATTTCTAAGAGTGGATTGGAAATTGGTAGAAGCTGGATTGTAGAGTTTAAGTCTGTTGGTTTTTATATAATATATTGTTCTATTTTCTCATTATATAGCATTTTCTTTTTTTAAATAATTTTCTATAAGTTAGAAAACTTGACACTGCAAAATTTCTCAAAGATACTGAAAGAAAAAAATTTTTATTTTAAAATAAAATAAAGATTATTTTATTTTAAAGTAATTTTAGACTTATAGAAAAGTGTGGAAAAATATTGCAATGAATTCCTGTATACCATTTACCCAGTTTTCTCAAATTTTGACATTTTATTATATTTGCTTTGTGATAATCTCTTTATATGTATGTACACATACAAACATATACTGTTTTTTTCCTGAAACATTTGAAAGTAAATAGCAGACCTGCTGTCCCTTTACATCTAAATATCTCAGTGTATATTTTCTAAAAACAAAATCATTCTCTTATAAACTACAATGCAAATTATTGAAATCAGTAATAGTTGTATAATAATATAAACTGTAAACAAAGTTCACCAGTTTCCCAAAGATCTTTTAGAGCAAAAGAAAATACATTTTTTACAATATCAGAATTAGTTCTTTAGATTAAATATTGTGCTTAGTTATTGTGTCTGTTCGTCTCTTCTAATCTGGAACGGTTCTCTAATCTTTTTAGTCTTTCATGACAGTGTTTTGGAAAGATTCGCATCGGCTATTTTGTGGTATACCCCACAAATGTCCTTTTTTTTTTTTAAAGAATTTATTTATTTGAGAGAGAGAGAATGAGAGAGAGAAAGCACATGAGAGGGGGGAGGGTCAGAGGGAGAAGCAGACTCCCCGCCGAGCAGGGAGCCTGATGTGGGACTCGATCCAGGGACTCCAGGATCATGACCTGAGCTGAAGGCAGTCGCTTAACCAACTGAGCCACCCAGGCGCCCCTCCATTTTTTTTTCTAATTATATTTTTTACCCATTGGCTTTAGAATTTATTGGTTATTATTGCCTGAAAAATAGTTATAACTGTGGTAGTTGTCAAATGTTGATTTCCTAATTCTGTCATTTCTTCTACATTTATTTAGAATTCTATAAAGAAACATTTTCCTTTCCTCCAATTTATTTATTTATTTATATCAGTATGAATTAATGGGATTCTTATTTTATTCTACTGGTTATAATCCGATGCTGTTATCATTTATTATGAGGCTCAGCTCATCCCAGATTTGACCAGTGGGCGCCTCTTGTATCACCTTCTATGTCCTTTAATATGTCCCCATCATGTTTGTACTTTACTACCATATAGCATCTAGATAATGTGAAGTATCTGATTTCTAGAGTTTGGTTTGGATTGAGGAAGTACTGTTTACACTTACACATAGGGCTGTCATTGAAGCAGACTGACCAACACAACATTATTGCCACAGTATCTTACTACTGCTGTACTGGGTGCTTAATGAGCATTTTCTCATGGAGTTGTTTGTGGAAAGTTTGCAGAGTCCTTTATCAGCTGGGTTGTTGAATAACAGTTGGAACATTGGTGGCATGTGCTGACAATGTTAGTGTGCCATCCTTACAACTGGAGTACTAAGGAGTAGATACTGTTACTGTGAAAACAGAATGCCTTTGTAGATTATGTAGATGAATATGTAATGTGATTAGCAAAGGCAAAACGACACCATGAAGAAAACTCTGTTAGATGAAGAAGAGACAAAGAAAAAGCCCTTATGGGTCATTTTGACCTTTAAAATGGTTTTCATTAGAAAATCATCACACTAAAATGGATACGTGTTGATATTTATTTAGTACTGTTAACTGATTGATAGAAAATAACAAACATCATCATATCAGGGTTTATGTGCCTGACTTTCTTTTCTTGTAAAGATAATGGTTTTAAAAGGTTATTGAATGGATGTAGAGTCTGTGGTGATTTTTTTCTTTCAGTATCTTTGAGAAATTTTGCAGTGTCAAGTTTTCTAACTTATAGAAACTTACTCCTTTAGGCATAGATGGAAATCTCTTTAATGTATCACATTGTGTCTTACATTAAGAACAAAAAAGAATGTTTCCTACTTTCATCTCAGTTCTAGAGAATTTAGAAAAGATGGAAAAGTACAAAAGAAACAAAAAATATGGAGTTTGCAAGCACTCATGCTGCCGATTTTGTAAGCTGTCATTTTGAAACTTTTTCTTATCTAAGAATAGAATAATTTATGATTTAGCAGACACACAATTTTGTTACTTTTTTTTTTTTTAAGATTTTATTTATTCATTTGACAGAGAGAGAGACAGCAAGAGAGGGAACACAAGCAGGGGGAGTGGGAGAGGGAGAAGCAGGCTTCCCGCTGAGCAGGGAGCCCGATGCAGGGCTCGATCCCAGGACCCCGGGATCATGACCTGAGCTGAAGGCAGACGCCTAACCAACTGAGCCACCCAGGTGCCCTGTTACTTCTTTAATACAATATCATGATCATTTCCTTATGTCATTAAGTATCCTGTTAGAAACACCATCTTAAATGGCTGCATGGTGTTCCATTGTATTGATACTGTGTGTTTATATTATTTTGGATGACTGGATTGTTTACAGTTCTCTGTTATCATAAAACTGTGATGACCAGCTTTATAAAGAATCCTGTTTTAAGTTTCTGGTTAGTCTGTTTGGGTGTAGTCTTTTTTTTTAAGATTTTATTTATTTGACAGAGAAACACACAGCGAGAGAGGGAACACAAGCAGGGGGAGTGGGAGAGGGAGAAGCAGGCTTCCCGCTGAGCAGGGAGCCCGATGCGGGGCTCGATCCCAGGACCCTGGGATCATGACCTGAACTGAAGGCAGACGCTTAATAACTGAGCCACCCAGGCGCCCCTGTTTGGGTGTAGTCTTAAATGTGTTTTTGTAATGACCTTTTTAATTTTTATAAAAAGTGATATATACTTATTTTTAAAAATACAGGCAGTATAAATACAAAGAAAGAAGCAATCTAGGCATTCATAACTTACCAACCAGAAATAGGTTAGCACCTAACATAATTTCATTTGTGTTTATAGAAAGGAAGAATGTTATAAAAACAGGATAATGCTATTTATGCTGTTTTAAAAAATGAAAACAAGAAATATGATTTTGTTTGAATTTAATACCAAGGAAAAACATCTTAAAGAACTGTTAAATTCTAGATAAAGGTTTCTTTAACACAGAGCCTATTAGGTTATGTAAGATTTCACTAAAATAAAAAATACAAAAACCAGTAAGAACTTGGTAATTTAAAAAATGGTATGTTTTAATTTAAAATTTAATTTAAAATTAAAATATAATTTTTGATATTAGAGAGTAAATCCCTGCTGTGATAGATGAGGTGAGTGATTACTTTCTCTCATCTCTTTTCCCCATTTCCTGATTTTTATGTTGAGGATATTTTTACTTTTTCAGGGTGTGTGTTTCCTTTCTGTTTGCCAGCAGCTATTTAGTCTTTAGCTCTATATTTAACATTAGTTCTGTATTTAATAGGATTCAGTGCTAGCCACCATATCTTTTCTTTTTCTTTGATTCATTTCTGATTGCCAGGTTTTCATTATGAAGTAATTTTTTTTTTCAAGGAGTTATGGGTGTTTAAATACTTTATACATGGAAGACGGCTAGCTCAACTTTTTTTTAAAAATGTAAACATTAAAATTATGAAACATTTCAAATATAAAGAAAAGTACAGAAAATAATGTAAAAGATAGTTTTATATCACCTGTGGAGATAGTGGCAAATGGAGATAATAGCATTTTGCCATATGTGTTTCAGGTTTTGAATATTCTTTTCCTTTACTTTTTTTAAAAGAAAGATAATTTTAAAGCCTTACATTCATGCCCCTCCCTTCTTCCTCATACGCTTTTTTTTTTTTTTTTTAAGATTTTATTTATTTGACAGAGAGACACGCAGTGAGAGAGGGAATACAAGCAGGGGGAATGGAGAGGGAGAAGCAGTCTTCCTGCTGAGCAGGGAGCCCGATGCGGGGATCATGACCTGAGCCGAAGGCAGATGCTTAACGACTGGGCCTCCCAGGCGCCCCCTTGTACGCTGTCTTGAAGTTGATTTATATAATTTTTGTGAATGTTTTTACTACATAAAATACTTTAGTTTTAGATTATGTGAAAGTGTATTTATTATGGTATTTTGCTGTTTTATACTTTCCCAGTTTGCTTTATTCATTTAGCATATTTTAAAGATTGGTCTAGGATGATTCATACAGATCTGATTTATCAATTTAAAATATTGAATTGTGTTATAAAATCATGGAATAATACTCATTTTCTACTGGCAGACAGCTGTTTTCATCTTGCTATTACAAATAGTACTGCTGTGAGCGAATGTACGTGTATCTTAATGTCCAAGTGTGAGAGTTTTCTAGTGTTGATATCTGGAAGTAGAATTATTGCATCCTACACACCTTCAGCCTTACTAGGAGTTGCCAAACTGCTCTTCAAGGCAGTTGAGTGAATTCATACTCTTAATTAGTTTGAGTCCCAACTCCATCCTTTCCAACAGTTTTTGCTCTTTTCCTTATTAGGAATATTTTCTTTTTTTTATTAATAATTTATATGCCTCATGTAATACTGTTTTACTTATTTTGTCCAATAAAGCTTGTTTTCCTAGAGTTTTCATTTCTACTAACCTTTATCAAAAGATCACCCTCTTTATGACCTATTTTTGGTTTTGTACTTATATTCTTTTGTAGTAAATTATTTTTTGATGAATAAAGAGATCACTTAGATCAGTGATCTAAGTCACTGATGCTGCTTCTATCAGTGTATGCAGAGTCTCAGGTAGTTTATCTCTAATTCAGTGACCTCAGTGACCTTAACTTTGCTAACTCACTGATTTTGTTGTGGGAGAGGATAGCTGCTTGTGATTTTTGTGACTTTCTTTGTTGTTGGCTATCTTTTTTAAATTTTTTTTTAAAGATTTTTATTTATTTATTAGAGAGAGAGAGTACAAGTAGGCAGAGAGGCAGGCAGAGGGAGAGGGAGAAGCAGGCTCCCTATTGAGCAGGGAGCCCGATGCGGGACTCGATCCCAGGACCCTGGGATCATGACCTGAGCTGAAGGCAGCCGCTTAACCGACTGAGCCACCCAGGCGCCCCAGTTGTTGGCTATCTTATCTAGCTGTGGTAAGAAGGGCTGTCTCTAGTGTAGTTGTTCTAAAGACTTGGGTGTGTGGAGTTGGAATTTATTTTCTTGTTTAGGATGTATAATTTCAGTGATTTTTTTTTTTTTTTTAAACATGGTTTGATTTAGTAAGCTTTTGGGCCCAACATTTGCTTATTAAGTTATGGTGAGTGCCCATAAAGTTGAATGATTAAACAAATGATTTAATAAATATTTCAGGTTTCCACTATGTATAAAGCACTAAGGAAAATGTAGAAATAAATGAGGATGATTCTTGATCTTGAGATGGTCAGTGTGCATCCATTAGTTGACTAGGCTCCCTACCCCATTTTGGTAGAAGAAAAACTTTGGGAGGCATGGAAGACAGTGTATTTTATGTGAAGTCTATTGGAAGCTCTAAACTCGGGTAACTGTTTTAGGAGATACCAGGATGAATAAAGCATACTTCCTAAATTTCAGAAAGTTATAATCTGATTGGGAAGGTAGAAACATTCCCAAATCTAATTAGAGGTTCCCAAGGGTCTCTAAGTCCTCAGGGCATCATGAAGCACAGTACAAACTTGCAAGAGGTAGTTTCCTGGAAGGAAATAGTTGCAATTAGAATTTACTAGCTCTTGTTTTTCATTTTTGTGCCTAAATAGTTTTGCTTTTAAAAGCTCTTGATGTTCAGATTCTGATTGCCAAAAGGGCTTATTTCATGTCTGATGACCTGTATCTTGATGTTTTTATTTATTTTTTTATTTTTTTATTTTTTTTTTAAAGATTTTATTTATTTATTTTGACAGAGAGAGACACAGCGAGAGAGGGAACACAAGCAGGGGGAGTGGGAGAGGGAGAAGCAGGCTTCCCGCGGAGCAGGGAGCCCGATGCGGGGCTGGATCCCAGGACCCTGGGGATCATGACCTGAGCCGAAGGCAGACGCTTAACGACTGAGCCACCCAGGCGCCCCGATGTTTTTATTTTAATGTCTGAGATCTCAGTTCTTTATTATAAAGCATACTCCTTAGCCAGTTTTGCTTTTTAAACTTTACCAGATACCACATTTGCTGACTTATTTTGGTGCGTGCAAATCAGAAAATCTGTGTGTGTTCTTATTTAATTTGATTAAGGAAACAGGAATAAAACATTTCACTACAAGTTACCATTATATTATCAATGGCAATATATTATCATTATATTATCAATGCCTATGTTAGATAGAATACTAGTATGTTAGCTTGTAAAAATCAGACCATTGGAATATTTTGAAAACCGAGGGTTTGAATAGTTTCATCAATTAAAACATTAAAATTTTTTTCATGCTTTTTAAAAATGCATAGGACTACCTTCTCCATTGGAGTTTCTAAATTATCCCTAAGACACTTAAGGAAATCTTTTTTTAAAGATCTTACTATTTTATTATTTATATTTATATTTTATATTTACTTATATTATTTTATTATTATGCAGCCACTGTGGAAAACAGTATGGAGATTCTTCAAAGAATTAGAAGTAGAACTACCGTATGAACCAGCAGTCTTGACTTGTGGGCATATATCCAAAGTACTGAAATTAAGATCTCTAAGAGATATCTGCACTCCCATGTTCATTTTAAAATTATTCACAATTATCATTTAGTTTAGATGGCAAACTTTTTTTTAAAGATTTTATTTATTTATTTGACACAGAGAGACAGCGAGAGAGGGAACACAAGCAGGGGGAGCGGAAGAGGGAGAAGCAGGCTTCCCGCTGAGCAGGGAGCCCGATGCGGGGCTTGATCCCAGGACTCCGGGATCATGGCCGGAGCCAAAGGCAGCTGCTCAACTGACTGAGCCACCCAGGCACCCCAACACTTAAGGAAATCTTAAATGCTGGAATTGCTCTGCATCTTTGTTTCTAAGAAAGCATAATTGATTGGGGCGCCTGGGTGGCTCAGTCGTTAAGCATCTGCCTTCGGCTCAGGTCATGATCCCAGGGTTCTGGGATCGAGCCCCACATCGGGCTCCCTGCTCAGCGGGAAGCCAGCTTCTCCCTCTCACACTCCCCTGCTTGTGTTCCTGCTCTCACTATCTCTCTCTCTGTCAAATAAATAAATAAAATCTTAAAAAAAAAAAGCATAATTGATTGATGTAGTGTTCCATGATTGTTTGCATATAATACCCAGTGCTCCATTCAATACGTGCCCTCTTAAATACCCATCACCAGGCTAACCCATCCCCCCACCCCCTCCCCTCTAGAACCCTCAGCATAATTTAATGGAAGGTGGATTTGTCTCAGGAATTATTATCTGTGTTGCTCTAGATGAATAATAAAAAAGTGCTATGGGTGTTTCCTCAGCTGTGTTAAGGAAGGAGAAGAGGGTCTCCTCTTTCTCCCAACTGCATCTGTTTTTTTCTAGTCATCAATTCTCCCCCCACCATTTACAACAGCTTTGGGTATACTTTAAGTGGATCATCTTAGGTTATCTTATTGCCCACCCTTGCCGCAGGCACCCTGCCCAGCAGGAAGTCCATGCTGGTTGGGAAGCAGTTGCTTGCCAAAGGAGAGAATCATCCTGACTGATGACTGATGTAGTCTGGTCAGTCAGGGTCTGGTTCTTGAGTGGGGTAGGTTCCATCCTACCTAAATTACTGTGAATCTGTAATGAAAGAGGGATGGAAGAGATTTTAGAAAGACAATCACATGTCTACCACAGATACCCTAAATGCTTAAGACCACAGTATAATCACTAACAGATCTCAAAAAGCTACTTGCACTGATGAAGTCAAGATACTATAGAGACAGAAACTCAAGTTAGTGGCCAGACATTGAAAAAAGCAACCTTTATAAAGCAAACCTAAAATATTGTTACATGTAACATATTTTGGTATAAAACTGCAAATATGAGGCTGAACATCTTCTGATGAACTGTATAGACATTTATGACATATATTATGGTCTTTCATACTAAATTGAAGTGAGCTAGATTGTTAGATAGGAGACTTTGAGAAGGTATGTGAAGGTTGACAAGCAGTGCCCTGAAGACAGACATCCTTAGATGAAAGAAAGTAACAAATTATAGAAATGATTCCTGAGATGAAAGAAAGTAATGAGAACGCACCAATCCAGCACACTCAAGTATTTTTCTCTCCTTCTGTACCCCCCTTTTTTTTGAGGACTATGAGATCAAGCAAGCTGTTAATAGTCTGTGTTAAGATCATAATGACGTATTGATAAGGAGATAGACTTGTAGGACACATTTGTAATAAGTACATATTAGGTAAGATCTGTGTAAGCTAAATAGAATTTTGAAAAAAATCTTATTTATAACAATTTAAGAATTAGGTCACACATTTGTTATTAATTAAAGAGCTATGAATGCAACTAATGAGGGTATCCTATAGGACCCTTCAAATTGGAGCGCCTGGGTGGCTCAGTCGGTTAGGTGTCTGCCTTTGGCTCAAGTCATGGTCCCAGGGTCCTGGGATTGAGCTCCGCGTCAGGCTCCCTGCTCAGCGGGGAGCCTGCTTCTCCCTCTCCCTCTGCCTGTCACTCTGCCTACTTGTGCTCTCTGTCAAATAAATAAATAAAATCTTAAAAAAACAATAACTCTTCATATTAAAGAGGGAATCTTAGGGTCTAGTATATTTACATTGCAACTTTAGCATATAAAAAGGAATTTAACTGGAGGGTGAGTGCTTTTGAAAATAGAAATTTATAAAATCTTTATCCCATCTGTTTAGCTTCTTTATTCTTTGCTGGTCTTTGGGTTGTAAATATGCTCCAACTTTTTGTCCTTAGTCTTAGTTAATTAGTAACTAGCTCTTAAAGACTTCAAAGTACATAGGTTAGCAAGGTTATTCTCTCTCGAGGCTTCCATTTTACACTATTTGACTGGACATATCTTGCATTTCTTTTTTTTTAATTATTTTATTTTGATAGTGTTCAACAAGACAGATCCTCCACTTTTTTAAAAACTCTTACACAGCTGGGAAAACAGATTGTAAATGAATGATTACATAAATAATAGTTGCTGTGATAGGTACTCTGAAGAATAGGGTGCTTTAAGATTACATCAGAGTCCTACTAATCTTTTTTTTTTTTTTTTTTGATGTAGTGTTCCATGATTCATTGTTTGTGTATAACACCCAGTGCTCCATGTAATACGTGCTCTCCTTAATACCCATCACTGGGCTAGTCCATCCCTTCACCCCACTCCTCTCTAAAACCCTCAGTTCGCTTCTCAGAGTCCATAGTCTCTCATGTTCATCTCCCCCTCCGATTTCCCCCCTTCATTTAGCTCACTAGAGTCCTAATCTACTTTTGGTAGACAGGAAAAGCTTTTGTGAGAACTTGATTTTAATCTGACATCTGAATGATGTGTACAAGTTAACTAGGCATGGAATGTGTGGTATGGAAGAGAAAGAATTGAACATATATATGAATTAATATTAACAAGTGGATGTATAGGTCTGAAGCTCAGAGAAGCAGTCTAGTCTGGCAGGATAAATTTTGTCTTCTGTTCTTTAATCATTCTGTTGTCCCATTAATTATCCCTCTCCTTATTTTTCCTTAAAAAAACAGATACGGATTCTGTATTACCTTCTTCAAATGTATATTTTTTGACTATAATTCCAGGTTGTGTTCTTTTTCTTTTTTTCTTTTTTTCTTTTCTAAAGATTTTATTTATTTATTCATGAGAGACAGAGAGAGAGAGACAGAGGCAGAGGGAGAAGCAGGCTCCCCGCGGAGCAGGGAGCCCGATGTGGGCCTCGATCCCAGGACCCTGGGATCATGACCTGAGCCGAAGGCAGACGCTTAACCGACTGAGCCACCCAGGCGTCCCTGGTTGTGTTATTTTTAATAGAAAATTGCTATTAATAGAAAGTTGCCCAGGGAGCTATTGTAATGATATTTTGTAAAATTTAAGTTGGAGAAAGCTTTTTTTTTTTTTTTAAAGATTTTATTTATTTATTTGAGACAGAGAGAATGAGAGACAGAGAGCATGAGAGGGAGGAGGGTCAGAGGGAGAAGCAGATTCCCCGCCGAGCAGGGAGCCCGATACTGGACTCGATCCCGGGACTCCAGGATCATGACCTGAGCCAAAGGCAGTCGCTTAACCAACTGAGCCACCCAGGCGCCCGAGAAAGCTTTTTATCATAGAATACAATGCTTACCCTTATTACCTCATTGCTTCTGAGATACACCAAGCCAGAAACTAGAGATTTCATTTTTTTGCATTTTGGGTTTATTAAAAATTAGAAATTTCAAATTATGTTTAGTGTGAAAAATTCAAGTAGTAGAGAACGATGAATTCTCTCTCCCCACCTACAGCTCTTTCCTGTTTCTTGCTTATCTTTCCAGAAATTTTGATTGCATATATGTATTACACAAATAACATCTCTCACTATTTTAAACATTCATTTACACAGTATATACTCTTTTGTGTGTGTGTGTTTTTTTCAGTTGATATGTTGTGAGCAGACAATAGCAATTTTAAAATGAAACAACCCTTATTTATTTAAAAGACAGTTTAGTTGTGCCTTGATAAAATATCTGATGACACTTGGTTTTAAACAGTTGTTTTGCAGACTTGTTCAGGTGATGGAGCATCTGGAGCTCATGGTACTTTTTGTGGAGCACCATGAAATAATGATATTCTTTCATACTAAGAAGAAAGGTTTTACTTGCAGAAATATATTTATAATATGAAATATAAAGCCAAACCAGAATTTTGTACTTTAAAGAGAAGAAACTGAAAACTAGGCATGATTGCCAACTCACAGTTTTTTTTTAATTAATATTCATTTGTTGCTTATACAGTCTTCCCTAATTGTTTATATTTTTGCTTTATCATAAGCTAGCTTTCATTTGTGGAAAAATGTCCAGAGACAGTGAAGTTTTAGTAGAAATATCCCTAAAACTAAGGCAGTTCTGTTAATTTACTTAATAGTATGTTTATGTACATTAGGAAGACTGCTGTAATTTAGTTTTATTGGTAGAAAATCTAGCTTCATTTGCCAAGCAGCAGTGCTTTGTGGGAACCTATCTTCTGAGCATATTGGTTTAGATCACTGGGGCTCTCTGCAGGGATTTCTTAGCTCCTGCTGTTACCTTTCCCTAGCAGCATAGATAAGATAGCTCACTTTCTTCTTGGGTGATTAAAATGGGTAGATTGACTCTACCAGTTGATTTTATTGCAACTCTAATCTGTTTTTTCCTCTAATTTAGGTGTTAAATAAGCCAACATAGAATGATAGAGACTACCATAGGTTTTCGCTAGAGCCTTATCATCTTAGAGTTTAAAGGAGCCCTTGTTATCTATTAATACCATACAAAGGGCAAAAATCCCATTATATGTAGGCTGACCATTCAATTTTCTTGAGAATGAAAGGGGTGGAGAAAATGCTAAATTGAGTGGTGCCCTGAAATAATAGGTGTAAAGTAGGACTGTCCTGGGAAAAACAGCTGTAATGGTCATCCTAGTTATACAGCAGCCTTGCCATCTAAAATCTGCCTGAAGGTATTTGTTGCCCTACAGAAAATCTAGTGTTCTAATAATTTAAAAGATCTAATGAAAAAAAAAAAGATCTAATTAAAATTTTAAAGGTCTTTTATTTAGTTAAAATTTAACTCCTTGCAACTAGAACTGTTCTTCCCAGTTTTGTTTTCTGGTACTAAATGTAGTCAGAATATGGCAGTATACAAAATACATTAGCTCTTCACATACCTTTTTTTTTTTTTTAACAACTTACAATTTTTTTTTTTCAAACACTGCTTGTTGAACAACACTTTATAGTACATCCATACATTCTCATTTGGGTGTTTTTAGAAAACATTTAGTGAGGTCTCTGGCTTCTCAAAAGCAAAGCTTACAGTTATTAATCTTTTATCATCTTAAGATAGAATGAAGTGCTACAGCAAAGGAGAGCTGACAATTAAAGGAAATGAAACTGTAGTTTATACATGGGAAGGCTGGACTTCCAGCCAGAGTTAATCATAATGCTTATGGTTTTCTTACCATTAAAAGTAATCGATATACATCAAGCAAAGACGAACTACAGATAGATTTAAGACAGCCAGCCCTCTTGTAATCCTTTTATCCTTCAGGCTAAAAAATGGTGGCTCTATATGCAACTTTTCGTCACCCTGGTTACTATAGTAAAGACATATTTTAGTTTTCATGTGCTGTTGCCCATGTTTTTTCTAGGAGGCTCAAAATAGAACAAGCTAGGGAGATAATTTTTGAGGTGATGTGTGGACAGGACACAGAGCCACGTTCATTATTGTATATATGTAGTTCCCACCCCATTTATCTCTGCCCCCTCTTTTTTTGCTATTTATGATAATCCTGAAAGAATGTAAAATAGAACCATTGCACAGCGTGATTAAGGAAAAATTTCCACAGAGGGCATTGTTTAACTTGATGGACATGTAGTTTGATTTGAACTTTTGAATGAATTTAGTTGAAAGGCAACCAAAGTAGGTTATTTTATAGAGGCACCAAAGATAACAAAATTAAAAAGTTGACTTTTGGAAGTTCTCTGCTACAGTGGGTAGAGATTATTGACTGAGTTATTGGGTTTTACTGCTGATACATGGCAAATGTTCACTGTGTATTATAATTTTGTAAAAATAAAACTGTGAAGTGTGAGGTAGGGCAGTTGAAATAATTTAGGGTATGTTTTACAAGTACCAAAGCTTTACTTCTGAGATCATATGTAAAAGTATCTGTAGTTACTCTTTTTTGTTTATTTTTAAAGATTTTATTTATTTATTTGCGAGAGAGAGAGCAGGAGCAGGGTCAGAGGGAGAGGGAGAAGCAGACTCCCTGCTGAGCAGGGAGCCCATAGCAGGGCTTGATCCCAGGAACCCAGGATCACAACCTGAGCTGAAGGCAGACGCTTAACTGACTGAGCCACCCAGGTGCCCCTCTGTAATTACTCTTTTTATTGCAGTTATTTGAATACATTTTTTTTTAAAGATTTATTTATTTTAGAGAGAAAGGGAGCTTGCGAGCAAGGGGAGGGTGCAGAGGAAGAGAGAGAGAATCCTCAAGCAGACTCCCTGCTGAGCCCAATTGGGGCAGGGGGAAGCTCGATCCCAGGACCCCAAGATCATGACCTGAGCTGAAATCAAGAGTCAGCCACTTAACCGACTGAGCCACCCAGGCGCCCCTGAATACATTTTGAAGGTTTTAAAAATGAGTTGGTCAGGGCGCCTGGGTGGCTCATTTGTTAAGCAACTGCCTTCGGCTCAGGTCATGGTCCCAGGGTCCTGGGATTGAGTCCCATATCGGGCTCTCTCCTCTGCGGGAAGCCTGCTTCTCCCTCTCCCACTCCCCCTGCTTGTGTTCCCTCTCTCACTGTGTCTCTCTCTGTCAAATAAATAAATAAAATCTTTAAAAAAAAAATGAGTTGGTCATTCTGGGGAGCACATTTATGTATTTGATATGGTGGGGACTATTTCTTGTGAGGAACCAGAGGAGAGCTATTTTGTCATACAGGATCTTTTTCTTTAGTACAGTTCATCCACATTTGCAGCATTAAGCCTAAGAGATGGAACAGTAGTTTCCTTTTTTTTGATACCATCACTGTTAATTGTTTAGTTGATAATGCTAAGTATATATCTATACTTTACTTTTATTTGCCTTAACTTGCTCATCTAACATTTTTGCTCTTTGAAGTATGATCAAAGATGACTAAGTTAGGAATTCTCCTGGGTACTTTGTTACATGAAACATGGAAGATGCTTGGTGATGCTGAGGCAGAGTGTAGCTAGTCAGGAGGGTGGTCATGTAGTGCCAACTTAGAAAACTGCTGCAGGTAAATACAAAGCTCATAGAAAATTCACTTTATGATCGTTTAACCTTACAATTCAGTTTCTGTGAGTGAATTTTATTACCTAAACCTTGGTGCTATGGGAAAAAACCCTGTCTTATTAACTTGAGAAATGATTTTAGGTATGTTTATGCCAGTTCTGATAAAATATAATTTATGAACTCACAGAAGTATTGTGCTAGGGTGATCACTTACCAAGACACATGCAAACAGCAGTGAAGTAAATTTTACTTTGCATGTTTTTAGAGGCAAATGAATGACCACTTATTGGACTGATAGCACCAAATTATTTCAGGCCATGAAATAAAGTCTATTAAACTAAAGGGGAAGAAGGAGGAAACTAGTATTTATTAAATGCTTTCTGTGTGCTAGGTGTTAATGCTAGATGCTTTCCAAATACCATTTTACAATTCTGTGAGGATTTTGGCTGCATTTAGAACTTAGAGACACTGAGGCACAGGGGTTTATCAAAGCTCCTAAAAGGCGGAGCAAGAATTTGCATGCTCTTTTTTTTTTTTTTTCCCACTACATCACAAAACTCAGATTTGTGTGTGTACAGATTTGCTCTGTGACAAAATTTATTTGGGGGATTATTTTTAACATTGACTTTCTTAAAGTACAAGAATAATTAAGATGTGAAAATTGAATAATGTTGAAGGCCTGTAGTGTTTCTTCAAACCAAGATTCTAGTGGATTTAAAAATGTCTTAAAAAAATTTAATAACTCTTCTCCAAATATATCTAAGTACCTTTTTGATGAGTCACTTTTTAGAGTATTGATGCTTTTGGTTGACCTACAGTTAGCTTGCCTACATGTAGTTATTATCACCTCCTAACAAATGAGCACTTAAAAGATCACTTATAAATGAAGTAGGAAGTCTATATAGCCCTGCCACTTAGGTTTGATTCTTGGTCTGACCCTTCCTAGCTGTTTTGATGTCTGGCAAGTTACTTTAGGTGTCTACACTTTCAAGGTTGTCCCCCCCCCCCCTCCATTTTATCTGTCAAATGGGAATAACATTCTCTATTTTATAGATTTTTTGTGAGGATTAAATGAGTTAAATGATTGCAGATCCGACCTATTATCTTGCACTTCCTGAGCTTTCAATAAATTTGTTGTGTTGAAGAACATCTTCCAGGATTTTATATACACATTGATTCATCTTGCTTTATAAGTAACTCCAAAATTTTGGACTTGAGAAAACCTCCTTAGAGTATTCTACATTTTTGGAATGTTTATTATTATTTCATTTTATTAATTCAGGTTACATTTTCAATTATTCTAGATACTAGTGTAATAGAAATGGTATTGTGGTTTAATTATTAGATGCTTTTCTTTGTAGTACACAGTGATTAATACATGGTAGTCAGTATTTACTGTAGGATTGAATGAATTTGAATCTATTTATAGTCATGATGTTTTTCTTTATAAATTCTTAATTTGAACTTCATTTTTTATTGTAAAGAAACTACCAAAATCTGAATTTCTTAATGACTGCTTCAGTCTCTTACAAATTTTGTGCATCTTTTTAAGTGTTATTTTACTTTGTTTTTAACTAAAAGGTGATCCTTTGCCTGAAATAATCTTTAAAAATTTGCTTAAAAATTTTAAAAATAATAATCAGAATGACATTAATATTTCTTTTTCGTTGTTCTCTTAGCTTCACAATGAAGAAGATAATTCAGAGTCATCTGCTGTAGAGCAACCATCAACTTCAAACCCAGCACCGCAGAGCGTTCAGACTGCCCCTTCAGCATCGGTACTTGAAACGGACTCTTCTCCTCCACCTTATAGTAGTATTACTGTGGAAGTACCTACAACTTCAGGTATTATTTTTAGTATGAAATAACTAGTAATATTTTTAGTGACTCAGTTTTTTTTTTTTTTTTAAACCAGTATGGTTTTATTTAATTATAGAGTCTCTTAAAGGCTTTCTGGTTTTATGATTTTTGTTACAAAAAGGTTTTCCAAAGGATAGTTTATAAAATATTTACTCGTATATTACTAGTCTCCTATTGTTTTCAAAAAAATTAAAAGTGTAAACTTTCTTACGCTTACTAGAATCTGTTTCCAGTGGAGTGGCATATTCCTTTTGGAAGAAATAAATAAATGTGTGTATATGTATACGAATTTATGTGTATATATAGATACACATTTATCTGTAGATATATGCCTATGTGGTATATGTATCTATATATACATATATATTTGTGTTTGTGTATATCTACCTACATAGCTGTAAAACAAGGTATTATTAATGCTGAGTGTGAGTGGGAATGTGGTATGTGTGAATGGAGGTGAAGGGTCTACATAATATAACCATATATACATGGTAATAATTCCTGGACACAAGGCAGTGTTTCCTGCTTCCTACTATTCATTTTATCCTCTCAGGTCATTCTAAAGAACTACCCTTATCTATTTCTCTGGTCACAATTTATATTTTCCCAGTACTGCTAAATTAATCATCATATAATTTACTTTTTAGTTTTTACTTTTATTCCAGTATATATAGTTATCATACAGTGTTGTATTAGTTCCAGGTATACAATATAGTGATTTAAAAGTTCTGTATTTTACTCAGTGCTCATCATAATAAGTGTACTCTTCATCCCCTTCCTATTTCATTCATCCCTCTACTCACATCCCCTCTGCTAACCATCTGTTTGTTCTCTATGGTTAATCTGTTTTTTTTTGTCTCTGTGTTTTCTTTCCTTTGTTTTGTTTCTTAAATTCCACATGAGTGAAATTCTCTGGTATCTTGTCTTTCTCTGGCCAACTTATTTTGCTTAACATTGTGCAGTCTAGCTCCACCCATCTTGTTGCAAATGGCAAGATTTCATTCTTTTTTAAAAAGCTGAGTAATATTCCATTGTGTGTGTGTGTGTGTGTGTGTGTGTATTGTATCTTCTTTATCCACTCATCTATCGATGGACACTAGGGCTGCTTCCATAATTTGGCTATTGTAAATAATGTTATAATAAATACAGGGGTGTATATATCCTTTTGAATTAATGTTTTCATATTCTTTGGGTAAATACCCAGCAGTATGATTACTGGATTGGGTAGTTCTATTTTTTTTTTTTTTTAAGATTTTATTTATTTATTTATTTGAAAGAGAGAGAGAGAGAGAGAGTACAAGCAGAGGAAGCAGCAGAGGTAGAGGGAGAAGCAGATTCCCCACTGAGCAGGGAGCCCGATGCGGGGCTCGATCCCAAGAACCTGGGATCGTGACCTGAGCCAAAGGCAGGTGCTTAATAGATTGAGCCACCCGGGCACCCCAGGGTAGTTCTATTTTTAATTTTTTTAACCTCCATATTGTTTTCCAGAGTGGCTGCACTAGTTTGCATTCCCACCAGCAGTGCATGAGGGTTCCTTTTTCTCCACATCCTCACCAGCACTTGTTTCTTGAAGTTAATCATTATATAATTAAAAAAACATTTAAAATATGTTTTTGTGTACTATTATAAATAACCTCTAAATATTTTATATATTCATTTTGAAACATTTTTTAAATCTGTTATAAAAAATGTTTTAATATTAAAAAACCCTTCACTAGAGTATTTCATCTTTATTTGTTATTCTGTAATTAGTATCATTATTCTTTTTTTTTTTTTTTTTTTAAGATTTTATTTATTTGCGAGAGAGAGAATGAGAGACAGAGAGCATGAGAGGGAGGAGGGTCAGAGGGAGAAGCAGACTCCCTGCCGAGCAGGGAGCCCGATGTGGGACTCGATCCCGGGACTCCATCCTGGGACTCCAGGATCATGACCTGAGCCGAAGGCAGTCGCTTAACCAACTGAGCCACCCAGGCGCCCCTTATCATTATTCTCTTAAACCCTTGCCAGCTTTCTCTGGTTACCATTTCTGCCTCTACAGATTTTATCTAGACTATATGGGTTGTGTAAAAAGACCAAACCATTTACTATTTTCATTTACAGTATTATGCAGTTACTGAAAATCATCTTCTTTATGAAGGTGTTCTCACTAATAAATTAGCAAATGCTTACTCCTTTTATTTGCATATAATGTTTATTTGATCAATATGCTTTTTTAGTGCCCAGTTTGACGGACTGTTTGACAGTTTTTATATTGATTTATAGTAGTTTTATTTGTCTTTGGATTAAATAGCTGGATTAGTGCTTGCTAAAATTTATTATGGGCTAAATTTTCTTCGTTATTCTGTAAGTTTCCAGAATATAGTTCAGTGAATTTGCTACCCTAGATTAAAAAAAAAAAAAAATCTATTTGATGATAGTCTTGAAGAAAGAAAATTAGTTGTTTTGCTGATGCTTGTGTTTGAATGATGGAATGCTAAGATTGAAATTGTAATTTTTTGTGTGGCCACCATTGCCACTGCTGTGTAACAAGCCAAATGGAGTACAATAGCAAACATTGTTATTAGTTCTTATGGTTTTTGAGGTAGGCTAGACTCAATTATGCACTTTTCTCCCAGGATCTCATGTGATTATCGTCTTTCGGTGATCTGGAGCTCGAGTCACCTTGACGCCTTCCTTATTAACATATTTAGCAGCTGATGCAGGCTTCAACTAGGGCCTCAGCTGGGACTGTTGGCCAGAACACCTATATGTGGCCTCTTATTGTGGCCTGTGCTTCCTCACTGAATGGAGGCTGGGTTCCAAGAACAAGCATTCTGAAAGCCAGATAGAAGCTATATCACCTGTTATTGCACTGCTTCAGAAATCACACAGTGTCACATCTGCCACATTTGGTTTGTTAGAAGTCAATCACTAAGTTTAGTCTTCATTCAGGACAATTGAGGAATTAGTCTCCTCCTCTTGATAGGAAGAGTTTCAAAGAATAGAGTTAAGTTTCAGAACTGTCACAGCTGTTTGCTGCCTTTTCCCCCATCACCAGACCTTTTCCTTTGTCACTCTTCATTTCAGTAAATGGCTCCAGGAGGCCAGAAACCTTGAAGTCATCTTTTTGGGACCGTATCACAAAATTACATGTTTTTTCTCCTGTAATTTTTGATGTAATTAAATATGTTATTAATAGATTTCTTTTTTTCCTTTTTTTAAATTTTATTATGTTATGTTAATCACCATACATTCCATCATTAGTTTTTGATGTAGTGTTCCATGATTCATTGTTAGCATATAACGCCCAGTGCTAAGCCAATCAGCTTCTGTATTCCTAGAATAAATTGTCACTGTGTTCTAATCTCTTCTGGATTTAGATTTGTTAATTTTTTTTTTTTTAGAAGTTTTATAGTTTTATTAGTGGATCTTTATGTACTATCCTTATGGTTTTAGTATAAATTTTGTGGAAACAACATAGCATGAATTGGGAAGCTTCTCATTTTTCTGTGCTTTAGAATAGTTTGTTTTTTTTTTTTTTTTAAAGATTTTATTTATTCATTTGAGAGAGAGAGCACAAGCAGGGGGAGAGACAGAGGGAGGGGGAGAAGCAGACTGCCTGCTGAGCTGGGAGTCTGACATGGGGCTTGAACCCAGGACCTGGAGTTCAGGACCTGGAGATCATGACCGAGCTGAAGGCAAATGCTTAACCATCTGAGCCACCCAGGTACCCCTAGAATAGTTTTGATAATGGAGCATGCCATTTTTAAAGGTTAGATAATTTTCAGTTGTAAGACAAGTGGAGCCTGCTACCTAGGTGTTCAGTTATTCTTATAATCTATGTGACTCCTGGTTTCAAATTTTTATTTTTACATCTGTAATAAAATGACTGTAATTGAGCACAAGAACTAAGTTCTAGGAGTTTGTGTCTCTTTAATGAAAACCATTGATATTATTTTTCTTCAGTCTCTTAGTGTTGTATTTGAAGCATTGGCAGTACCAGTTTTCTGTGATTATGTTTTTCAGTAGGTCACTTTCTTACTGGTTTTACAGATCTAGCATCAGTAATAATAGTTGACATTTGTATAATGCCTTAGTTTACAGAGTCCTCTTGAATACTCTTGAATTCTGTCATATAATAGCAAGTAATAGACTTGCTGGGTCAGTTTTATGGATGAGAAAGTAGAGCTTCATAAAGTGCTTAAGTGGTTTGCTTGAGGTCACACAGCTTACTGGAGCTGGGACGGGAGCTCCTCAGATGTTAAATTTTCTGGTTGAGAACCGCTGCCTTAAAGCGTAGACAGAAAATAAGTAAAATTAACCAGTGAAAATTAAAGCAGTAGCAAAATAGTGCTCCTTCCCAACTTTCATCTGTTATCAGATAGGATATTTTTGTCTGTCGTGGGAGTTAGAACTTTTCGAAAACTCACATATCTGTTGTTAATGTAAAAGATCTCTCTTCTTGGATAATGTATGTCATTGTTCCAGTTTTTAAATTTCTAATTTTAATGTTAGTGCCTTAAAATTCATAACCATTGCTTTCACTTAAATTTTTCTTCTATTCTAGTCTTCAGACCTAAGGAAATCTATTTACTTGACTCTGTGTCGTGTTTTTCATCTGAATAATAAGTCATTTCTAAGAATATATGACTCCTGTGCCTTTTTGGTGGATAATGTTCAGTATTACACTGCTACTAGCATTGGGTTAAAAATTGCCCAGCTTCAGATACTTAGGTCTTATTGACAGCATTAAAAAAGCTTATTTTAAAGTCAATATCTATTAAAATACAATAGGAAAAATATTGCTAGAGTGAAATGTATTTTCATGTTGGAAATGTAAGAAATTCTGATGGAGAAAATGTACAAAAACTCTAGGTAAAATGAGGAAATCACAGAACTGATGTCAAACATTATAGTATGGACTACTGAGAGAACCTACCTGTTTTTCATGGCAATGATTCTAGCATAAGTCTAATCAGTTTATTGACCTGTATGTATCATTTTACTTGTACCGCTCAAGTTGGTGATAAGTGATGCAGGTTTTTTTTTTTTTTTTAATTAGCATTCTGTACTTATTGTGTTACATTTCTGGAGATCATATTTCAAAAATAGTTTAAAAGTTGGGGAGGGAGAAATTCTTCATAAAAAGAAAATCTGGGCGCCTGGGTGGCTCAGTTGGTTAAGCGACTGCCTTCGGCTCAGGTCATGATCCTGGAGTCCCGGGATTGAGTCCTGCATCGGGCTCCCTGCTCAGCAGGGAGTCTGCTTCTCCCTCTCCCGCTCCTCCCTCTTGTGCTCTTTCTCTCTCTCACTCTCTCTCTCAAATAAATAAATAAAATCTTTAAAAAAAAAAAAAGAAAATCTAAAAAACTAGGTAGATACGGGGAAAAAAATGGGAAGAGAGGGACAAGAGTAAAAAAGAGCTAAAAATCATCAGTTGTTTTTTTTTTTTTAGCAAAGAGAAATACTGAGTTTGCTGAAGAGATTCGGGCAGTTTCTTGAAACTGATGTGTAGAAAAATGAACCTCACATGTTACCAGGGCAGATACTGGGAATCAGGAAATCCCTGGGTTCTGCTACTTACTGGTTGTGCAATACTGGGCAAATTACTTCTCTGAACCTCAGAGTTGCTAGGATTAATGTATATAGAAGTGGCATATTAAATGGTTAGAACTATATAAGGTTTATTATTCCTGATATTTCTACTTTTTGGCTGTGAGATTATGAGCAAGAAAATTAAATTCTTTGAGCATAGCCATAGGTACAGAGGATGCTCATATGTGGTGCGTTTCTCACTCCCCTTGTACACAGATGTTTAGAATTTCATTCTTGGTATTTTTATTTTGTATATCAGCCTTTAGGTGATATTTATCAGTCTTTTCCCTTTATAATAAATATGGGGCTAAACTAACATATACGGTTGTAGTAGTAATTTATATGTTACATAGCTTATAAAATAGGACTACAAAAAGCAGTAACAGTCTTTAGTGGCCTGTTGTAAATTATTAAATTATGGTTTTGGCTGTAAAACTTTTATTAAATAGTTTGTTTTAATGGTTATCCTTTTTTAATCCCTTTCTTCAGATACAGAAGTTTACAGTGAGTTTTATCTTGTGCCACCTCCCTACAGCGTCGCTACCTCCCTTCCTACGTACGATGAAGCTGAGAAGGCCAAGGCTGCCGCAATGGCAGCTGCAGCCGCAGAGACAGCTCAGAGGGTAAGGCAGGCTGGTTGCTCTCTTTTGAGAATATCGTTATTAGTAATGTCAAAAATAGGTCTGAGTTTCAGAGTGTTTGTGCACATAGACTGTTTTTTAGTATCTTCTCTACTACTTCTTAGGTGGGTCATCATTTTTTGGTGAAATTGGCACTCTCCTATCCATTCCTTTACCTCCCATTTCTGTTTCTGTTTCTATTTATTTCTGTTTCTACCAATTTTCCTGTGTAGCCCATTGTAATTTGTGGGACTCCTGGTCCTTGTCTTTACCAGTACATTTCCTAAGTCTTGATTTTCTCCTCTCATGTGCTTTCACCCCCATCCCCTGACTTCCTCACTCTAGATACTCCACCCCATAGACCTCTTCTCTGTTGATGTCCTTCTTTCCCTCCTCATATAGTTTAGATTCTGTGATCCATAATTATAATCATAAATTATCTTTTTCCCTACTCATTTGTATATATTAGCAGAGCCAGTCTAGTGACTCCATGAATGAACTCAGTGTAGGTTAAAAAGCACAGAGAAATAAGTTACAAGTTTTTAAATTATGTTTGTCAATTCACTTTGTGTGTATGTCCCCTTTTACACATCCCACCCTAGAATTTTTGAATGATACCTGTCCTTTCTGTCTTCTCTTCCTGTCTCAGTAAGAGTCAGTGATATACATGTACATTACTTCTTGTTCTGGTAAAAGGAGTGACTGTCTCAGGAGTGAAGAATCAACGAGAAGCATGTATGCTATTCTACAGTCAGATAAAAGGTGGAAGTTATTTATATTTTATTTATTTATTTTAAAAGATTTTATTTATTTACTTGAGAGAGAGTGAGAGCGAGAGACCACAGAGGAAGAGAGGGAGAAGCAGACTCCCCGCTGAGCAGAGAGCCCGACAGGGGGTTGATCCCAGGACCCTGAGATCATGACCTGAGTGGAAGGCAGACGCTTAACCGACTGAGCCACCCAGGTGCCCCGTTATTTACATTTTAGTATGGCTGCAAGCAGGGCTAGAGTTTGTTGGCTTTTTTTCTTGCTTCAGACTTTAGAGATATCATTTCAGCTTCCTAGGTTCATCCCATGTAGTTTAAGAAAAGACACCAAAAATCACTTTACACAGAAAGCTAGGATTAGGTGAGGGACAAAGGGAGAGAAAACTGATTCTAGGTACAGCATTCTTCTTCGGCCATCAGGCTAGAGCCCAACAAATAGATTATCTGATAGGCGAGTGTTTTTTCCTGGATGGATTTTTTTCATCAGTCCATCCCTTTCCATGCCTGTTCCTGCTCCCATACTCCAACACACACAGAGTTAAATGTCAACATAAATAGCTTTGGGCACATAAGTAAAGACAGTAAGCCTCAAATTTATTATTTATGCCATTTCCTTCAGAGGGTGAAAGTAAGTCTTTGTTAATACAGTGGCATAAAATACAGCTCAGTCAATAAGGATTTTTGATACTTAGAGGAGAGAATCATAGAGAAGGAGCATAGATCTGTAGTGTGGAGTTTATCAGAATCAATTCTAGGTTGCTTAGCACGTACATGGTTATACGTGCATTATATACATGCATGCACTCTCTGTGAATGAGAAGGGCATAACTCCTTTCCTCAGGGAATGTCTCCCTAGAGACCTTGGAAATGACAAAGGTCCTTAACTCTGAAGAGAAAGAAGCAAGCATTGTCTTGCTCTCTGCAAAAAAATTTTCTCTCTTTTGGAGAGAAAACTGAAGTGTTTTCTATTCCAGTCTTTCATTGTCATCATTTCCAGTGTCTTGTTTTTAGAAAGTAATATGATCCCAGTCTGAATTGGAACATGTTCATAAGGAAAAGTTTTCCGTTTTCAACTGCTTCTGATATCATTGTAACTCCAGTTTGTGAAGATTGTGGAAAATTTCATAAAGCAAAATATAATTAAACAGAAGAGACTTACTTAGGTCCTTGTAAAGACTCTTTTAAATTCATCAGTTTCTAACCCAGGGCTCCAGCACCCTTTCTTCTACAAAAGATGATTGAGTATGGGTTTCTATACCTGATTCAGATAGAAAACTGGTCTGATTAGCATTTGAGTATGTATTCAGTTATAAATGAATTTCAACTGGGTGAGGTGAAAGCTTATTTCTTTTTTTCCCCTATTTATTTATTTATTTTTGATGTAGTGTTCCATGATTCATTGTTTGCGTATAACACCCAGTGCTCCATTCAATACGTGCCCTGTTTAATACCCACCACCAGGCTAACCCATCCTCCCACCCCCCTCCCCTCTAGAACCCTCAGTTTGTTTCTCAGAGTCCATTGTCTTAAATCCACGCTCATTGGGAGAATATAGGTAGTAGCCAGGAGACTTGGAAACAATACTGTTTTCTACTATTTCCTATTTCTAATGTGCAGGATTGCATGTAAATTATGGGATGATTAAATGGACTTATAGAAACTAACTCCTTTTTTGAAAAGATTTATTAAAGTGTGTGCGCTAGTGTGAGCTTGTGCTGGAGTGGGGGGAGGGGCAGAGGGAGAGAATCTTCAAGCAGACTCCCCTCTGAGCGCATAGCCCACCACCTGGGGCTCAATCCCAGGATCCTGAGATCATGACCTGAGCCTAGACCAAGGAGTCGGTAACCCAACCGACTGAGCCACCCAGGCGCCCCTGTACCTTGTTTTAAAGTTTGTCAGTAATTTGTCTTTTGACATAAAAACTAGGACTTTATAAATTGTGAGCAACTCCAGGATAAGGACTCTGTGTTTGCATTTCTAGCATCTTTCTATTACCTGGTACATATTTGGTATTTAATAGATTACAGTTTATTAAGTTGATGAAAGCTTTTTAAAAATTAGCAATGTAAGAAATTAGGAAGAAGAAAATACCACACTTGTTTTCTTATAGTTTCTCATTTTAAAATATTTTGGTGTCTTTTACCACTTTTAGGATTTATAAATTAATGTAGTTGGAATTATTATAGAGCTATTATCTTTTATTTTTAAGCATTTTATATAAATGTTTCTCTTTTAATGGTTTAGTGAAATTCCATGGAATCAATATATTATAATTTAGTGGCTCTTCCTCCCTAGTGAACAGTTGGATTATTTTCAGATGTGATTATGTGTCTGTGTTTTCCATTGTTGATGTTGTAAAGGACATCTTTGTGCATATGTTTCCTGTCTTCTTAAAAATGATGTCATATGATAAAATCTCTGGACTGATGTTCAAAAAAGAGTATGAAATATTTATATTCTTGCCCTCATGTTGACAGTGGTTTGGAGGGGCTCACATTGGGCTTTAGTGTTTATTTCTTGAATTAACTTGAAATTATACAAAATTTTATTAATATATATTTAGTTATTGCCAATCACTGTATTCTCTGTAAGAGGGTTGCTTACGATATGTGATTGCAGAGTTTTAGGGATCTTTTTGCCTAAATAATGAGCAATATGGTTTTGAAAATCTTTTTCTTTTGGCAGTGTACATAGGGAGACTACCATGAATGTATTAGCATTTTCTTGACCAGTCTCCTGAGCCTCAGTTCCCACTGAGAAACACAAAAAGGGCCAAGTAATGTTTCCACACACAGTGTGGAACCCTGGATTTAGTGAACCCAGTATTTTCTTTTTTCTCTAAAGATTTAATTAATTAATTAATTTGAGAGAGAGTGTGCATGCAAGAACGGTGGAGGGGCAGAGGGAGAGGGAGAAGCAGGCTCCCCACTGAGCAAGGAGCCAGGATGCAGGGCTTGATCCAGGACCCTGGGATCATGTCCTGAGCAAAGGCAGATGCTTAACCAACTGAGCCACCCAGGCGCCCCGAACGCATTATTTTCTATTGGTCACTAATCTCTGCTCTGGGGAGAGACACTCTCTCTTCCAAAGCTGTCTGCAATATAAGGAAGAAGGGCAGCCAGTGCCTCTACCTAGAAGATGTGTAGAAGAAACATGAAGGACTCATGGAGAATTATCTCCTGACTAGAGAGCCCACTATTGATGGGCATTTAGATTGTGTCTGATATTTTGCTCTTATTATTATTATTGCTGTAGGGCACCTGGGTGGCTTAGTCAGCTAAGTGTCTGACTCTTGATTTCGGCTCAGGTCATGATCTCAGGGTCGTGCTATCAAGTCCTGTGTCGGGTTGTGTGCTAGGCGTGGAGCCTGCTTAAGATTCTCTCCCTCTCCCTCTCTCTAAAAAAGCAAACAAATAAACCCAAAAAACATTGCTGCAGTGAATTATCTTTAATACATCATTTCTTTTAAGTGGGAATATATTGTATATTTGTACAATATATTTCAAGAGCTGGAATTGTTGGCTGTGTACATTTCTTTTCTTTTTTCAAAGTTTTTATTTAAATTCCAGTTAACATACACTGTAGTATTAGTTTTAGGTGTACTATTTAGTAATTCAACATTTATATACAAAACCTGGTGCTCTTCACAAGTGCACTCCTTAATCCCCATCATCTTTTTAACCCCCTTCCCCTCTGGTAACCATCAGTTTGTTCTCTGTAATTAAGAGTCTGTTTCTTGGTTTGACCCCCCCTCTTTTTTTTCCCCCTATGATCGTTTGTTTTGTTTCTTAAATTCCACATACGAGTGAAATCATATGGTATTTGTCTTTTACTTATTTGCTTAGCATAATACTCTCTAGCTTCATCCACGTCATTGCAAATGGCAAGATTTCATTCTTTTTTATGGCTGAGTAATACTTCACTGTAGATATACACCACATCTTCTTTATCCATTCATTGATTGATGGACACTTGGGCTATTTCCATAATTTGGCTATTGTAGATAATGCTGCTATAAACATTGAGGTGCATGTATCCCTTTTGAATTAGTATTGTTGTATTCTTTTCGTAAATACCTAGTAGTGCAGTTACTGGGTTGTAGGGTAGTTTTATTTTTAACATTTTGAGGAACCTTCTTCCATACTGTTTTCCAGAGTGGCGGCACCAGTTTCCATTCCCACGAACATTGCAAGAAGGTTCCTTGCTAGCACCTGTTGTATCTTGTGTTGTTGATTTTAGCCATTCTGACAGGTGTGAGGTGATATTTTATTGTAGTTTTCTTTTTTTTTTAAGATTTTATTTATTTATTTGACAGAGAGAGACAGCGAGAGCAGGAACACAAGCAGGGGGAGTGGGAGAGGGAGAAGCAGGCTTCCCGCAGAGCAGGGAGCCTGATGTGGGACTTGATCCCAGGACCCTGGGATCATGACCTGAGCCGGAGGCAGACGCTTAACGACCGAGCCACCCAGGCACCCTATTGTTTTCATTTGCATTTCCCTGATGATGAGTGATGTTGGGCATCTTTTCATGTGTCACTTGACTCTCTGGATGTCTTCTTTGAAAAACTGTCTATTCATATCCTCTGCCCACTTGTAAATTGCATTATCCAGTTTTGGGATGATGAGTTTTACAAGTTCTTTATATGTTTTGGATACTAACCCTTTATCAGATATGTCATTTGCAAATATCTTTTCCAGTTCCATAGGTTGCCTTTTAGTTTTTGATTGTTTGCCTCACTGTGCAGAAGCTTTTTATTTTGATGAAATCCCAGTAATTTATTTTTGCTTTTGTTTCCCTTGCCTCAGGAGACACATAGTAAAAAGTTGCTATGGTTGATGTTAAGGAGGTTATTTCCTGTGTTAGGATTTTAATGGTTCCCTATCTCACATATAGGTCTGTAATCCATTTTGAATTTATTTTTGTGTGTGGTGTAAGAAAGTGATCCAGTTTCATTCTTTTGCATGTTGCTGTCCAGTTTTCGCAATACCATTTGTTAAAGAGACTTTTTCCCACTGGATATTCTTTCCTACTTTGTCGAAGATTAAGTGACCATATAGTTGTGGGTTGTACATTTTTATTTTTGATAAATATTTCCAAATTGCCAGCCATAGAGATCATACCAGTTTAGATTCCACCACTGATTATGAAAATTCCTCTTTACTGTTCAATGCAAATGTGTCAGTCTACATCTTTCTTGATATATTTTCATTAATCTAATGTTTACTTTTTATCTTTTTTTGTGTTTTCTTTTAAAATTACTCTTTTCAAGGGTGCCCATGAAAAATTAATACTTGCTAATGTTTTTGAGTATTTACTGTGTGTCAGACATTGTACTCATTGTATCATTTGTCTATACAACAAATTGAGAATATCTGATTTTATTTAAAATCTTATCTTTATACTTAAATAATAAAGGTGTAATTAGTTTTTTGGTGAGCTGTTCTAATGTTATGTGTTTTACAGATTCAGGAGGAAGAGTGCCAACAAAGAGATGACTTTAGTGATGCAGACCAGCTCAGAGTGGGTAATGATGGGATTTTCATGCTGGCGTTTTTCAGTAAGTGTTTTTTCATTTCCAAATTGTTTTTTTGCATATACTAGCTGTGTGTGTATTTAAAGTAGCATTGTGAAGAAAGGCAGATAGTGTTAATGGGTGACTACTTTGTTTAAAATGTAAATTGTTCCTGATATTGAACTGTGTGATCATATGATACAATAAAAATCCTAGTATTTAGTATACTTATAACGGTGTATTGCAGTCATTATGCTAGTTGCTGACTATATAGAATTATATAAGTATATTTAAGCTAAATATGTTTTTGCATGAGAAATGCTATGTGTCCATGCAGTGATGTAGGAGCATGCAGAATGAAACTATAAATTCTGCTTTTGGAGCAAAGGACTTCCATTTGAGTGTCTTTAAGCAGGAATAAGGGTTAGAAGAAATATTCTGGGCACCTGGAACAATGTGATTCGAGACACAAAAGAATGCAAATATATCTTGTTTGGGGGAATGGTAAGGAATTAGAAGACCAAAAACCTAAGTATGATTTTTTTTTAACATGTTGCAGAATTCTTAAATACCTGAATTTATAAAGTAGACTTTATACTTTGAGGGAAGACTGTGTTACAGTCTATTATTTCAGTTCCTAACACAGGGATTGGCAGATAGTATACTCAGTACATAATATTATGACACTTGAATTGTTTAATTGCTAAAATTAAGTTTTTGAAATCCAATATTCATATAAGTATATTTATTAGACTTAATATAGTAAATTTCTGCCCTCAACCTGGTTAAATGATCAAGCTCTCATAGAATACTGATTTAATTCATTTTAAGTATAAAATTTATTTTGATAATAAAACAAAGAAATAGTTTACTTATTTAAAGTATCATGTTCAACTTTAAAAATAGAAAATACAGAAAATACATACCTTGAGCTGAGTTACTTTTGAGTCTGGGAAATCACTAATCCTCCATTTTGAAATGGTTTCTTGCTTCTTTTCCTTCTTTCGTTTCATCTGCTGAAGAATAGAAGTAGATAACCACTCAGAAGTGGGTCGGTGAGTGGGAAAGCAGTTATATTTTTCTCTTCAAATTTAGTAAATTATGTTCTGCTTGGCAACCAGCTAATGTATATGCAATATTTAAATCTTGTGTCTTCAGTTAAAATTTGTAGTTAGATATGATGGTAGGTACCATGGAAGGGAAATGAACACTTTGACTACAAATAACTACTGTTTTGTACTATTAGTCTAGTAAATGTTAGTTTTTTTCCTTAGTTTTAGTTCAACGGGTAACCTTTATTATTCATAACAGGCTTCCCACATATTTTGTTTATAAAAAGAGTAGCGTCAATATTAATTCCTTTAATGGTTATGTATTTTAAAAATCTTAATTGGAAAAGGAAATTTAAGTTTATTGTACTATATGTGTATAAATACCTGTCTCTTGGTATAAAAATGTGATTTGATACCATCTATCTGACTCAGAGCTTAGTGATATTTCTCCATTTCTGTATTTCACTTAATCCTACTGTCTTCTTTTTAGCGCCCCCCCCCCCCCTTTTAGATTTGGAAACGTTTTGATGATAAAACAGCGTTGCAAATGTTTGGTGACCTACACACTTAGTTGCCTTTATTTTTGGCCTGTGGTGGTGTATTAATAAGAATATATGTATTTAGTGTAAATTACCTGCTTTTACTACATTTTTACTAAATGATGTCTTTATAACTTATTTTTTTTATGTTCCGTATTCCACAAATACTGCACCAATATTATAAGAGTAAAATTATAAATTATTTTTGGACTTCATTTCCTGATACATTTTTTCTGGTAGGTTGTAGGCCAGTGTTTGAGTGTATTTGCTTTGGGAAGCATAGATTTATTTGTAATCACTACCATCTAGTGGCTATTCTTCAAATTGCAGCTTGCTATATTTTTCATGTTTCTTCAACTATCTAGTAGCTGTTATTTAGATTCTATTCTTTTTTCTATTTCTGTGGTTCAGAAATAGATTTTCTTTTTTAAATTTTATTAAGTTTTTAAATTTAATTTCAGTATAGTTAATACATGGTGTTATATTAGTTTTTGGTGTACAATATAGTATAGTGACTCAGCAGTTCTGTACATTGCTCAGTGCTCATCATAAGTGTACTCTTAATCCCCTTCACCTATTTCACCCCCCCTCCCCCCGCCACCTCCCCTCTGGTAACCATCAGTTTGTTCTCTATAGTCTGTTTCTTGGTTTATCTCTCTGTCCACACCCCCCCTTTTTACTTGTTTTATTTCTTAAATTCCACAGTGTATTTGTCTTTCTCTGACTTATTTCACCTAGCATTATACTCTCTAGCTCCATCCATGTTGTTGCAGATGGCAAGATATCATTCTTTTTTATGACTGAATAATATTGCTTTGTGTGTGTGTGTGTGAGTGTGTGTGTGTGTGTATACATCTTTAGCCATTCATCTATCGATGGACACTAGGGGCTGTTTCATAATTTGGCTGTTGTAAATAATGCTGCAGTAAACATAGGGGTGCATATATCCTTTTGAACTAGTGTTTTCTTATTTTTTGGGTAAATACCCAGTAGTGTGATTACTGGGTCATAGGATAGTTCTATTTTTAACTTTCTGAGGAAGCTCCATACTGTTTTCCACAGTGACTGCACCGACAGTGCAAGAGGGTTCCTTTTTCTCCACATCCTTACCAATACCTCTTGTCAGAAACAGATTTTCTTTAACGTGGTTTATAACTTAAACATTTCAGGTAATATAAATTGTGTGAATAAAACTACAGTGAATATCAATATTTCAAATTAGAACTTTTTGATGGTTTAATTCTTCCCTTCTCTCTTATAGCATCCACATTTCCATCTCTTACCGCTTGTAATCCTGAACAAGTTTACACATAAATTTGGTAAAATAATTGCATGTTCATGTTCAGAAAATGTAAAGAAAGAAAGATATGTATCCTTGATAATTTTTGCTTCTCATAATCCCTTGAAGTGTCAGAGCAGAATGCCTCATACGTACTTGTATCTGATCTTCTTTTTAAGAGTTTTTAAGAGAGTGGAATGGAAGTCAATTATTTGTTAAAAGCTAGAAATTAAGATTTAGTCCACTGGATAATTAATAGTCTGCGGAAATGACCTTGAACTATAATGCTTAAAAATGTAATAGACTCTGTTTAGAAATTTTGTACCATGTGTGAATCTTCAGAATTGAAGAATATGCATACTATAGTAAAAATTAATCACCTGTATTATTCCCATTTGACTTTATTTTTATTTTTTTAAAGATGTATGGATTTATTTGAGAGAGAGCACGTGTGGGAGCAGGGGGAGTGGCAGAGGGAGAGGGACAGAGAGAATCTCAAGCAGACTCCCTGCTGAGCACAGCTCGACGTGGGGCTCGATCCCACAATCCCTAAGATCATGACCTGAGCCGAAATCCCAAGTTGGACGTTTAACTGAGCTCACAGGAGCCCCCATTATTCCCATTTTAGACTTGAGGGAAACACATTTAAAGACATATTAAATCGTAATTTTAAAAGGAATTAGAATATTGTTTTGAAATGTGAATTCTGGATTGTAAGAAATTGCCAAACTGTGTTACCAAAGTGGCTGTGTTACCACTCTGCATTCCCACCAGCGGTGAGCGAGTTTCTGTTGCTCTGATCCTCACTAGCATGTGGTACTGACAATTTTTAAAATTATAGCTGTTCTAATAGATGTGTGGTAGTATCTCATTGTGGTTCAATTTGCATTTCCCCAAGGATTGATGATATTGAGCATCTGTATTCACTACTAAGCAGTTCTGAGCACCTACCATGGACAAGTCATAAAAGTTAAAACTCTTAAAGAGATTGTCTAGGCATCACACATACTGAAAAACAATACATTGATGACATGTTCTGTCCAGATAGAGCTGGGTTTATAATTATATAGCTTTTAGGTGATGTTGTAGATGGTAAGTGAATCCAGAAAGGGAACACTTAAGAATTGTAACTGTAGGGCACCTGGGTGGCTCAGTTAAGCGTCTGCCTTTGGCTCAGCTCATGATCCCAAGGTCCTAGGGTTGAGCCCCGCATCAGGCTCCCTGCTCAGCGGGGAGTCTACTTCTTCCTCTCCCTCCTTCCTTCCTCGCCCCCCCCCCCCCGCTTGTGCGCGCTGGCAGACACCATCTTAACCTGATGAGAGTTGGCATCACCAGCAATAAGACATAACTAGATCACTGCCTCCTGATATGATGCACTGAGAAGGGCACATCATTCCTATGGTATTCTTAAAAAAAAAAAAGAAGAAGAAGAAGGGGAAGAGGAAAGAAGAAATGCATAACCTGAATCTAATCATGAGGAAATATTAGGTAAATCCAAATTGAGAGACATTCTACAAAACCAGTCCATATGTAATGTACGGTGACTAATGTAATAATAAAAAATTAAAAAAAAACAGTCCATATTCTTCAAAAGAATCAAAGTCATAAGAAACAAAGACTAACAAACTGTTCTTCAATTAAGAACAGACTAAAGCGGGCGCCTGGGTGGCTCAGTTGGTTAAGCGACTGCCTTCAGCTCAGGTCATGATCCTGGAGTCCCGGGATCGAGTCCCGCATCGGGCTCCCTGCTCAGCGAGGAGCCTGCTTCTCCCTCTGACCCTCCCCCCTCTCATGTCCTCTCTCTCATTCTCGCTCTCTCAAATAAATAAATAAATCTTTAAAAAAAAAAAAAAAAGAACAGACTAAAGCAAAATGGCAATGTAAAATCTTAAAAAAAAAAAGTTTGAAAAGTTTTAAATTTTTAAAAATCTGATACTTGTTTTAAAAATAAATGAAAATCATAAATGAATATACATATAATACTAACAATGAGCACTTATTTCTCCAATCACAGAAAAATTCTTAATACATACAAATGCACTAGGTTTCAAAGACATCAAGTTCCTAGACAAGGAATCAATTTCACTAAACTTAATTCTGAACTGCATACAGGTAAATTTCTCTCTTATTCTCAAGCATTTCTCCTCATTTAAACAATTAGCCATTAAGAAAGACATGATGCTAACAATTTATTAGTTTTAAGACATTTCAGCTAAATTATAAGCAATGAGATGACCAAAACAAATTTTTTCTTGTAAACAAAATAAGTTTAATGCTTCACAAATACTATATGAGTTTCTTAAGGTACAGTTACAATTTTTTTTTTTTTAAGATTTTTATTTATTTGAGAGAGAGAGAAAGAGTACATGAGAGGGGGGAGGGTCAGAGGGAGAAGCAGGCTCCTTGCTGAGCAGGGAGCCCGATGCGGAACTCGATCCTGGGACTCCAGGATCATGACCTGAGCCTGAAGGCAGTCACTTAACCAACTGAGCCACCCAGGCGCCCGCTTTAGTCTGTTCTTAATTGAAGAACAGTTTGTTAGTCTTTGTTTCTTATGACTTTGATTCTTTTGAAGAATATGGACTGTTTTTTTTTTTTTTAATTTTTTATTATTACATTAGTCACCGTACATTACATATGGACTGGTTTTGTAGAATGTCTCTCAATTTGGATTTACCTAATATTTCCTCATGATTAGATTCAGGTTATGCATTTCTTCTTTCCTCTTCCCCTTCTTCTTCTTCTTCTTCTTCTTTTTTTTTTTAAGAATACCATAGGAATGATGTGCCCTTCTCAGTGCATCATATCAGGAGGCAGTGATCTAGTTATGTCTTATTGCTGGTGATGCCAACTCTCATCAGGTTAAGATGGTGTCTGCCAGCTTTCTTCACTATAAAGTTTTCCCCTTTGTAATTAATAAATATCTTGTGGCTTTTGGAAATTTAAAAGTAAAGTGTTATTAGTTAAAGGATAAACTGTAGTGTACAATACTGCTTTCTAGGTTATCCTGCTACCCTCTTTATGTATATTGGTGGTATAATAAAATGATCACTGGAGAGGTGAAAGACTTGGGTGCTCCTGTCTTACCTATACCTCTTGCTTTGTGAGTTTATGTGGCACTTCACTGTTTTAAGTCTCAATTTGTCTTTCTGTAAATGGAATTAATTCTGACCTTGCCCTTCTTAAAAAACTAATGTGAGGATCAATTAAATTAAAATATGTGAAATGTCATAAATCATAAAGTGCTGTTAGGTGAAGGTAGTAGTAATGTTCTCCTTCCCCATCCTTACCTGAGCATTCACCTTTTACGTGGTTTAAAGTGATTGGTAGCCTTCTTTCAAATGTCATTAACCTGTCTGACTCACTTTCTTATAAAGAAGCACTGGGAAGGTGAATGTGGAAAGTGTAATTGGAGCAACAGTAAGCATTCTTTTTATCAACTTTTCTGAGTTAATTGCCCTGCTTCCTGCTGCTTTGCTACCCCAAATCTTACTTTTTCTAAGGAATATAGGCTATATAAGACTTTTGCTTCTTTGGATTCCATGTTGGGCCTTGCTGTGTGGGGAATAGGTGCCCTACACCTTTCAAGCTTCCTAATTTGTCTTAGGTTTCCAGGGAAACATGGCATGAGTGAAGTAGAGTTAAAAGAAAGGTGTTCTTGTCTTTTTTTCTAGAGGCATGTATATGTTTGCCTGCCTCCACTATATGTTGTTCCTAATTTTATGGATTTTATACACTTAAGGTTTAGCATATATTTATTAAATTCTCTTTTGCCAACTCAGGCATGTCATAGAGGATTTAGAATTGAATGCTTCTGCCTTTTCTGTATTTTAAGGACTTGTTCAGCTTTATTTGCTATCTTATAGGCCAAGGGGCCTAAAAAGTGTATCTATGCTTGAGTAGTCACCAGCTTCACTGTTTTCCCAGTGTTTAACCCAGTTACAGAAGGATAAAGTTATGTATTAGTCTCTTAGAGCTGCCATGACAAATACCATCAACTGGATGGCTTAAATAGTGGAAATTTATTTTCTCACAGTTCTGGAGACTGTCTAGAAGTCCAAGATCAAAGTGCTGGAAAATTCGGGCTTTGGTGAGGATTCTCTTCCTGGCTTATGGACAGCTGTCTTCTTGCCATTTCCTCCCATGGTCTCTTTCCTACATGTGGGTGGAGAGAGAGCACTCTGGTGTCTCTTCTCTTCCTTATAAGGACACCAGTCCTAGTGGATTAGGGCTCTACCTTTATAACCTTAATTATCTTCTTAAAGGCCCTGTCTCTAAATACAGTCACACTGGTTAGAGCTTCAGCTGTGAATTTTGAGGAGACACAGTTCAGTCCATAACACATTATATTACATGAGCACAGCTTCTAGGAATCCATACTGCTGGCAGAGAGCAAAAAGAAAACACTTTTGTACTTTTTTGTTCTTTTGTATCTTATTTCTGATGTGAGTACAGTTGTATGTATAGTAGATATTGGTAAATCTGTTTTGAGGAAAACAGTGTTAGAATTAATTTTCCCCCAAACTAAACATACACACACTCAAAGGTAAAAATGCACTTTTGGAATATTTTGCTGTTTTGTATTTTCTCCATCAGTGCTTCCTGTGTTTTAACAGCATGACATGCTTACAAAATGATAGAATGTTTATAGCACGCTGGGATCCAGGAATAAGGTGCTCAGGGCTAGTGAACGGCTGTGCTCTGCCCAGATCTCACCTGCCTACTGAGGAGGAAGAGAGGAGCTTGCTCAGCCTGTCACTAGCATATATATGGGACACCGGGTTGGGAGTCTCTACTGCTGTTCATTAATGCATATTATGTATTTTAAAGAGATATCAAATTATCTTTTGATCAGCTGTTGCATGTTTTTCTCCACAGATAACACATATATTAACCAATTAGATGTAGAGCAGCTATATCTAATAGTGTATTTCTCTGACCATGGAAATAATTCTCTCCACTGTCCAATATGATAGCTACAAGCTAAATGTGACCATTGAACACTTGAAATGTGGTTAGTGTGACTGAGGGACTAAATTTGAAATTTCATTTACTTTTAATTAATTGAAATTTAAATAGCATCCTTTGTAGAGTAGGGTGGGTTCCTGGAGCAAGTAGAAAAAGCAGTGTGGCTGGTGGCATTAGATAGCACAGATGTAGAGGATAGCCAAATACTGATCAGTATCTAGGTTTACAAAAAAGAAAATGTGGAGTGTGAGCAAGTTTTATTTCCAGTAGTGTCTCCTGAATTTTTTCTTTTTTGCGGAAAAGATACAAGCTACTCTAAAAATATCATTTTTTCTGGGTAGTAATAATGGTTAACATTTCTTAGCGGTCACCATGTGCCAGGTTCTGTACTGTGCTAAGCTCTTTAAATTCATTATCTCGCTTAATCCCCTTATCAGACTTGTGAAATAGGTCCTGCAGATCAGAGAATTGTGGCTCACAGAAGTCAGCAGTGAGTCTAGTGAGTGATATATGTCACACTGTGACTCAAACACGTCTCTTATTTCAAAATTCATTCTCCTGACTATTGTACCATATAACATAGCTTACCATAAATGATCAAGAAAGCTGTGCCCAGAAGGCATTAGGAAGGAAGAAATTATAGGAGTAGGGGAATTGCTTTGAAGAAATAGCTATTTCATTTAAACTTATCCTAAAATGTTTCCTCTTTGTCTCCAGAATTCTGAAAAATCAGCATTTCTCTAGGAAATTTACTTTGTTTTCCCCGAGGGTTGGTTAGAGATATTGAGGGTAAGAGGATGGGCACTGAACAGGACCAAAGTTCTGCTCAAATTGATCTTCAGTTTTATTATCTTTACTGTTATTATCTTGATAATGTTAATATCTTGGACATAGATAGGGCACTCTGATTATATCTCAAGGACCTGTGTTAGAATGGTTTCTGCTACAAGTAATAGGAAACCCTTACTCGGCTGTTTTAAATAGGAAATTATCTCACAAACCAGAAAATCCATAGGCAAGCAGATAGGCAAGCAGACCTCAGCCACAGCAAGTATCAGTTCTAAGGCTCTGCTTTTCTTTGATTTTCTTCACTCCCTAGCCCTTGTGGAGTCACACTTTAATCCTCAGGCTGACAGCAGAATCCCGGCAGCAGTTCCAGATGTTATATCCAAACTAGTCATCCACTGGATAAGGAGTTTTTTTTTTTTTTTTTAAAACATTGTAGAAATTCTCAAACTAGGCAGGAGTATAAATAACCTCTGTGTATTTATCACTCAGTTTCAACAATGATCAACCTAGAACCACTGTTATTTAACCTATATTCCATCCTCTATCTCCTTGATGTGTTTTTTAAGAACCAAAGAATGCTGTTCAGAAGTCCTATTTAAAAAAAAAAAATGGCAGGGAGTTTTGGCCTCCTGTGATTTTCCCAGACTACTCAGGACCCACCTTTTGGGGTTAAGTATGGGGTCCAGCCTTCCCTAAAATGCTCTGTAGGTGGGTGGGATCCTGAAAAGGGGGAAAAGCATGTTTCAGTAGGTAGGACGAAGAGGCAATGAACACTACCTTCTCTGGAAGTATTTTATAATTTATTTGGCTCCTCTTTAATATTGCTTTTAAAAAAATCTAGTTTGGTTGGTTGATTGCTTAGGTTGGAATTCTTGGGTGGGATCACATGGGAGTTACCTTGTGACTTGGTTTTTTAGGTGGTTTAAAAATGCAGTTTCACCTATTGGTGGTAAGTTTTAAGGAATTGATCCTTTTTGATCAAATTGACAAGAAACCAAGCTTACTTGTTTGTTAATGTGTAGTTAATAACTAATATATTTGCAAAAGGTAAACTATAGTCTATAAACAAGACTTAATTGGTACAGTCAAAAGAAAGGGAATTGTTATTTCCATGTTGCAATGAAGTATTGTTAATATTATGTCTCTGTTAATTTGTTTCCAAAGTGTGGTCTTTAAAAGGACTATTTCTCTTGCTTTTAGTGGCATTTATTTTCAATTGGCTTGGATTTTGTTTATCCTTCTGTATCACCAATACCATAGCTGGAAGATATGGTGCCATCTGTGGATTTGGACTTTCATTGATCAAATGGATTCTTATTGTTAGGGTGAGTGTTTTAATAGCCTCTATCACTTCTATTTCATTAAAATACATGAAATTTCTTGTGTGGTTCATAAATGTTCATTTTACATATATGAATCAATTATTTTGAGACTTATTCTTAACCTTTTTAGACTTATTATTGTAGTGATCTCTGTAGTGTGAACATTTTGTAACTTTATTACATGAGAGCTTGTTACTACATGGAAAGAGCTTTGAAGTCAAAAATTTGAGTTTGAATCTTATTTATATCAGTGTTTTAACTTTACGTTTTAAATTGTTGTGAGCATGTCTTCATAATAAGCTGGTAATCCTGCCTTTCAGGATTTCTGTGAGGTCTAGAGGTCATTCAGTTCAAGCACTTGTCCAGTTGCTGTACAAATGCATGTGCTCAGTAAACCAGGCTGCGACTGTTGTGATACAGCGCACGCGTGCCTACCACCCGTTAAAACAGAGCATTTTCTGTTGGTTAGTAAAATTCTCAAGGACTTAATTATCCTCTCACTCTTTCTTTTAGTAACATTAAGAGCTCAAAAGTTAACTAAGGCCTCTGAGGTGGCTATCAGAACTCACCTTTTTTTCCCTTATGTTCCTTCTCCACCTTTCTTATTTCCCTGTTGTTTCTGGAATTTACCCTCTGTCTACTTTTTATCACTTACAAGATGGTGTGTAGGGAGATAATCCTAAGTCCTGTTCTTTTTCCCATCTCAGCAGCTTGTCCCAAAATAATCTTCTGTAACCATTCCATCAGCAGTAATATTGTTAGCATATTCTTCCCCCAGTTCTTCCTTTTGGCTCCTTTTTACGAAGCTTTGTCCCTAGTTTCTTTAGGATAAGGCTTAGGAGAATGATCAAGAGTGGTTTTGGGGCACCTGGGTGGCTCAGTAGGTTAAGCATCCATCTTTTGATCTCAGCTCAGGTCTTGATCCTCAGGGTCATGAGTTCAAGCCCTGCATAGGGCTCCACACTGGGCCCCACACCACAGAGATCACTACACGACACTATCACTTTAAAAAAAAAAAAAAAAGTGGTTTTATTTATTGTTCTGGTAAGTTTTCTTAAAAGTAACCCACATATTTAAGTGCTATTACACAATTGATAAAATGCATAATTTCTACAAATCATATTTATTTAAACATTGATTTCTAATTGAATGAGATCCTCCTAAAATATTCTGTAGAATCACATACTAAGATGTCAGCTTTTCTTAAATGCTTCAGACACTTCACTTATGCACCTACATTATCACATTGATTTAAAAAATTAAAACTGTGGACTTAATGTGTTTCTTCATTATTTTTAAACTTACTGCTTCCCAGAGTGTCAGTAATCTTATCAGATCTTGTCTCTGTTCAGACCAGATAAAGGTTCTGGTTATCAATCAGTTGATTCTTGGGTAGTACCTAAGACTTGCCGCCTTTTCAGATGATCAAAATCTGAGCCAATGTAAGAACAGCCCCCTGGCAGATTCTTTTTCTAATTTCATTTTTAAAAACGTGAAGTGGGGGCACCTGGGTGGCTCAGTCGGTTAAGCGTCTGCCTTCGGCTCAGGTCATGATCCCAGGGTCCTGGGATTGAGTCCCACGTCGGGTTTCCTGCTCACCGGGGAGTCTGCTTCTCTCTCTCTCTTTTTCTCTCTCTCCCTCTCCCTCCCTCCCTCTACCCTTCCACCCCTGCTTGTTTTCTCTCTCAAATAAATAAAAAAATCTTAAAAAAAAAAAAATGTGAAGTGGATTCCCACCATGATCATAAGTCTGTTAAGGTGTTAGGGAGCATACAAAGATAAAGCACGATCCCTGCCCTTGCAGAAGTTATTACTAGAAAAACCTCAACAAGAGTTGAAGTTAGATGTGCCCAATGGTTATTATTATGTTAGTAATAGAATTAATTACTATTATTCAAATGGATTTCTTAGTCACAGAACACAGAAAATGATTTGAGGATTGTTTTCTCAACTCTTCTAAACTTAGTAACTTTGTGTATTCTAGATTCATTAAAAAAAAAAAGTCCAGTCCATTATATGCAACCTCTGCTGTTAGGGTATTAGGGCCTAATTCTCTTATAGTACTCCTAGTTGAGAGGGGTTTGTTTATCTAGTAATTAATTCCATCTAATGTGATAAGATGGGGAACTTAAATTCAAATACTGAGGATTGCATCAGGTTTGATCACCAGAACTGTTTCATTTCCCTTTAAAATACCACTACTGAGGGGGCACTGGCCGGCTCAGTCAGAAGAGCATGTGACTCTCGATCTTGGGGTCGTGAGTTTGAGCCTCACGTGGGGCGTAGAGATTACTTAAAAAAATAAACTTTAAAAAAAAAACCACATAAAATGTGCCTTTAAAAAAAAAAAAATACTGCTACTAGGTTAAGGTTAATATTATGCCTTTAGTGTATATTGAGAATTGACATAAGAAAAAGATTTTTAAAAATCTTTTTTATCAAATAATAATAGCTGCCTTTCATTGAGTACTTACTGTATTGCAAGCATGATTTGTTACAAACACCAAATTCTTGACTCCTGCTTGTATCAGTGATGCTAACGATAATCCAGACATTTTATTGATGATAAAGGCTAAGAATAAAAAAAGTCAAATAACTTGCTCGATATCCCACAGTTTGTTGGATTAGAATCTAGCTTGGTCTCAATTCAGTGCCTTTTCTCCTAATTCTGTCCTGCCTCTGTGACACTGTACTTGGACTTTTATTATAATGCTCTAAGCAATAAATGCCATGTGAAGTGCTGAGAGAAAGGTTTTCTCCTAAAAGCCTGATGTTTTATTTTATTAGACAATAAGTAATTTATAAATCATACTGTAGCTTTTCTTTTTGTTTCTGAGTTTCCATTTACTCAGACTTAATGTAAATATCTTTAGCTGATTCTAGTATTATTATTTCTAAGGCTTTTGATGTTTTCATTTATTTAAAAATCAATATATTTTTTTTAAAACTAACAACTCTTTTTGAAAGTAGACAGGATGTAAACAATAAACTACTGGTGTTATATTAATAAAATAAAATTAGATAAACTCTTAGTGTCAGTTAATTTATTTTCCAAAATTTGGCTTTTGCATCCTGTGATTGGCCAGTCAACATGATTGATTTACTCATTAAAAAACCCCAACTTGGCTCAGCCCTCTGACTATTGGTATTTTAAAACATTTTTACTCACTCAGTAATGAATCCAAAAACTCATTAGTTTATCCTTTTTACATAGTGAGTCTTTCTTTGACTTCACGGTGAAAGTGATTCTATTTTTTCATTGGGGAGTAAATAAAGACTAGCTTTGGCAAATATTTTTGGTGAAGAATGATGTTCTTACTTTTCTGGTTGCCTCTTGCCAGGTAATATTATTTATTTAAGTATATTCTACAATATATTTAAAAATTAGAAAGTTAAAAATGTGTTGCTTTGGTTCTTTATTTCTTTTCATTCTTAAAGACTCTAAAACCTATATGAAAATCTTTTATTTCTTATTATTAATCACTTGATTAAAAAGTGTAGTGCAGTCCTACTTTACCAGCTATATTTCCCCAGTTGTTTAGTTCTCCCTTGTACATATTTTAAAGATGTAGGAGTGTGTGGGATCTGCATCTATAATGATACTTTAAAAATTTTAAACTTTGAAATTTCTAAAGCCCTCAGCCGAAAATTTAGATTATGGTTCGTTTATTAATTGTAAATACTTCCTGTAGAAATACTTAAAAAGTTTTAAAAAACAAATTTAGGTAATCATTAGTACATATGCTTCCTCAATAGTGAGATTATTTACAATTTATAAGTACTTTATTACTAAACCTATAAGATTTTTATTTTATTTTTTTATTTTTTTTAAAGATTATTTATTTATTTATTTATTTGACAGAGAGAGACACAGCCAGAGAAGGAACACAAGCAGGGGGAGTGGGAGAAGGAGAAGCAGGCTTCCCGCCGAGCAGGGAGCCCGATGTGGGGCTCGATCCCAGGACCCTGAGATCATGACCTGAGCCGGAGGCAGACGCTTAATGACTGAGCTACCCAGGGGCCCCTAAACCTATAGGGTTTTTAAACTTTTGTGGAAATTACCAACAAATAGTTGGAAATAATTACAAAAATAAAGTTGGAGATACTTTTAATTTCAGATTTGAGGGCAAATCTCCGTTTGACAAAATCATTTTTAGTTAAATCAGATTCAGTTTGGAGGCCAACGAAATGAAACAGAGTAAATAAAACAAATTAATTTTTAGTAGTTTTAGACTAGGTTATATTAAACACTTTCAAAAAATAACTTTGGAAAATTGTTTAGGTGCTAAAGGATAATAGGGAAGAATTATCTGAAGTAAATGAAGAAAATTAGATTGACTTAAAAAAATTTTTTTTAAATAATAAATCATGACATCCAGAGGTTAAGCAAGGAAAAGATACCTGTGTTCAGTATCAGACTCTGCCTTCCATCTGCCTGTTCATACACTCATTTCACAGGGAATAAAAAACTGTCTACCATGGTCACTGATAGGAACTGTTGAAACGCCACTTCAAGGTTCATTTAGCTGGTCTCAGCTCACTATTGGGAACTGAATACTGGAGCATCTAGTTTGAAAATAAAAAGACTCTAATGAGTTGGGGGTCTTTATGTGCCTAGTATTCTTGGCAGTGATTAACAGTAGGGGGTGTACAGAAGGTCAAAAGCTCTTCTTTTTAGAGGTCAGCCGAACATCCCCATCTGATAAGATTAAACTAATGTGGCTTTTGGTGTTAATATCTAAAGCAGCGGGTTGCTGTAGTGTGTTTGGGATGGTAGTTGTGGCTCTGAGAGATTATGAAAAAAGAACTGACATGTGAACTCTTTAATGAGAAAGTTGGATTCGGATGTATAGAATTTACCTTTCTTTCTTAGAATTTTGAAACTGATTTTTGTTTCTAAAATACTTTGTATAAGTTTGTTAGCTATTGTATACAAGATTTTAAAGAGTTTGTTTCCTCAAATAATTATGTATGCCATTAAGTATTTATTTTTCTCTTTGTGTTGTTTTAAGTGCAAGAGATGATTTGAGGTAAATTGTTCTGAAACTGAGGCTAATCTATGATTTTCAAATTTAGGTACATAAATAGGGTTAATATATTTTTGTTCACTCCTCAGTTTTCTGATTATTTTACTGGATATTTCAATGGACAGTATTGGCTTTGGTGGATATTTCTTGTACTTGGTAAGTTTATTTCTAATGCATTTCAGTTTTTAATTTGCATTTAGTTTAACTTTGATATTTCCCCAAATTGTAAGACGTAAATACATTGTGTTGAAACTTATGTGGAAATAATTTTTCTACTGTAAAATTCTCATATCCAAATACTTAATATCATCTCAGCTATTTGGATAATTAATTATACATTGCACTCGAGATTTCTGATTGAAAATCCAGAGCCTGTCAGTTTAAAAAAATCAGTGGTTGGATGATAATTGAATATCGCAAAACTTGAAAATCCTAAATGAGTAAAAAAAATTGTCTTTAGCATTTATTTTGGAAAATATACATGCATAATTTCTTTTAACGATCCTAGGATATGTTGAGAGTAGGATAGTTGGATGTTCTATGCATTTTCTTATTTTTGGAACATTGAAACACTCTTTATACTTTTGAAATGTACCCTGCATTAATCATTAATCAGTCAGGCATAAGAAGGCTTCATGCTCAACGATCACAGTACTTCTGTTGAGTTCTCTTTTTACAAGGCATGTCTTTTTATTAATATTGATGAATTTTATGGATTTCCAATTTTTGTTCCCTGGTGATTTTCACTCTAGATGTATGGTAAGTTAATCTCAAAATCACATAATGCCTTTAATCCACATTTCAGATTTATTTAGTGACATGAAGAATATCCTCTCTACTTAGGTTTAAAAGCCCACATTTCTGTAGTAATATAATTGCACCAGAAAATAATAGCATTTCAGTAGGTGGCAGTGTTCTCATTGAGTTTTTGTTCAGTCCTGGTATTGGATCTTTAGGATCTTTAGGGAAACAAATTCTTAGTGGTCAGTTAAGGTCACTAAAGATCTTGTATTCTTACTCTTAACAATTATAGTGAAATTATTCTAGTGTTGTGATTTTGTTAGGGAGCCAGACTCTTACAAGGGTTTAGGCAGTTATTTGTATTATTAATTGTTTTCTGACTGCCTGAATTCTGTGCTCGTTACTGAGTTTCTTACTTAAAAGTGAAAAAATATATGAAGTCTTTTAGGTATTTAAGCATATTAAATGAGTGTATTTGCTTCTAAATATATTATTAAGGATTGGATGTTAGGAAGACAACTATAGGGCCCAGTGAAATGCAGAGGACCACCCCCCATTTTCACATCAGAACCACAATCTAGCATTTAGGGAATTGTGAAAACTTAATCCATTATAAAAATGTTGCTTTCACATATACTCAGAAGAATGTTGAGTACATTGTAGAACACTGAGAAACAATAGCTGCTGAATGATTGGTTTCTAGATATGAACTGGTTTATTTTAGAAAATGCCTGAGCAGGACAAAATAGTCTTAGAAACAGTAGTTTTCATAGACAAAAGTAGGAATTTCACAAATAATTTTGGTTTACATTTTTCAATAATACTTCTACATTTGGATCACAATACCATTATCTTTGAACAGCATCTGGAAGGACATGAGGGTGGAATTCAGAGTGGGAGTCACAAATGGAAGGAGTAAGGATATGGGAAGCAGATGGGCTCAGATTTAGCTGAAATTTATACCACTTGCTTTAGTCATTATTTGTATATCTTCCTATCTTTTCTCTTTATTATTACCATGCTTTTTTTAGTGCTTTGGTTACTTTCTTGGAGTTGGGGTACAAATTTAGTTTGGGACTTTGCATTTTAAATCGACAGACTCCTCCTCTCGATGAGGAGAGTTACATGCGTGTATATCTTCTGTTTTTGTTTTGCCCCCGCCCATTACCTAGTTAAACATTTACTGAAGTTAATGTTTCCCTTAGAATTCTATGTTGAATAAGTATATCAAAGAATTTACTAATAATGCTAATGCTTTTTATATTTAGCTAATATTTTTCATCTGAAACTTTGAAGCATTTCACAGGCATTGTTTTATTAATTACTAAGGGTTCCTGTTATGTAAATGGTTGTTATTTAAAAATCCTGTTAAAGAGAATACTGATAGATATAAGATCTATCCCAAATCATTTAATAAATCAGTAGAGTGGGTTGCTTCCCAATTCTTTCCTGATTCTTATCTAAATTTGTATTATAAATTAGTCTTTTGTTAATACTTGAAAATAAGAACTAAAAATTATTTACATAACATATATCTTCAAATACAGATTTCACAGATGACAGGCACTTGATATTATTAGAGAGGCTTATTGGTTTTATCCCACGATTGTTAGCAAATTACTTGAATATATTCTTTCTTGAATACTTTCTATCAGTAAATATGTCTTAGTTTGCTTAGTAGTTGTATTAATTGAAAAGTTTCATATAAAAATGGGATTTCTCTGAGTTGAATCAGCTTAAATGCATTAGGTAACTTTGTTATTTAAAGAAATCATGGAATAAATATATTTTTGTGTAATTCTGGATTTTCATGGCTGGATTTGCTTTAATTTAGATACATCTGGACTTGAAAGAATTTGGGGAGGCAGTAAACTTCTTTATATTTTTTCATGATGGTTATTATCGTTATAGTGTAAAATATTTTATGGAATGAGTAGAATTTTACAGATTAAATTCCTTAAGCCAAGAGGATCTTGTTTATAATTGTCTGTTTTAAATTGATGCCCTCTCCATATAAGAACATAATGGATCTGTATTACTTTAACCATTTCAGGCCTGCTTCTTTTCTTCAGAGGATTTGTTAATTATCTAAAAGTCAGAAACATGTCTGAAAGTATGGCAGCTGCTCATAGAACAAGATATTTCTTCTTATTATAGAGGTAAGAAATATTAATATAGAACTCTGTTTCCTTCATGTATTCCTATTCACCAGATGACTTTATGTGTACTCAATGTTGTTTACTTAGACTTAGCATATTTAATATATTGTTATACTGTTAACAGTCAACTAATTAAGATTCAGTACATTGTGAACTTTTTAAGATTTTTAAAAATTGAATTTCATAAATTTTAATTTTTTAAATATATAATGAATAAAAAAACTTTAAGTCAGACTTTTTAAACTTTTTAAAAGATTAACCACAGATGTAAGGAACCATTAGCACACAGTTTAAAGGCTTGAAAAATAAAATACGACAAAGCACTTACACAGAAGGGATGGGCATTTTGTATAAAACAATGTGAAATCCACAGACATGGTAAAACAAAACAAAATAAAACAAAAAACAAAAAACAAATTTGTGGTTGAAAAGAAATTTTCCATGCACTGATCTTAACAAACTAGATCAAAGAATAAAAGTTGTGTGAAGAAAATGGGAGCTCTCATAGTTTCCTTAATGTCTGTCAGTTTGTATCAACAATGAAGGCTTCAACTTGAATAAATGGGAATAAAGAAATGAGCAGAGGTTGTCTTACTAGTTATCCAGTGAGTTTCTGGAGGCTGCATGCAGCTAGCTAGTAATTTCTTCACATGAGGAGACCTCATATCTCTATTTTCTAGAATAGACTTTTTGTTATTTAAATACAGTTAACATACAATATTATATTAGTTTCATATGTACAACATAGTGATTTGACATTTGTATATTTTGTGAACTGCTCACCACAATAAGTCTAGTTACCATTTGTCACCATACAAATTAATACAAATACAATATTATTGACTATATTCCCTGTGCTGTAATTTACGCCCCCATGGCTTACTTGTTTTGTAACTAGAAACTTGTACCTCTCAATCCCCTTCACCCATTTTGCTCCCCTGTCCCGAAACTCCTTCCCCTTTGATAGCCACCACTCTGTTTTTAGTATCTATGAGTATAGGTGTTTGTTATTGGGTTTTTTTCGTTGCACTTGTAAGGGAAATCATGCAATATTTGCCTTTCTCTGACTTATTTATTTTGCCTTTCTCTGACTTATATAATACCCTCAAGGTCCATCCATGTTGTCACAAATGGCAGGATCTTTTTGCTCAGTAGTATTCCATCATGTATATATGGAACACACACATACACACCCTACCTCTTTATCCATTCATCTATTGATGGGCACTTAAGTTGTTTTCCATATGTTGACCATTGTAGATAATGCTGCAGTTAACAGGGGTGCATGTATCTTTTTGAATTAGTGTTTTCATTTTCTTCAGATAGATAGCTACAAGTGGAATTGCTGGATCGTAGGGTAGTTATATTTTTAATTTTTTGAGGAACCTCCATACTGTTTTCCAGAGTGGTTGCCTCAATTTACTTTCCCAGCAACAGTTCACAAGCTTTCCCTTTTCTTCATGTCCTCACTAACACTTGTTTCTTATCTTTTTACTTATAGCCATTCTGACAGGTGTGAGGTGATAATCTGCTTTTGTTTTTCATATGCATTTCCCTCATGTTTAGGGTTGTTGAACATCTTTTCATGTGCTTGAAGGCCATCTGTGTGTCTTTGGAAAACTGTCTATTCAGATCCTCTGTTCATTTTTTGATTGGATTGTTTGGTTTTTTAGTTATTGAGTTGTATGCGTTCTTTAACTATTTTGGATATTAACTCTTTACTGGATATATGACTTACAAATATCTCTTCCCCCTATACTGTTTTTAAAGCAAGTGCCATATACTTCATGTTTATAAATGATTTGAACTTTTAAAGTCTTTGAACTGCATAGGCAAAGTGTCTGCTGAAACACTTCTAGATGTCTCTACAAGTACAAAATGTTTCAAAGTTACTGTATTCTTTTTATAAATAAATTGTATGGTTTGGGATTTGATTGCTTAAGCTTTATAACTAGGAGTTTTACATAATCTAATATAATTTACTTATTTCTACTGAAGAGTACAGTGAATAGTTGTATTTCTGGAAAATATTAAAGTATCCTTTAAATGTTCTTTTAGCTCTAGAAGGTGTCACATTTTCTCTTTAACCACTAAAATACCTTTGCGAGCAAGTGTATCAGTATGTAAGATAAAATGCAAAGTAATTTTACTAATTTGAATGATATTCTGTGAGTATTCAGTGTAATTATCTTGTTTGCATTTTCAAGAGCCTAAAATTTAATGTGTAAATATTTTCTAGATGGTTTCCTATAGAAGCTTAAACTTCGGAATATATTCTGATAATATGCTATTTTATATTATCTTTACCAAAAGAACATTATATACTTGATGTAATACTGCTATAAAATGGGTTTTTATTGTATTACCATGTAGACAGTTGCAACTTAATATACTTTAAGACTCTTTCTTTGTCCCTAGACTGCATCGACCAGACATTCTTTTCTTATATCAATGTGAAATTTCCAGATCATCTGTAAACCTACAACTTTAATAGAAGACTACTAAAAGCAGAAGATAAATTAGTGAAGAAAAGATAGATCTTCAAAATTGAATAGCAGGATGGTTTATGCTTAAAAGCCATTTCTGTTCATTCTCTTAAATATTTATATTTCATTTGTTTTGCACATTTGCATACGTGCCCATGTAAAAGATTTGCGTATACTTGAAAGAAACCATAAAGTTGTAGCAGTAAAGTCCAGTCATATTTGGTTAATCAGTGTTTGTTATAATTGAAAGAGATGAGTGAGAAACAGTCTTCCAGCATGTAAATGCCATTGACTTCCGACCTGACATTTAGTATAATAAAAATGAAATTATTAACCATGTCAAATGCTTTAGTTTCTGGCTCCTAGATTCATCTAGTGTAACTCTACACATGAAACATCCTTTGTTATATATAGTTTTTAAAACCTGCAGTGCTGATTATAGAAGAACTTTGTCAGATTTTTGAACATGATATTTACATTATTATTTAGCAAACTCTGTAAATAACCATGCATAAATTACTTTCTGCATTGTTTTCTTAGAAACTGTGTCTGGATATCTTTTCAATTAATTTAAAATTAAGTGAACTTAATATATAGAGAAAATTTGGGTGTTAAAGATAGTTTGTTTTAGGACAGATTTTAAGAAGATATGGGTATTCCACATGTCCCTTATAAAAACATCTTTTCGTTGTTTTCTTTTTAAGGGACATGCCAAGTTTAGGGGTTCTGTTGAGAAGCTTGGTTTTTAGCATTGCCATCTTAGAGAGTCTTGTAGGAAGAGATTGTATTAGACATCATATTTATTTCATTTAAGACACTTTTGAAAATTAATTTTCTGAATAAGATATTCTCAATTTGCATTTGTCTTTTAAGAAGCCAATAAAAGTATCTTTCATTTATCATTGTAATAATGTTTTCTTTAGATGTTTAGGTTGTTAAATGAAACAAATAAAACCTTGTACTAATAGCTTCTTGCTTTATGATTGTAGGATTAACCTATAAAAATCATATCTTGAATTCAGATATGCCAAGTAATCGGTTTTTCAGTTACAGAGATGTGTCTGTGGGATCTGGGGGTGGTGTGTGTGTGTGTCTGTGACCATTATTACAACTGGAAGCAACTACATTTTGCAGATCATTTTATGTCTCATCTATTTTCTTTTCAGTTATATTTTTGTTTTTGAATGCCAAAATTAACAATGAGAATTATATCCTCTTTTAAACTTAAAAATCATTTAATACAGCTATAGAGTACATATAAAATTGGTTGCTTGTTTATTATTAGACGCTGACTCCTACTAAAAGATACATCTAAAATTACTATTCAGGGACATTTTTCCATTTCTGAAAAAATAACTTAGGCTTTATAACTTCTTTTGTATTTCTCTGTATTTTCTGATTTATTTCATTGTCTTTGATAAATAAAACATGCAGTTTTGTTTTGCTAATTGAGCCTCCTATTTTTTGTTTTCTCTCATTCATTTTCCTTCCCTACGTAGAATTTTTATTGTTGATTGAAGTACCTGTGTTATATACCCCCTGAAGTCAAACTAGCATGGGGTAAAGAAAACAAAATATTTAATTTAGTTGCCTGATTTGGAAGTTGAAATTAAATTAGCATGTATTTATGAGAAATGGAATCTCATGCTAGATCTCTTACTTATCTCATATTAAGTTTCTATCGACCTGTACTTTGTTTTTTGTGATAATTTTTAAATTAAATTAAGCTATCATACATGGTAATTGTAGATTACTAGATGAGCTGTCACATCACTTTATTAAAATGTAACATTTTATTTTTTGTGGTATTTATCCTTGGTTTCTGAATATGGATGTGTCACTTTTGATCCAACATCAAAACCTTCATTTTTTGTTTTGGTTCTCCCCCCCGCCCCCACTTTCAAATCTATAAGGTTCACGTGTGCATGTTACCTGATCCCCTATAATTGGTACAATTCAGAGGTAGCCTTAAATCTCATCATCCAATCAGGGGCATAGAATATTATTTTTAAAACCTTAACATTCTCTTCCAGATCTATCAAATTCTGCATACTTCCCTTCATTTCCTGTGAGCTTAGATAGAATAGTTGCTGTTGAGTTTTGGGGATGCTTAACTGCCTTTGCACTCTGTCTTAAAGTTTGAAAATCAGAATCTTTGTTAGGGTGTCTAAATTTTTGAATGAATGTGAACAGGGGCTTGGAAATTAATGCAAATATTTATTAAATTATTTCTATTATATTTGAATAAGCTAGTTAGGGCTAGGATATTATGTATTTATGAAATCAACTGAATTTAAGGTAAAAATACATTTTTCTGTGTAGTGTGTTCAGGATTGAAATTAGAAATTTAAAATTAAAAGCCAAATCTTACACTCAGCTAAAATAAAAATCTCTCTCTTTAAGAGAAAAAATACTAATTTCTATCTGGCCTTTTATTTTGAGTCTGTGAGGTATATCTCCCATGCCTTTGAGGTAGTTTAGAAATTTTAACCTGTTAAGACAATAATAACTAATACTTCCAGCAAAACCGTCCACAACAGGAAAAGTGAAATCCAAAAAGTGCAACTAGAGAAAAAAATCAGGGTTTCTTAATTTAACATTTTTCTTTTCAGCTGGTCTGTAGTCCCCCAAAGCACAAAAGTAACGAGAGTGCATCTGATACTGTATTTAACTGGAGTGACATATGACCTGAGTTTGCTCAGAAACAGTCCTATTTCTGTTTTCTCAGCTTAAATAGTGCCTCCTCTCTCAAAAGTGTCCTAATTTGGAGAATAAATTACATGATCACCCTATATATAACTGTACCTTATACTGAGAAGTGACTGCCTAAATCCACTGCCCTTTGAGAGAAGGAACTGGAGTATTAGGTCAGGAGCTAATTTTTGTCACAGTCTTTCCTAGCCAACCCATTTGTCTGACCTATAGAATATGCACAGTATCTTTTTTTTTTTTTTTTAAATAGAAGTTGTATTGGAATGATTCCAGCTTATGGTAAATAGTAAACAATGAGCTTTTATATTTTAAAACTGCTGTTAAATGTTAATTTTAATTGTTTATTCTTCAAATAGTCATATGAAATGTTAGTGTATTATTTTTAAAAATCTCATTCTTGATAAAGTTAAACTGTTAGATGATAATGTGCCAATTATTATAGGAATGTCCTTGCCCATATATAAAACTTGCTGACATATGTTTTGCTTATTAATAAAGTTCTATAGATATGGAAATGTGAACCTGTGCATCCTTTTGAAATCAGTGTAAGATTCACAACATATCGCCATCTTAGCCTCACAAAATGTTTATATGGTATACCTTACTTGAGATAAGAACAACTGGCATGGAATTAGGTTGGAGTGTGGAACAGTATTAAACTTGTCACAGAAGATGATTGCAGTTTAATTTTAATACATGCCAAAAAATCAGCTTTATGGAATTTATGTTCATTGCTACTTTGCAGAATATCAGTGGTAACCATAGGTCAGACCACCCTGTGGGCTTGTATTTTCATTTGGGACATAGACCCTAGAATGCAAAAAACTTCCTTCAAATTATTTAGAAGAAAATCAAAAAGCTCATTCCATACTTGATAAAAGTTTTTAAAAGTGTTTATTTTGAACTCAACATGCTTGGTGGTTTTAACTTTTCTTTCTTGGTGTTTTCAGCTTAGCTTTCATTTTTTTTTGTTTTTTTTGTTTTGAGAGATTGAGCTTTTAAAACCTACTTGGTTTTCATGAAACCATTAAAAAAATCCAGTAGCTATATAGAGTTTACTTTTTAAAAAAAGATTTATTTATTTAATTGAGAGAGAGTGGAGGGAGGAGCAGAGGGAGAGAGAATCTCAAGCAGACTCCATTCTGAGCATGGAGCCCAATGCCAGGCTCTGTCTCATGATCCTGATGACTGGAGCTGAAACCAAGAGTTGGACGCTCAACCGACTGAGCCACCCAGGCTCCCCTAGAGTATTACTTTTTTAGCAATTCGAGATTATGGAAAGCCAAAATCATACACTTTTGGTTTCCAGAAATTGAGAGGTAGCTTCTCTATCTCTCACACTTGCAAGAAGAGTCACCTTATTACTTTCCCACTCCTTTTGTGTTTGTTTTACTTAGGTCAACATTTTACCTTCAGTGACACAAGAAGGGATATAGGTGGTTATCCTTACAGCATAATATCTTTTAGCTTTACCAGAAGCATAGCAAGATCACGTAAAACAAAAGTTTAACCAAAGTTCAGAAGAAATTTGGAGGAGCCTCTGCGCTCAGATTATGAAAAGTAGCAGATAACATTGTTGGAAAGTATGAACTCTTTGGAGATTTAAGAACAGTACTTGTACCTAAATCCCTAGTGTGGAAATAAATTTATCATTCCTTTAGTTTCTCAGCCATCTGAATTCCTGCATGGTGATTTGGTTTGGCTATGCAGTCAATGGGATTTGGGCTTTAAAATTTTAATTTTCATCTTATTCAGAGATAAGACCTAAAGACTTTCTTTTTCATCAAGTTGGCTCTGTGCCCAACATGAGGCTTGAACTCATGACCCTGAGATCAAGAGTCAAGTGCTCTTCCAACTGAGCCAGCCAGGCACCCCAAGATTTAAAAACTTAATTGCTAGTAAGCATTGGTGGTAGAATGAGTGTGAAGTATCACTTCCTAAATCCAGCTTTTAAAATGACCAGCAGACTGTGGAAAACAGGATCAGTTCATTGAGAGTTAGGAACTTCTAAAAGATAAGTGAGTCTTAACATTTCCTTAATCCAATGGGATCTCCAGGGAGGAATTATTATTTTTTACTTATTTTTATTATTTTTATTTGTTTTGGAGAGGGAGGGGAGGGGCAGAGGGAGAGATAGAATCGCAATCAGGCTCCAAGCCCAGCATGGAGCCCTTGGGGCTTGATCCCACAATCCTGAGATCATGACCTGAGCCAAAATCAAGAGTCGGACACTTGGGGCACCTGGGTGGCTCAGTCGGTTAAGCGACTGCCTTCGGCTCAGGTCACGATCCTGGAGTCCCGGGATCGAGTCCCTCATCGGGCTCCCTGCTCAGCAGGGAGTCTGCTTCTCCCTCTGACCCTCCTCCCTCTCATTCTGTCTCAAATAAATAAATAAAATCTTTAAAAAAAAAAAAAAAAAGAGTCGGACACTTAACTGAGCCACCCAGGCGACCTCCAGGGATGAACTCTTGATTGAGTGATTCTTAGGACCTCTCTTTAGAGCTGGGATTGTTATTCAAAATGGTGCGTTATAATCAACTGGGAGTTTGGGGGAAATTAACATTCTAGCCTCCATTACCAGAGGATCCAATGCAATACACCTGGGTGTGATAGCACATTTCCTTACGGTAGTTTGAAGTTCTGGGATTTTGGTCTAGTAGGAATCCGCTGATGTCCTTTTTCATCCTTGTGTGCTCTCTATAGCTAGGTCCTTGTACACAGGTGATGGATAGTTACAATGTTAGGCTCAATGTATCAGACTTCCTGCAGGAGTCTGATACATTTAACATACATTTAACAGATTCTTAAACAGTTAATGAGCATTTCTTGAGTTCTTTATGACCTCTCTGAAGGAGACCCTTTCTGGTGTTCAGGCCTTTATACACACAACCTGGCTCTGCAGGGCAGTGTGGGAGTGCTGTGACAGAATGGAAGTGTTTGTTGTTTTCTCCATAATCCTGTAAAGTGAGCAGAATTGGATTAATTTTCACCCAGTTGATTTTTCCGACCTCAAGAAATGTACTTCTTTCCACTAGTAGCTCCCTTTCTCTATCCTTGAGGAGCCTCTGGATTATTAAGAGAAGCAGCTTTATGTAATAAAAGACTGGTTTTGGAGCCAGATTAATTAACCCTGAACTCAAATAACCAACTTTCATGCAAGCACAGGCAATTTGCTTAACCAGAGCCTCAGTTTCCTCACCCATTTGTTGGGAAGCACAGTATGTACCTGAAGATGAGGTGAGAATTATGCAAAAGAAAGAGGCATTATGACATCTTTGCTCAGTGTGTTCCCTGACCAGACTGCCTCTGTCAGTAGATGCTTTAAGGGTTTGAAATAAGCCCTTGCCTGATGTAGGCCATGCACCCGCCAAAAAGGGTGATTTATAATAGCATCGTGCTGGCCTAGGGTTGGTTCCTTATATCTTGTATCTTCTCTGCAGCAAGTGGAATCAAAGCAAAAGTTTCTTTTTGTCTGTCTATCTATCTATCTATCTATCTATCTATCTATCTATCTATCTATCTATCTATCTATCATCTATTTTTTATGTTAGTCACCATACAGTACATCATTAATTTTTGATGACAACTGATTTTAAAGATTTTATTTATTTATTTGACAGAGAGAGACACAGTGAGAGAGGAACACAAGCAGGGGGAGTGGAAGAGGGAGAGGCAGGCCTCCCGCTGAGCGGCTAGCCCGATGTGGGGCTCGATCCCAGCACCCTGGGACCGTGACCTGAGCTGAAGGCAGGTGCTTAACGACTGAGCCACCCAGGCGCCCCGACAACTGATTTTAAGGGACACAGTCATGCAAAGGGGAAGGGAGTTGCCTGTTGGACAAGCAGTAAAGCACTCCAGCTGGTGGGGAGTGTGGTAGCTCACACAGATCTTTCCAGGCCAAAGTGTGGAGGCCCCAAAACCAGTCCCTCAGATCTTCACTGTTGAATTGGGATGATGTTGCTTTTTACAGGTATCCCCTGCCTTTTGAAGGTTCACAGGACACCACTTCATGTTCATGAAAAACCTACATTGGTTCTTGTTTTCGCTAACTGAAAGAAATTCAGAGATTTTTGCTTTACTGAAAAAAGGTGAAAAGCAAACATAGCACTCAGCATCAGTTTTGCAGCGCGCTAGGACAGGGGCAGTGTGCACCCCACTCTGCTTCCCCTGACCTGCCCTTAAGCATCTCGGCATCAAGCCAGCAGAGCTCTGAGCTGCGTCTGGGAGCATCTGTGTCTTACCCGGATTTGCTTTGTGCATTCGTTAGCAAGATGTGTCCTAAGGTGTTAGAGAAGCCGAAGAGAGATTTTCGGGGTCTAGGAGTGCCCAGAAATAAATGGTAATAAATTTAATGATAATTGCTTTCATATAGATCAGTGGTAATTGCTTCCCGTTACACACTTGAGCTTACGAAGGTTTCCTGCAATGCTCTGCTTTTGGAGAGCGCGACAAACTTGTAACTGGCGCTGCATCACTGTTGCTCAGGGAGCCGGGGCCCTGAAATCCTGGTTGAGAAGTGATCAGAAAATAGTTTGTGGGCAGGTTGTTTCTGATTCTAGGAATTCGAGGACTCACCAGCTTTCTCTTATCATCATGGGCTCTTAATCTTGGATTAATTTTCAAAAATGTCTATTACCTTGCAAGGGAAATACTTAGATGGGACTTAGGTCTCCTAGACTCTACCCTGATCATAATTGGGTCAATCAAAAATTTTTGAGTGCCGAAGGGATGGTGCTGTTGCCTTCACAGGACATCCATCTACCCTATTCATTTTTCCACCTTCAAAATGAGCTTAAATATCATCTCTTTCGGGAAGGTCCATTCTCTCTCATCCTCTCACTCCGACCCGGTCCTCTTGGTTTCCATAGCCCTGTGTATTCTTTCCGTCAAGACACACAGGACACTGCCTTATCATTACTGACTTGGGTGTTACTGTCCTCAGTTGTAGGTGTTAAATCTTACCCAACTTGGCACGCCTCCCCCACACTCAGTACAGCTCAGTAAACTGGAAGGATGGGTGGGATGGCTGCTAGTGCCAGGCTGAGTGCGCCCCAGGACACCTAAAATACTTTCAGCCCTTTAACCCAAATGGAGGGACATTTATACACAGGAAAATGTGCTAATGTGAGGTAGGGACAGAAATCTCGGTCTGAACCGTTGATCTCTGGGAGAACCAGGGCACCCTGCACTACAGAGGTGACGCTGGAACTAGAACTTCTAGAGAAAAGAGGAGTGTGCAGCTATGTTTATTTTTTTTATTTTTATTTATTTATTTATTTATTTTTATTTATTTATTTTTTAAGATTTTATTTATTTATTTGAGACAGAGAGCATGAGAGGGAGGAGGGTCAGAGGGAGAAGCAGACTCCCTGCCGAGCAGGGAGCCCGATGCGGGACTCGATCCCGGGACCCCAGGATCATGACCTGAGCCGAAGGCAGTCGCTTAACCAACTGAGCCACCCAGGTGCCCCTATTTTTTTTATTTTTATTTATTTCAAGATTTTATTTATTTATTTGACAGAGAGAGACACAGCGAGAGAAGGAACACAAGCAGGGGGAGTGGGAGAGGGAGAAGCAGGCTCCCCGCGGAGCAGGGAGCCCGATGCGGGGCTCGATCCCAGGACCCTGGGATCATGACCTGAGCCGAAGGCAGATGCTTAATGACTGAGTCACCCAGGCACCCCATCCATGTTTAAATGTATCACCAACATTTCGTATTTTGCCGTCTCTTGCACGAGGCTCTGCCTTTCTCGATCCTTCTCAGAAGAAGTAACCGTTTTTCCAATTCTCATGGCACTTCATCTGAGCCTCTTTATTGTCCAGTCACGTTCCACTGTGTGGCACATTGCAGCATTCATGCCTCATCACTTCTGCTCGAGGCCAGGATCCACGCCTGGTGTAATTCCACCGCCTTCAGTGCACCTGGCGCTTGAAAGAGCAAGCCTGAGGTTTTCCGCATGTCATTGTGAACCACTCACTTTGCCACTGCACGTACGACTGACCTCAGAACTTAACAATGTGCAGGCACACTCTTCTCTAAACACACGGTACGAGAAGTATACAGAATAAATTGTGATAGCTCTTTTTCACATATCTTCCAATTTTTTCTCCCTTTCCAGAAGTAACCGCTGTTACCTATTTATTATATACCCTTACAGGCTTTTTCCACATAATGTTTTACTAGGATGGCCCTGTCTTCCGTGATGTCAGCGGAACTTCTGATTTCATCTAAAGGTGAGCTGGTCCCAGGTACAATGTCTGAGATAATGTGCCTTTTTCTCTGTATTCTGGGAGGCAGCTCTGGAGATGACTGCTTCTTCCTGAAATGCTCTTACTTTGTTTTTCCTGAGAAACCAAGGTTTACTTTCTTGGTTCTTTAGTCTCTAGGTGAGGGGCCTGTGGGAGCTGGGCTATTCCAGGTTCTGATATTTGCAGCATTTAGATGTCCTGCTTTCTAATCTCCCGATAGGTCTATTTTTGGCAAGAAGTTCTCTGGAACCAGGTTATTAGGAGGAAGGGGGTCAGAGTTGACAAGAATATCCAGGCTGGGTAGGTTTAGGGAAGACCAAAATGATTCTGGGTTTAAAATTAATTTCCCTTGTTTCAGGACCAAAATTTTGTTCCAGGATATGGCAGTCACTGTTCTCTGGCTAAACCAACAGACATTTACAACCCGTCCTTCTCTCTTCCCCAATTCTTCCTTTCTTGAACTGAAGTGTGACATCTGGAGCTGAAGCAACTATCTTGTGCCATTGAGGCAACCATTGGTAGACTAACTATGAGAGCAGGAAGGAAGGAGGAGCTTGATTTTGCTGACATCATGGAGCACTGCATAAGCCTTTGACCTGCCTACCTTCTAACTTTCTGCTCAAAGAGAAAAATAATTGCTTATTGTTCGTCAGGGATTTGTTACTGATATTTAAGAACAATTCAAACTGGTACAAGTATAACCATCCATTTCCCTAGAAGAGCTGCTCAGGTCATCAGAAGCCACCAACATGAAAAAGGAGTCACAAGCCTCACCTGCCCACAGGAGGCACTGACCATCCAGGCTCCTTGCACTTGGCTTGCTGATTGTCAGTCAGCTCAATGCAGTGGCAATGTGTAAGCAGTGGGGTTTACGTCTGCTTTACTCATGCCTGCATTCTCTTTTTTTCTCCAATTGGGAGTCCCATAGAATGACTAACTTCCCAACAAATGCTTCCAGAAATGGCCTCGGTGAAAATGTCAGCAGCCACAATTTAACTACCGTCCCCAAGATCATTCGATGCTATCCACACTGCCCATCAACAAAACTTTGCCAGGGGAAGCAGGTGCCATTTACAAGTTACTGCTTGGTAAAACAACAAATGAGAATGACCCAGGTGCAAAAGGCCACTCCCTTTTGCAAGGATCCAGCTCCCAAATGTATGATACTGGTTTGTATTTTCAGAAATGAAACTAAGTCTGATTCTTTGGAACCAAGGAGGTTTCTAGGTAGAGAGCCTGCTGCTTAATAGGCCCCCAAAACACTCACCATCTCTCACCTGCCCTGAGTTCTGCCCTCTGGTCTAGTACAGGATAAATGACTCTGAGGTTCATTGGCTGTTCACACCAGGAAAGTTTGCACAGACACTTCCTAATAATGTGTTTGCAATGATTACGTACAGCTTTGAGCATTGCTTTGCCCTTCCCCTTACTGTTAGTTGGAAATGTGTTTTTCTCACTCCAAACTATTCCCCAGAAACAAATTCTTTTCTCAGAGAAGAGTTAAAGAATATGTAATGGAGTCCTATAGAAATAAGACTTAAGGTTCCAGATTCTGAAATTGATTGATCAACTCTGTGTAGCAGAACGCAGAAGAGATGTAGAGAACAAAGTCCGGGGCTGTTTACACTTACTTGTTAACAGTGATTACCTCTGCCCCTCTCTCCTCTTTGTTTCTACCTCCCTTACTTCCTGCCCTTTTTCCCTTTTTCCCCTCCTCCCCATTTTACCATTTCTTTGCTAACATAAACCTAGTTTGTCATTGTCTGAAGTCAAGAGTAAAAGCCAAATATAAAAAATTCTGAAAGAGATATTACTTGTAATGTGAGCTCCATTCTGTGTATTAACTTCAGCCATTTGTTTATATTTGGCAAATCTCTGGGTCCTCAAATTCTAGGAAAATGTTTCTAATAATGCTAATATTTTACAATTTGTGAACTAGAGGTTTTTTTTGGTTTTTTAAAGATTTAATGTACTGTGGGAAGATGGGGGGACGTTCCTCCACCACTTTTGATGTTTCTTCCATGTAGACGAAATGTAATTAGTGTAACTCCTGACCTCTCTCTTTATTAGCTCTTCCTCTGGGGAGTAATTTATTTGATAGGTAAATTTGAAATGTAAATACCTAGGTATGTTCTGCTCAGCTTCTCTTCTTCCTCTGGGGAGCTAGCAGCTCACAGGAGTTCCAGCTGTGCTCTGTTCTTCAGGGCAAGCTCTGCTCTGCCCCTGCCCAGGGAAGGAAGTTTAACACGACCTGGGTAAGGTACATTTGCCTAATTCTAGAGTTCATTTAATTAAACTATGCCCTCCAGTCTAGTTTTATCAGCAATAAAGTTAATATTTTAATTCTCCATGTTCCACTCTTTTGTTTTATAGCTTACATATATATAACCCAGGTGGGAAAGAGAAGTGCTTTATTGGGATTGTCAGAAACTCACAATATACATCACATTAGACTAGCTGTTGACTAGATGTCTGATTAGCCGTCTTTAATATACAAGACTTAAGTGCAAGACTATCTGAATTCTTATATTTGAAGTCATTTATTTGCTGCATATTTTATTTTATTTTTCAGATTTTTATTTAAATTCTAGTTAACATATGGTGTAATATTGGTTTCTGGAGTAGAACTTAGTGATTCATCACTTATATAACACCCAGTGCTCATCATAACAAGTGCCCTGCTTATGAAGTCTTTTAGAGGAGGATTTTTGGACAGATCCAGCAGACAAAATCAGTAAGGACATATTGAACTCAACACCGTTGATCAATTGGACATAATTGACACCTATAGACTACTTCATCCAACAACAACACAATACACATTATTCTCAAGTTCACATGGACCATTCACCAAGATAGACCACGTTCTGGGCCACAAGGTACACCTTAACAATTTGAAAGAATAGAAATCACACCATGTCTGCTCTCAGATCACAATGGAACTAAATAGATACCAGTAACAGAAAGATAACTGGAAAGTCCTAAAATTTGTGAAGTTTAAACAACATACTTCTAAACACGTGGGTCAAATAAGAAATCCCAAGAGAAGGTTTAAAATATTTAGGACTAAATGAAAATGAAAACACAACTTTTCAAAATTTGTATTGAAAGCAGTGCTTAGAGGGAAATTTATGACAATACACATATTAGAAAAGAAGAAAGAGCTAAAATCAATATTTTAAGTTTCCACCTTATAAAACTAAAAAGAGTGAATTAAACCCAAAGTAAATAGAAGAAATAATAAGAATTAGAGAAGAAATTAATGATATTGGGAAAAGGATATCAATCGAGAGAAACAATGAAACCAAAAGCTAGTTCTTTGAAAAGATAAATAAAATTGATAAGCCTATAGCCAGGCTAAGAAAAAAAGAGAGAGGACACAAATTACTAATATCAGAAAGGAAGGAGAAGCATCATTACAAATCCCAAGGACATTAGATAATAAAGTAATGCAATGAATAGCTCTATATCCCCAAATTTGATAACCTACATAAAATAGACCAATTCCTTGAAAAACACAATTTGCCAAAACTCACACAAGAAGAAATATCTATTAAATAAATCAATAATTAATAACTTCCCAAAACAAAAAGCACCAAGCCAGGTGGGTTCACTGGTGAATTCTACCAAACATTTAAGGAAGAAATTATACCAATTCTCTACAATTTCTTTCAGAAGATAGAAGCCGAAGGAATACTTCCTAACTCATTTTATGAGGCCAGCATTACCCTAATACCAAAGACATCACAAGAAAAGAAAACCACAGATGAGTATCTTCCATGACCATAGACACAAAAATCCTCAACAAAATATTAGCAAATCAAATCCAACAGTGCCTAAAAAGTAGGATTTATCACCAGGTATGCAAGTTTGGTTCAACATTAAAAAATCACTTAATGTAATCCATTACATCAACAAATTAAAAATGAAGAATCACATAAGCATATCAATAGACGAAGACAAAACATTTGTCAAAATTCATCATCCATTCGTAACACTCAGTAAACTAGGAATAGAGGGGTACTTCCTCAACTTGATAAAGACTGTCTCCAAAAACCTAGAGCTAACATCATCCTTAATGGTGAGAAACTCCAAATTTTCCCACCAAGACCAGGTACAAAGCAAGAATTTCCCCTTTTACCACCTCTTTCAACAAAGTCCATGCTAATGTAATCATGCAAGAAAAGGAAATAAAAGGTATACAGATTGGGAAGAAGGAAATGAAACTGTCTTTTTTTTCACAGTTGAGATGAATAGACAAATTCCTGGAACTAATAAACAATTATAGCAAGGTTAAAGATGTAAGGTTAATATAAAAAAATCAATTGCTTTCCCTCATATCAGCAATGAACAAGTGGAATTTGAAATTAAAAACACAATACCATTTACATTAGCACCTCCCCCAAATTAAATAGTTAGGTATAAATCAAACAAAATACACACAAGATCTATGAAGAAAATTACAAAACTGATGAATAAAATTAAAGAACTAAATAAATGGAGAGAAAGTCTATATTCATGGATAAAAAAACTCAATATTGTCAAGATGTCAGTTCTTCCCAATTTGATCTATAGATTCAATGCAATCCCAATCAAAATCCCAGCAAGTTATTTTGTGGATGTCAACAGTCTGATTCTAAAGTTTATATGGAGAGGCAAAACACTCAGAATAGCCAATACAATATTGAAGGAGAAGAACAAAGTTGGAGAATTGACATGACCTGACTTCATGACTTATTACAAAGCTACAGAAATCAAATCAGTGTGGTCTTGGTGAAAGAAGAGACAAATAGATCAATGGAACAGAATCAAGAGCCCAGAAATAGACCTAAATAAATACCGTCAACTTATCTCTGACAAAGGAGCAAAGGTAGTCTTTTCAACAAGTGGTGTTGGAATAACTGGTCATCCACATGCAAAAAAAAAAGAATCTAGACACAGACCTTACACCCTTCACAAAAATTAACTCAAATGGATGATAGACCTAAATGTAAAATGCAAAACTGTAAAAATCTTAGAAGGTAATATGGGAGAAAACCTGGATGACCTCAGGTATCTATTGTAATGACTCTTTTAAAACACAACACCAAATCCATGAAATAAGTAATTGATGAGCTGAACTTCATGAAAACTAAAAACTTCTCTGTGAAAGACCAGAGAATGAGAAGACAAGTCACGGAGTGGGATAACATATTTGCAAGAGACATATCTGATAAAGGACTATAATCCAAAATATATAAAGAACGCTTAAAATTCAACAATAGGAAAGCAAACAACCTGAATAAAAAATATGGGCTAAATAAATAAAGGGCCGAAGGGAGATTGACATCTCACCAAGGAAGATATACAGATGGCAAATAAGCATATGAAAAGGTATTCCACATCCTATGTCATCAGGGAAACTCAAATGAAAACAATAATGAAATACCACTACAAACCTATTAGCATAGTCAAAATCTGGAACACTGATATCACCAAATTCTGATAAGGCTGTGGAACAACAGAAATTCTCATTCATTGTTGGTTAGAATGCAAAATGGTACAGTCACCTTGGAAGACAGTTTGGCAGTTTCTTACAAAGCTAAATATCCTCTATTCCAGGATCCAGCAATGGCACTCCTTGGTATTTACCTAAAGAAGCTGGAAACTTATGTCCACACAAAAACCTGCACACGGATATTTATAGCAGCTTTATTCATAATTGCTAACACTTGAAAGTAACCAAGATGTACTTCAGTAGGTGAATGAATAAATAAACTGTAGTATCAGACAATGGAATATTCAGTACAAAAAAAGAGGATTTTGCTTTTTGCAAGATTGAACAGACATCACTGGGATTGTATATAGAAAGCTCAGAAAATATTAGATTTATCCTCTTAAAAATAAGCTATCGTCCCCTCCAATAAGTTAACTGTTTTCTTGGTTGTATGATTTCTGCACAGTCATTTGGATTTAGGATTCCCAATAGTCAGTATCTTCCGCAGTGCCCATTTTCAGTTGTTTATTGATGCCAGACATATTCTAACAGTCCTTCTTGTGGGCAGTCACATGATGTAGCAAAAAGAAATCTGAGCTGGTATCTATCTCGTTTGAACTTCCATGGCTGTTGGGACTTCTTTTAGAAAATGCTTGGGTTTTTTTCCCATGTGCGTTGGTTATTTCTGGCTTTAACTTGTCTTCTTTGATGGCCTGTTGGCAACTCTTGGCCAGTTGCAGCTCCTTTTGTTCTTTGTATATCCCACCAACTGTGTTCTATTTCTGAAATTTTGGTAATTATGTTGAAGAACAGAAGAGAAAATGAGCAAAGGAACACGGCAGGAAAGCTAGGAGGGAGAGTGGAAAGAAAGAAGGCAAACGTGTAGATGAGATCGGGGGCCTTCAGGGTCGCACGGCCATAGACAAGAAGGCAAATGCGTAGGAGGGGAGCCCGTGTTGTGTGGATAATTAGGCTGCAGAGTGACTCTCTGGAGCTGTGGTAGGAAACCTGCTCCATATAGAGAGTTACAGCAGTGGGACCGAAGGCCCAAGCTCATCCAAGCTCCACACATAGACGCCCGAGCTCTGAAACCTACTCAAGAAAGCTATTAGGGTAGAGGGATATGGGGACTCAGGAAACCTAAGTGCAGGAAAAGCAGCTTATATGCAAAAGGACCTGGAACCAGGCACTGAATAGCAAGCAGGAGCCAAGTCAGAATCACATTCACACAAGTCTTCTCTGGGACCCCTTGGCTTCTTATCTCCTTCTCCCTGTGTGTCTGCTCGATTATTGTTTTTCTTTCTATAGATTGATTTCTTAAGTTTATCCTTCTTGTGCCTAGTGCGTAATAGTTGTCTGTACATGCCTGCCTCAGCCCTTGACTTGACCTGACCTTGAACTTCACAGAAGCTAGCTTATGAAGTCTGTGTCCCAACCTCAAACTCCTAGGAGATAAAACTTCATATGCCTCTTTCCCAGGTACCCTGGACTGTGTCCTTATGTGGTACTCACCCATAGCACCGTTTGGCACTGGGGAAGGGCAGGGTCATACCTGCTTTCATCTGAAGCAGATACTTGCACAGAAACAGGAAGACAATTATTGGCATCCTTAGTACACTGCACACCCCTAGAAATATGACCAGGCTGGAGGATCCCCCAGCCTAGGATAACCTTTCATATATTTACTTAGAACTGATTTGAAAGCTAAATTTTCAGACTTAAACATAAATGGAGTTTGAGTGAAAATTGTAGTCCTGTCATAATGGTACAGCTTTTCCAGATTTTGTTCTCGGTGAAGTAAGACTGGTGAGAAGATTTTATCTGAGGCCCCCTGCTACTAGGAAGATGGAGTAGACACACTTTGTCTGTTCCTCCCACTGAGTACAACTAAAAACCCCAAACATTATGTAAAACAGACCTAAGAAAAAAGGTGGAGAGACCTTTCTTCTAGGGACCTCAGGACCTCAGAAACAACACTGGGGTGAGTTCCCTGAGTTTTCTTTTGCCTCATATATGGCAGACATGGGGCCCAGGATGCCAGCAACCTGAAAATACCAAAGGGCACAGACACAAAAGGGCCCCAGCAGAACTCTGATCTCTCTACCCACAGGACCAGGAAAGGGGCAACCTAACAAGACAGAAAACTTTTGGACAACAGCTATTCTGCTGCAGCCAACACCACAGGAAAAAAACCCATGTTCTCGTCCAACCTCAACCAACAAAGTGGGGAGTCTAGACTTCAACACTCGGCAGGCTGAAACAAGGCACTTCACCCTCCACTGGGCTGAGAAGGCCAAGGAAGGAGCTTGCACTTGGGGGTCAGAGGAAGCCTAGTGGGAGGCAAGGCTTTTGACGTCCAGTGGTAACAAAGCCACCTCGGTGTTACCATGTGTGGAGCTGGAACACCCTTCTTTCCTCAGCAGTAATGGGAAGGAGGCCCCTCCTTGGGTGTCAGTGTGGGCTGAGCAGGGACCTGGACTTTCTATTCTGCGTGGAAATAATGAAGCAGCCACTCTCTTCGCTGGCCAGAGAAAGTCATCTACAACAGAGGTTTCAATAAGATCCAGAGTCCCATAACTTAATACGAAATGTCCAGGTTTCATTCGAAAATCATTCATCGTAACAAGGATTTCAATCATACATTTACTAAAATCTAAACCAGGGAAAAAAATGTCAAGAAATGCTCATGTGACTGTTTAAGTATTTAATCTTATGAGTAACTTAGATTGGAGAGAAATCCAAGTGATTACAGTCCTCGATTGTTTATTTCAATGTATTTTCAAGAATGCTAATAGATAGAAGCAGGTAAACCTTATAACCATTACGTCCTGTGCTTGGTGCCGGCTGCACATTTGAAAGATAGAGCCCTTGGGATGAGAGCTTGAAAGAAGAATGGAATTAAAGGAACAAGATTATCTCAAGAACCAGAAAACAGTGGTCTTGAATTATAAGACTAAAGCATCAAGATATACAGTAGGATCTATACACTGGGACCTTTTTCTGGAAATATCTGGAAAACAAAGCTAGGAAGATTCTTGGAGGTAGGCATATAGTTTTGCTTTTACTGGAGCAGTATTTTATGTTTTCCTAAATAAGTAGATCGTCATTTAGTTGCCCAAGTCAGTAAAAATTAAAAATGCTTTAAAAAATCTTAAAAATTTCCATCTCTCGTGTTTATTGTTGCTGATTATTCCCCAGATTTCTGCATGAATTTGGAACACTTTTCGAAAAATGGAAAAGATGACATTCTTAAGTGAAGAAAAATACTGCTAATTCTTTAAATAATTTATTTTACACCACTTCCATCCCCTAGGTCTGGCAGTCTTTAGCACTCATATATTTGTAAAAAGGGTATGAGGAATGAATGACCTGTTTAATTGTATAACCAACTTTGTCTTCTTTTAATGCCTGAGAAGAAGGGGGGAAGAAAGATCAGATGTGCTGACTTAGTAAGTAATAACTGAATGCTTATTGAGTGGCTAGATGAGTATCAGAGAAATGGTTTATGTAAACTTTGGGGTTTGCCCAATGCTTATGCCCACCCAGAATGCTCTCTCTATAAAATCTTCAGTCTTGCTCTCCTCAGGTTCAGCCTTCCTGAATTTACCATATAAACTTTTAATGAGCGCCCTATTTGCAAAACTCCCTTCCGGATTGGCAAATGCAAGTTGATGGAGGACTCCTACGCTTTTTTTCTTGTAAATTCCCTTTTCTTGTATTTCCCCCTCTGAGCCTTACCAAGGCAGGAATCCCACACATCACACAGAGTGCACTTATCAGCCAAAGGGGGGGAAAAACCAATATTTACAATAGTAGTCTATAGCATTTTTGTACTGTGATTTCAGAATGAAATGATGTCAACTCATCATGTTGTACACCTACAGCTAATACGATGTTGTCAGTTACATCTCACTAAAATGGGAAAAGAAAAAAAAAGGATTTAAAAAGGGATGACGTGTTAGGCACTTTGATAAAAAAATAGTATCTGCTTTAGCCTATGTGGAAGTTTTTAGACATAAAACAAGAAGTTTTTTTTTAATTTTTAATTTTTTTTAAAGATTTTATTTATTTATTTGACAGAGAGGGACACAGCGAGAGAGGGAACACAAGCAGGGGGAGTGGGAGAGGGAGAAGCAGGCTTCCTGCCGAGCAAGGAGCTCGATGCAGGGCTCGATCCCAGGACTCTGGGATCATGACCTGAGCTGAAGGCAGACGCTTAACAAGTGAGCCACCCAGGCGGCCCAAACAAGAAGTTTCTTAATAAATGCTAGAACCTCCTCATTGTTGAAGAATAAAGTGACTTATAATGATACCTGGGAACAAAAGGAAGAAAGGATTGGAATCTTTTATTTTTTGACTTAAAGTAAGGAACTAGAGGGGCACCTGGGTGGCTCAGTCGGTTAAGTGCCTGCCTTTGGCTCAGGTCATGATCCCAGGGTCCTGGGATCGAGTCCCGCATCGGGCTCCCTGCTCTGCGGGGAGTCAGCTTCTCCCTCTTCCTCTCCCCCTCCCCCAACTCATGCCCTCTCTCTCTCAAATAAATAAATAAGATCTTAAAAAAAATAAAATAAGCAACTAGAATGCCTTAATGCTATTAGCCATCTTTTAAGACAATTTTACAAATAGAGAAAATGTTTTATTTACTTGTCCAAACGAAGGTTAACCCTCAGTATGATTTCCTTCTTATCGTTTATTCTGTCTTTCCTCTGGAATGTACACACAAAATGTGAATTCAATTTAAATCTGAATGAATGAAGACTAAGATATGAAAACATTTTATTCAGTTATGTTTAATTAGTAGATCAGCCATTATTACAAGTCTTCAAATGCGCATATTTGTAAGAGCAGTACAATACAAACAGGGTACCTTGAGGCTGTTTTTATTATTGTTATTGTTCGTTAGATACTTTTCCAACACTGAAACACCAGCAAACAATGCAAACAATACCAGTTTGATTATGTCCTTGAAAAACTATAATGCTCTGAAGAAACGACATTCTTTTTTCAGGTACTCTCTAAACAATAAGGATAAATATTTTTTCAATGAAAAACTCACGTGTCCCTAAAATCAGAATATTTCAGTGGTCTTTTAAAAAAATTTCCAGCAAAAGTTAACATTGTAAATTTTAGGAAAAGAAATCATTTCTAATCTCATTATCTTGATACAATTTCATTCTGGCTCATTTCTTCCAGGTCTTGACCCCATGCAGTTGTTGCTATTTTCCAGGCAAACTGTGTTCTCTTTTTTCTTCACAATGTTTTACCCTAACATCTATTTTTATGCAATTGTCATAATTAATGTTTGTGATAGTTTTAATAATCTCATTTATGGGAATTTCTCACACAGAAAGACTTCAGCAAATAAAAAATACTTTATAAAGAGGTTCATTACACCTTTAGATATAATAAACTAATACATAAAATAATGATCATCTAGTAATATTATATTAGTGAATAATATAATAGTAAAATAATGAATATGATCATTGTCCAGCAATGGCAAATCATGGCCTCTAAACTGTATGGAATATGATGTCAGTGCTTTCAATAGTGGCCAAGAGGATGAGCACTCTGATCATGGCTCTTGGTCATAAGCTCCAGGGACTCTCATGGTCAAGGTGACTGTCACAGTAGGTTGAGTCATATTTCTGTGCTGCCTTCTGTGTTATGTTTCCAGCAAAAAGTCTTACTTGACAGACAGAATGTGAGAAGACTAACGAGTAAAGGAGGCCCGAGGATGGCTCAACCATGAGTTGGCATTTAGCACATAAGTGAAGTACATCCCCAAATTTGGCAGGGCCACGAGCAGAGATGAGTTGACAAGTTATAGATGCTATTCTTTCCCCCAGGTTTTTATAGAAGGAGGGACTAACTGCTGAGCTGACTTAGGTCACCTGGCTCAGGAAACCCGAATAAAGGAAGGGAACCTGGTAGGCAAAGGAATGGTGTGGAGGGATGGATCAGACTTCGGTGAAGCACCGGAGGCAGGCAGCCTGCGTGGGGCTGGTCCCACACAAGTCAGAATGTTCAGTTCCAAAAACAAACTGCAACTGCTCCTTCAGTGGCAAGAACCAAGGTCATGGCGGATGTCCACGGTATCCTTGCCGTGCTGACCTACATCCATACAGGCAGGGCAGATTGGACAGCTCAAACTGGGACTTTGCGTTTTCCTTGGGCATATTTATCCCACTGGAAATATATTTAAGAAACATTTTAATTTAACGTCATTATCTTTAAACTAAAATTAAACTAAAAATAAAAATGGATCAGGGTTTTCATGAATAGGTTTGCTGTTTATTGATACATCATTCATAAAAGTTCTACTTCACACATTCATGGAAGGTTGGGGAAAATGTCTAATTTTTTTTTAGAGGTGGGGAGGGCAGAGGGAGAGGAAAGAGAGAATCCCAAGCAGGCTCCACGCCCAGTATGGAGCCCAACGCGGGACCCGATCTCATGACCCTGAGATCATGACCTGAGCCGAAACCAAGAGTTAGATGCTTAACCAACTGAGCCACCCAGGTGCCCCAAATGTCTTACATTTTTAATGTCATACTTATTTTGAAATCAAACGTCAAAAATAATTGCAAAATGTTTTAGTGCAATGAGCTAATAGCCTAAAATATTGATCTATGCTTCCTTTTTGGGTCTCTCCTGTGACCGCTACCAGGTGCTCCTCAGCCAGGCAGCAAGGACGGTAATGCTAACACTTCTCAGTGTATGGCTCTTAGAAGAGCAATGCAAGGACCAACAAGTAAGGGGCTTGACTAAAAAAAAGTCACTGTTCAGTTTCATGTTCCCAAGTACACATTTGACATTCATGGCAGGAATAGCAGTTGAAAAGAAAAAGCTTTTTGAGTTGTAAGAAAATTAGTGGCGAAAGCAGGACGCTGAAGAACTAAAGTATAATACCATTCCACAAACAGGAGGTGGAGCAAGCTTTTCACAGACCCAGGTAGCCCACCTACCAAGACTAGACAAAGATATCGCCGCCTGGGGGCAGAATAGAGTAGACGAGGAGAGCCACGATTAGGGGATGATATGAGTGAATGGAGGACTCCACGCACGCGCTTGAGGATCCAGGAGGGCATTGCGACTCTGCTTTGTTTCCTTGGTGGGAACTAGGAGAGGGGCGAGTTTCCAGATTTCTCCTACGTTGTGGTGCGGGTCGTGATGTGTAGGCCAAGTGGCAAGGAGAGCATCTACAGCCTCACCCTGTCCCTAAGATGGGCACAGGAACAGGCATAGTGGGTCACTGCCCCTGTGCAACCCCTCAGTTAAGACAAGAGTCATGCACGGGAACTGCCAAGGGGTTTAGACTGTGGACCAGATGGGACTATGGCCATGGGGTGTGGACTGTAGATGCCCCACACTAGAGGTCAGGGAGCGTGAGGACCAGCAGGAACTGCCCCCTCGGGCAGATGACAACAGGGCCCTGAGGCCCTCTGGCCCCTGCTCCCTCTGCCTGGACGTTAGAGATCTTTCTGTATCTTTGCTGCAGTCTTGGAGAAATAGAAAGGGGATGGGAAAAGCACTCTGAGTTGGCCAAGGAAATTCTGCTTGACTAGCATTCATTTATTAAAGTCCTCTATGAAATGAGGGCTCGAGAAAGAAAATAAGCTGAGTTACAGAAAAATCAGTATTTTCTGACTACCTGAACTTGCAGGCTATGAGATTTAATGCATAGTCATTAGTATAAAGCCTAGTCAAAAATTTATATCAGAACCTCACACATCCAAATAAAATGAAGTATCTTAAAATACTCACATATAGGGGCACCTGGGTGGCTCAGTCGTTAAGCGTCTGTCTTCAGCTCAGGTCATGATCCCAGGGTCCTGGGATCGAGCCCCACATCGGGCTCCCTGCTCTGTGGGAAGCCTGCTCCTCCCTCTCTCACTCCCCCTGCTTGTGTTCCCTCTCTCGCTATTTCTCTGTCAAATAAATAAATAAAATCTTAAAAAAAAAATTAAAAAAAATACTCGCATATAAAAGGTTAAGTATCAACCTTTGGAGGGAGATTTTCATTTTATAAATTCATTCCGTCAAGATTTAATGCCTTTGGAAGGGGATCCCGCTCAGTTCCTACAGTGTTCTTATGACATAAATGTTATAACTGTTACAGTAGTTTCCTGTGTGGAGAAAAAAAATATTGTAACATAAAACTAAGTTTAAATGAGGACTTTGATTCAGAGGAGCCAATAGGTTAGAACTGTGCTTTTTCTCCCTTTGCGGAAAAATGTGTATCCCAAATACTGGGTCCCTATTAAGCTGATTCTGTATCTGGTTCCTTGAGAAGAGCTTTCCACTTTGGTCATGGAGGTGCTATTCTGGCAATTGTGTTTCTACAGTCCTGTGGACATAGCTAACTTGTCCAAAGGTGCACAACTGACTGGGCTAGGCCAATCAGATGTTCTGTTCCAGAAAAATCAGAACTTAAAAACAGGGGCTAGGAGTTTTTGGTCACTGAGACACTGTAAACTCATGTGGTGGGTTCCCAGAGCAGCCCTGAGTGGGCCCTGAAAGCTTGGTTTTCAGCAAATCTTGGATCTCATTAGCTTGTCTAAAATCCATCAGTTTTGCCTAAGTTAACTAGATCGGTTTCTGGTCTATAAAACCAAAAGAGTCTTAACTCCTACTTATCTGTAAATTTACTAGAAACTATTTCAGCAACAAGGCCCTACTACAATGTCCTGGGTGAAATCAGAAGGTCTTGCCTGGGACGCTGGCCTCTTTTTCCCTGACTGAATACCCATCTTCCTTTAAACATACAAAAACACACATACACACTATACAAAATGTTCTTTCTTAAATCAGCCCCCAGAGGTGGTTGAGCCACCCCAGTAAAACTTACCCCTGGTCCCTGGAGGGTTTTTTTTTTTTTTAAGAGAAAAAAAATAGTTTTGTGTTTTTATCTAAGTTGTTCTTAGATAACCACAATTACTTACACTAGCATGTGTGCACCTGCTGGGGACTACAGGACTTCTCGAACTTTGAAATCAGATTAGACACCACCATCCTTGTTTCCTGTTCCAAAGTGATGTTTTCAAGTCGTGCTTGCCTTTTTTTTTTCTTTTTTTTTAATCACAGCAATCACTGACAACTCAGCTTCACAAAATATGGTGTTATGGAAACAAATAGAGTGTGATCTCATGTTGAAGTTGTGAAACTAATTTGAATGAGTCGTTTGTGAATTGTCTGATATATGGTGCTGTATTTCTCTCAAAAATTTAAACCAGCCTGTGGCCCCACTGCGGCTTGGCTTCAATAATTCTGCCAATTTTTTGTTTGTTTGCATTTTGAAGCTAGATCACTTTGGACATACAGTATTATAATTGTTATGGTGCTCAGAGCGGATGGGACACTTTATCATTATGAAAAACCTGTCTCTAAAAATATTTCTTGTCTTAAAGTGTACATTGTTTGATAAGAGGATTTCCCAAACCTGTCTTTGTGTTTCAGAGAAACTGTTCTTGACGGCATTTTAAACCTGTTCTAGAGAATATTTGTATCTGCTAATGTGCTTCCTTATAAGAAAATATTAGGGCTGCTTGAAAGTGAAATTAAGTACTCTTTTATGGCTTATTTCTGTCAATTCTGTAAAAATGCTATTTAAAAAAAATTAATACCGAGTATTGAAGAGCACTTACTGCCCAGCACATCATTCTGCGCAGGTCTGCTCTTTGATTCCCTGCTCCGTCCCACTGAGTGACCCATCGGTGACCGGTGGCCCAATGCCTTGCCCACTGGAGGAAACCTCTCATCCCAACCTGTCCCATTACTTTCGATGTTGCCTCCCTTCCCTTTTCCTTTGGAGACTATAAGTGTACTACTTAGGTAGAAGGGGAGAAACTGTTAATGTCTTACTTATAAAGTTTTATTTATAAAATTCAGAAGTCTGCAGAGTGAATTGTGAGCTACCCATTTCCTGTCAGACATGGAAAGAGCTTACATATCCCTCTTGTCCTTACAACAAGAAAAAGCTGACCAAACTGAAAATCGGAAACTGCACTTAGATCTCTCAGATGATGGAGGTTACCAGGTAAGATGTTGCCTCAAGGACTGAAGAGACAGGTGAATACAGAAAATCATAGTTTAATGGGAGCAGAAGGCAAGACCAAGGTAGAAAAGCTTCAACTAACTGATGAGTTGCTGGAGGCTCAGCATAGATGAGCTAGAGAGTTAAAATCTCCAGGGGGCTCCGTCTTAGGGGTCTGCCCTGCTTTTGTTAATTTTACCTCCCAGTGCCCCCACCAAGTTCCTCGGGTGAGGATCAGAGAAAAATCCCGTGTTTCTGGTGTCAGGGCGTGGTGGGGTGATTTTGAAATCTGCCCAGAGCATTCTAGAGAAATAATTTACCAGAGCCCACCTGACCTAGGGGCAAGGAAACACCCAAACTGTACCTTCCTCTAGCCTTCTGTGTGGGAGAGGAGAAATCCCCAGCTCCTGCCCCCTCCAGCCTTCCTGCTTCACTGGGCAGGAAAGAAGTGGAGAAGCGCTTGTGAAGATTACATCCCAGCGGCACACACTCACTCACAGATTGAAAGCTGATCACAAGAAGAATGGAACCCTTCCCCTCTCCCCACATGTCACCGCCACGTAACCTGCGCTCCTGTAGAATAACCAGGGATTACAACAGAAAGGACCGTAAGCCTCAGATCTGAAGTAAGAAGGGGTGTCTAGGGAAACCCAAAGACAACAGGGGAGACAAAAATAATGATGGTAGAAGGTATTTTAGCCTCTGACATGTGCAGCTACAACAGCAAACACAGTCTGACTTCTACGCAAACATGGAACCTCACACTAGAAGCCTATTCACCTCACGTGTCCAGACATGAGCAAAAAAACTCTGAGTTGCCTTGACCCAGGATCTGATCCCACAACCTCAGAATAAAGTAGGAGGCCTTACCCTTCTCACAGAGTCAAAGTAACTCTGTTCTCTAAATAAAAATATTCTGGGGCGCCTGGGTGGCTCAGTTGGTTAAGCGGCTGCCTTCGGCTCAGGTCATGATCCTGGAGTCCCTGGATCGAGTCCCGCATCAGGCTCCCGGCTCAGCGGGGAGCTTGCTTCTCCCTCTGACCCTCTCCCCTCTCATGCTGTTTCTCGTTCGCTCTCTAATAAATAAATAAGTAAATAAAAAATAAAAATATTCTGGTATTTGCAAGTGTCCTAACTGGTTACTTGACAACATTCCCTTTTCTTTGTAAATAGTTTTTTTTTTTTTAAATTACATATTGAATACTATGCAGGAATATCTATAACCTGTAATGCATAAAGAACAACAGTAACATGAACACATGAACACCCATCTCCCAACTCCCAGCTTGAGAACAGGATAATGTAGACCCTCCTCGATCCTGTCCTACCTGCACCACAAGGGAACTTCTGAACTTGTATTTATCATCCTCTTGCTTTTCTTTATAGCTTTTCTTCATCTTTATAACAAAGAGCTGTTTTTTAGTTTTGCATGGTTTTGAATATTATGTAAATGCAACCATCCTATGTGGATTCTCTGCAGATGGCTTTTATCCATGCTGAGATTCATCCATAGCAATGTATGTGGCTGTGGTTCATCTCTTGGTTTTTAAAATTTTTCTGGCATTCGTTCCTCTTTTGTTAAGGTGTGTTATTGCTTTGTAGTTTTGGTTGTGTCATTAAGGATCTATGCCAGCCTGTTATTATTGTACACCTTCATGTACGTTTTATATATATTTATCTTATTTATATTGTCCACTGGTCATTAAGTATTTTTCCCTGCTATTTATTCCCTCCCATTCACTCCCCTTAACATGTGGGTCTTGGGCCCAACAACCTCTCACGGGCTCACTTTCTTCCTCTGTGATTACAACATTCAGAGGCAGGAAAAGAGAGAGGTTCCCCCCAGGTGTGTTTTAAAACCTCTCTGAGGCCCCTCAGAAACTTCCCTTACATCTCTTTGCCATTCTTGAACCAATCACTGGCGAGAGCAATATAATTATCACAGCCGAGGCTAACAAGATGGGGCCCTATCCAGCTTCCCCTGAAGCATATGGCCTCCCAAAGTGCACGCTAAGGCAACACGCTCTCAGAAAGAAGTGGAACAAGAGGAAAGGGGCACTTGGCACACAACCCTACTGACCTCATAGGATTATGGTGCAGATGAAATGAGGTAAGATAAGCAAAAGATAAACAAATGATGTAAGAAAAAACAGAAAAATATAAGGCATTATTAGATTGAGAATCTTAAAGTATAAAATGTTATTTCCTAACAAACTACTAGCTTAGCAGTTTTCAAGAATAACTACGAACAACATTAAAATTAATATTTGTACAGGCGGCTGATTTCAACAACGATCATCTAGGATACAGTGGAAACTGGAGTCTAGGAGAGGAAAGAAAGACCCTATACTTTCTGGGGCTTTAATGTTGTAATAGAAAGTTGCTGGCATTCTATTAGATTTGCTGAGGTGCTAGACTAAATTTCCTGTTCTTTGTGACTTAGGAAAAAGAAAGCTTAGGAAAGAATTTCATACGATATTTAAGACGCTTAGGTTTTTATAAAGGAGTATCTTTCCTTATAAACTTGTCAAATTATTTTAAAAATCAGCTTTGAGTTTAGATTTTCGCTTCTTTTTTTGACAAATATTGTCTTGAACAAGAACTTTGATGACAGGATTCATCCATTCGACGTCTTCTAGGACAGATTACACTGGCCAAATAATTTGAGCAAATTAAAAGCATTGTATTACAGTAATTCTGTAATTATTAACCGATAATCAAAAGATCATTATATTAAGTATAATAAACTTTCTAAAATATTTATATTGTTTTCCATCTCTTGATGAAGTTAGGACTTTATTTAGCAGCAAGATATGATTTAAATATCTGATTTGTGTTAACCTGTAAATATATATCTGCTGAGAGGGACTCTATATTGTGGCAAAAGACATTTTTTACACATTTCTTTTACTTTTACTCAGAACTGAGCTTTTGGACTTAATAGTGTTATTACCAATTTTATAAATCCACAAGGCATTTTGAAGCAAGAATGGAAATAATATAAACAAATTTATAATAGAGTTTCATAAAAAGCAGTAGCTGGGAATGAGGGATTGTGGTAAAATTGAGCAAAATTACATATGCTGTATCCATTTAAAATTGGAGATCATAAAGAGAAATAAAATCTCCTCTCTAAGGTCCATAGTTCTTTTTTTTTTTTTTTTAATGGAGAGAGGAGGTAGAGAAAAAGAATTCTAGACAGAGGAAAGATCCTGAGCAATGGTGAGAAGGTGAGAGAAGACAATAGATGTTAAAGCACAAGCAGGTGAGTGTTGCTGAGCACAAAGTCCGAGGTAGTGTGTAATGGAAGAAGAGCCTAGAGACTCCAGCAGGGGCCGGTGATGAAGTCCTAGTATGAGACAGGGGAGCCAGAAGAGCTGGAAGAGGTCAGGATAGGGTAGAGAGGAGATTCCTGCTGGATCGAGTTTCCTAGTAGGACAATGGGTGATAGAGTGAAGATTCCAGGTGGTGGACTCTCTGGGGCATGGTTGCAAGAGAGCTTGGTGAGCTTGAGCAGGTGCCTTTAATCTTCTCATTTACAGAGCACAGTTTTCCGAATTATAGTATACTTCCATATGGTAATCATCTTAAGTGGTATGTGGATGAACATTTTTAATAGTTGTGTTATAGAAAAAATATCTCACATAGCACAGCTGAGACCTTCTGGATGTAATTAGACATTTTAATGACTTAAAGAAAAACATTCAGTGATAGTCCCAGAGTCAATGATTAGGGCAGAAGTCATGAAGGTGCCATGTGAATGATGGAGGTTGTGGAACCTGGATGTAAGAGGCGAAGGGAGAGGAGAGAGCTCAGGAAGCTTTGGGGGCTTGGGGGATGCGGTGAAGGTTTAAAGTAGCCACTGAAATGGTGGGCCATGGAGTTCTAGGACAATGGAAGAATTCATAGAGAGTGTTATGGGCCTGCTGAGGCTAGAGATGTACTGACATGGGTAATCCAGCCAGTCTTCATGATTGTGAGATCTGTCCCAGCAGTGCAGCCACCTGTAGTGAGGACTGATCCTGGATCCCAGGATGGGGTTTTGCTGGGAGACCTTGAACAGAGGTTGGAGATGCAGAGGAATTGAGGGAAACTCTGAAAATTGATCCAAGTGATCAAACATCTAGTGCAATCCCACTTCTGGATGTATTTGCGACACTGATCCAGGAAACTGGCCTGTGGGACCCACTATCCGTTAACACTGGGCATGGATATCTTTTTTCTGGCAGCCTAGCAAATGCCTGACTGGAAGGGTCTGGAAAATACCGCCATCAGAGCCATGGGTGGCTATGCTCAGATCCGGGTTCTTGGGGCTCACCCTGGACATTTGAGCACCCGGGCACCCCTGGGTTGGGAACAGAAAAATCACTCAAAACAGAAGCAACCCAATTGTACCAGAAATTTGGGATGAAGGCCGCTAGAACTGTGTGATCATTCTGTCACGTTGAACGACAGCAACTGGGTCAGCACGGACTGCTTGTGGGGACCCAGTGATTGCAGTGCTTAAATGTTTGACCCTGCTTCCACCTGGGTGACTGAGCTGCTGCACCCTGGGGTGTCCCTGAACACAGGGGGGATTCCACACCGTGGTGACAAAAATCGCCAACCTCCCTCTTCTCAAAGCCAGATGGACACGTTCGGTTTGCCACTGGTATGATCATTTGCCCGCTGTCTTTGTCCCCTCCGTGGAGGACATTATACCACACCTAGAAGCCCTTATTAAATTCACCCAAGAAGCCCTAAATGATAGTCGGCAAAACCAGTCTTTACTGAACACTGAAATGTGTCTAATGAGAAAAACCGTCCCCCACAATGTCCAAGTCATTATCACATTCTGCCTCGCAAGGAGAAACCTCTGCCATTATCCAAACAGAATATGGTGTGTTCATACATACTAATGTATCATCTTTATTAAATTACACGAGGACACAAGTAAATGCCCCGAGGGATCTAATCCCCAGCCTAGGGGACTTAATAAATCAAAGTTCAGATCCTGGGGCTCTTCATGGAAAAGATTATTACTTACTTTGGGAATCATGATCTTAGTCTGTGTTTTCTCCTGCACATCCTAAATTGTTACTGGTGTATCTGCCTCCAGTGCAGCCAGAGAGCTACCAAAGGAGCCACCCCCATGCAAAGAAAACCCCTTGCTGCGGGCTCCGAGGGGTGTGTAAGACTGGGAGAGATGGTGGGGAGGGCTGCAGTGTTGGAGGACGCGGAGGTCAGGGAGAGGACGCGACCGTGGCTTGCCCCCGAGCTGGATTGGGCCATCACAGGTTGCCCACCCCTCCCCTGTGCTTGGAATGTACCTTTTGCCCACAAGTCCCAAGGTGGGGGCAGTTTTCGAGGGCACAGCCTTGAGAGCACAATGTGGTGTTTAGATCTTCTAGATGGCGAACGAGGCTGAACCCCGTTAAGGGCTCTGTAAACCTTTCAGATTCTGGTAGGCGGGTGCGGAGCCCGGCTGCTCTTCTGGCTGCTGTAGGCAAGACTCCTAAGTAAGCTCCCTCGCTTATTGAAAACTGCCGCCTAGCCGTCTGGAAGGGTCTGCCGCTTCCTTCCATCTCTCCTTCCCCTCCCTGTACCAGGCCAGTTTCAGATTTCACCTGGAAGCTCCCGAGTTTGAAAACCAACACCTAGAACTGTCCTGTTTTGTAGAGGCAGAAAGTAGAATAGCAGTTCCCAGGGCTGAGGGAGTGGGGATGGGCAGTTACCGTGTAATGGGTACGCAGTGAATGTACTTAAATGTGATTGTACTTAATTGTGAATGTACTTAAAGCCATTGAGCTGTACACTTAAAAATGGCTAAAATGGTAAATTTTTCTTCTTTTTTTTTTTAAGTAGGCTTCACGCCCAGCATGAAGCCCAATGTGGGGTTTGAACTCACCACCCTGAGATCAAGAGCTGAGCTGAGAGCAAGAGTCAGATGCTTAACCAACAGAGACATCCAGGTGCCCCTAAAACGGTAAATTTTATGTTATGTCTTACCACAATAAAAAAAAAACAAAAACAACGCCTAGACTTTGTATTAATTCAGTGACAAGTCACCAACATGGTAACATGATACCTGAAGTCTTGTAGACTGTGCCTTTGCCACTCGGCCCTTGATACAGCCCTGCCTGTGCTGAGGGTCTTGAAAGATCTTTCAGTTACTTAACTCTGTCCACTTCTCAATGTCCTCCTCCCTCAGAGGGACTCGGAATTGGGCCTGGGCTGTGTAACAGATACCAGCCTCCATTCTGTAACCCTCCCTTTCTCCTCAGGAGCCTCAGTGCACTCAAAATGTCACCTCTGCATTCTTCTTTAACTATATGTCCTGTCCTTCCCCCCACCTCACTAGAAAAGCCTGGAGACCACATGCCCATCAATTCAAGTAAATAGGCGCCTTTGGGCACAGGGGAGTTGCTTCCTGATTTAGGATACCAATTTCAGCCAGGAAGGACCTACTAGTATAATAAATGAGGTAAATCATATTATTCTGAAATGAACTTTTTACTTTGTGTTTCATCCCCTTACAGGAAGCTAGTGGAAGGGAGGGGCCATTAACTGTGTATGTTCCTAGGGTCTGACACTGTGCCAGACATATAGGAGTAGGTAGTCAGGAAATTTGCACAGCTGAACTGGGGATATTCCTATCAATTAAACCAATTAAGCTAAATTTAGTAACTACTTGTATTAATTATCTATTGCTGTGTAGTAAATTACCTCAAACTTAGTGTTTTAAAACAATACTAATTATATATTACCATTTACAATTTTGCTGGATCAGAAATTCAGGGCTTAGCACAGGAAAGAGGGCTCCATGTTGACGGGCACCACAGGTTGATGACTCGAAGGCTGGGGACTGGAATCATCTGAAGGCTCATTCACTCACACGTCTAGTGCTTGATGTTGGTGTCACCACGTCTGGCTTCTCCATGTGGACTGGGCTTCTTCCCAGTATGGTGGCTGGGCTTCATGGGTAAGCATCCTACGAGAGACGGGGGGGGGGAGGGTGCGCAGGAGCCATATATTTCCTTATATGACAGCCTCAGAAGTTACACAGCATCATTTTTGCAACTTTTGGGACAGTCACAAGGCATGCCTAGATTCAAGAAAAGGAAACAGACCCCAGTGGAGGCGTGTCAGTCTTACTTGGTAAGAAGAACCTGGGGATGGATCACGTTAAATGTGGCCATCTTTGGAACATCCATTTGCCACAGAGCCTATAATGTGTCAGGCACTGCGTTGATGCCTTTCTCTAGGCTTTTCTTTAGAATATCTATCTAAGTTCTTTCAGATACTTGAATAGAGGTCAATGATAGCAGCATTCTTTTGTTCTTGTTCTTCTACTTCATATTCTCTGAAGTCTAAAAATGCAGAATATAATTGGTCATCTTTCTCATGGTTCAAGGTTGATTTACTTATTAACTTGTTTGCTTGGCAAGTATTTATTGAGCACCAGGTGCCAGGCACTAAAGTTAGGTGCTAAGGAGAGATGTGAACAAAACAGATGTGGTTTTTGCCCACACAAAAACCTGTGTGGTTTTTGTGGTCTGGTTGGTGATGGAAGAAAGCACTGTAGCCATCATTTCATTTATGTGCAGAATGTCAGATAATAGAATCATAGATTGACAAGGATATAAAAGATTTTCCTGAGGGCCACCCTTCTTTCTTGTAGGCCATGTTGACCAGATGGTTGACCATTCTAATTGTAAATCTATCCAGGTTATAAGAGGACATTTCTGATGGTAAAGCCTAATGGCAATTTAAGCTCATTTTTCTCTTGTCTGGTTTTCTGTCAACCACAGAAGTGCTCAGTTCTCTTCTTACAAAAACTTGGTATATATTAATTATTATCAAGTCGCTTATTAGCTCTTCCCTTTTCTGGCTAAACTTCCTCAACTTTTAAACTTTTCCTCATAGGGCTATGGTCTGTTCTTTAATCATTTTATTATTTTGTCTTCTCTCTGTAGGGAATCTCAAACTGTACACAGGATTTTGAATAAAGCCAAGAAGCCACAGGAGTGAAGAGATAACGTGTGGGCTACAAAGGTGTTTCTGTGAGCACACACTGATTATGCTGACTTTTAATGTGACACGACATTGCTTGTCTGTATCTTAGGATTCATTGACTCTTCTATTCCCCTCCTTTGTAATGTGAGTTCCAGGTCATATTTGTAACTTTGCTCTAGTTTGTGCGTTGTTCTTAAATGACCATGTTTAACACCACCATCAGAATTAACAATTTACCAATTGAAATAGGCTCTGGGATCTTACTTTCTTATTTTGATACCTTAAATATTTTTAGCATCCTTTCTGACCTAGGATTGAATGTTTGAACCTATATGTTTAGACACACCAGTTCTAAATACCCTTGGACCTGGTTTCATTCATTCTGCAAATATTGAGTACCTACAATATGCCAAGCAGCTTTGAGAGGTGCGTGGGGGGTCTAATGCCCGGCAAAAGCTAGCTGGGTGCCTATTATTACCATCTTACGTTAGTATGGTGCATTCATCACCATAGATGTACCAGTACTGGTACCTTTTCATTGAAATCCATGATTTATTCAGATTTCCTGAATTTTCACCTAATGTCCTCTCTCTGTTCCAGCATTCCATCTAGAATACCACATTACATTTAGTCATCATGTCTCCTTAGGCTTCTCTAGGCTGTGACCGTTTCTCAGATTTTCCTTGTGTTTGATGACCTGGAAAATTTTGAGGAGTACTGTTCAGGTGTTTGTAGAGGGTCCCTCAATTGGAATTTGCCTAGTGTTTTTCTCATGATTAGACTGGGGTTATGGGTTTGGGGGAGGAAGACTATGGAGGTAAAGTGCCATTCTCATCACATGTGCTATCAACATGACTTATCGCTGTTGGCATTGACCTTGATCGCTTGCCTGAGGTTTTGTTTAGGTTCTTCATCGTGAAGAACACCATTCCACGCCATCCTCTCTGGAAAGAAGTTACTATGCACAGCCCACACTCAAAGAGCAGGGAGTTAGGTTTCACCTCCTTGAAGGTAGAGTGTCTCAGTAAATTATTTGGAATTTTTCCGCATCATAGATTTGTCTTTTCTCCCCTAGAAAGTTTATTTTAATAGCTAGCTTTGTTGTTAGTTAGCCATGTGACCTCCGGCAAGTCGCTTTCTCTTGATGAGTTTGCTTCCTTATCTTTAAAATCTGTCTTCTTCATATACATTCTTGAGACACGGTAGACCAAAATCCTTTGTGCTTTATGAACTGTGACTATACGAAGGTCTTGGTAATTGTTTCTGTAACTTCGGATTTCTTGTCCCCCGGGACAGCTTTCCTGAAGGATTTCTGTGTTGTGCTTTCCCCCCGGGCTCTCAGTGCAATGGCCACTGGCCAGGGGGTAGCGGGGGGGACCTGAGGCCTCAGGGGGCAGTTGCTGGTCGGGACGCAACCACAGGCCCGAGTAGGGAGTTCTGCTTACCTTAACTTGCATTCTTTCCCTTCCTGCCAGGGAAGCTCCTCATCTGTGGTGATTGCTGTGGTTAAGATTACCCAATATAGCTGTTTTAAGCCTTTTCACCAGGTCAGAGTTATGAGGAAGAGAAGGACTTTTTCTAATCAGGTAACTCGAAGAGAGTCCAGAGCATTTTGGTCCAAGGATTTCAGTAGCCTACTTGGTACTCCTTGCCTACTCTTTTGGGCTTCCTCTCTTTCTTTGCTTCTCCCTCAGACTCTCTTAGCAGTATTTTTGGTTTCAGTTTTGTGCAAGTTCCTAACACATTTGCAGGTTGTGATTAGGCTGATTGTCTTCAGAAAAGACACTTGAAAGTCAGGTTCAAACACGGCACACGCACGTTCTTTGCAGAGGCTGTTAAGCTTGTTGACTGGAAGCCGGCCTGCCAGAACAAGATCCTTCTGCGAACACCAGGAACAATCTGCTATTGTCTCCTGGGATAAAACGGTGCCAAGAAAGAACGAAAACTCTGAGCCAAGAGGAGGAATACCGCATTAACTGCTTCACCACTAAAAGTCCTCATGAGAAGGGAGAGAGAGAGGGGGTAACACCCTCTCCTTTGTGTTTAGCTTGCCAGGACCCACAGAGCCCAGATGTGACCAGAGCAAGGCCTGTCATGTGTCCTGGTACAGGGGAGAAAATGGTTCGCTCCTGTGTGTGAACCCACGTCAGGTCTGAGCCCTACCTTCCTCCTGTGTGTGCTCGATGCTGCCGGGGGAGTGAGCAGGGCGCCCCCTCAGTTTCCTTTCCCCTTGATTGTCTCAGTTCCAGAAGCTGTTACCTCAGGTACAGGCCTGGGCCAGGGCTTCGGGGGAAGGCAAGGGGAGTGTGCATAGCTTTAAGGGCACTTTAGGGAAGGGGATAAAATGCAGCGTCCATGGAGGGAACTCAGGAAGGAGAAATGAAAGGGGAAAAGACCAAAGAAAATACACTGAACTAGGTAATGGGGAAGCTTGTCTTAGTTTTATTAATTTTTTAATTTGTGACTTAATGAGCATGGGGGCAGGAAAAATTAGGGGCAGGGGGCTAAAATTCTCCAAGCCCCCTCTTCCATGTTCTCCCCTAGACTCTGACGAATAAAAGTAAAGGGATCTTAATTAAATCTATGTGGGACCTCCATTTTCTTCCTTCCTAGAGTCTGTCAGCGTCTGATCCCTACTGTAATGCATAGGAAACGCTCTGGTGATATTCGGAGCCCCCTGTTCCTCAGCTGACCACTAGGCCGGGCCACCCTAACTCCTGTCCTCACACAGAGTTCAGCTTTACCTGAAAAATTCAAAGACTGTGCAATAATTCAAGACTGTGGGCGTTTTGGGGAGGTACAGGTTTCAGGCGAGTTATCACCAAGGGGGGACGGACGAGCCTCTGGGTCAGCGGTCAGACTTCGTGCCCATTATTCAAGGTCTCTCCACACAGACAATGTCTTCAGAGGAGAAGCCCATTTCTGAATTACCAAGATTCCCGGCCAGGTCCCATTCTAGTTTCAGGCACGACGAATTTGTCTGTGACACTCGATGAACTCTCTGCGGCAGAGAGGGGAGGGAAAGTCTGTCTTTGTTTTAAAACTTGGGTCTGATCATTTCCATACCTGAATCACAACTGTGTCTGATTCTATGAGGATTTTTAAATCGTAGTTCTCTCTGTGGGTGTGTCTGATAATCATCCGAGGAAGGTTTGTGCAAAATTGTAGAGGGTCTAGATGATACTCTCTTTCTTCAGAGAGATGTTGTTTCGCTTTCGGAAGGCTGTGAGTAGAGGAGCAGATCACCTTCATCCAATAGGAGGGACACTGATTTGAGCCTGAGTCTCCACCTTTAAGGCTCTGACTCTTAAGGGTTTGCCCTTACTTCTCAGGTATAGAAGTTTCAGATGAAACCCTGGAGTGTTTGCCTGGGCACTTCCACTTGGGCGACCCTGAACTCTATTTTTCCTCCTTAGCACTGTGAGGCTGTCAATAGCTCTGCTTAGTGTTTCAGCCTCTTAGCAAGCACTTTCTGGAGGCATCTCTCTCCCTTGGCCTGCACCACAGACAAATGGATGGCTGTCCAAGAGGAAATGTGGCTCAGACCATCGGGCTTGTTTTCCTGTGGATCCCTTCCCTCCAGGATCCTGGTTTCTCGATCATCCTGAACTCCCATTTTTGACTCTCCGGTTCCATAAGCCTGCTCAAAGTTTTGTTCCATTTCTCTGCAGCTCAGAAACCACTTTCTGCCCACCCTCTTCATGAACTTTTCTTCTTTCAAGGATCTTGACCCTCTCAAGTAGTTAGTTTCATAGTTCTTCAACACCATTAAATAGCTGTGTGTGTGTGTGGTCCTGCTTGTCTGGTTTTTCTAAGTAGAGTTAGTCTGCTGTAAGCCAGATAACAAAGTCCTGCCCTTGTTTTAAATGTCACTGATGGAAAGTGTTCTGAAGTTTCCTTTTCTTCTGCCTTGTTTTGAGTCTTTTGTTTTAACCCAGGGAACCAAAAAGGTACTTGTTTGACTTATAGTTTACTTATGTGCTATGTCTCATATTTGGGATTGTGTTTGTGTTTCTCAAGGACAGGAGCTCATATTTCTTGCTTCTCCCATTATGACTTACAGAGTAGGTACTCTAGAAAAACTGGCCAGTAAGTGGATTTGATAGTTACCATCTTCCTGGCAAGAAATCCCCCCTCTACCCCTCCAGGAATCCAGCTGAATCATTCAGGGTGTCAGCCAGACAGAGATTTCCTGCCTGAGATAGGACAGACCATCTGCATCCCACTTGAGGCAGAGGAGAAAGGAAGCCAAAAGACAGATCACACCAATTTCTTCAGCTGTATAATGAATAGGATGATTCTAGACAATATCAAAATTTCTTCAGACCCTAATAGTTTGTGACCCTGTTAGCGAACCCACCGTTATTCTTTGGTCCCTTTAGTGAGGAGTTTGTTAAAGACAGTGCCCATCTGCACCTGTGTTTCCTCAGGCCACGCCCATGCTCAGTGATACTGTTAGAAGAGAGACTGTAGTCTGCGTGCTGATTTTTCCATTAACTCTGTCTCCCGCTGTATTCGTTTCCCAGGTTTGCCATAACAAATGGCCATGGACTTGGTGGCTTAAAACAAATAAATTTATTCTGTCATAGTTTCGGAGGCCAGAAAGTCTGAAATCTGGGTTTCAGTGGGGTTGGTTCCTTCTGGAAGCTCTGAGGGAAAACTGTCCCACGCCTCTCTCTTGGTTTCTGGGGGCTGCTGGTAATTCTTGGCATTCCCTGGCTTGTTGCTACACCACTCCAATCTCTGCCGCCATCTTCCCATCACTGTCTTCTTTCTGTGTCTCCCTGTGTCTGCTCCTCTTATGAGGACACCAAACATAGCATTTAGGGCCCACCTTAAATCCAGGTTGACTTAATCTCAAAATCCTTGGTTACATCTACAAAGACCCTATTTCTACATTCTGAGGTTCTGGGTAGGCTTGAATTTTTGGAGAACACTAGTCAACCCACTGTAACTGCCAAAATCAATCAAACAAGAAACTTGATGAAGGCTGTAATTATGTATGTCTTGTTCACTGAGGTATCCTCAATGCCTAATTGAAGGCATTGAATGTTTGTTAAATAAATGAATGAAAAAGGTTGAAATAGGGCCTAGATGGTAGGAACTCAATACATATGGCCAGCTACATTCAAATTAAGATGTCATTCACGGGCTAATCTAGAGTGCTTGCTTTTTATGAGTTTTCAATGTATTTATATAAGTTATATGCCTCGGTGGGTGGTTGGAAATGCAATCAATTAGTGAAAATTGTATTACTATGTAGTCTACTTTAAAAAAATTAATCTTCATATTAATTCTTTACTTTTGCTTTGTCTTGTCTCCTTTTTCTTTTTCTTTTGTTTTCTTCCTATTTTCTGTTGGAATTGTTCACTATAACGAGCTACAAGTCCTCTGTTTTCTTCTCAATTCTCTTTCTTTTTTATGTCTTTTCTCTTTTTTCAAATCCTCATATTCTGCTTTCAAAAGGTATGGGTCTGGAATGTAAAAAATGTATATTTTTTATATAAATATACATTTCAGTACATTCAACAAAGGTATATTTCAATATAACTTAGATGAAAGGGATCCCAAGGGTTCAGGTAGCTTAATCTGGAAAAAGAGAATGATGCTTAGTGATTTTTTTACTGTTTCCCTGAAGAAAGGAGACACAGTTTATTTTGTATTTTAAATTAGCCATAAGAGGAAAAGAATTCCATGTTTTCCAGCATATAGTCTTTTAAGGTATTACGTCTGCATCTCTTCTAACTAATAAACGAAGACATAATGAGGGAGGCGACATTATACATAATAAGCTGCCTGCCATCCAACTAAGAAATCCTTTCTCACGCTATTTCCTGCAGAGTGAGATTGTACGGATGCCTGCAAATATCTAAACTTGCTGCACTGTTTGAACATCCCTATTACCTTGCTGAGCCTCAGATCTAAGTTCTTTGATTTGTTCTCTCAAGCTCCTTAAAGCTTCTTCTATGCCAGTTTGGATAGTATTTAGGAATCTTGATGAATATGCTCATTATCTAATACAAAGTGACATAAAACCCTCCTGCCACGAACTCTGCTACATAACCATACCCTGCTGAACTCCCTCGATTCATTCGGTACTAGATTAATAGCATTTATGTTATTCATAGGTCTCGGTTGACCTTGATCTGCTAGAAACTCCCTCCTTTTTATCTCTGTTCCATACTGGGGAGGTTTTGTCCCACACAAACAATGGTCCTTTTGTACATCAAAGCACACGCCTCCCTTCCCCAACATCCAAGTTTTAATTTTCCTTGCATGCATAATATGTATCTCTCTTCTGTTCAATGTCTGTTACTTCTTACCTATGTTTAATTGATGGATAATAGAATTTTCTATTTATTTTGCAAAAGAAAAGTACTTAAAAATTAACCTTTTAGTATCTGAGCAACAACAAAAAGACTGCAGCTTTGTGAATGAAAAAGTTCACAAAAATGATTTTTCTTCTGTTTTTCAAATTTATGAAATACAGATCAAGCAAAGATCTAGTCTCATACCTCCATTTATTCAGCATCTTTCAAATAATAGTATTTATTTGTCTTGGAAAATAAAAGAGTTTTAACCACCCTGACATATCCCTATTTGGGTTGAATATTTAATATATACCTCTATATATTTTGTATGTATGTGTATATATTAAATGTATGTGTATATATGTAAACACACACACGATCTTTCAAAGGGTAATGATACAGATACTGGGTAAAAGTTTGTCAGCAATAATTGAGAGTTTAATTCACTGAGTCAATTCTGCCATTCCTTTTAGGAAAGTTCTTTGAAAAGCACTTATCAAAAGCAAACAAACACGTGAACAAAACAAAAACAATCTAATAACAAAAACCTCATAACTTAGAAATTACTCTGTACCATACATCTTCCCTCCTCTCAATAAAACATCTTAATTATAAAGTACCCCCTTCAATTAGCTTATTTTTTTGTAATCAGTGAATACTTACCTGGTAGTTAGTCGTCCTGTGTAAAATATTTACAACTCTGTTCTCCACCAATTACTCTAGTAGGTGGATAATATGTTTTAAAGCCTTCTTTCATGGAGTCCAATTCAAAGTGTTCAAACAGTCTCTTGTTTTTACTTCAGGATTCAAATTTTGATTTATTTATTTGATGTATTTATTGTTCTGGCATATTGCTTCCCTGTGAGGAGATATTCCACAACTATTTGTGGTAGGAAAATGTGTAATGAAAATTATCTACCATCCTTAAAATGTTTTTCCACATTCTCAAACTTCAGTTTGAACAAATAGCACCTGGACAGGTTTTTTTTTTTTTTTAAACATGCAGACTCCTGGGCTCCATTTTGAGAAATGCTGACTTAGTAGATGCGGGGGTGGGGGCGGTAGGGGAAGGTCAGGGGCCAAGCCTACATTTTAAGAAAGCAGCTCTGTTGATCCCAATGTGCTTGGCTACAGATTGTACTTTGAGAAGCATTTTTCTAAACTATTAGGGAGCAAAGAGCTTAGTTCCACTGCTAGGGAGCTAGAGTCTGAAGGCTTGAAGGGTGCTGTGGAAATGTATTCTGGAATGCTAATTTTGTACCTGACATACAACACAGATGCACAAAATATATAAACTCTGGTGGAAGAAATACTGGGTAGGTCTGGCTCTTACTACCTGGCCGAAAGCAGGAAGGGGAAGCCCTTACAGAAATTGGTGTATCAGGTAATGTGGAATGAGGAGGGTTGTTGGAGGTGCAAGCGTTAGGACATTTTCTTCTTGACCTCTGTTGGGCTTATTTAAAATGAACTGGGGCCCCTGATTACTCATGCAAAAGGCCAGGACAGGCTAAAACTGCTCCACTGGAATAGAATTACTCACCAGCCCATCTATACTTGTTTTTGTTTTTTCAGTCTTCCCATAATTGTACCAGAGGGATACTTTGGAAATGAAGTGATTCAATAATTAGACAGTTTTTATCTCCTTCAGGATAAAATGCTCATTTCCCCAAATGAATAAGTGTAGGCTATTCATAGTCCAGATTAACATAATTAGTGTAGGGCCTACCTTAAAATTAGGTCACATAGTTAATTGTTTTTATCTACATTTGGCTTTGGTTAATTACATGAGCTAATACACGTGAAAGTGCCTGGCACGGACTCTGGCATGTGTTAAGTCCTTAGATCCAACTGCTTAGTTAGCATCTTCTCTTGGAGAGCTTGCAGCCACCTCAAACTCAGTATTAGCTGATTAAACCATCTACTGTGTCTCCTCTCCTAATGTTCCCTGCACCAGCCAGTCACTCAAGCCAGAAAACTCTGCTTTATCCTTGATGCCCTTCTCCCCTCCAAGTCTTATTGATTTGACTTCCTACATATTCCCTAATTCATTCATTGCTCAGTGAACCAGTCATGGCCTTTAAGAAGTTTCTGGGCAGGTTGTGTAGGATGGCCCTCAGGTCCAAAGAACTTAATACATACAAGAAACACAGAGGTTCAGCGTGCAAGGGAAAGGAGACCAAAACACAGAGCACCCTTTAAGCCACGTTAAAAGTTTTTGAAATTTTATTCTAAGAACAATGGGAAAAGTTTGAAGAGTTTCAAGAATGGGGGTGACGTGATCAGATTTGAGTTGTTTTTTTTTTTTTAAATATTGTATTTATTTAAGAGAGAGAGAGAGAGAGAGCATGAGCAGGGGGGAGGGGCAGAAGCAGGCTCCCCACTGAGCAGGGTGCCTGATGCAGGGCTTGATCCCAGGACCCTGGGAACATGACCTGAGCTGAAGGCAGATGCTCAACTGACTGAGCCACCCAGGCACCTCCAGATTTGAGTTTTACAAAGATTGCTCCCTTCCATCTCTCAGACTCTGTCACCACTTAAGACCGGAGTCTCTCCTCAGTATTACATCCGGTCCCTTTAACCCCTTCCTTCTCCCCTCAAATGCATGCTCTGCATTGCAACCAAGCAAAACCCACACACAAACCCCTAGGGATCTGATTATATCATTTTCCTGTTTCAAGTCTTTTAATGGTTTCCCAGTGCCCTTAGGATAAAATCCAAATTCCTTGACAGGGCTTCCATGGCTTATGAGTAATATTTACCTTCCCAGGCTCTTCTCTCAACCACTTTCCCTCATACATTCCAGCTACACTGAACATCTTTCAGTTATTCTAACGAACCATGCTCCCTCTCGCCCAGACCTTCCAGTTCTCCATGCCTGGGCACCAATCCTGCCCAGCTCTGTTTGGACTGGTGAATTCTTTAAGCTTTATTCTTACAGCCTTTGACTCTGGGGAATACCCTGCTAACGATTGCCATTCCCAGTAACTTTCCCAGTAACATTTATCACATGTTTCCCTGCTAGACGGGGGCTCCACCAGCATCTGTCCTTGTCATTACTTTGACCACAGATCCTCCCACAGCCTCTGCCCCTGGGAGGCTTTCAATAACACCCTCCTGCAGAATGAATGAAGGAGTGGTACCTATCAGCTTCCTTCCCTTTGTCTTTTATATCATGTCTTCCTTCTAAAGAGTTCATTGGAAAAAGGACTATCCCGATAGTAGCATACCTGTTTTGAGTTTAGATGACACATTTAGTCCTATTACAGTGTTGGGAATGTAACCAAGTTAAATTTTAGACAGGGATGTGAAATCTGATCTTAGGCAAACAAGGAAAGACCTAAGGGGAATTTTTTTCCATTCTAGATGGGGGATGCTAAATAATTGTTAAATATAATCAATATATTCAGTTGCTTAGGGTTTTCACTTACTTCTTTCACAGTCATAATTAATATTTGAAAAATGCTTTATATTGTATAAAGTGCTTTTCACACACATGATCTCATTATTCTAACAATGCTATATTATTATTACCTGCCTTATAAAGGAGAAAATCAAGGTCTACCTATGGTGCAAAGTGACTCCCCAGTGGTAAGTGGTAGGGCAGGACTTGAACCCATGTCCTGACCTCAAATCCAGTGTTCTTCTGCTATATCACATTCCTTCCCTAAATGTCTGAAAGCAAAACCAAAATAGTTGGTTACTCCTGGGCATAGTTTGGTATGCATGATTATTTAATCCAGTAAAAGTTGAAAATAATTGGGAGGAAAAGAAAAACAACAGAGAACATGACTGTTTTGGCTGGGGATGGAACCCGTTTCTGAAATATTCGCTTGTAGAAGGAGAAACAGCAGTGGGGCTGAACTGCCACACCTGACTGCCATTCTCATTAAGCAAGTTTCCCACCTGAGCAGGACGATCCTGATGGAGGGAGGCCTCTAACTGCTGTCAGACTTGTCAATTTTTTTTTAAAGATTTTTATTTATTTATTTGAGAGAGAGAGAAAGAGAGAGAGTGAATGAGAGGGGGGAGGGTCAGAGGGAGAAGCAGACTCCCTGCCGAGCAGGGAGCCCGTTGCGGGACTGGATCCCAGGACTCCAGGATCATGACCTGAGCCGAAGGCAGTCGCTTAACCAACTGAGCCACCCAGGTGCTCCAGACTTGTCAAATTTTTTTTAAATTTTATTTTATTATGTTATGTTAATCACCATACATTACATTATTAGTTTTTGATGTAGTGTTCCAGGATCCATCATTTGCGTATAACACCCAGTGCTCCATTCAATCCGTGCCTTCTTTAATATACATCACCAGGCTAACCCATCCCCCCATCCCCCTCCTCTCTAGAACCCTCAGTTTGTTTCTCAGAGTCCATAGTCTCTCATGGTTCGTCTCCCCCTCTGACTTCTCCCCCTTCATTTATCCCTTCCTACTATCTTCTCTCTCTCTCTCTCTCTTTAACATATAATGTATTATTTGTTTCAGAGGTACAGGTCTGTGATTCATCAGTCTTACACAATTCACAGAGCTCACCATAGCATATATCTCCCCAATGTCTATCACCCAGCCACCCCATCCCTCCCACCCCCCAAATGCTCAATTTGTTTCCTGAGATTAAGAATTCCTCATATCAGTGAGATCATATGATACTTGTCTTTCTCTGATTGACTTATTTTGCTTAGCATAATACCCTCCAGTTCCATCCACGTTGTTGCAAATGGCAAGATTTCGTTTTTTTTGTTTTTTGTTTTTTTGATGGCTGCACAATATGCATAATGTGTATATATATACCACATCTTCTTTATCCATTCATCTGTTGATGGACATCTTGGCTCTTTCCATAGTTTGGCTATTGTGGACATTGCTGCTATAAACATTGGGGTGCATGTACCCCTTCAGATCACTACATTTGTATCTTTGGGGTAAATACCCAATAGTGCAATTGCTGGGTCGCAGAGTAGCTCTATTTTCAACTTTTTGAGGAACCTCCATACTGTTTTCCAGAGTGGTTGCACCAGCTTGCATTCCCACCAACAGTGTAGGAGGGTTCCCCTTTCTCCGCATCCTCGCCAACATCTGTCGTTTCCTGACTTGTTAATTTTAGCCATTCTGACTGGTGTGAGGTGGTATCTCGTTGAGGTTTTGATTTGGATTTCCCTGATACCGAGCGATTTTGAGCACTTTTTCATGTGTCTGTTGGCCATTTGGATGTCTTCTTTGGAAAAATGTTCATGTTTTCTGCCCATTTCTTGATTGGATTCTTTGTTCTTTGGGTGTTGAGTTTGATAAGTTCTTTATAGATTTTGGATACTAGCCCTTTATCTGATATGTCATTTGCAAATATCTTATCCCATTCTGTTGGTTGTCTTTTGGTTTTGTCGACTGTTCCCTATGCTGTGCAAAAGCTTTTTATCTTGATGAAGTCCCAATAGTTCATTTTTGCCCTTGCTTCCCTTGCCTTTGGCGATGTTTCTAGGAAGAATTTGCTGTGGCTGAGGTCAAAGAGGTTGCTGCCTGTGTTCTCCTCTAGGATTTTGATGGACTCCTGTCTCACATTTAGGTCTTTCATCCATTTTGAGTTTATTTTTGTGTGTGGTGTAAGGAAATGGTCCAGTTTCATTCTTCTGCAGGTGGCTGTCCAATTTTCCCAACACCATATTTTGAAGAGACTATCTTTTTTTCCATTGGACATTCTTTCCTGCTTTATCAAAGATTAGTTGACCATAGAGTTGAGGGTCCATTTCTGGGCTCTTTATTCTGTTCCATTGATCTGTGTGTCTGTTTTTGTGCCAGTACCATACTGTCTTGATAATTATAGCTTTGTAATAGAGCTTGAAGTCTGGAATTGTGATGCCACCAGCTTTGCTTTTCTTTTTCAACATTCCTCTGGCTGTTCGGGGTCTTTTCTGGTTCCATACAGATTTTAAGATTATTTGTTCCATTTCTTTGAAAAAAGTTGATGGTATTTTGATAGGAATTGCATTAAATATGTAGATTGCTCTAGGTAGCATTGACATCTTCACAATATTTGTTCTTCAGACTTGTCAATTTTTAAGAGCCGCTCAATCACCAGAGAAGACTGAGCATCAGCTAGGTACTTAGCAAGTCTAAAGGCAAGATAGAAGGTAGAAGTAAAAAAAAAAAAAAAAAAAAAAGAAGAAGAAAAGAAAAGAGATCATTCTTGCCCTGATGAAACTTCTCATCTATGGGGGAAACACATAAACCTTCAAAACCTCTACCAGCATGAGAATAGTGATGACTGAATTAATAGCAGATGATTCAATGAAGAGCCTAGGTCAGTGGTTCTCAACCTTGAGCTCCTCAGAAGTCCCTCTAAAGTTCTGCTGCCCAGACTGCAGCCCAAACCAATGAAACCAGAATCTCCAAAGATGGAACCCAGGCAGCAGTACTTTCCAACACCTGCCAGGTGATTCTAATGTTCTTGCAAAGCGGAAGTATGAGAAACACTGCCAAGAATACCATTCTTTTACTAATTTTAATAGACGTTAGCCCAATCTTAGTTTTATGACCGCTGATGTGGTGTTTTTGATTGTTTTGAGAAATGCTGGAGAATTCCTGAAATATGGAACCAGAAGTTCATTTAAATCTCCTTTAATTCAAGGAGCACGTTACAGTAAGCAACACCTGCTAAAGCAGTCATGAAAGCTCACCACAGGGCACAGGGTTTATCTGGTTTATCTCCTTTAAACTAATTGAATTCTCACAATCCTGAGGTTTCATTGTTGGCCTGTTTGAAAATGAATCAGATATTATCTGCCTAAAGTCATATAGCTGGTAAGGAGTTGTAGAGACAGAATTTGAACTTGCTTGCCTAATTTTGTAGTCATCAGCTTCTAAACCATTCTATATATTCACTGGGGAGTGAAGAGATGCCATTGAAACAAATAACAGCAAACCTCACTTCCAGAAAGGCTGGGCCTTGCTGTGGTTTACAGTTAGAGTACAGTAGACTCAGGTTATATTTCTATTACTGTTTTCAAAGTCTGAACATTTAATTTCTAGGCCTCAGGTTTTAAAATTTTAAAATGGGGAGAGAATGTTATTTACAAAGTTTATGGGTTTTTTTTCCCCCCATACATACACATCCTGTTGCAAATCCAAAGAGTTCAAAGGGGTATTGTGAAAAAAGTAAATCTTTCAGCCCCATCCCCCAGCCACTGGCTATTCCTCCAGAGACAGTGGTCTGGAGATTTTATTGTATTCCAAGGAGAATGAAATGACCATGATTGATTTAGGCTCTTCAAGATTAATTTCCTGGAATTGGGGAGAGGTTTAGAACAGTATGGCCTAACAGCAAAATAGAAGTTGGGGAATGATCAGTGGATAGATAAGTAAGGGTGTTTGCCATGGGTTAGATGACTGACTCTGTAAGCAATGCCCCTTGATGGCAATTTCCAAACTTCTGCTAATGTAAACAATGCTCCAGTGAACAGCTTTATATAAACGTCATTTTGCACAAGCCCAAGTATTTACATTGGATAAATTCCTAGAGGTAGAATTTCTGGGTCATAAGTATGTGCACTTAAATTTGGGTAGATACTGCCAATTGCTCTCCATGAAGGTTGGATTCATTTACACACCCATGAGCCACAATAGAATTCCCGGTCCATTATGTATTTGCCATCATTGTACTTCACCAAACTTTTTGAACTTTGCCAATCTGATGGGTGAAAAATGGAATTTCAGAATAGTTTTAATTAGCTTTTTAAAATTATTCTTCATTTGAAGATCTTTTTATATTTTTAAGAGACATTTGTATTTACTCTTGACTTGTCTGTTTCTAAATTTTGCTTACTTTTTATTGGTCTTTTCTTATTGATATCTGGAAGTTCCTAGTGTTAGAGAAATTACACATTTTTAAATATGAATTGCAAGTATTTTTCCCAGTATTTAAATGATGATTCGATCCAAAATGAGTTCCTTACCACTCTAGATAAGGTGTCTCAAAGCATTTTCCACAAACCATTTTATATCACATCACATAATAAATATGTTTATCTAGTGTTTTTATGGCTCTACCTGTTATGAGTATGCAATCTATCCCAAGAGGGCCACTTGTCTTATTTAATATCCTATTCACCTATTTCTCACACGCCCCCCCCCCCCCCGCAACCACCAATCTGTTCTCTGTATCTATGGGCTTGTTTGTTTTGTTTTTTTGTTTTGTTTGACTTGTTTGTTTTAGATTCCACTTATAAGAGAGATCACATGATATTTGTCTTTCTCTGGCTGTCTTTTTTCCCTTAGCATGACACTCTGGAGGTCCATCTGTGTTGTCCCAAATGGCAAGATTTATTTCTCTTTTATAGCTGAGGAATATTCCATTGTATATATTATATACATATTATGATTTCTTTATTCATTCATTGATGGACACTTAGGTTGCTTCCATATCTTGGCTATTTTAAATAATGCTGCAATAAATGTGGATGTATATATCTTTTCTAATTAGTATTTTTGGTTTATTTGCATAAATATCCAGAAGCAGAATTCTGCTGGATCATATGGTAGATTTATTTTTAGTTTTTTAAGGAGCCTCTACAGAGCTTTCCAGAGTGGCTACTCCAGTTTACATTCCCACTGAAAGTGAACAAGGGGTCCCTTTTCTTCACATCCTTGTCGGCACTTGTTATTTCTTACCTTTTTGATGATAGTCATTCTGACAGGTGTGAGGTGGATGATATCTCATTGTGGTTTTGATTTGCATTTCCTTGGTGACGAGTGAGGTTGAGCATCTTTTCATGCACCTCTTGGCCATCTGTATTCTTTTTGGAAAAATGTCTATTCAGATCTTCTGCCCATTTTTAAATCAGATTGTTTTTTCTATTACGTTATATAAATTCTCCATATACTTTGGCTTTTAACCTCTTATCTGATATATGATTTACACATATCTTCTCCCATTTACTGGGCTGCCTTTTCGTTTTGTTGATGCTTTCCTTTGTTGTGCAGGAGCTCGTTAGTTTCATGTGGTCCCACTTGTTTATTTGTGTTTCTGTTGCTTTGCTTTTGGTGTCAGAGTCAGAAAGTCATCACCAAAATCTACGCCGAAGAGCTTACTGCCTATGGTTTCTTCTAAGGATTTGGTGGTTTCAGGTCTTATGTTCAAGTTTTTAATCCATTTTGAGTTAATTTCTGTATATGGTGTAAGATAGTGGTCCAGTTTCAGTCTTCTGCATGTTGCAGTTCACAGTTTCCCCAACACCATTTACTGAAGAAACTATTCCTAATTATAAGCATGTATTGCAAACATGATTCCCAGTTTGTGTTTGGCATCTTGACTTGATTTATTATTCACACACACACACACACACACATTTATAATATTGCTACGTCATCAAATTTAATTCTGGGCTGCTTATCAATATTAGATTTTCCTGCTCAAAGATTTCTTACATTTTTTCAATGTTGTTTTCTTAATGTTCTTAACATTTTCTTTTCACGTTTAAATCTGACTGGGATTTCTTTTAATGGAAGTTATGAAGTAAGGAATCCAAAATTCTTTCCCTAGACTGCAACCTGTTGTATCCAATAGCTCCTATCGAACACTTTTCTCTCCATTGATTTGAAGTATCACTTTTAGCAAATATTAAACCCTTTTACCTTTATTTTGCAATTTTGATTCTATTCTGTTGATCTATTTGTATGTTCATATGAGAGAACTGTATTGTTTATAATAACTGTAGCTTTATAATTGACTTGATATCAAGTAGGGCTAGCCTTCATTGACCATTGTTGTTTCGGAAATTTTGTAGTTATTTTTGCTGTCTTAGTCTTACATTTTTATTTGCTTTTCTGTTTAGTTTATTTAGTTAAAATGTTCCATGTGTATGATTATTATAAGTAAGCTACATTTTTAAACTAACTTAGAAAAATCCCAATTGATATTTTGCCTTTCTATCAAAGGGTATGGTATATTCTTCTGCTCTGTTTTGGTCTGGTTTTTGTTTGTTTTTAAGCTCAAGCTGTTTGATTCTCTTTTTCAGGACAAATTTGTCTTTAGACAATAGAAAAGAGTATAATTTGAATTTTTTCTTTTTTTGGTTTTTGGTTTTTAGATTAGGTCAATAGTTCCCTGAAGTCACTCATCAATTTTGTGACTGCCAACATACAGGGGGAAAAAAGCAGAGCAGGTAAATGGATCCTAGTGATGCCAAGTCTGTTTTTTGTCCTAAGAGACTGGGCCTAGAAACGTAAACTGAAGTCGTCCTTGCCATTTCCCAACACTGTTTGGAAAATCCTGCTAATGAATCCTGGGCCAGTATTTCCAAGGATGAGTATGGTCTGTTGTGGCCTTGGGACTCCACCAGCAAGGCCACACCACCCACTTCAGGTAATACCGTGGCAATCAGCATATTAATATTTCCTAACTAGTCTCACTCTCACGCCAACGTTCAAAAAGGACAACCTAAACAAATATTTATTTACTGGTTTAAATCTTGTCTTCAATTCTGCAAATGAAACCTGAAGATCCCCGAGTAATGAAAACATCTTTATCCATGTTGGGCATGTGCCGTAATCCCGTGTGTCATTGTTTTGGGAAGTCCAGAGATTATGGCCCAATAGTCCTTTCAATTTGTAAGGAGCCACTGGGCAAATCTTATGAAACAGTTCTGACTTTTCTGCGTGTTCTGACTTGCCATGAAGTGAAGGACTTCTCACAGTTAACCAAACTTTCTGGATTCCTCACTGCTTTAAGTTTTTAAACTGCCTGTTTCTCCGAGATGTACTCCTCTTACTTGCAACTGTTCCTGTTGGCAACACGTCTGCCAACACCTGTGTTCTAGGGATCAAGCATTTTTTCTTTCTTCTCTTAAATATATGTTTAATTGATTGCACGTTGGGGATGAATGGACAATTCGAGTTTAGTGGTCCATTAGCTTTATTAATGTGTGCAGACATTTAATTTGGGGAAAACATCCTGAAATGTATTTGCTACATTTTTATTTCTTGCTGTATGTCTGCACAGAATCCAATCAGTTCCCATGGTAGCAGCAGAAGTCAACATGAATTTCACGACCAGATGAAAGGGGGACTCCGGCTGCTCTTAATTTACTTGATGCTTCATGATTATGGGAACTCACTCCACTATCTGTGCATTAATTTGGCCAGCTCTAAGTGTTTTTCTTGTTGTTGTTTGTTTTGATTTGATTGGTTTTGTTTCTAGTCCTCTAGAAAGAATCAGAGAGAAGGAGTGACTATTTTGGTGACTTGGTCCCATGCCCAAAATCAAACAGGGGTGTGGGACAGAGAGGGACTAGAGGCTGGTGCTATGTTTAGCTGGTGTGTTCAGGGAAAGGCAGAATATCTGAGCAGAGACGTGGACTCTTGAGGGAGCTAGTCACATGTAGATCTAGGAAGAAGGTTCCCAGGGATAGTATATTCAAAGGAAAGGATGAAGGCCAGTGTATCTGGAGCCAGAGGAATAAAGGTGAGAGGCCCGGCAGGTGAGGCTAGAGCAGGTGTGCTGTGCGGTGTCTGACCTGGCTCCCAAGGACACCCACGTCCTAGTGTTCACACCCTTGTGCAATGCCCTCCCCGTGTGTGTGGGCTGGACTTAGTGACTCACTTCTAACAACTAGCATATGGCAAAAGTGATGGAATATCACTTCTGAGACAGGGTTGTAAAAACCTGTGACCTCCTTCTTGTGCGGGCTCTCTCTCCCCTTTTCTCTGCCTGTTTTTCTGACTCACTCTGGTGAAACAAATCACAAAATTTTGAGCTGCCCTAAAGAGAGACTCATGTGATAAGGAACTAGGGGTTGCATTTGGCCTATAATCAGTAAAGAACTGAGGTCCTCAGACCAACAGACCACGATAAACTGCATACTGCCAACAAGCATGTGAATGAGCTTGGAAGAGGATCCTCTCCAATTGAGCATTGAGATGACTCGCAGCCCTTTCCATCACTTTGAATGCAGCTTGGAAGAGCCCTGAAGCAGAGGACCCAGATGAGCTATACTTGGGTCCTTTACCTACAGAAATGCCAGGTAGTAAATATTGTTTCAAGCCACTGAGTTTTGGGTAATGTGTAAACTCAGCAATAGATAAATAATACAGGTGGGTAGGGCCAGATAACATAGAGTTTTGTAGGCCATGGGAAGGAGTTTGGGTTCTCTTTCACTGCAGTGCAGGGAAGGCCATAATCACTTTTAAAAAGATTACTCTGACTGCTGTGTGGGGAATGGAAAGCACAGGGACAAGAGCAGAAGCAGGAAAACCAAGTAGGAAGCTCTCAGGGAAATATAAATGGGAAACGGTCAGAGTTAAGATATATTTGTGCATGATGCTGATATGTGTTGCTGGGGATTGTATACAGGAGATAAGAGAAACAGGAATTACAGATGACTGGTACATTTTGGCTTGATCGGCTGGGTAGATGAAGGTACCAGTTGCTGAGATGAGGAAGATTAGGGAAAGAATGGATTTGGGGTGGAGACAGAAATATTTATGTTGACAATAGTAAGTCTATGTAGAGATGTAAATGGGGAAATGTCAGGGGTTTAGATGTGTCCATGTATGTCTGGAGGATAGGTGGGGAAGGTCTTTGGGGGAATCTATTTACATGAGGGTTCTGAATCCTCTTGAGAAAGAAATACCCTAAGAGAAGTCAAGATGCTCTCATTTGGTTGACAGAAAACAGGCCAGAGTTAGAGAGGGCTGGTGATCCTGTATATAGCATCTCCTCTGACTTAGTCCACATTTTCTAGGGTAAAGGGAATACAATAACAACCTCCATAAACATGAAAATAAACACTTTCCTTAAATATCCATTGATTCATTCCTCACCTCTGGTGCCAATAGTTCTGGAAAATGAGAGATAGCTGACTCAGCACAGAGATTGACACTGATAACATGAGAAAGCCTTGACTTGGAGGTTGATGAGTCTCAGTAATATGTCAGCCTCCTTGTCAACCACCGGTGATGGCCACTTCTGTGAACTATAGTGAGGTAGCTGCCATTTTTGGCTTCGGCAGTGATAGGAGTTATCACTACAGAATAGAAGAGAAAGAGAATGGTAAATATCAAACTATAGCCAAGAAAGCCCATCTTGGGGACTTTTTTCTTGTTGAGAAATTTGAAATGGGTTGCATTCTCTCAACTGGGATGGATTTGGAGAATATTGTTATCATGACTGTATTTTTATCTCCATGATACGTTCTTTGGAAAACAGGAGTTACAAGAGTGATTTAAAAAGGACTTCTGTATTTGTTGGAAAACTATTGTCAAGAACATTAGGTAGTGAGCTACACAACGTACATATATAAAATCCTAGATAATATTAATTATATTTACTATTTTAGTCAAGAAATTGATGTGCTTCCACTTTTATGTTCAAAGGACTGACATAGGTGATTGTGTTTCCTGTGTTAAGCCCGTCTCTCAGGAAGATCACAGATAAATTTTACTCTCACATATGTTTTTGTAATATTTGCTTTCTTCTCAGGTCTAGTTTGTGTTTTTTAAATTTATTTCTTTATCTTATTAAGATGTTATGAAGTCTTTTTCTGTGAGTTTTTTCAACTTCTTTTTTTTTTTCTTTTGAGAAAGATGAGGGACTTAAAGAAAACATTTTAAGGTAACACAATGTTGTATTATAAGTGTCCTAAGTGTTTTCTATACTGTGCAATATGGCTCAAGGGTTTTTCCATATGGCACCAACCCTTTAATTTTAAATACTTCTCATTTCTAAATAGGAAAAATAAATTCAACTGGTTAGAATGAGCTCTTCTTTGTCTTTTGCCATTTATTTCAAACATGAATGTTTGGGACACTGGGCTTTTTGAGAGCTGAATGTTCTTAGACAAATTATATAGCCTAAGCAAGGTTTGAGATTTTTTGGAATGAATGAGAAAGTTGTTGACTGAGGAGAAAGAGTTGAAAGGAAGTTCTGAACTAGAAATATTATCACATGAATTCCAAATATTACTTTAATATACCTAGAGTAAAAAATATTAACGTGATATTAAGATCTTTTCTTCCCCCAAACCATTCTTTTCTTTTAAAAGAAAAGTACATGGCATAGTATATGCCATTGTTTTTCCCAAATACAGTATTTATTATTTCTCATATGATTTAGAAATTAATAACCAATAAACTTGATGGCATAGAAACAGATTAATATTTCTTGAAATTTCAGATACAATATGGTAAAATTACTCAATATGTAATAGGAGGGATATACAGTGTCTTATATCACTATTTAAAAACATTTACACACTCTTACCGACTATTCTTGTGTTGAAAATTCATTACTATTATAAATAATTCATTTAGGACAACTGATGGGACTAAAAGAACCTGGAAAGAACTACTCTTGTTAAAATTAAATGATACTCAGGGATCTCTTCCTGTTTGGTACTCCAGACCTAACCTTATAGCTTAACCAGGGTAAGTTAGTTACTGCCCCAAAATGTTCCAGTGGGTTTATGTACTGCCTGAAAATCAAGAGTTGGTCATATATTCAAATGGCCTCTGGAATCGTGCCAACCTAAAAGATTTTTTTTTTTTTTAATCTCTTTCACACATGGGGTAATCTATTCCTTGTTGATTTTGTACTTGTTGCATTTGTTGGTTTTGCTTTAGACTCAGAGAGCCATTTATTTTCCGATCTCAGAGGACAATCTCACTACAGTTCCTACATAATTGTTTCAATAATTTCCACAGTATGAATAATTAGCTGAGAATACCTTTTTTTTTTTCTTTCTCTAAGTCAATTTTCAGACTGAACTAATAACTTTTCTTTTTCCAGGTTAGTAAATCCTAGCCAGACAAGACTACATTATATTAACCTGTTAACTTATTACCAGAAAATTCCCAATCTATGTTTCTAGTTTGTATTTGTAATGAATAGCTTAATATAGGATTATTGGATAAGTGAATTAATGAGTAAAAGAAACAATCTCCCTTCCAACTGATCCTTTCAGATCTGGTTCTTCCTCTCCATCCATTACAAATTAGAAGTTTACTGACTTATTCAGGAATACTTCCCCCACAGTCTGAAGCATAGTTGACCAATGACATATGCTACTTAAATGTGACTTTCATGTTTTATAACCAAATCACAACCCTACGGACTTAGAGTAGAAGATCTGTTGGGAGCATTCTGTCTCTGGCCAGCTACCTATATATGCAAAAAATGTCCAAAGTGATCTGGGATATGTTTTGTACTGAATCTTGCCTTGCACAAATTTAGTCTAAACTTGACAGGTTTCTTTGTAATGTTGCTATATAAAATAGTAACATACTATAAGCCACATAAGGTCACAAATGTCCTCAATTAGACAGGCATTAAACATTTTTTTTCCCCCGTGGGGCTTGAACTCATGACTCTGAGATTGAGACTTGAGCCAGACCAAGAGTCGGATGCTTAACCTACTGAGTCACCTGGGCACCCCATAGACAGACATTAAACATTTAAAGATAACTTTTAAGGACTAGTATCATTTTGTGGTGTCTTTAATCTTGAGGTTATAAAAACTGGCACTGTATACAAATTAACCAATATATGTATATCTACAAAAATGTTATATCAGTTTCACTTGAGATAGAATTCTCTTGAAAACCAATAACTGGTATTCTTTTGGAATACTATTTTTGTTATGATTAGAAAGTTATATGTTCTGCTCAGATTCATAACCAAATTTAAGAAGGCTTGAATGTTTCTGGAAAGTAAACCTGAGTCACAAACCTATGTCATCATCTACTCTGTTTTAGAATATGCTCCATCTTAGAGCAAAGCACAATAATCTATCAAGAGTTTTCAACTTGATTTCTAGAATGCATTTCTGGAATGACTTCTAGAATGCTCTTTGTTTTTCAAATGAGAGGTTTTATAAATGATCAGGTCAACTGACCATTTCAACAGATGGAAAGAAATCATGGTTGCCAACTGAGCGGGTGTTTTTGTTTTGTTTTGTTTTAAGTAATTTCTACACCCAACGTGGGGCTTGAACTTACAACCCCAAGATCAAGAGTCACATGCTCCACTGACCAAGCCAGCCAGGTGCCCCTGCCAACTGAGAAGTTTTTAAAGATGAAATGAGCTCCTTATTTACTGAGTCACTGGTGTGATGGACTCCAGGGACCAGTTTCAGTATTTTTGAAGGCTTTAGTGACTTGGGAGATGGCTGTGTTCACCAAAGCAAAATTTGAAAAATTTACAGTAAAATATACATTTCAGAGTTCATTGGCCATCTGAATGAAATCTATTAATATGTTAACATCAAAAGCTCTAATTTCTTTTCTGTAAAATGAGGGAGTTGGACTAAATGAGTTTCTAAGCCTATTGAGTTCTAAAATTCAATGATTTTAAATATCATATGGCTGCCATTGCAATCTTAAAATTTATAAGATACAGTAGATGCTTGATATTTAGAAGATTTATGTTCTACGATCTTCATGAATTCCCTGATTCTAGGATTTGGAAATACGTCATATTTCCTGAGTATGTATTCATGATACAAGTTAACCATCTCTTCAATATTAGCTGAAGTTTTACATCTCACTTAATGGACATTAAAAAAATTTGAGTGTGCATGATGAGAGAGAGAAAAAGAAAGATTCATTCTTATGGGAGTGTTGGGGGTACTTTCTAGATCTGAAATCTGGCTTTGCATCATTATGATCTTGGAAATTGAAAAAAGGATAGTTGCTCAGGCTTTATCTCTGATCCATGGATTCAGAATCTGCCTGATGAGTAGGTAAGTACCCAGATAGCTATAGTTTTAAAAAGCTATGATTCTGATACATAGCTAGATTTAGGAAATATACATAGGTCTAGCTAAATGATTCACTTGAAACTCCCAGCTGCATCATTTGGTCCCTTCAGAAAAATACATATCACAGTTTTGAGTTATTCCACAAGACTTTATACCTCAAGTATTTAATCCTTGAATGGCAAAATTCTATATTCAGGATTTACTGTGGGGAGGTGGTAGTAATTCCGTATTCTGTTTGGGCCACCTCACATCTTTAGGGATGTTAAGTTTTGGGCTTCATGCTTTACAAGAGAACACTGACCACATGAAATTGAAATCTAGCACATTGATTCCATGCTAATTTGTCTTAGGGAAAACTTGTAGTGAGTTTGGGTGACAGGGTTAGAGAGATCCTTGAAAAGCAGCATGATTCTTATATTATCACTCTAGATTTATCAAGAATTAAATGAGTCTCAATTTTTATGGGTAAATATATACAGTAGACATTTTTATTCCTGATCTAATTTTATATTTTTTTACGTACTGGTCAGCTGACTTTTACATTACTGATCCAATATCTACGCCTTTTTTTTTTTTTTTTTTGGTATTATCTGCTTTCACATTATAGTAGAAATTACCCCAATAACTAAGGATATAAATACAGTAAAAAAGGGTTGGAGGCCCCTAGGTGGCTTAGTCACTTAAGTGTCCTATTCTTGATTTAGGCTTAGGTCATGATCTCAGGGTGATGAGATCCAGCTTCATCAGGCTTTATGCTCAGCGGGGAGTCTGCTGAAGATTCTCTCTCCCTCTACATCTGCCCCCCACCCTGCTCAAATAAATAAATAAATCTTTTTTTTTTAAAGATTTTATTTATTTATTCATGAGAGACAGAGAGAGAGGTAGAGGGAGAAGCAGGCTCCCAAGGAGCAGGGAGCCCGATGCGGGACTCGATCCCAGGACACTGGGATCATGACCTGAGCTGAAGGCAGACGCCCAACCATCTGAGCCACCCAGGCACCCAATAAATAAATCTTAAAAAAAAAAAAAGAGGGTTGGTTTATCACTCTAAAAAACAAATACTTAATAAGATTTGAAAAGTTTGTTTACTTTTTTTGAGGTAAGTGCTAATTTCAAATAGCATTGTGAAATGGAATTATATTATGAAAAAAGGCATTTGTTTGTGCCAGCCTAGCATCTAAAAGAATGCCCAGCACATGGTAGAGGCACAGTAATAATTTATGGGGTAATTTAATATGTTTGAATTGAGTTTTGATAATGAACACTAATTTGAAAGTTTTTTTAATTTCATTTGTGTTCACTCAAATTTTTTTGATGGTTTACCTGAATGCTAGGTAAATGCTAGGTATCTGGCTTCATGGATTTCAGAGACTAAAATAATGTTGTTAGGTCTACTGTCCCCACTCTACTTCTCTCTCCTGGTTGGCCACATTTTTCCTATTTCAGATGCATTTCCTCCACGTAGTGAGAAGAGGAAGTCATGGCCACAGGCTACTTTAAGTTAGTGACCCCAGAGGGAAGAGGGGGTTCCTTCCTTTACAGGGTCCATATATAATGTCCCCAGAGAGGCACTCTTATTGATCTGGCTTGAGTCACATGCCTATCCTTGGACCAAGCACCATGTCCAAGTAGATGCACTGCTAGCCAAAGCTCTGTGATTAAGGGCATGTGTGACATCTGTGAGTAATCAATTGTGACTACCAGGTGGGACCACACAGAGTGGGGAGCAGGGGGAGAGCGGTAGTTCCCCAAAAGAAGTAGTGGTGTTGCTATAAGAATGTTGAAAATGAGACTAGGCAGACAAAATCAATAGGTATCTGCCCCCCAGCTTCCCATTTGCCAGGGTCTGAGCTAGTCGGTGGTCTCTCGCTCTGAGTGCACTTAGTGAAAAAGAGAAGATTCTATAAGCTGACAAATAGCAATCCAAAGGGGAGTGTTCTAGCAGGGGAGGTCCAGAGTGCCATGGCCCAGAGAACACCACTCCGCATGGGGGACACTAGAATGTCTTCTCAGCATAAAGAGTTGGCCGTGAGTGTGTGGGGGGCACACAATAAATATTCGTGGGGTGAATGAATAAAAGAATGTTGAACTAGCATTTGAGGCCAAGTAATCAGCTTGTCCAAAGGCAGAAGGTCTGTTGTATTTGGGGAATGGTGAGAAAGTCATTGTATCTGGCCTTTTAAATGAGAGGCATTTGGAAGAGAAGGTGGTGAGAAGAGCTGAGTCTTGAGAACATATAAGGCCATTCATTTATTCAACAGATATTTTTTGAGTACCAATACATACCAGGAACACATCATAAAAAATTAATAAATGTATCATAAATAAAAAACAATTGAATTATATTTGGAATGTGATGAGGAATGATGTGATCAGATTTGAGGTTTAAAAAGATGATTCAGGCAGCCATGTATAAATATCTCTTACCAAGGAAAGGTAAAGTATTTGTTCATTTTTTCACTTACTCTTATCATTTATTTACTCAACTCTAGCATCCCCATTTCTCAAGTCTTTTGATTTCTTCATTATTAACCATGATAGCTCTGGCATTTCTATTCATTTAGTAAGAGCCATCCTTGGAATGTATTAGCGCTGTCTCCCTGGAACTTTGCTGGTGTGTTAAATTCTGTATCACAGAAGAGTGTTGCCGTAGAAGAGACGCTTTCTAATCCAGGCTATGTTCTGCTCCTATTGATGTAGTCATTCTCAGAATTCAGTCCCATACTCTTCCAGTTCCTCCTGGTGCATCTTGGGGTCCTGCAGCAATATTAAGGTATAATCTCCTTGCTTTGTTCACAGACCCAATACTTGGGATTATATTTTGACTTAGCTTTATGGGTCTGGTGGCCAGGAGGTGGGAGCAGATCAAGAGTGGTGTGTGATTGTGTTAGGCAGAAGTCCTTTAATTTTTAAGAAAGGGAGGTCTGCCACTAGCCTTTAACAGGGAGGAGGGGGCTACTTCTGCAGGCCCTCTGTAAGGAGTCAAGATTTTTTAATGTATCAACTCAACCATCCCCATCCCATATCTTAGGTTCCCATTACTTCCGAATCAGGGCCCTGACTTTGGAGTAGTGAATGGGTCAAGGTGGAAAATACCACCTTTCCTGGTGGTCTGCTACTCTTAAATTAAGTCCTGGGTCTAATCCTAAAATTTTCATACCTTCTGGTTGTAAAAGATGAGAGTTTTGTTTTTTTTTTATTTTTAAGAGGGAGAGAGGGAGGGAGAGAGAGAGAGAGAGCACGCTCTCACAAGCTTAAGGAGGGGGAGGGAAGAGGGGCAGAGGGAGAGGGATAGAGAGAATCTCAAGCAGGCTCCACACCCAGCCTGAAGGCAGGATTTGATCGCAGGACCACAAGATCATGACCTGAGCCGTAATCAAGAGTCAGACCCTTAACTAACTGAGCCACCCTGGTGCCAAGAGTCTTTTTATATACTGCTTAAGGAGGCTCTTGGCTTGAACACTTATTTTTTAATTGGTGGTTAATCACTCTCAGCTGTTTATTGTCTGGCCGCAAAGCATCATTTGAGCCCAGGAACATGCACCCAGCTGTCTGATATATTGTATCAGCTCAGGGGAATGAAGGAAGCAGGATTGGGCCCTGGAAACTACAACGCACTTACAACAAAGGCCTCAGCCAATTTCAAGGCCTTTAGCGTCTTTAATTGATCAGTCATCGGATGAGTGAATGGGGTGGTGATCTTTGGGCAAGGGGATGATCTTCAGGTCAAGGCAATGACTGCAGATTGACACACCCAGTAAATGGGAAGCGAGGGCTGCGGTCACAGGCTGGGATCTGGGCCAGCGCCTGGCATGTTCGAGAGGTCCGAGGGAGTGGAGCGGTGAGTAGGTCCTCCTTTACTAGGAGTTTGGTCTTTATCCTGTGGAAGGCTGTGAAGGAACTGCAAGTAGGATTTGCAAGTAGGCTGATAATCCCAACAATAAGAATTTTAAAGGTGGTGAAGAATGTGTCAGAAAAGATGTGGGGAAAAACTGCTGTTAGTCTTGAACAAAAACTGAGAGTGTTCAACATTGGGTATGTTCTGTAAAATGTTTTTTTTTTTTTTTTTTTTTTTAAGCTAGCTGCAGCAAACACCTTTATTTAAAAATTTCCTGTAGGAAAAAAAGCCCCCCCACTTTTTAAAGGAGTCTGATAATCTGTACACTTTAAATTTCTTTCCCTTTAGTCCAATAATCTGTACACTCTAAATCTTCCCTGACTGAAAGGGTAGCTTTTGTAATGTGGTTTTTGAATACATGAGGCTTCATAGATACACAAAGCCTTCTCAGTAATGGAAGAGACAACACAGACACTAAGGAGTGTGGTGATTAGTCTGCCCTTATAGAACTCGTGCTGATTCAGTATATCTCTGAAGACCCAATCCTTCGTGATTTTGAAGACTTTTGAGGGAGAAAGCATGAAGTCTGGATTACCAGTAACATTTCTTCCTTATGCAATGTTTGCTTTTACTAAGGCATTTCGTTACCTAATTATTTTTTTTAAACAAACCCTGACTTATAACAAAGAACAGAAAGTCTTTATAGAATTTCACAGGTGATAAAAATAATCTGTATACTTTCTTATATTTATATACATTTTCTTATTGCTCACTTTTAAAGATGAAGCTGCTGAGGATTTTAGAAATTAAGTGAATTGCCAGACGCCCATGCTTCTGCCTTCTAGAGCTTATAACCTTTCCAAATACTACAAGACCTTGGATTTATTTACAACCTCTTGTAGCCTGATAACTGTGCAGAACATCTATAATTCAGAAGCAAAAGTGGGGGAAGGGCAGAGGACAGCATGTACACCTTTCTGAAATGAATCCAATTATGTGGCCCGGAAGGAAAGAAGTCTCCTTTTGCCTTGGGCAGGGAAATACCTTGGACCCACCCTGGCTGTAGGAACAGGGGAAAAGACCAAAGGGACATGAGGAATTCAAGAGATTTACCTCAGGGTAGGGAAGTGAATCTGATGAAATGGCACCTGAAAACCACATTTGTTCTGGGAGCCTGAGACCAGGAAAGATGTGGACATTTTCTTGGAAAACGTTCAGACAAGAAATCAGGAAGATGACCCAGGGCGGTGGAGGGACAGGTAAAGGAATTAAATAGGTTCACCTGGGCTTAGAGACAGCAAAGCGAGGCCTTGTTAACCACCTGCAATTATTTGGTTGTGTAAATACCAAGGAAGGTAAAGGGTGACTTAGAGGTGGAACAAAGAAGTGTAATTACCTGAAAATGAAGGCAATGAAAATAAACCTGAATATGAAATAATTCATGTTTACAAGAATGTTCATGGCAGTTCTATTACAAAACTTCTTGGTGTTAAAGACCAAGTTACCTTAGATAAAAACTGCTGGACGTATTTGATGATAGGCCTCAAAAAATAATCTTGTTTTAATGCCGTAAATTGTTATCAAACCTGAATTTATTATAGGCCCCTCCCGTGCCACGCCTCCCGCCCCCCCCAACAAACAAAATGCCACAGGGATTGCACTAAGCAGATCACACCGTCCTTCATTTGGGTGCCAGCGACGCCCCTAATTCCATTTATTCCTGACCCAAAGTGATGAAGGCTCTGGGATGTTCTCTCTCTAGGAGAGAGGTTCAGTGACCTAAAGGGAGTGGCTGGCTCCCAGGGGACACCTGGGGAGGTGGTGCTGGGGCTGTGGTTTTGTCAATGTGCCGTGAAGAAAGAACTATGCCCTTGTCAAACTCTTCCTGCCTCCTTGATGATAATAACATTTAACCTTGACTTTCAGGTTCTGTCCTTGGCCCTTCAGCTATTTTATTTTATTTATTTATTTTAAAGATTTTATTTTATTTATTTGACAGAGAGAGAGAGAGACAGCTAGAGAGGGAACACAAGCAGGGGGAGTGGGAGAGAGAGAAGCAGGCTTCCCGCTGAGCAGGGAGCCCGATGCGGGGCTCGATCCCAGGACCCTGGGATCATGACCTGAGCCGAAGGCAGACGCTTAACGACTGAGCCACCCAGGCGCCCCCTTTCAGCTATTTTAAAGTGCAGTTTCTACCTCTTTGTGCATTATATGCTGCTTTTCGAGGATGGTTAGAAAATTCTCACAACTTGTGAATATTTGCTTTCCTTAAAGAACTTTGAGATGGTATATGGAATTCCTAGTATATACTTATTTTCGCCCATACCCATGTAAGGGTTAATTCGAACTGGGGAGAAACTTCAGAGTCCAACAGTGATTCTCAAACTTTCTGTGGTGAAGGCTAAGTTTCTTTTTCTTTTTCAAGGTCTTGTGGAGCAATACTTTCTAGAATACAGTAAATTACTCATGAGGAAAAGAAATAAAAACTCTGAACTACAAAATACAAACCCTAATTTATTTTTAGATTTTTGTTGACAAGGTTTACTTTGTAAATAGACCTCTGTAAATTGTTACAGAGGTCTCTAAATACACTCAGTTCTGTGCGCCACAGAAAAGTCTAGGGTTCTACTCTTGACTCTGCTGTTTCCTGATCATGTTGCCTCTGGCAGCATGTTGACTCACCCAGAGCATGAGTTTTCTTATTCCTGAAATGGATAGAATAATTCCTGTTCTTTCTCTCTGGGCATGGTGAAGCTTGTGGCAGGAAGGAAGGAAGCTTGGTTTGTAACTAGTGAGGTGCTAATTACATATTGTAGACCATATGGGTTGAAATGGTTCCTGTGTGATGTGCTTGAGAAAGTTTTCATTTGTTCTAGCAAAGAAGAGAGTTTTGCATTGAAGGATTGTCTTAAATTCCAAACTACTTTAATTTTGAACGTTTTTCTTCTAGGAACACTTTGTACATTCCCCTGGTCAGCAAAATCTAAGAGCCAGCGAACCTCTGGTATAGATACGTTTCAGGAACTTCTGTGTATCAAGAGAACTTGGGGGCTTCTTCGAGCTATGCACATTGGCCCCTTGCCCCAGATGCCAACCTATCCCCCTTCTCCCAGGGTGCAATATAATTTTTCAAAGTTTATATGTTAGGTCTCCCGAGATTTTTGCAAATGTCTTATAGGTGCACATTAAAACAGGAAGAAAGATGTGGGTGGGGTTGTATAGGTTAAAAAAAAAACCCAAAAACCTCACAGGACATTCTGGTATTTCACCCATTCAACCCTAGTTTGAGAACAATCACTCTCTATATCATGTTAGTTTGTGAGGTTTACAAGTAGATTTCAGGGACTAGGAGGTTGAGAATTTAGGAAATAGAGGTGCTAATAGTATGAGAAGTACCTGCAGATTAACTGGGAACAATTCAAATAATACAGAGGCCAGATGCTTGGCCTGAAATATGGTGGATCAAGATAACAGACATTTGCCGTCATTAAGATTTAGGCAAGGGGAAAGGTATATTAGCTTTCAGTGGGTGGGAACCTGCTAAACTATACTTTCATGAAAGTTTAGAATCTGATTTTTGCTTGGCTGTTTCTTGGATTTTCTGTGCTTCAAAGATCTAGTGAATCTATAGCGTATCTTCTGTTTCCTGGATCCTGAAGATGTTATTTATTTTGAGCAAGTGAGAGAGTGAGTGAGCGAGAGAGCCCAAGCAGAGGGAGGAGCACGGGGGGGGGGGGGGGCGCGGAGAGAGAGAGAGAGAGAGAGAAGCAGACTCCCTGCTGAGCCGGGAGCCTGATGAGGGGACTCAGTCCCAAGACCCTGGGATCGTGGCCTGAGCCAAAGGCAGATGCTTAACGGACTGAGCCACCCAGGCGCCCCTGTTTCCTGGATCCTAGACATGTGTCTTGAAATGGGACTCCAGAGTGGATTGTGTGCCATTTCCTTACTTTTAAAAAATGTATTCATATTTATGCATTCGATTACTCACTTATTCAACAAATTCCTATTAGTTCCTAAATGTAGATGATAACACAGTGAGATGATTAACCCATCCTTTCCTACAACACTCTGTGAGTCTACAGAACAAGTGGTACACATGCCAAAGGCTCTTCAACTGCATTCTAGAATAGTTAATAACTTCGAATTATGAAGCTGCCCAGAAACTGGTACCTATAGTTTAATCTCACACTTGTTCTTTAGCACATAATTGCTTGATTTTCCTGATTCTGTTGGTTCAAACTTTGAAGTATTTGGAAAAAAAGCTATTGCTAAGAATATAGCTATTTGAAATGTAACCATCTACATGTATCAAATGTAACTAATATTGGAGGAAAAATTTCTAAAACTTCAGGATCATGTTAAGGGAGGAGTGTAGGTTTGATTCAGATGGAACTGAGTGTTTGTCTCTGCATCATTACCTACTAGCTATGTGACCCTGGGCAAGTTACACAGTTTCTCTAAATAGGAGTTTCTCGTCCTTTCCTTTAGTGACCTTTTGGGATTTCAGGTTTGTACACACATTTGTTTGTTGATCAGACGCTTATACTGAAATGAAAATTGTGAAATCCAGTCAGATAAAGACAAATACCTTATGATTTCACTTACATGTGGAACCTGAAAAAACCCAAACAGACCCATAAATACAGAGAACAAACTGGTGGTTGCCAGAGAAGAGGGTGGTAAGGGGGATGGGCAAAATGGATGGGGGGTGGGTAGGAGATATAGGCTTCCAGTCAGGGATGAATAAGTCATCGGATGAAAGGTGGGGCATAGGGAATAGTCAATGGTATTGTAATAGCATTGTATGTCACCGATGGTAGTTATACTTGCGATGCACAGAGTGTAATGTACATGGTTGTCCAATCACTAGGTTGTACACCTGAAGCTAATGTAACATTGTGTGTCAGCTATACTTCAATTAAAAAAAAAGTCCACACACTCCTGAACAAAAGATAACGATGTCAGATTTCTACTTCTGAATATACCAAGACTACATTTCAGAAAGTGGCTCCTTGACTCCAAATTTAATCATTTGATTGAAATTTTAATAGTAGTTGTTCCTAACCTTTTTATGTTAATCGTAGGCCCCACAAAAATATGCTGAGATTGATTAAATTGGAGTCATTTTAAAGCTAGTTTGTATGTTCTAGTCAGGGCCTACTCTCCTGAATCCTGTGGAAGCTTGAGCCCTGAGTTTCTGGCAGGTCTTTTCATAGATCCTCCTAGAGAACAGTAACAGTGTTACTCCAACAATTGTTTTAGTGACTTAGTGTCCTAGGAGTACTTGTTTTATGGCAAGCTGCCTTTTAAAAATGCATATCCATGTTCAGATACAGTTACACCTCTTTGAATGATCCGGATTTTTCAATTCTATTTCTCTTCTTGTATATCCTTATATTCAAAAAGATCATTTGTATCTACCTATTCTCAGTTAACCTTAGCTTATGATAACTGTCATGGTGACTGTCTTCTTTTCGAGAAACATGTAGTTAGCAATCTCTTCTTAGAATGGAAGCTGCGCACATGCTGACAAGACCTAACCAGTAGGTTTTAAATGTATGTTGACTTAACAGAATGGTTAGGAATGATACAATGGAAGAGCTCATTAAAATAACAAAACACAAAATAAGCATTTTTGAGCATGGACCATGATGTCTGGGGACTCTGCCTTTCTTTACTATTTTAGAAGACCTACCACTTTTGGGGGGTTAGTCTTCCTGTTCAGGAGGAATGTGAGGGACTTGATATTGCAGGGTTTTTTTTTCCTTCATGAATGTGAGTTTGAGGCACAGTGAAATGTAGGGTTTTAAAACAGACTAGTTCATAGCACTATTCACAGCAACCAAAAGGTGGAAGCAACTTAAGTCTCCCTCTATAGATGGATGGATAAACAAAACAGTATACATACACCACAGAATATTCAGCCTTAGGAAGGAAATCGACACATGTATAATATGGATGACCACGGGGGCCATCATGCTAAGTGAAAGAAGGCATTCACGAAAAGACCTGTAGGATTCTGCTTATACGAAGTACCTAGAGGGGTCCAATTAATAGAGCTAGAACAGTGACTGTCAGGGGCTGGGGAGGAAGGAGGAATGAGGAGTTGTTTAATGGGAATAGCAACAGAATTTCAGTTTTGCAAGATGAAAAGAGTTCTGGATTGGTTATACATCAATGTGAATGCACTAAATACTAAAACATACATTTAAAAATGGTTAAAATGGCAAATCTTAAGCATATTTTACCACCATTTTATTTATTTATTTATTTATTTATTTATTTATTTATTTATTTATTTATTTATTTTAAAAGATTTTATTTATTTGACACACACACAGAGAGAGAGGGAACACAAGCAGGGGGAGTGGGAGAGGGAGAAGCAGGCTTCCTGCTGAGCAAGGAGCCCGATGTGGGGCTGGATCCCAGGACCCTGGGATCATGACCTGAGCTGAAGGCAGAAGCTTAACGGCTGAGCCACCCAGGTGCCCACCCCCCCCGCCTTTTTTTTAAGATTTTATTTAACCACAGTTTTAGACTAAGTCAAAAGCCCTAGGAAATAAAAGAATTTTACTACAGTCTTTTTTCTCTAACTTAGGACCTTACATGGTCCGCTGTACAATTTTGAATTGTAATAACCTTGATATTAGGACATCGGGAATGTAATTTGTACAATTGGAAACGTTATCTCTCCAGATGATCCTCCTTGCCCATCACTAAGATTGTGTAAACCGTTCTGAAAGGTTAAGAAGGCTGCTGGAACAGAGACCTTTGCTGAAACCTAAAATACGTAGATGAGTTTTTTTCTGAGCTTGGCCAAGGTGGAGTACAGACCTCCTTAACGTTTTCACTGTCTTTCCAGTGTTTCCTTTAGTTTTCATTGCTGTTAGTCAGTGCCCCAGGGCACTTCCAGGTTTATCTCTGCTTGACAAGGTTAAGCCAGTTGATGATCTGCAGTTCTGTTCAGCTTTATTTTTCATAGATTTCTCCTGATAACCATAATGTGAACTCTAGAGTATGTGTTAGGAGCTGAAAAGGAGCTCAAAGGTTTTTATTAGTGTTTGTATTTTCATATTCAGTAATTTTCTAAGGACAAAATGTGTCCATGTCCTCTATGGAAAAAATATATTTATGATAAAAGCTTTTTTTCTGGTCCTACATTAAGCAAAATTCAAAGTCTACACTTACTGATGACCTCTAGCTGCCTTTTATGCTGTCCCCAAAGTAACCTATTTAGTCTTTCCCTTAGTTATAGTCTAAAAAGTGAACAAAGTGTTCTGCTGTGTGCTCTGACATTCTGAGCTAATATAGGGAATTGTGATGATTAATTTGATCATTAAGCTTCAGTAAATATTTTAGGAGTGCTTGCATTCTTTAACAGGTGTTAAAATGAAGATAATGCTTGCTTTTACTCTTGTGTTGGATAGATACAAATTGACTAGTAGATATATTGAGCAGATCATAACAAAAATAAATATAAATTCTCTGTACTAATCCTGGTTCTTTCCCTATTGTGCTCACTGCTGATTAACTGTTCTTTCCTTCCAGAACACTGTTAACTCATCTGTCCACCTCAGCTGATCCATTATTTTCTCAGTATTTGGAGATAGCAAATATGCCTACTTTTAATAACTAGAACAGATGATGAGAGTAATTCCCATAAATCAAAGCCCAAAGCTTTCTAATGGTTTGTAGGACTCCTCTCTTATCCTGAATTAAGAGATTTGGAAGTAAAGCAACTTTCCAGAGCTTCTATTTGGAAATAGGTCTTTATCTTGATGACTATCACCTGCATCTCACAAGCAGTCAGTTCTGGCCATGAAACAAGATGGTAACTCCTGCAAGGCTCTAGGGATGGAAGTGGGGGGGTTGCGGGGAGGGGGGGGTAGAGAATAGAGAGATCCATGACATGGAGGGGATGGAGAGGAGAAAGTGAAAATTGAAGATGGGACTGTGTGAGGTAAAATTCTTCCTCATAATCACAGATCAAGGAACACATTTAGGTCCAATCCCAGCAAGGAGCTCTTGTCTGCCACGGAGGGGTAATGATGCATCTTGATATTTCCTTTTCAGTGATGGAAATCCTTTGTATGAAAATATACAAAACCCAGATTCATAACCTGATTCTCAAATAAAGGGCCACAAGCAACTTGAGCCCCTAGGAACACCGACTGAATTCCGAGGAACCAACTGGAATTAAGAGCTAGGATCTTGCTCCCAAAGTTAACTGAAGGAGAACTAGGATCTGGATACCTGGAGAAAAGAGTGTTTTCAGAGGCCATCTGTGAATGTATCAGGTGCCCAGCACTCACTGATTCAGGACCACCGTGGCAGGTAGAAAAGTATTACAGGCAGCTGGAATGGGTTAGGATAGGTGGGCACATTTATGAAATAATGTAAGATAAAAACTGAGGGAAGGTATAGGCATGAGGGTGCACACAGGCGCACATGCCTGCCTTCTTAGTTCTTTGTCCCTTGTAGTGAGGTCGACTGCCACCTGCAGGTCAAACCTTACCAGAATTCCAGGGTCATTTTCAACCATCAGTAAGAGATCCCTTTAGGATGCTATTAATTGACTCTGCAATAAGTCCTTATTACCAATTAGGTGGAAGTGACCTTTTAGTTATGATAGCTGAGCTTCACTAACTCAGTAACTTTCTAGAACTCTGTCTTCTTGGATCCCCACATTTGTTCAATAATTTTTTGTTGAGCACCCACTGACAGGCATAGGGAATGCAGAAGTGAACAGAATGGATAAAAAATATTTCCTGCCCTGTGATCTCTGGCCCAGAGCAGAGGTCCCACTCTCTGCTGCTGGTGTCCTTATGCTGAGACACATTTGCCTGCTTTGGTGGCAAGCCTCCTCACCTCTAGGCCCCTTATGGATGACATTCCAACAAGATATTTCATTCCTTTCCTTTTGATTTCCTCTATTCATCTAACTGCACTACTGCGCCCCACCTTGCTCTGGCTCCCTGATGGTCCTCCCAGCATTGGCGTTGCCCGACTTGCTCCCCACTCGGCGAGCACATCTGCTTCTGCATCATTCAATCTAGTTCGCGTGATCTGGGACATAATGCCAACAGGCTGATCATTGTCTAAGTACAATGTCACAAAGTGTGTGGACTGGAGACCCATCTAAATTCAAATCTAGCTCTACCATTTTTAGCAAGTAACCCAAAACAGGTTACTTACACTTTTTGAGTCCCTTTCATTATAGGTTAAGTTGCTCAAAATACTTCTCAGGGTTTTTGAGAGGTCAAATGGGATGTTGTATATCAAGCAAGTGGGTATTCTATCATGGTTCTCTACTCTTCTTGACAGCTTCATTGTTTGAATAGGGACAATAACCATGGAGAGAACTGGACAGGGAGAGGATTCCTGTCCTGCAGATACAGACACTAAACCTCAGGGGAGTTGAGTTACTCACATCAAGTAACTGTTGGTCAGAGGGGGAGCCGGTGTAAAAAGCCAAGACCTAACTTCTGCTTGGTGTTTGTGTTTTTTTTTTGTTGTTGTTTGTTTTGTTTTTTGTTTCACCCCTTAAATGGTGCCCCTTTTACCTAAAAATAATAGTAAAAAATAAAATGAAAAAAATGAAACAATATAAAATTACAAAAAATTCTGTCACTACTTATATTAAAAATGTTGGTCAAGAGGCACCTGGGTGGCTCAGTCAGTTAAGCGTCTGACTCTTGATTTCTGCTCAGGTCATGATCTCAGGGTCCTGAGATTTATTCACACTGGGTGTGGAGCCTGCTTAAGATTGTAACTCTCCCTCTCCCTCTGCCCCTCCCCTCCTCTCACACATGCTCTCTCTTAAAAAAAAAAAAAAAATTGGTCAGTAGCTAAATAGCTTGTAGCTTTTTTTTTTTTTTTCTTTGCTCAATTCTGGCTGTTGATCTTCTGTTAGTGTGTCCATGTTGAATATAAATACTATGTGGAAAGGAATAACAACCATCTGACAATAGCCAAAGTGTATTTAGTTTTCACTGTGTAGCAGGTCCTGAAGTATTTTAATTGTTTACTCCTCTACATCCCTTGTCTACATTTTATAATGCTAGAACTGAAACAGAACTCTCATGAGCCCACATTAGCACAGCTAGCTAGTGGCACATTATGCATTTCACTGACATCCGCCAACATCAGAGTCTAAAACTGCTTATTTCTTAATTAACTCTTTATATAAGTGATTAGTATACTTGTAATTTATTGCTATCTGTCTTAGCATTTTATATTGTTAAGTTAAATATCTGCTCATACTGGCTTGGACTGAAGGGGGCAGAGCCAGCACAAAGTGAAGAGAGGACTTTGAATTTCCAACTTAGTGCCAACAGGAATGAGCTTAGAACTCTCTGCTGCGACCTCGGGCTATTTTTATGGAAAAGGAAGGATGACTCAGAGGGTAGAACCAACAGCACAGAGCCAGGAGTTATAGAAAATTATTCACAGGGAGTGAGACTGGACTATAATCAAGAAAGTGGTTCTAGCCTGTGCTAGGACCAGAGTGGCAGATGGAGAAAAAGGAAGGAAAGAAGGAAGATATTGACAAGGAAGCAAGAAAAATATCACTTATTTCAGATGATGTGATAAGTTATTTTAGGTTTTACATATAAATCAAATTCTTAGATTTCAAAGATTAATATAAACTTGTCAGGGTCTTCAGGTAAAACATTCAACTTTCAAAGGCAAAACTATTAGATTGACATCAGGCTTTTGAAAACTCTTCTACAAAGCAAAGGTAACAAGAGGGCACAATAAAAAAAAAAGTGAGAAAGTGAAAGATAAAAAGATGGGGCATGTCAAAAGGATGTAGGAACTAAAGGGAAAGAGGCTCTAGTGTCCAAAACTGGACCAATTTTAATGTTCACATTAAAATGAACAACTTTTGATACTACAAAGTAAACAAGATGAACAGCTAATGGTATTGAATTATAGCTTGTAGATTAGATATTGAGTCCAGACTGCTATAAATAAGTGGGGATAAGGAATAGCCCTTTCTTTTTTTTTTTTTTAAAGATTTTATTTATTTATTTGAGAGAGAATGAGAGAGAGCACATGAGAGGGGGAAGGGTCAGAGGGAGAAGCAGACTCCCTGCCGAGCAGGGAGCCCGATGCGGGACTCGATCCAGGGACTCCAGGATCATGACCTGAGCCGAAGGCAGTCGCTTAACCAACTGAGCCACCCAGGCGCCCGGAATAGCCCTTTCTTATGGAAAAATTCAGATGAATAAATGTAGAAGGAATGACAGAAATAGAAGCACCACATTATATAAGCAAAGACCTTGGTAATTACTGTGAGCCAATAATGCTAAAATCGGTGGGCAGAAGTTTGAAGAGACGTAGGATATTAACATAGACTGAAGGATCTCCCAAGATATCAGAGGGAAAAGTATTACTGTGGACATACCTGGAAAACACTTTTGCCAAAGTGATCATGGTTAAGCTGTTGACCTTATAAATCCCTTGACATGAAAAACATCAGAAGGGTACAACATCACAGCTAGGATATTCTTAACAAAAATTTAGACTCTCATTATCATGAGAACACCAGAAAGACCAAAACTGAGATAACTGAGCAGTACTCATCAAAACTATCAAGGTATGGGAAGACTGAGGAACCATCACAGATTAGGGAAGACTAAGAACACACAACTAAATGAGATGTGTGATTGTGGATTGGATACTTGAACATAAAAAGGATCTTGGGGGGTGGTGTGTGTGTGGGGAAAGCTGATGAAATTTTAACAAGGTTTGTAGTTAATAGTATTGTTTCAATGTTTTCTAGTTTTGATAACTATACTCTATGTAAATACCATGGGGGGAAGCTGGGTGTATTCATTCCAGAGGATTAAAGCTTTCAATGTGAAAGCCAAAACTATAAAACTTCTACAAGACAATATCGAAGCAGTATGGCCTTTTAGTAAGAAAGGATTTCTCAAGACACCAAAAATTTAAACCATAAATAGAATAATTGAATTATCACATTAAAATGAACAACTTTTGATACAACAAAGTAAACAAAAAGATGAACAAAAACCTAGAAGATGTTATAAACCTAAAACTGAGAAAGAATTGGTATTACAAATATATAAAACATATATAGAGTTCCTACTAATTAAGAAGTGAAACACAAATTTACTAAATAGTGAAGTAGGTAAAAGACACGAATATGTTTTTATAGAAAAGGGTCCATGACTGGCTCATAAACATATGAAGATGTTTAGTTTCATCAGTAGTCAGTAAAATGAAATAAAACTCAAATACCATTTAACACTTCTCAAACTTGCAAAAAAAGATACTAAAGCGTGGGAGAGGATATGGATCAATGGAAACCTTGTTCACTGCCGATGGGAGTATTGGTAGAGCCTCTTTGCAACAAGTTTAGCTCTATCCAAGTATCTAAGTAGAATTTGTACTTAGGAATCCTTGATATAAATCCTGGAAGAATTTCTGCACTGGAACATCTTGAGATATTTATGAGAATGTTCATAGTAGCATGATTCTGAGGAGTCAAGAATCAAAAAATCCAAATGGTCATCAACTATAGAAAATATATAAAGTTGGTGTATTTATAATACATGGCAGTATATATAAAGGAATGGAAGCTACAATGTCAATCTAGATGAATCTTAAATATGTGAAAGAGGCAATGCATACTTTGTGATTTTATTCACACAAGGTTCAAAAGGCTAGCAAAACTAAACTGTTTAGTGATTCACACATAAAAAAGCAAAACTACAAAAAAGAATGATAAATTCAGGATGGTGATTGCCCTTGGAGGGAAGGCAGAGGTGATTAAAGAGAGACACACCTAGGAGTCCCTAATATATTGGTAATGTCTATGTCTCTATATACATTCTTTTTTTTTTCTTTTTAAGATTTTATTTATTTATTCATGAGAGACAGAGAGAAACAGAGGGAGAAGCAGGCTCCCAAGGAGCAGGAAGCCCGATGCGGGACTCGATCCCAGGACCCTGGGATCATGACCTGAGCGGAAGGCAGATGCTTAACCATCTGAGCCACCCAGGCGCCCTCTATATACATTCTACATAAAACATATATATCAAAGAATGTGATATCTCATACATATCAAATAGTATTATAAAATGAAAACCTTTTTCAAGAAAAAGATATTGCCTGGAAAATACCTATTTATCAAAAGCCTCTGCTCTTCTAGAATATTTTTTGCAGCTTGAAGATTCAACACATAGAATGATCTCTCCCTGGTTTGTTACTTCAAATGACCCCAGATTTCTTTTTTTAAAAGATATTTCACTGTTTAAGAATGGGGTCATGAATTTCAAGGCTGTTTTTCTGATCAAGAAATAAAAGTGAAGATAATAAGTTGGCTTCAGTTCCATCCCACACTTAAGTCACTAAAGAACATTAGTCCACACTCGGCCATCTGCCATGCAATGTGCAGCCAGGGCAGGAAAATCAACCCGTGTGAATTCAGAGACTTATCTCTCTGACATTCTGGCCCAGAAAAGAGAAACAGAAATTTAGTACTATCCATTGAGCTGACATTTTCCCACAGTCTGTCTCAAATTTCATAGTCCTTGTTAAGTAAGTTGATAATATCAGTCCTATTCCCAGTGGGCAAATGTTAATGTCATTTAAATAGAATATGAAGAGGGGATTTGATGAACCAAAACCTCAGTGAAGGTATTGAGTCATCAAAGATGGAGAATGTAGGAGGAAAGAAAAAATTCTTTGCCTTACCATTTTTTTGCAAATTATTTAACCCTGTGCTTAATGGAGGAGAGGCAAAGAGGGTCCACCTTTATTTTTTATTTTTTTGCTTTATGTAAGCAGATGCAATCCTCTTTGGAATACTTGTTTTACTTATTTCCCCTTGTCCCTTGCTCTGCCTTTGCTTTATTCCTTCCAATTTTTAAAATACCCTTAATATTCTTAGTTACAGATCAGTTGAGTAGGGACAAAGTCAAGGTTAAAGATTAAGTGGGGGTGATTATAGATTTGTTTTTCTCCTTTTGCTTCAAATACTGATCAGTGCAGGCTGGGTGTGAGGATAATCAGTTTTCACTGACACTTGCATTAAGACTTAGTCTGAGCGAAATATGTAACCTCAATTATGCTCCACTGATGGGAGACTTTTCTATTGATGATCTTTTGCAAATATTAAGTCAATGTTAAATGAGTGACAGAATTTGGGGAAACAACACAATGGGAATATCATATAGTCAGTTTTGATATGTGAGGTCCTGATCCCACAAACACAGATGTGGCTGTCTTTTTTTCTATTCATATCTGTGTACATTTCTATGCAGCACTAAGCGAAGGGGGTATGTAATAAGTATTTAGGATTGTTTATGCACTGAATTAAATGGTTGGGCTCATGACTTTGGCCATGTAAGGGGATTAAGAACATTCATATTCTAAATTCTAAAACAACACATTCTGATTTGGAAATGACTTTTTTTTTTTTTTTGGTGTTTTAGTTGTAGGTGGTAAAATAAATCTATGGTTACTAAAGGGAATAACAAATGAAGTGTATCAAATACATTCTGAAAGCCCTCTACTCATGCTAAATAAAATCACAGTAATTCTACTTGTAGAAAAAGATTAAAATTTCCTAGGAATTTTTGGCCTATAAAACAAGTTTCCATATAAAACCTCTTTGGTTCTCCAAAACCATATGCTAATCTGTAAAAGTGTAATTTGAGAGATTGAAAAAGAGTGATTATCAGGGTGGGAAGACCTAGCTGCAAAATATTCTATTGGCTTGAAAATTTTACCCATTGGAATAGATTTCTAGTTGATAAAATACAAATTACCTGGGGGGAGTAAGACCTTACACAAGACACCTATATTAACATTCCAGCATGGAGTTGTTTTTTAACCAAAGGAGCAAAAGTGAGAAAAACCTGATTAAGTGAGCATTCTACCACCGGATAAGAGAGCATTAGTATACGTTGCAGTAAAGCGATCCAGCTAGGTCCTTTGCTTTTAGATCCTTTGTTCCTCTTCTTGCAGGGTTTCCCGTTTTTAACACAGGATCAAATTTTTAAATTAAAGGGATTAAAGCTCTTATTGGGGGAATTTCATGCTTCACCCGGTGGGTGATAGCGAGTGGTATCTGGGAGGACCTGGAGGCGTTTTCATGCCCCCAAACTCACACGGAGGAAGCAGCTGCTCACTCCCGTTGTGAGGGGTGATTATAAGCTTGAGAGTCATTATCTTTTTCGGCTTGTAAACAGGCTCTGAAGGCAATTTTCAAATACAATTGTATTTTAAAATATTTCCCCAAAAAACTCCAAGTAAGTAGTTTGAAATATACCTATTTTTGTAAATGCTCTGGTGTATCTGATAAGAGTCCCATTAGACTATTTTCCTCCTAAGGAAGATTGCCACATGGAAATAAACAGTAGGAAGAGTTTTGAGGAGAAAGACAAAACTGCTCTCACATTTAATAACTGGGTGACTTTGATTAATCTCAATGCTTCTCTAAGCCTCAGTTTCCATAGCCGTAAAATGAGAATAATATCCTCTCTTGTGTGGAGTTGTTCTAACATTTATTAGAAAACACTTCACAAGGTAACATCTGTTTGTAACAGATGGAATTCTAATTCTTCGGAAGAATGACAGCGCCTTGCTCAGAATAGGCAAACAGGGAATACAGTACTGGAATATGTGAGGTCAACACACAACAATTACTGTGTATCTTCAAATAATTTCTTTGTGATCCATTACTTTTCACTGATGTCATCTCCGACTAAAATGTTAAGGAGGAGTAGACCCTTTCTCAAGGAAACCCTCAGTCCTGTCTGCATTATCTGTACATTTGATGCCTTTTGGCACTTTTCATAAATGTATTGATGCCACTTTCATTTCCTAAATTTGGGTTTTTTTTGATGTTTTATTTTTTTTTTAATTTTCTTTTATTATGTTACTTCATTGGTTTTTGATGTAGTGTTCCATGAATTTGGATTTTTGTAACTTTTCCTACAATGAAGCATATATATATATATATATATATATATATATATAATTTTCTGCTACTTATTTTTTTTTTAAAGATTTTTTATTCATTTGAGACATAGAGATAGAGAGAGAGAGAAAGGATGAGCAGGGAGAGAGGCAGAGGGAGAGGGAGAAGCAGGATCCTTGCTGAGCCAGGAGCCCGATGTGGGGCTGGATCCCAGGACACTGGGATTATGACCTGAGCCGAAGGCAGACGCTTAACCACTGAGCCACCCAGGTGCCCCTCTTTGCTACTTATAATTAGGAACCATGGGTATGTCCAACAACACTGCATGTGAGGCTATCATAGATATTCCAGCTTTAAACGTAGTCCAATTCACTAATTTTTTTTTAGTGATAAGGAACTCTTGCTTAATTACATTCATAAATCTATCCTAGGTGATGATGAAAGTAAACTTGATAGAAGAGATGGTGTTTCATAGGGGTTTTGTTCTATCAAAAATCCTGGCTGCTTTGCTGAGTTACATAATCTGCATACCCACCAGTTCAGCTCAGATCCATATTTAATTGCATTCCTTTTCTAGGCTTCCTCAGAACTTCTGAAATAAATTCTTACTCTGCACTTATCTGGCTAAGTCCCACAGCAAGTGCCTTCTCCCCTCAGCAGTACCATACATTGTCCTTCTGCGGTAACTGGGCTGCTAGAAACGCCTGTTCTTTGTGTTAAATGGTGCTGCTGCCAAGCGTGGTCCTCCTCTGACTGAGCTCCTACTGGTCTCCACTGGGGCAAGGTCTCCAGAAACCAGAGCAACTGAAATATGCACATGGACAATGGCTAAGACCATACATAAAATAGAACTCTGATCCATAGTCTGTGACACCAGCCGGGAAACCCAACTCCTTTCCACTAACCAGCCAAGAAGCCAGCCTACTATCTATAGGTCAGACATTCAGGAAGTCAGACCACTATCTCTAGTAACCAGCCCCACCCTCACCCCCCACAAAATAACCCCTGTAACAACCAGCCTCATGTGGCCAGGACTTGATTAGTAACTGACAGCTTTCCTGATTTGTTTCTGCTTCCAATTTAGGACCAACCAGAGAGTGCTAAGTGTGAATCCCTAGCCAACCAGATATGATGTCCTGCTTCTAGTTAGCCTACCTCCAGTGCCCCATGCCAACAGCCCCCAGTCAGGGTGTACTTGGAGGCTTCTTTTTTTTTCCAGTCCTCAGCCTGCCTTTGAATCTTTGCTAAAGTGTAAATGACAGTGGCTGACTCACTTGCTATAGAAAGCAAGCTCTGAAAAAATAGCCTTTTCCTGCTCTCATCTGGTGGGGCTTTATTTCTACCCCATAGTTCCTGGCACAGATCACTATGGTTTGTTGAGGTTGGTCCTTACCTCAGTGCTATGCCTGACCGAAGATGCTGGTTTTCCCTGCCAAGTTTTGCCTCCTCAGCCTAGAGTTATGGTTTATAGGTTGGCTGCCCCTTATGAGCTCTGGTTACCCACCCAGAAATCAGGCTGAATTAGTCCTCTGAACACAGAGTGGTTCTTTCTTTCTTCCATTGTCATGCTTGATGGCCGATTGGGCAGAGTTTACCTATTAGACACCCCGTGGCTATTCTAGTTAGTTTTCTTTGGGGGTGTTCCTCTCCTGAAATAAGGCAGTCAAGATCTTTTTCTCTTCTTGCTAGGACAGTGAAAAATCAAAGTATGAGTGAAAAAGCTGGCTTATCTTACTACTATTAATTGAATTTCATCTCACTAGACTTCAAACAGCTTCTTTGAAAGTCGGCTGAACATTTTAGTCAGATAGATGCTTGGTATCTGAATGGCTCGAATTAACCTTTCCTTGAATTGGAAAATTCTATGCTGGAATCTTTAGGATTGAGCAATTTATACTGCCTTTAATACGTGACCTGCTATGCGGCGGGCAGTACGTTTATACATCTCAATGATTACTCTTCCAGCCACTGCTTCTACCTCCTTAGTCTCAGTTTATCTTCTTTTGGCTCTTTTTAGGTTTTAGAGCTTGGAAAATGCTCATTCTTATTTAAAACAATCAATTTTCCAGAGTCAAGTTTGTGGTTTATTTATTTCTTAAGATACAATATCTTCCCGTTTCAAGACCTCTTTGTAGTGTAATCTCTGTGCACATGTTAGATAAAACATGTTAAAATGTACCCTTTGTGGTACAATCAGTGCAAATGACCCAGGTGACTTGATGTCTGATGAGCAGATGCCTTCTATCCTAGGCTAAGTTCATATGTTTACAAGTGATGACAATGTCACAGTTTACTTCTCTGGAGTTCTCCTTTGACAGGGACGTTAAGACACATCCCGATCTCAGTAATATTAAAATATGGAAAAAATGCACCTTAGAATTGAGAAACACAGTCACTACAAAATGAACCGGGTCCCATCCCTTTCTACTTCAAAAGCTTAGCCAGGTTGTACCATGAGGGCAGGTGAGCACCTGAAAAAGACACCACCTTCAGAGGTTCGTGGCAAGAACCAAAGGCCTAAAAAGAAATGGAATTCCTCCCTTTCTCTTCTCAAAGCAAATTTTATCATTCTACCTCCAAAATACATCTCTGTTCTGTGCATTGGGCTCCATCGATCTGCTGCAACCACCACATTTCAAGACCCAGTCATCTCTCCCTGGGCTGCCTCCTCTCTGTCCTCAGCATGGGGAAAATATCTCAACACATGTAATCACCTCCCTTTCCTGGTCACAACCCTTCAGTGGATCCCAGGTGCAAATTGAGTGAAATCCCAACTCCTCCCTGATTGGGCTTGCCTTCTTTTCCAAACTCTTCTATGCCCCTCCCCCATCCCACTCCAGTCACCCCTCACTTTCTTCCCATTCCTTGTACCTGTCAAGCTCTTCCGTGGCACGGGGACACCCACTCGCCCTGATACCACCACCTTCTTCTCACTACTGACTCGCCATTTTTCGGGTCTTGACTTGAATGACCACTCCTCAGAGAGGCTTTCCCGCCAGCCCTGTTTCAGTAGGCTTCCTCTGCCCATTTCTTCCCCTCAGCCATCTGGAGTTCTTCTACTACACCATTTGTTCGTTTTGTAGCACTCCTCATCATGTGAAATTGCACATTGATTGTTGGCAAATAGACTAACCTCTATGAGGCGAAGCAGCCTGCTTGGTCACTTAAGTGCTTAGCACCTAGTAGTGATACATAATTAATGATCTGTGGGAGAAGGGCTTCAAAGAACAGGACTCGAGACCCAGGGCTCAAGAACCGTGCCAGCAGCCGGGACCCCATGCCTCAGGCCTAGAGGGAGAAGCATATCTAGTAGAGCAGTATTTCCTAGTGGAAAGAATATTGGATGGGAATGAGGGCCTTATTTCTGGCCTTGGTTCTGCTACATAATAGCTGCATTGCCTGGAGTGAGTGCTTAACCTGACTGTAATTCTGTTAGTTTATTTTTATAAAGGGAATAATCCTGCCTACTCATTAATTATTGCAAAGAGCATGTGATGTTCATGAAATTGCCATGCAAAGTGAAGTCCTTATTGAGATAGGGAGGCAAGGAACAAGTTGTAGGAACTGTTCAAGTCAGGGACTCTGCCATGGTAGCTGACAAAAGGCCAAGCACGGCATAGGTGTGACAGACCAGTTTCCAGAAGGACTGAGTTCAGGATCCAGAGTTTTCCACTGCCAGGCTCGGAACTTGTCTCCTAGTTTTTTTGGGGATGAAGGTGCCTGGGCAGGTCCCAGGGCTCTGGCGACAGGTTTGAGAAGGCCTCCAAGGAGGGATTCCACAGCCTTGCTCCTGGTTTTTCCTTTCCTCTCCATACCTTCAGGTTCCCATCTTGTCCTAGCTCTTTCAGCCTACCAATTTCTTCTTAAAAAAAGGGGGGGGGGGCAGAAAGGCATTCACAACATAAATAACTGAACACTCAGAAGAATGTTTGCCTTATAACAGGCAGTCACCATCTCGACACCAATAAATGAAACTTTGTACAACCTCAGGCATTACCTGACGAACTGGGGAGGCATTTGGGAATAAGCTGCTTTGTACAACTCCTCTGTATATGTTTATGCTTGTGGCAGAGGTGGCCTACTATCCCTTAGAATTCATGACCTTCCTTCCAAGGTATAGACTCTGTGGGAAGGGGCTGCCTGGCCAGGACCACATGTGTGAGTCCCCTTGCTTCTAGGTCAGGCCCCACGTGTGATGTGTGTCCTTTCTAGGCCAAGGCATCTGATCAGTGCTGCGCCTTCTTCATGCTCCCATCACTGAATGCAGATGACACGGTTCTGAGGAATGGGAGAGCCAGAGAACGAACAGAGCCTGTGTCCTTGACTCCCCCTGTGGTGGGAAGAGCCCTGCTTTGCCTCCTTCCATGGCTAGATGAGAGAGAAATTTCTGATGGGTCAAACCCCTGAATGTTCGCATTGATTCATTACAACTGCTGGAGTTGTAACACACGTGGAAAGAGTTTTCTGGAATTAAAATTGAAGACTGGGAACAATTCTGTTTAATATTCAGATTGGAAGATCTCTAATCGTATCCTAACTAAACATACGAGGACGTAAATGATCTAGTGCCCAAACGGAAGTTAGCACTAGTTATATAATCTAAATACCAGCAACATGGTTAACAACCACCAAAGAGCAAAATACCAAGCGGCATTAGCAGAGTACAATTCCCTAATCTGTAGATCAGCTTGGAGACTTTGATTTTTCTGCATCTTCTAAGTTGACCAAACTGCCAAAGTTGAATCATGAAAACCTGCAAAGCAAGTTAAAGGCTGTAATCTCTGCATCCATCAGACAATGATGATTTATTTTTATTTTTGACATTACATCTTCCTATCTTTTTTTTTTTTAATCTTTGTCTGCCTTATTGTTTCTCATATTACTTTGAGAGCAAGCCAGAAGGTGGTAAAAGCTTGTGTTTCTCCGGCTCATGGAAACAGCTGACATCCTGTCTCTCTATTAATGAGTAATAGACAGGTGGATACTTACCAGTGGCTCCAGCTGAATTATGACAAGACCCGTCATGAGCCAGGCTGGGAGGCTTGTCTACTGGGTGAGTAAGGGTGGCTCAACAGAACAGCTCCTGGGTTTCTCAGCAAGTGGTGACAAGTCTGTACATTGCTGGCGCTCTCTAAATAGTCCCAACAGTTGTTTTTGTAAAGGCCCTTACAATTATTCTCTCTGCCTATGTTTGTTCTGTAGAAAATCTGTTGGGTCTTTTGTAGGTGAAGCTAAAGCACGCAGAGTTTCAAAAACTTGCCGTGTTTTGACAATGGCACCAGAATTCAGTGTTCTTGAGAACTGGACATAGGACTGAGGCCTCTGGCAAGATATGGCCCTTGTCACTGGGAAGCTACATTAATGATTTCGGGGCAAAAGAGTCTTCTTGGTTGCCCACGGAAATAATGCAGCTTGTCGGTGTTACCTTGGTGAAGTCTGTATGTGGGAACCTTCGTTCGGGAAGCTTCCGGGGTTTACAGGTATTATTCACTCTTTCATCAAGCCATTCACGGAGCAGGTGTGAAGTATTTGCATCCTTTCATAAAGGTGGTGGAGACAAAGTCATCTGCTGAAGATGTTATTCACCTCCAATTTTTTTTTTTTTTTCCTTTACTCTCCTGGAGCTACGTCTCCTCTACCCAGGTGAACCGTGTAAACTAGAGCCAGGCATTACACTTCTAAGTTAGTCCCTTAGCCACTTCTAGCGTTATCAAGCCTGAAGTGAGTCTCATAAAAATTTGCAAATAAATAAATGACTGAATATAGGAAAGAGGTGAGGTTTGAAACGACTGGGTGAATCTGAGAGCATGCTCTCCTATTGTCAAGACTTTTCTCTTGTTAGTATTAAGAAAGCGGAGTGTGCACTCCCACATATTCTTATTGCAGGCAATTTCTTGAGTAGGGTCAACCTTGCTTTAAAATACAGATATTTTGGGGTGCCTGGGTGGCTCAGTCGGTTAAGCATCTGCCTTTGGCTCAGGTCATGATCCCAGGGTCCTAGGATCGAGTCCCGCATTGGGTTCCCTGCTCAGAGGGGAGTCTGCTTCTCCCTCTCCCTCTACCCCTCCCCCCGCTTGCACACGTGTGATCTCAAATAATAAAATCCTTATAAAAAATGCAGATATTTTGTACCACCATCAGTCTAGCATATCTGATAAATGATAGCAAAACTCCCTTGTGCTGTCAGAAGGGAACTCCAGTAAAGCCTCACTACTATGCCAATGGCAAAAAAGGTGAATGCAGTTGTTTGGGGCTCAAATAATACAGCAAGAAGAATGTTATACCTGAGACCAATATAAACACAAATGAGTTGCACGGGGAAACTGAGGGACAAGAGCAAAACCTAGGCTGTATCTGTGTCTTCCAACTTGATGGCCTAATTGCCAGAACACCAGGGTTGGCCCGTGGGGCTGCTGCTGGAGAAGACAGGGAGCTGAAGATAAATAAATGGTGTGACTTAGATTTTTCAGTTTGAGCCCTGTACAGAACATTTCAGAAGAAAGGCGCCTGATAGAATTGAAAACCATGGGCTTTAACTTTGTTCAGACTTGTGTTTATGTATCTGGCTTTGTCACTCACCAGTTCTGTGTTTGGATTTGGATTTAACCTCCCGTCACTACAGTTTTCCTATTTATGAAATGGATTACTTCTACCATTATTGTGAGGTACTCTTCTAATTATTATTTTATTGTGTTTGATTAGGTAGTTTGATTAGTTTTTTGAGAGTAAAGTGTCTTAGAAAATGAATGTGAGAATAGTTTTTGTTTTAGGATCCTTTCTAAAGATATTTTAACTTATCAGGTACCGTTTTGACATTGATTCAACTTTAACAAAAAATTTCCATATTATCCATTATGTAGTGAAATATGTGAAATATGAGCTGGGGATACTGTGGTGAATCTTAAATTATAGATACTCACCAGCTTATTAGCACAGGCTTGATCCCAAGCCTAGTGGATGAAGTTAGCAAAGTATTATGAAACAGTAATCTTATTTTTTAAAAAATTTTTTATTGTTATGTTGATCCCCATACATCACATCATTAGTTTTAGATGTAGTGTTCCATGATTCATTGTTTGTGCATAACACCCAGTGCTCCATGCAGAACGTGTCCCCCTCAATACCCATCACCAGGTTAACCCATCCTCCCACCCCCCTCCCCTCTAGAACCCTCAGTTTGCTTTTCAGAGTCCATCGTCTCTCATGGTTCATCTACCCTCCGATTTCCCCCCCTTCATTCTTCACCTGCTGCTATCTTCTTTTTTTTTTTTTTTCTTAACATATATTGCATTATTTGTTTCAGGGGTACAGATCTGAGATTCAACAGTCTTACACAATTCACAGCACTCACCATAGCACATAGTCTCCCCAATGTCTATCACGCAGCCACCTCATCCCTCCCACTTCCCACCACGCCAGCAACACTCAGTTTGTTTCCTGAGATTAAGAATTCCTCATATCAGTGAGGTCATATGATGCATGTCTTTCTCTGTTTGACTTATTTCACTCAGCATAATACCGTCCAGTTCTATCCACGTCGTTGCAAATGGCAAGATATCATTCCTTTTGATGGCTGCATAATATTCCATTTGAAACAGTAATCTTAAAGATAGAGAATAAATCTACTTAAAAATATTAGTTGAATTGGAAATAGATGCATATCCTCTACAAACACATATACATACAAATGTATTTCCATAAAGAGCAGAGCTTTCTGCAGTAGCTGTAAATATCACGAGAGGACTTTATTTAGTTAACAATGTTTTGCATTGATCTGATATATCACACCAAACTTCAGAAATAAGTTTCTCAGTAGTTGGTAATTTTGCTGATGTTTAAATAGAACAGTTGGGAGGGGGGTGGAATGTAGTCCAGGACAGTATTTTTCATCCTTATTTTCTTATTGAAAATTGTTTCTTTTTTAAAAACTTTTTCAATGGAAAATTTTAAACCTATTTAGTAGACAGGACAGGTAGTGAACCTCTCTACCCATAGTCCAAATTCAGTAATTATTAATTCTGAACTAAATCTTGTTTCATCTATTCTCTAATGACTTCCCCCTCCCTGTATTTTCAAAAATACATTTTTTTAGAACAGTGATAAAACTTGCCTGTGATAGTTTTTTGGACTTAACTGTTTTTGCTGGCCTTAACAGTTTTGAGTACTTAGGATATTCTGTAGAATGGCTCTTATTTGGAATTCATCTCATGTTTTTCTCATGATAGACTTAGGGTATGGGTTACTAGAAGGAAGACCACAGAGGTCAAGTGCCATTTTCATCACATTATACCCAGGATACATACTATCAACATGATTTCTGATTGATGTTGCCCTTGATCACTTGGCAGAGGTAATGTTTGTCAGGTCTCTCCACTATAAAGTTACTTGACTCTTTGCCCCCACCTCCATACTGGGGATGACACTAGGCACAGCCCATGCCTAAGGAGAGGGGAATTACACTCCTCCTCCTTGAGAAAGTATCTACATAAATTATTTGGAATTTTTCTGCCTGGGACAAGTCTCTTTCCCAATTAATTGATTCAATTATTATAATCATGTTATTTTGAAGCAAATTCCAGACATTTTATCTCTTGTAAATATTTCAATATTTACAAAAACGTTAAACACTTTCATTTTACTTTAAAAGTATTTTGTCTATTCAACAGGTCTATTCAATATTTTTAATTTGGAACATGAATTTCCTAAAATTTATATTCCAAAATTAAACACTTGAATACATGTTAACTCAATAAATACCTATTGAGCATCTGGTATGTGCCAAGTATTATGCCAAGTGCTAGGAATATAATGAAGAATAAGAATAGAAGATGAATAGGAAGTCACATTTAAACCAATCTCACTTTTCTCACTTCCTTTGACTCAACATAAATAAAAAAAGAGCTTACATTGTGCTGGATACAAATAAAAACTATGTTCTCATTTTAAAGATTATACTGAATTATAGCATAATTAAATGATTTCCCCTCGGTCACTGGACTAGTGCGATGTTCTAATGTGACTTGATCTCAGACATGGTGGCATCAAAGCCTAACCAGGGATCTGCAAACTGTTTCTGTAAATGGGCAGATGTTTAATATCTTAGGCTTTACACCACTTATGATCTCTGTTGCTTCTTTCTTAAAGGGTTGTAAAGAAGAAAATGTAAAATCCAGTCTTAGCTTAGAGGGCATAAAAAGAGGCTACAAGCTGGATTTGGCCCACTGGTCGTATTTCTCCAGTCCCTGATAACCACTGTGCTCTACTGTCCCCTATCATCATAATGGTCATGCTCAGAATGCCCTAAGAAACGCTGCCATCCTATAGGGCTTCATTCTTCCTTTGACACATTGGGTCTATTTCTTTTTGTTTTCATCATCCGTAAAATTATGCTACACTAGGCTTGATTTCCCAGGTAATCTGTCCACCAGATATGTCCTCCTAGGGTCTGGGCAAAGGAATATAAAGAACTCAGACACCAAGTCTCAAGGAAATCTGAATTTGGGGGTAGTTGATTTGAGTGATTTCCTGGAGTACAAAAGGGTAAGTGGCTTAACTAAGCAATGGAAGTTGTATAAATAGTTGTTCTTCACAAACGAAGAGGTCAGCTTTGCCCTTTGTGGTCACAACTCCCCCTAGGGTCTTCCTCATTGCTTCTGTAAGAAACCCACTCACTCATTAGGGATGTATAACAGTCTGGAGGAGATGCATTCTGACTGAGAAAGACACTCACACAACTCAATCCCTTATTTAAAAGACCTTCTCCCATGAATTGTGAATGAGGACTAGACCCAGTCGGTTTAGGTCATGGTCCTGGCTCTCTCACTGAGAAGCAGTCAGCTCCTGGTTCTTCATGGTCTATACTTCTGAAAAATCATAATGTGGGCTGAGATGTCATGGGTAAAAACTAAGACTGAATGTAAGCTTATGGGAATTTATTATCTCTAGCTATATTTATTGTACACTCAATGTGACATGGGCCTTGCTGAGCAATGGATGTAGATTATCTCACTTGAGCCTCATAAATTAATAAGGCTAGCATCATGTACCCATTTCACAGACTGAAGTATAGATAGGTTAAACAACTTAAAACTGTAGAACTGGTACTCAAAATCAGATATGTCTGATCATAAAGTTTCAGTGGGTAATTGAGTACCTATTAGCTAAGCACACACGTTTTACTGGAGGAGTACCTACTATCCAATACCTTCTAAGTACCAGGTGGAGTCCTGGGTGCTAAGGATATTATGAGCAGGGGAAAAAAACACAAAGTTCCAGCCCTTAGAAGGTATGTGTCCTCTTCTCCCTTGCAGGTCAGCACCCCCAACTTCCATGTATCTTTCCACCTACACATTTACCTTTGCCTGTGATGACATTCATAATCTAGGTCTTTCACACCCATGTAAGAGTTGCTATATATTTCCTTTACATTTTCCACCAATAGGAGAAAGAATGTAGTGGGTCATGACAAACATGGATATCTTGATGTGTCCACATGTCACCTGAAGAGGCCCTTGATTCACATCAACCCACTGGACCCTCAGTTTCTCTAGCTATAGAGAGGATAAATTATATTTGGCAACTATTATCTAGGGAGATATAGGCACTTTCTACTTAGAAACATCCCCAGGGATGAATATTCGTTAAATATTTTTGTGGTCTGGATATTATAAGCTTTCTTACCTTTTTAAATCAATTCATTTCCCTACTTCTCAACTCCATTGGTCCTGGAACATACTTTTCCAGTTTGAAGAGGCAGGCCTGTAATTTTTAGAGTCACAAAAATATAAGCATGCCACAATGTTTAACAATGTGAGCTACTCGTCTACCAACTTTGAACAGATCCAACCACGTGATTTATTGTGAATTTCCCTAGCTCCAGATCTCAGTAGTTGGTCCTGGAGTTTTATAACCTTCAGAAACCGGGGGATCAGAAGCTCTCATTAGACAGTTGTGGCTAAGAATATGATTTTTCACAATCAAATAGCTTATATTTATAATTCTAAGACTTTGAAGCAGATGAGTTGGACAATTTATTTAATCTCTAATCTGTTTCACCATTTATAAAATGGGATAAGACTACCTCATAGAGCTGTGACAAAGAAAAGGTGCTTCATACCTGCCATAAATAATTTTTAAATATTGGTCATTATTTAATATCAGGGGGCGCCTGGGTGGCTCAGTTGGTTAAGCAACTGCCTTCGGCTCAGGTTATGATCCTGGAGTCCCGGGATCGAGTCCCGCATTGGGCTCCCTGCTCGGTGGGGAGTCTGCTTCTCCCTCTGACCCTCCTCCCTCTCATGCTCTCTGTCTCTCATTCTCTCTGTCTCAAATAAATAAATAAAATCTTTAAAAAAAAAATAAAAAAATAAAATAAAATAATATCAGGTTTTTAAAATCTATAATCTATACTGTGATTTTGGTATGTATAAATTTGATCTTCTTGGTCTAATTTTTTTCCTTTTATAATCCTTCATTTTCAACTTAGTCACACTTTTATTCACCTCTTACAATGTTCTTAACATGCTTAGTGTCCTGGGGAAAAAAAGGAATAAGCTAGTTTCTGCCCTAAAGAATTGCTAATTTGCTAGAAGATTGGGTATATATGTACCAGACACTTCAGCAAAAACAAAATGGTATGTGGTCATTAATGTCACAGACATGTGCTTCTCAAGCCATACATGCAGATCTCTTGGGGATCTTGTTAAAATGCAGCTCCTGATTCAAGTCTGGAGTGGGGCCTGGGGTTCTGCTTTTCTGACAAGCTCCCAGGTGATGTCCATGCCACTGGTCCTGGGAACATACTTTGAGTAGCACGATCAGTGCTGCAGGATTTCAAAGAGTGCAGAGACTAATGTTGACTTTGCCTTGTCCATAATATTAACAAAAGCAAGAAAGCAAACCACACGAGCTTTTTCCACACCATTTTGTAGGTAGAAGTTTAATATTTTTTTCATGATCAGGAGAACAGTTCTTCTCTATCAGGAAGACTGGGGCAGGGCTTACAATTCCATTCATGGCAGTCTTGCAAACCCTAAAGCACGGAGTCGTCATATTTTGTTTTCTTCCTCCTGGGTTCTAATTTCTCTTTAAATTTCTATTAAAAAAGCTTTACAAGCTTTTGGCTTGTAAAGTCATCTCAAATCTTGATCTAAGAGAGGTGAACTAGAAGCCAACACCTTTCATTCCATTGTTTTAGATACCACTGGTTGAAAAAAATTCAAAGGTTTTTAAGTTGGAAATTAAATCCAAGTGAAATAGAGCATATGTTAAATAATTCTAATTATGCAGCATCTTCAGTCAGTTAAATCAGAAGCTCTGGGTTGTTTTGTTTTTTTGTTTTGTTTTTTGTTGTTTTTGGTCAGGGGAAAAGAACATGTTTTAGAACCATATATTAAACATGATCTCCATATATTTTCATTTAGGTCTTATGAAGACCAGCTAAACTATGATAATGCTCTTTAGAAATGACAAGTAGTAAGGACTAGAATCCTGGATGCAAGATTCTGCTAAGCTATTTCTTCAGACTCGAGTGTTGGAATGTCAGTGAGTGTTGTCAGGACATTGCTGGGGGTTCAAAGGAGAGTGGTTTGGTGGATCTCTTATTTATTTCACAAGTATCTCTGTCCTATTCACTTTTATCTAAAGAGTTGCTATTATTTCTGCTTTTGTCCTGCTTCACTTTCATCTCCTGTATCGGAGATTGAAACCCTGGTTCCTCTAATTGTGTCTGACATGAAGCTGTCAATCTTATCTCTGAGGCCTTTATTGAAATGTTCCAGATGTGTGGCAGCCTCTAGGATCGTAGGCGCGACTGGCCTCTGATTCTTAAATGGTCAGTGCATCCTCTCTCTCCCCAGCCTCTAGGCCTGTCCACCAAAGTCATGCATGTAATGTTACTTCAAAGCACCTTTCTTATCCAGGCTTTTATTTTCCTCCTTCAGAAAATGACCAGCATAGTGTGTCCTTTTCTCTTATTGGAAATGTACAAGTCTTCAGTTCCCAAGGGAGCACACAGATAAAGCTCTCCCAAGAGTTTTACATCTTCAACTCATCCAAGCGCTTATTATAAATTGGATTTATAAATAAGGTTGCAAATATCATTTCCACATTCACATAGGTCCCTGATCAACTGTAGTTATATTGAAGGGGAGTGTTCTAAAGCCTTGATCATCTGCCCCGTCCATTTATTGTTTGTAAATGACCTTTTAAAATTGTAAATCACAGAAGGCTCACGTTGGAACTATTCACATTTCTTTACAAGTGTTTCTCCTCCAATCTGGACTACAAGTCGATGTATAGACAAAAATCACTTGCCTTCGGGACATTACACTTCAATTGAACTGTATTCATTTTACACTCAGGTCAATGTAGCTTATCTAAAGTCTAGCTGTACCCATTATTCTTCTGTTGTTTATATCTTAGGACTCAGTATGACAGTGCTACTTTCCTACCCCCAATTCTTTTTTATCTTTATATCACCAGCTTATTCTTCTTTGGTCACAATTAAGGGCACAGGTTGTTGCTCTAATATCTTTGCTCTACTTCTGAGTGGTTAAAAAGTCCGCAAGGTATGAAAAGATGTTATTGGATATTCTTTTTTAAAAATTGTATTTTTTTGTTTAATTTTTATTTAAATTCTAGTTCATATATAATGTAATTTTGTTTTCGGGAGTAGAATTTATGATTCATCACTTACATGTAACACCCAGTACTCAACACAACAAGTGCCCTCCTTAATACTCATTATCCATTTATCCCATCCCTTGGCCACCTCCCCTCCAGCAACCCTCAGTTTCTTCACTATAGGTAAGAATCTCTTATGGCTTGCTTCCCTCTCCCTGCCCCTTCTCTTATGTTCATCTGTTTCCTAAATTCCACATATGAGTGAAATCATATGGTATTTGTCTTTTTCTGAATGACTTGTGTCGCTTACTATAATATACTCTAGCTCCACCCATGTTATTGCAAATGGCAAAGTTCCATTCTTTTTGATGGCTGAATAATATTCCATTGTATACATATATACCACTTCTTTATCCATCAGTTGATGGACATTTGGGCTCTTTCCATAATTTGGCTACTGTTGATAATGCTGCTGTAAACATTGGGGTGCATGTACCCCTTTGGATCAGTATTTTGGATATTCTTTAGCCAGATAACTTTTTACCTTGTGTTCCTACCAATTTTACATATTGTTCCATCTGATTGCTTATTTGTCTTTTACTTGATTATGTCTCCTAGAAAGTTTTGACTCCCCATCTCCATTAACAGAGCAGCCCCTCTTTCCTCTCAGTGGGAGCCTAGTTCATTGCCCTTGAATGGCTGAAAATCAGTTTTTACAAAAACCTGTTTACTTTTTAGTTCAAGTTCTAAAATAAAGTTGCTGTAGATATTTTCCTAAGTTTTAAAAACATTTTTATTTTTTAAAAAGGAATTAAATGCACCAGGTGAAGCAAGTAATAGTTAATATGGGTGGTTGGCGCTCCTTCCCCTCGAACATGCATATGAATATGGAAATAGAATGGGGCCCAAGATCCTGCATTTCCAAGAAACTCCAAGGTGATGCTGCTGCTGGTGTTCTGGGGGCCACACTTTGACTGTGAGGCCCTAGGGGCTTAGACTTTCTCTGTTCTCAAATCACAACTAATGATTAGCTTTGCCTAGTAGTTGTATCTTGATTTTTTTCCCCAGCTACCAAGATCTGTTATAAAAAATTTTAGACAGTACAGAAATAAAGAACGTAGGAAGCAAAAGTTCTCAATAATCTTTTCTCCTAGAGACAGCTGCTGTCAATAATCTAATGCATATTCTTCCAAATTATTTTTTCTATGTATGACTATCTTTCAGGAAATGAACTCATTGAAAACCTTCTGTTCTTGCTTTTTTCACTCTCCAATATGTTTTGAGCTTTCTTCCTCCATGTAAGAACCTGTAGTCTCTCATTCTATTTTAAGGATGGTTCATATATGCATTAGATTTTTATGTTAAGTTTTTATGTTAGGAAATTTACATAAACAAAATTTTAAAAATAAAAATAGCAGCATTTTTGGCAGGATTCAATGTTATATAAATGGTTTAAAATAGAAGTCAACTTGCCTCTAGATCAGGCAGTGATGGCACTTTTAAGGGAATGAGCAAGCAGAGTCCAACGAGAACCTCTGGTGGGGTTAGAAAGGAGACCATTCCCTCTCTGAAATGACAGAGTCTCCTGGGGCTTTTAGGGAGGCCTGGGTCTGGGCTACATAAGGACGATGTAGGTAGAAGGATGTAAAGATACCTTGGGGTTTGCCCAAGATCCAGCACTCAGGGTCCTAAGAGGAGTGAATACACTTGGCGATGCCCACAGTCCCTCATCCCCTTGCCAAGGCTGGAGCCCTCAGCAGGCTTTTGCCTCAGGCATACAGGTGAGTTGCCCCACACAGCTGGAGGGCAGTGGCTGGCTCTGCAGCACGTGGCCTGAGCAGCTCCCCAAGCCCAAGCAGTGTGACTTTAGAGGCAGCGGCTCTTTCAGAAGGCTGAGAGCCGCACTGTTGACCCAGCTTGGAGGCCCACTCTCCCCTGAGGTGAGGGGTGTGGCCTGTCCCCCTGCCAGAGACTGGAATTCTCTATACAGGAAGGGGGGCTGGGTGTTTGTGCAGAGAAGCTGTTTTACACAAACAGTAGGCAGAATAAACTAAAAATTGCTCTTACTGTACATCTGAAACTAGTATTACACTGTATGTTAGCTAGAATTTAAATAAAAAAATTAAAGGGGGTGCCTGGCTTGCTCAATCAGTGCAGCATATGACTCTTGATCTCAAGGTCCTGAATTCAAGCCCCACAATGGGCATGGAGCTTACTTAAAAACAAAACAAAACAAAACCCCAAAACCTAAACACAGAGAATACAGTATATAACACAAATAACATACCAAAAAAAAAAAAAAAAAATTTGCTCTCCAAATGGCTGCCTAGGCTCTAGGGACTCCCATATTGGCTTGAGCCGTATATCTTTGATTCCATACCAGGAATTCATTAAGGCAAATATCTCTGTCCTTTCTCGGTCCCTCACTTAATAAGAATTTCTGGCCAGAAATCCTTCTTCTTTAAATTCCAGTCAGGATAGGAACGACCGGCCAGAACTCTTCGCCATGAATCTGATGGAGAATTTTTCCACAATAAGAAGACACTCCTCAGTGCCCACCCCGGGCCCCCAAATAAGGCTAGAAAGAGGAGAGATTCAGTTACTCTTCAGCAGGCAATTTCGGACGTTTTCGAGCCACTTCTCCCGTGTGCTTAATTGCTTCAGCGTTTGGCAAGTATCAGACGGGAGAGTTTTGTGGGGCGAAGTCGGGCGCAGGCTGCAGCTGGCCCGCGGCTTGTTGCGGCTCAGGCCCAGCTTCTGCTCGCCCTCAACAAAGCGCAGCTGCCGCTTGTCTGTCACAATCAGTGGGATGACGTTTCCCAACTGCTGATTACCGGAAGGATTCCTCTTGATGCCTTTTGGAGCTGCCAGTCTCGAAGGTAGCTCTTGGCTCCTGCTCAGCACGGCATGTCTGCAGCTGGGCTTTTTGTCTCCATTCTCGTACTTGAACTGAGAGAAAGGTTTGCGTGGAGACTTGCAGCTTACGCCCTAGCACACCTCTTGCTTCCCCTCACCTGTCTACACGTTAAGAAGATCACAGAAGACTCTCAAATCCTCTGCATACGCAGGGTAGGACTGGTCTAGGAGGAAACCAGGAAGAAGGTACCTAAGAAACATTAACAAAAGCATTAGTGTGAGTTGTAAATGAAAGTTTTTTTTTTTTTTAAAGATTTTATTTATTTATTTGACAGAGAGAGACACAGCGAGAGAGGGAACACAAGCAGGGGGAGTGGGAGAGGGAGAAGCAGGCTTCCCACTGAGCAGGGAGCCGGATGCGGGGCTCGATCCCAGGAACCTGAGATCATGACCTGAGCTGAAGGCAGTCGCTTAACCAACTGAGCCACCCAGGCGCCCCTAAATGAAAGTTTTTACTTCTCCCTGTGCACCCCCCCCCCAAAAGAAAAATATAAAGTCAGTTATTTTCTGGGTAGTCAGTTACATGGGGGCCTTCCTCATGGTTTGGTGTTCACTAAAGAGAAGCATTTAGAATTAACCGGATACAGGAATCTAGGAAAAACACTCCCAGGTTGACCTCTCTTCACATTACATAGTCTTTCAGGCACCAGGATGCCATTTATTAGGCCATTTTTAAAGGAAAATAAAGAAGGCTGTGGCCAGGTGGCTCTATAGGAGAGATCAATCTGTAACCACATATCACAGAAGAATACATTTACTCCTTCCTTCCCTCGATGATTCATGGCAGGGACGTTATTTGCCAGGCATTGTTCTGGGTGCTGAGAACTGGAGCAGTCCCAGAAGGGGGTGGGGGATGGCAAAGACGCTATTCAGATAGCACACGGAATTGCAGTTGAGAAACCCTCTTCTACCTGTACTCTCCCTACCAATCCTGGGCTCTTAAAGTCTGAGATCCTCAAACATACTAGTTTCCTCACTTAAATTTTGATGAAATGGTTGTGGCCTCTGAGCCTTGGAGTTAATGAAAGCACGTTGAATGTAGATGGATTAGAGATTTTATTTATTTATTTATTTATTTATTTATTTATTTATTTATTTATTTATTTGATAGAGAGACAGCGAGAGAGGGAACACAAGCAGGGAGAGTGGGAGAGGGAGAAGCAAGCTTCCCGCCGAGCAGGGAGCCCGATGCAGGGCTCGATTCCACGACCCTGCAATCATGACCTGAGCTGAAGGCAGATGCTTAACAACTGAGCCACCCAGGATCCCCTGAATGTAGATGGATTAGGGAATTCAGGCACAGGAGTGGGCTAAGATGGACAGGCAAGGAGAAATTCAGGGCAAAGTAGAGATTTAAAGTGGTAAAAAAAAAAAATACACGAAAAGAAGGAAGAAAAGCAAAGCTTATTTAGTACAGATTTATTGTTCAAAGATTGAGTTTGTTTGACAAGAGTTCCAAGACCAAAAGCTGATCAGGGGCTGCCAGGGGCTAGCGGTAGGGAGAGTGGGTGCCACTGTTAATGGGTTAGGGCTTCTTTTCGAGCTGATAAAAATGCTCTAACATTAGATAGTGATGACTGCACAACTCTGAACATACTAAAACCCACTGAATTGTATACTTGAAAGGGGTGAAGTTTAGAGTCTATGAATTATATCTCAAAGCTGTTGTTTTAAAAAAAAAACACTGGTTCAAGCTTGAATAAGGTCAAATGCCATCTTTCTGTGAGGTAGGAACCTAGAGTGTTCCTGCAACAGACAGTCTTATTTCTGTATCTCTGATAAACTTAGTTTCTCTATGGGAGAAATTTATCTGGGTAAGTTTCACCGAAGTGTATATTTTAAGAGGTAAATTTTTGTAGCTGAGGCAATGGGGGGGGGGAGAATATCAATTATGAGAACTGTTAATATAGTAGAATTGAGATTTATAAATATATATATCTAAAATGAATAAGAGATGGGTATTAAAGAGGGCACGTACTGAATGGAGCACTGGGTGTTATACGCAAACAATGAATCATGGAACATTACATCAAAACCTAATGATGTATGGTGATTAACATAACACAATAAAATAAAATTAAGAGAAAAAGAAGGAAAAAATAAATAAAATGAATAAGAGAAATAAGCCCAAAACTGATAATCGAGAAAGCTGTTTATCTTTGCTATTCAAGATGGGACCCTCTAGTCACACAAGGCTATTTGAGTTTGAATTAATTATGGAATAAACTTCAGTTTTTCAGTCACATAGCCACATTTCAAGTGCTCAATAGACTCATGTAATTAGTGGCTACTATATTGGACGGGGTAGAAATAGCATGTTCCACTGGAGAGTTCCACCCTAGGTATAAGGTGGTGTGGTGCTATACCTCACATCACCCCACAGTTTGCCTTCATAGGAGAGCCTAGAACAAAGTCTCTTTTTCAAGAATCTGCATTGAAAGTCCACTGACACCCGGGACTGTCCCAGTGAGAATGTGAGCCCTCATTGCATCAGTCAGGGCTTCAATCAGCAGTAAGTAGAGAATCCCTCAGAATCATTAGGTTAGCACTCATGAAGCTGAGGTCTTATTTTGGAATCTGCATTAAGTTTCTTTGTAGTGTTTCAGATATTTATTTCACTTTTTCTGCCTCTTCGTTTTAGGTACATAGTTTAAAAATCTGATAAATATTTGGCAAACACTCATGGTTGCCTCCCAAATATTTACTCCTCAGGATTTACTATTGAGTAAATAATGTTTTTGTTTTCTTTGTCCCAATTTCCTGGCCTATCAAGTGGAATTTGTACTTTCCTCCATCATGGCACTATAAAATTAAGATTTGGGGATTATCTTTATAAGGTGCCACAAAGAAGAGAACTGTGTAAGGTAAATAATTATGTCTTTTAAAAATAACTTTTAATATCCATTATCTTTATTGACAGTAATGTCAGGTAATACCTGAAAAATACATAAAGAAGAAATCAAAAAGCCACCTGTAAGACTCCTCTCAGAAGTAAATGTTATAAACATTTGGTCATAGTTTTTCATCTTTGCTTCATACTATTCACAGAATTGGAAGTACATTGCCTATGCCCTTAACTTCTAGTCCTAAGCTTAACCAACTTCACCATGTTGCATTGTGGTTCACAGTGTTGACCCTGGTGCCCTTGGGGCCTGTCTACAATGGCCCGCTCTGCAACTTACTAGCTATGGATCCTTGGTCAAATCACTTAACCACTCTTGGTTCAGTGCCTTGATTTCTATGATGGGGATAATCGTGCCTAACTCTCAAGGTAGTTGTGAGGTTCACGTGAGTTAAAGTGAGTAAAGCACATGTAATGATGCCTGGCAGATGGCATTTGCTGTTATTATAAATGTGACCAGTTTCAGCCACTGCTTGTCCTTCCTGAAAATTTCCTCTGCACTCAAGTGTTCCTAAAGTCTCCAGGGGGAACTATCCAGTCTGCTGAGTAGAACCGACCATAGTCTTGCTTTCTCACTCTGCCTGCCTTCAGCTGATGTCCTCTGCTCTTAACATGGCTCTTGGTATCTTATGACCGGGATCCATCATAAGAATCCCAGTGGCCATGCTAAACAAGCTGTTTTCCAATTCTTTCAAAGCCAGTACTCCTAGAGGGTACCAGACTGTTGCAGTTTTTGTGCAAAAATAGAAAAGCCCCTTCTGATTTTCTGTTGTAGAACCTAACTGTGCTCCTAAGGGCTTGGCTTTTGTTTTGTTTCTGATTCCACAGAGTGGATGATTATAAATCCAAAATATCTCTCTTGCTAATACTGGCATTCTTTCAAGATTCATAATAATCTGTAGAAGTTGTAAGTCCCTCTCCTATGAGAGGGTGTGGAGGAGATGGAAAAAAATGGGGGCAGGAGGGAGAAAGTAAAACCTTGCCTTATCTGTCACAACTCCTCAACTACATAGATGTTTAAGCTCCTTGAAGATAGGTACTTTCTTTGTCCACTGTCTCCTATAGTACCAGTAAAATTTTGGGCCGGTAAAAGCCCATTAGAGCTATTAAAAAGTATGATTTCCAATGTTACAAGAAGAAGAAAGGAAAGTGATACTTATTGTGTATCTATGTGCCCAACACGCTAAATATCTCTTATAATCTTTATAATGACCTCTCAAGGGGCACTTACTATTCTCTTCTTACAGATGAGGTAACTAGTCTAAGAAAAGTTAAGCAGTTGCCCCAGATTATACCATGAGTAGGTGACAGAAATCTGGGTTCTTCTTCACGTCTGTGTTAGACCCCAAATTGATCTCAAGGGGTGGGGAAATAATTTGACCATGGGCAAAATTCAGTTTTACTTCATTGGATATATTTTGAGTTTAGAATAAATTTAGGTTCATCTTTACCAGTCAAAACATCTATTACTCAGTAAAAAGTTTAGGAAAAAAATTTTTGATATCCCCTTTATATCAAATAATTCTTAAACTACATTTAGGAAAAGTATATATTATACCTTGAAATATGGATTTAAAAATTCAACTAAACAATTCAGGTTATAGTCAACCTATGATTACATTTTATTTTAGAAGTTTTAAAGGGAATCCCAAATGTGTATTTCTGTACTTTTTGCTTCTCTTCTAACAGTGGAGTAGAGTTAGTTGTTGGGTTTCTCTAAGACTGTTTTTCAAGCATTCTTTTGAGTTTCTCTCTTAGGCTCTTTATTAAAGCTAGTTTAACTTTAACCAAGTCCTTATTTTCTCTCCTGCTGCCACTGCGGATTACTTAGGAAAAATGTGTTTGAACAAGGAGCCATACTATCTTTCTACTCGAGCATTTGAGCTCCCTCCGTTGCTTAGGACCATTCACATCTTTCCAGGCTTCAGACTCAATGGAATCTTCATGAAAAACTGAAACACGGTGAAATAAATCATAAGAAGGTCTGTTTACTTTAGGTCAGATATTGAACTTCTGATATGTGGTCATTAAGGTGAGTGGAAGTAAACATCCTCTTTAACTATCCAGGATAAAGAACATTCACAATAATTTCTTTTGTTCCTTATCTGTTTTTCAATGAAGTGTCACCAAATGGCAGTCCCTGGAATGTAGCCATTTCCCCTGCTAGGTATTTATCGGCAGATCTGTGTCAGTTGATTTTTAGATCTAGCTTTCCTAGATTTTTTACCTAGATTTTCACAGTGATGAAATAACAAGTGGTAACTTATTTAATCAATAGATTCTGCCTTCTTAATATACATTAAGTGTAATAGAAGCTAACCTCATAAACGTGTTTGGAATTGACTCAGGTATATTCCCCTTCCATTCTTCTCTTATCAGTGACCCGTTAGTCATCAGAATTCCACTTGCCTGTGAAAATCATGATACTGAGCTAAGAGATGGTCTCATAGACTTGGTTTATCACATAATTTATTTGGTACATTTTATTAGACTTTTTCCCAAAGCACATTGCTTCTGTCAGATCTAAATATCTTACAATATTGGTAAGGTACCTTTAATACTTAAAGAGAAACAAACATTTTGACAAATACTGACCTCACCGGAACAGGTTGACTGGTTTGCAAAACCATTGGCAACTGCTATAGATAAAGGGAACAGTACAAAGAATTAGAAGCACCATATACAGCAAGTCTTCTATCTAGACTTGACATAATATAATGACCAGGGAGAAATTTTACATAAGCATTACTAAAGCATGCTTGGAAGTTTCTTTGATGTGGCTTTAATTAGACAAACTTCTAGTGATGATGTGACTTTTTGCTGCTAAAGGCATACAGTATGCTGCACACAAACATAAACAACTGGCTTACAAAAATAAATACGTGGCTCTTGAGTACACAATCTGATAAACTCCTTAAATGAGAACATGATTTCTCTAGGTAAAATGTGTTGTTAATGAATGTAATTGTTCCAATAAATTCATTTTACTCCATAATTGCTTTTATTTATATACTTCCATAATAGCTTTTTACAGTTTTATTAGATACATTAGTTCTCTAGATCTCCACTAGACATCTCTGCCAAGACCTACCATGTGAAAGGCAGGATGCTAGGAAATGTGGATAGAACAGCGTGTTAGATACAGTTCTATCTTTGAAGCCTTTTATCTAGTTTGGGAGATAGACAACAATACATTATGATAAACACCAAAATTGAGTTATATTCAAAGTGATATGGGAATATTAAGGAGTACAATATAGTGATGCAAATATTCTATACATTACTCAGTACTCATCATGGTAAGTATATTCTTAATCCCCTTCTCCTGTTTCACCTCCCCCTGCCACCATCCACCTCTCTAGTAACCACTGGTTTGTTCTCTAGAGTGGAGTCTCTTTTTTGGGTTGTCTTTTTTGTTGTTGTTTTGTTTCTTAAATTCCACAGATGAGCGAAATCATACGGTTTTTGTCTTTTCGTGACTTATTTCACTTAGCATTATACTCTCTAGTTCCATACATATTGTTGCAAGTGGCAAGATTTCATTCTTTTTCATGGCTGAGTAATATTCAGTATATGTTGGCCATCCATATGTCTTTTTTGGAGAAGTGTCTGTTTATGACTTTTGCCCTTTTTTTTTTTTTTAAGATTTTATTTATTTGAGAGAGAGAGAATGAGAGACAGCATGAGAGGGAGGAGGGTCAGAGGGAGAAGCAGACTCCCTGCTGAGCAGGGAGCCTGATATGGGACTCGATCCCGGGACTCCAGGATCATGACCTGAGCCGAAGGCAGTTGCTTAACCAACTGAGCCACCCAGGCACCCGACTTTTGCCCATTTTTAATTGGATTGTTTTGTGGTGTCTTGTGTAAGTTCTTTATATATTTTGGATACTAACCCTTTATACAATAGGTCATTTGCAAATTATCTTCTGTTTAGTAGATTCTTTTAGTTCTGTTGACTATTTCCTTTGTTGTGCAGAAATCTTTTATTTTTGCTTTTGTTTCTTTGCCTCAGGAGACCTAGAAAAATGTTGCTATGGCTGATGTCAAGAAATTATTGCCTGTGCTCTCTTCTAGGATTTTTATAGTTTCAGGCCTCACATTTAGGTCTGTAATCCATTTTGAGTTTATTTTTGTATACTATATGAGAAAGTGATCCAGTTTTATTCTTTTGCATGTAGCTGTCCAGTTTTCCCAACAGCAGTTGTTGAAAAGACTTTTCCCATTGCATATTCTTGCCTCCTTTGTCAAAGATTAACTGACCATACAATTGTGGGTTTGTTTCTGGGCTCTCTATTCTGTTCTGTTGATCTGTGTCTGTTTTTGTGCCAGTACCATACTGCTTTGATTACCTCAGCTTTGTAGTATATCTTGAAATCTGGGATTGTGATATCTCCAGTTCTTGTTTTTCAAGATTGCTTGGCTGTCCGGGGTCTCCTGTGGTTCCATACAAATTTTAGGATGATTTGTTCTATGGCAAATGCTGTTGATATTTTGATAGAGATTACATTAAATCTGTAGATTGCTTTGGGTAGTATGGACATTTTAACAATCTTTGTTCTAATCCATGGGCATGCAATATCTTTCCATTTGTGTTTCACCAATGTTTTATAGGTTTCAGAGTACAGAGCTCTCACTTCCTTAAGTTTATTCCTAGGTATTTTATGATTTTTGGTGCAATTGTAAATGGGATTGTTTTCTTAATTTCTTTCTGCTGCTTTATTAGTGTATAGTAATGCAACAGATTCCTGTATATTGATTTTTGTATCCTGTGACTTTATTCAATTCCTTTATCAGTTCTAGTAGCTTTTGGTGGGGTCTTTAGGGTTGTTGTTTTTTTTTTTAAATATATAGTATCATGTCATCTGCAAATAGTGAAAGTTTTATTCTTCCTTAGCAATTCGGATGCTTTTTATTTCTTTTTCTGGTCTGATTGCTCTGGCTAGGACTTCCAGTACTATGTTGAATAAAAGTGAGGCGAGTAGACATCCTTGTCTTATTCCTGACCATAGTGGGGGAAAGCACTTAGTGTTTCCCCATTGAGTTTGATGTTTTCTATGGGTTTTTCCCTATACGGCCATTATTATGTTGAGGGATGCTCCCTCTAAACCTACTTTGTTGAGGTTTTTTATCATGAATGGATGTTGTACTTTGTCAAATGCTTTTTTTTTTTTTTTTTGCATCTTTTGAAATGATCATATGGTTTTTTCCTTTCTCTTGTTCATGTGATGTATCATGTTGATTTGCAAATATTGAAACACTCTTGCATGTTGTGAATAAATCCCACTTGATTGTGGTCAATGATTTTTTTAAATGTATTGTTGGATTCTATGCGCTAATTCTTTGTTGAGGATTTTTGTTGCTGTTGTGGATTTTGTATCGATAGTCCTCGGAGATATTGGCCAGTAGATCTTTTTTTTTGGAGCGTCTCTATCTGCCATCAAAAGGAATGAAATCTTGCCATTTGCAACGACATGGATGGAACTGGAGGGTATTATGCTGAGCGAAATATTATGCAGCCATCAAAAGGAATGTAGTGTCTCTATCTGGTTTTGGTATCAAGGTCATGCTGACCGATAGAATGAATTTGGAAGCTTCCCTTCCTCTATTTTTTTTTTTTGAATAGTTTGAAAAGAATAGGTGTTAACTCTTCTTTAAATATTGAGTAGAATTCACCTGTGAAGCCATCTGGTCCTGGACTTCTGTTTGTTGGGACTTTTTTTTTTTTTTCTTACAGATTCAATTTCATTGCTGGTAATTGGTCTGTTCCAATTTTCTATTTCTTCCTGATTAAGTTTTGGGAGGTTATAGATTTCTAGGAATTCATAAATTTTTTTTTCTATGTTGCCCAATTTAAATTACAGCAATTTTAATGCATAGTTGGGTATTCGAGTGGAGAGATGAATCCCCACTTTCAGATAACACATTCATTGGTATTTTTTTTGACTCTACCTACAGCTCTATAATTTTTCTCAATCCACTAAACTCAACTATGCCGCAACTATGGATATTTTTCTTTAAGGATCCTAGGAAATGGTCTTGGGGTGTGGCTTAGACAAAGATGCTTTGTTTAGGGATCTTTAGTGGTGAACTTGGAAAAGAATTCCTTCCCATTTGTAAGATCGGGTACTTTCCTCAGATTGCAAGAGAAAGCAGCCTTCCATCCCTTGAGATTTCTGAGAAGTAGGAACACAATGACTACTGATTCAGTCAACCCAAAAGCATTTCTAGAGCCCCTAATTTTAACAGTTCTGTTCAGCAAATGTAAGAAAAACATTAAGGGGAGAGGAAACGAAGCCAACACACTTCTACCTTCTGTATGCTATTACCAATGTCCATATTAATCTTCAAGTGTTGACCTGTTTCCCAAACTCCAGACCTGACTGTACAGCTACCTAGGGGCTGGCTCTATCTGCATGTTCTTCAGAAGCTTTATGCACTACCTGTCCCCAGATGAACATCTGGTCTCTCAAAACTCCTCCTCCTGCATATGCCATCTTAATGAGTGGAACTGACACCCTAATAGTCTCCCAGGTCCTTCCTCTCACTCTCTAACCACATTTAATGGTCAGTAAGGTCAGTTAATTATACCTCAGAAATATCTGTCCTATGTGGTTCCTCTTCTAGAGCCCCCCGCCACTCCCTCACTTTGTGTTCTCCTCCTCTCTTGCTTAGATTCTTGTGGGAGTATTCCAGTGATCTTGCCGTTGCCAGACTTGCTGCCTAATCTGTCCATCCCCACTCTGCTGCCAGTGTGACCCCCTGATTCAAAACCTTTGCTGCTTCCTATTGCCCAGGATAAAGCCCAAATCCCGATATGCCTAGGATTCTTCCCAGTGTTGCCACACGTTCTCTTTTTGGCTCATCTGTGCCATTCTTCACCATGCACTGAGTTTCAGGTAATCCAGAGGTCTCTCCTGTGCCCCAAATGCCATTCATTTCCATTTATCCATGCTTTTGGAAAGGCTAAGAAAGTAACAGTGGATTATCCTGTTACCTCTTCTCTTCTCCAGGTTTAGAATTCTCCCCATCCTCAGCCCTTCATCCTGAACTTTTGGTTTGCCAGACTACTTCTTATCGCACAAGTCCCTGTCCAGCTGTTCTCCCTTTTGTACCACCCTTGATCCCATTCCTAGGAAAAGTTCAATTTGCTTCTATATATGTCTCTCCAGTTTCCTTTCCCCTGTAGATATCGTGTATATTTTAATCTCAATCACTGTGTGGGCTCCTGGAGGCCATGGCATTTTATATACCCAATGCCTAACATAGTGCCCGGCATGCAGTAGGTTTTCAAAAAATGAATAATGAAGTTTGCCAAGACTGTAGGAATCATGTAGCTGCCTTGCTCATTTTTTGCTAATGAGGAAATTGAGACCCAGAGGAATTTGGAGAATTGCATAATTTAAGGCAAATTCTGGAATAGAACCAAGGTGTTATGGCTGAGTCGAATGCTCCTTCCACTAAACAGCATGGCAAAATTTATTTGACAGATTTCTAAGGAAAGAATCTTTAGTTTTAGTGACAAAATGTCTCTTAGTAAGACAAGGAGATTTATTGGTGGGAAAATAAAGAGAATTTTATTTTATTTCACAGAGGTTATCATATTCTATTAGCTTTTGTATCCAAGGCAGAAAAGTATGAAGATGGTTGAGAATGATCCTAATGAAGAAATGACAGCACTTTGCCTAAACTCTTCATTTAGTGCTGGTTAGCTTAGAAAGATTCCTTCTCTTAAGCTCTAAAATCAGTGAGATGTGGAAACTTCACAGACCCCCAGGGATCAGTACTTGGCTGAGGGACTGGCAGTGAGAGGAACAGGAAAGCAGTGTTTCTTTTGAAAGGGAGCCAAACACATGTTTCATTATTCTGGGTTCCCTGTTTGAGGCAAGTGACTTGATTGAAATATTCAGTTGTGGAAAGAAGCTGTAGTTTTTGTTTATATTTTCATGAAAACGTTGAATACATAGAACTAAAAGTCTGGAAAGAAGAACCAAAATTGGTATTTTATTTTCAAAAGAAGATGCCCAGAGTTGGGGTACACATTGTAGAGTGAAAAATATAGAATTTAGGGTGTTTCTTTTATTCAGAGTAAAAACAACTACAAATGAGAGTAATTTGGTGGGGGAAATAATCACTCATATATTTCTCTGAACAGAATGTATCTACCTCACTTTACTAAATTGAGAAAGATACAGATTATATGACAGAAATATAGATCATATTTGAGAGGTAGATTTTTTAGGAATTAAAAATTAAAGCACACACATTTGGGAGAATGATGCATTTCAGCACCATTAGCACAGTTGCTGATAGAGAAGAGCAGGGGAATGGTGAATTTATATGGGCAACCAGCTGCTGCTCTGAGGGGAAGAGGAAGAGAGCCATGGGGATCCATGCTGGGGCTGAAGGTGGTGGGAGGGACCAAGCTGACACCACAGAAGAGCGTAGAAGCAGGTCTGAGTTGCTTTGAGCTTAAAGAAGAGATGCTAATCTCCCAACAAGAAGGAAGACAGGATTGGAAACAGTGGAGACAGGGCTTATGAGAGCTATTCTTGGAAATAATTTCCAAGGTTATGGAAGAATAGATAAGAATAGAAACTTGCTGTATTTTCTACTGTATGTTTATCAGAGTTTTGAGATAGAAGAATTAGGGTTAATTTTTTTTGGTCTCATTTATAGCTAAAACTCATATTTTCTAAGAGTGTCACTAACCTAAATTCTAGGGCAACTTCTGTCTCCATCACTTCTCAGACAGATGCTCTGAGCAGTGGAGTTGGTTCTACCAACACTTGTGTCCAGTAAGCTCACTGGGTTTGGGGACCATCTCTTTCTCTCTGGTCATTCCATTGCTTCTACTGGCTTCGTTTAGCTAACTTGTTGCCCGTCAGTCTCATACTTGCCCCTTTTCATGGTCTGGAAATTTCATCCTCTTTTTTCCCCCTGCTTTTCATCCTCAATCTAAATTTATTCACTTTATTTCCATCTCTTTAGGACCTTCTTTTCTACTTTTTAAGAGACCAGCCTGGGTCTGACAAAGTACTCTATCAGCTTGTGATGCTACCCATCCCAGAAAATACATTGTTCTTTGAAACATGGCCCATTGGAAATAGGAATGACTCTAGGATTGTAGGCTCAGTTTTCATGAAGTTATGGAGGTGGGTACTATGGGACCAGAATCTGGGGAAATGATAGAGGGGCAAGAAGCCTTACTGAACCATTTTTAAAATACAAAATTCTGATTAAGAATTATGTGTGAAGGGTTTCTGGGTACCTTGTATGGAAAGTCCTAGTCAAATGCCAAATATTAGCATTCCTGTCATTATAGATTCCCAGAGCAGGGAGGCACTGAGGAATTTGCAACCGAATATCCTCCTCCAGGCCCTTTAGCACCTTCTAAAGATTTCATAAATCAGGGAATATGCAACGGTTTGCTGAAGGGATAAGTGTTTGAGAGGTGATGAAGTTTACTCAGAGAACTTAGAGTGCAGTTTTATTTGAACTAAAGCTGTGAATGGACCTACAGTGCTGAGGATCCTTCTGGGCCCGTTTAAATAGTAGCTCCAATTCCCTTCTTGAGCAGCTTGGCATGTCGGCCAGCGAGTGCTACAAATGCTGATCTGTACTGCATGGGGCCCTGTCCCGGGTCAGGGCATGGTGCAAACGCCTTGCAACCTAATCCTTCAAGCAGCAGCTTGAGGCACAAGCCTGCCGTCAAGTTTTTCTTGACAGCTTCTGGTCCTTCCCTCCTTTGAACTGCTGTGCTCTTTTTAGTGTTGCACTATTCATTGAAGCTTTCATGTCTGTATAGCATGATGGGGAATTGTGTTCACCAGAAGTTCTGGGCACCACTACTGCTTGGGAGAATGACCTTTCCAGCAGCTGCCCAGTGAGGTCGGTCCCTCGTGGAGGGTGGGTGAAGACAGGGTGTAATCTGGCTCCAGGAGGACAGAGCAGGAAGACCGGGAATGCAGCATGAGGGTGGGGTGAAAGGAAATCCCTGGATGAGAAAGAGTGGGAGAGGATGTAAGTGGCTTCTCTAGCCATAGGCTTTTCATAAAGAGAAAGAAAATGGATATCTAAAATTATTCAGGAAAGTGTTGTGTTTTGGTGAGGTACTACATAAAGAAATCCAGAGTCAATATCTAGCTTAGTCTTAGAGTTGCTCTAGTCCTCCTGTTCATGTGTTGTTCATGTATATATTCATTCCATATTTATTAACTTTTATGAGCCAGGCACTGTTCTAGGTCTGGAGATTTGGTGAATGAGCCTGACACTCTGGTGAGGAGACAGACAATAAATAACAGATAAATAGAAACAGCTGAGATAATGTCAAATATTATTAGATCTAGGAGGAAAATAGAACAGGGGAATTTGGAAAGTGATTTTTGTCCAGCTTTTATGTGGGTTTCATGTGTGTGGCTTATTCTCCCAAAGTTGATGTGAGCTGCCCAGAACTATGCCTTCACATCTTGATAGTCTCCATTACTCTCACGAACTACCTTATGCCTTTGTAGATGGTCATTATTTCAAATATGTTAATTCAAGAATAGAGTTCTATAATGAGACAGCTGTTTTTATTGCAGTATTGACTAGATTCCCTATGCTGTACTTTTCATCTCCATGACTTATTTATTTTACAACTGGAGGTTTGTACCTCTTAGTCTCCTTTATCCATTGCATTTATCCTTCACTTACCTCCCTCCTGGCTGTTTTTTGGTTTATTTCTTTGTTCATTTGTTTTGTTCAGATTCCACATATAAGTGAAATCATAGGGTATTTGTCTTTCTCTGACTTCTTTCATTTAGCATAATACCCTTTAGGTCCATTCATGTTGTTGTAAATGGCAAGATCTCATTTTTTTTTTTTTTTTTAGGACTGAGTAATATTCCCTTGGTGTATACATATACATATGTACATAGACATACATGTACACATGCATATGTACACATCTGTGTATATACACACCACACACATACATACATCACATCTGCTTTATCCATTCATCTACTGATGGACACTTGGGTTGCTTTCATATCTTGGCTATGGTAAATGCTGCAATAAACATAGAGATGCGTGTTTTTGAATTGATGTTTTTGTTTTCTTCGTGGCTGCCAATTCATATTCCCACCAAAAGTGCATGTGTTCCCTTTTTCTACATCCTCACCAACACTTGTCATTTGTCTTTTTGATTCTAGCCATTCTGACAGATGTAATCTCATTTTGGTTTTGATTTGTGTTTCCCTGATTAGTGATGTTGAGCATCTTTTCATGTGTCTATTGGTTATCCGTAGGTCTTTGGAAAAATGTCTTAAGGTCTCTGACAGTTTTTGAGTCAGTTATTTGTTTTTGATAGCTACATGCAAAAGAATGAAACTGGACCACTTTCTTACACCAAACATAAGACCTAAATGTAAGACCTGAAACCTTAAAACTCCTAGAAGAAGATATAGGCAATAATTTATTTGACATCAGCCTGAGCAACTGATGTCAGTTTTTTTCTAGGTATACCTCCTTGAGTAAGGGAAATAAGAGTGAAAATAAACTACTGAGACTACACCGAAATAAAAAGCTTTTGCACAGTCAAGGAAACCATCAACAACATGAAAAGGCAGAAGATATTTGCAAATGATACATTTGATAAGGAGTTAATATCCAAAATATATTAGACCCCACAAATAATCTGAGACATTTGGTTTTGTTGGGTTTCTTAAACTTTCTTTGAAGCCTGTAGGTACCTCCTCAGAATAAAAACTCGAAATATGCCCAAAACAAAATTAATAAGATTACAGTGGAAACTAAATGAATGCAGTCTATGGTTCTGATTCCAGGCTGATAATCACGGAGAGACCATGTAAGTGTCCTTCATAACAAGTATTGTGAGAGGAACACTAAGCTTTGGACATTATAGCTCTTCCTAGTTCTACAGCACTGACAGAATGACTAAAGTAAACTACCTCTGACATTTAGGGAAAAGGACTGACTGTTATTCTTTTGGATTTAGCTATCAGATGAAGTTGGACACAATGTAGCCAGTAAGACAGTGGCTCAGAAAGTAAATGCCAATTCACTGGTTTGGTACTCTCCTAGTCAGGGCTATGGGGTGGTAGGTTAGAGCACGAGGTACACACCTGGGAGGGTAATCACTTTATTGGAAAATTACTATGACACAGGTTGAGAAGGAAGGAAGCCATGAGGCAGGATGGAGCTTGCCTGGAGCCAGTCTACAGAGAGCCCACTCAGAGGGGCCAATGCTGCATAAGGTGGGCAGGAGGTACAGATGAGGGCCAGAGCAGAGGAGCGAGGATCACTGCCAGGTTCCATGGGCGGTGGTGAAGGATGCAAGGCTTTGGGCTCTAGGCTTTTCTGGAAGCCCAGTTCTAGGGGGATTTCCCTGTGAGATTTCAGATTATTCAGAAACAAGTCTAGTTTTTCCATAAAGGTAAGCTATTGAATAGGGTTTCCTCTTTGGATTTAACTTAGGTGACTCAACAATGTATAGGATAGCAACAAAGCCACATGCCTTGAGGCTTCTAATTCTCTGAAAGCAGTTAGAGCTGGTGGCAGATTACTTGGCACCATCTCTGCTTTTTCCACCCTTTCCTAGTCCCATATGGCCTGTCTTCAACTGGATGTGCCCCACAATGACCTCACACTCAACATCTCCAAGGCCGATCTTATCTTCTACCTTTCCTTTGTTGGTTTATGATAACATTCTTTTCTAAGCTACATTAATTAGAAAACAATGGAGCTTTTAAACTTTTTTTCATGCTTGGCCATATGCAGTACACGGTGCAAAGCCAATGGCTTATACATTTAAAACCTCTCATATCTTCCTTATTTAAGAGCAGCAGCTTTTAAGCGGGATATTAGCTCATTTCTGGATTTTTACCTAAGCCTGATAACTGTGGTTCAATCTTTTTATTTTTATTTTTTTGCATCTTCTATGTTTTTCATTATAATTCTTTCATTTCCCATTCCTGAACCCCACAGTTGCCACTTCGGGAAACAAATAAACACTATCCCAATGATGCTTAAGATTCCTTTCCCCCCTCTGTTACAGGCCATAGTCATATTCCTTGCATGCTTGATAATTTTTGATTAAGTGCCATATATTGTGAATTCTACAATGTCGGATGCTAGATGTTTTTTTTGTACTTTAACTATTTCTGGGTGTTGCTCTGGGGTGCAATTAAGTTGGTTGGCATCAGTGTGATCCTTTTGAGGCTTGCTTTTGAGCATTCTTAGGCAGGTCCAGAGTAGCCTGTAGTCTGTGTCTAATTTGGCACCACCTACTAAGGCAATAACCTGTGTTCTCCTCAAGGCTTCTTATATCACGAGGTCTTTTTACTCTGGCTGGTGGGAGTAGCAGCTCCTCCTAGCTCTGTGTGAGCTTTGGGAATCATTCCTCCTTCTTGAGGTGGTTCATTCTCTGGCTTCAGTAGTTTCCTTGATGTTGTTCAGTGCTCAAAAAAGCCAGGGAGCCCTCTGTAGACTTCTGAGTTTAATTTCCACGTACCTCCCCTCTATGTGCTCGGCCCTGCTAATTCTAGTTGCTGTGATTTTCAACTCTGTGTCCTCTACTCAGGGAGACTGTCAGGCTCCACTTGGGTCCCCTCTCTCAGCCACGCTGGAAAACTCTCTACACTCAGACAGAAGTGAGCTGGTTCACTTGTGGACCTTACCCTGTTTACCTTCTCTCGAAGATCGCTGTCCTATAGTCTGAAGTCTGAAAAGTGCTTCATACATTTTGTCTGCTTTTTTTTTTTCTCTTCTTTTTGCAAGTAGAGCAGGTGGGAAAATCTAGATCCTGTTACTGTCATGACTAGATGACCAGAGGTGGAAGTCAGTATCTCTATGATGAGGCCACATTTTACCTAGCCACCCTTATCTCCTACTGTTTTTTCAGTTTGAATTATCTTTTAGTTGATTATTCACACCTAGCATGATCAACCTTCCATATCTTTGGATGGTTAAAAAAGAGTATCAGTCCTTTTTGCCTTGCAGATATTACAGTCTAGCATATAAACAAGGGCTGTACAAATTCTAGACATAGTAGTATTCATACTTGAAAATGCATGTTTGTCCTTTAAAATATAGAATGAAACCAATTTTATCTCTTTACTTTATAAGATGAATGATAGGTGTTGAGTGAAGAAAACCTGCTATACACAGTTCTCTTTTTTTAAAATTTTTTAAAAATATTTTATTTATTTGACACAGAGAGAGAGAGAGACAGCTAGAGAGGGAACACAAGAGAGGGAGAAGCAGGCTCCTTGCTGAGCAAGGAACACGATGTGGGGCTTGATCCCAGGACCCTGGGATCATGACCTGAGCTGAAGGCAGACGCTTAATGACTGAGCCACCCAGGCGCCCCCACAGTTCTCTTTAGTATCCACCTACCGTCTCCCTGTATCCACCTATTCCCTCATTTAGCAGTAGATGCTTGCTAAACAGGGATAGAGAATGATCACAGACCCTCTTGTGGACTTCTGAGTGTTCAATATGTGGGTATCTTCTAGTCCTAATGGTGATTGAAGTTTCTTAAAACTGGGATGTTGAGGGGTGCCTGGGTGGCTCAGATGGTTAAGCGTCTGCCTTCGGCTCAGGTCATGATCCCAGGGTCCTGGGATTGAGTCCCGCATCGGGATCTCTGCTCCTTGGGAGCCTGCTTCTCCCTCTGCTTCTCTCTCTCTCTCTCTCTGTCTCTCATGAATAAATAATAAAATAAAATCTTTAAAAAAAACCCCAAAAACTGGGATGTTGAATTTGCCATAACTCATATTAAGTTGTATTATAAGACTTAAGATCCATCCCCAGTTGTACAGTTAACTGGGGGCTTAAGGCGATAATGATACAATCTCTGAGGTTTACATTTCCAGACTCAAGGAGAATTTTCTTAAAGTACAGATAAATCAAGCAGATTTCATTCTTGCATGTTCAGACACACTCTGAAAAAAAAATCTAAGAACAATGAAAAATAACTTTTTGTAAAGTTCTGAATCTTAAATTCTTTGCATGAATCATAATTGAGATGGCTTAAAATAGTTCTTTTTAGTTGACCAGAATTTTTTTCTTAATTTTATGGTATATAAATTCTTGAGTTGTAAAATATCTGGAGTTATAACTTAACAGGCAACCATAAAATGTTTGTTCTTTCAATAAGAAGGTCTTACTCAAAACAGAAGAAGGAACTTCTGAAGTAGAGGAATTTGATTAAATGACCTGAAAACTGTCCCACTCCTAATGTTTATCATTTTTGAATGTTGACAATGAAGTTTCAAGACTGTCCTAATTTTGAGTGCAATTGGAATGTTGTTTTCCTGCTTCCAAATGAAATGTAGAGTGACTTTTGGTCACTCCCAGTAATACAAACTCTTGTAGACAATTTTTTTTTTTAAGGTTTTATTTATTCATTTGAGACACCCAGAGAGAGAGAGCATGAGCAAGGAGAGAGGCAGAGGGAGAGGGAGAAGCAGGCTCCCGGCTGAGCCAGGAGCCCGATGCAGGGCTCCATCCCAGGACCCCGGGATCATGACCCGAGCCAAAGGCAGATGCTTTAACCATCTGAGCCACCCAGGCGCCCCTCTTGTAGACAATTTTAATTACCAAGAATCCAAGTTGAAAAATATGTCTAGTTAAAGGCACTGGGATTAGAGGGCATGGTTACCTCATTCTCTATTTCCATGCCTACCTAGCGCCTTTACTCTTTTCTCCTGGTCACTGGGCTGACCTCTCTAGAGTTAATTGGTGAAGGAACGGTAAAGAGGAGGTAGAAGGGATCCTTCTGGAATGCCTTTGACATGACAAAGGTTTACTTTGACCATGGCAGATCTCATGATGCTTGGGTTCTTTGAAGACCTCTCTCCATTCCACATTGTCACACTATATTTTATTCATGAGTTTCATTGATGTGGATGAATGCATCTTCTGTCATGATCACCTAGGATTCAGTTGTCATTCCCTGAGAATGCTAGCAGTTCCTCCAGGAAGCTCTCTTATATAGGATCTAAGATGACTTTGCCACTTGTTTGACCCACATTTAGTGTATGAAAAAGGCACATCTGAGACTCTCTGTCTATAGGAACCATACTATTTTTAAAACCATGGCTTGTACTCTGCTGCTCTAGTCAAACTCTTGTCCTTTAGATCACTCAGTTGCGTCGGACACACCCTGTCTGCTCTGTCCCTTAAACTTCAGGGGACACACTTCAAGCTCTCTGGATGACCTTCTTAAAGTCCTATAGTTAGGCTTGAGTTAGAGGACCATACCATCTTCCCATTCCATTCTCAAAAAGAAGGTGGATGAAGACTCAGCACAATTACAGTTGTCTCTAAAGAAATTCTCCCCCTAACTTCCAATTCCTTTCAGTTCTTCAATTTTAACCTTTTTATACCTTATGGTGGGTTTGAGGGGTCAATGTCACAACCAGTTTTTGTTTTTGTTTTTCCACTTCCTTCACTAAGTCTGCATAAGTGATACGGGATTATATTTTTGAATGTCAGAGTAGTTGGCATTTACTTATATTATTACTTATATTAAGACTTCAGCTGAAATAGAGACCAAAATAATTTCTTGTTAAAACTTCTCTGTATTTACATGTTAAGATGCGTTAGCTTGTTCAGACCAAAAAAAGAAAAATATCCCCCAAAGGAACCCTTAAGAAATGACATTAAATGCTCAGTTTTATATTTTTAATGTATATAAAAGCAAATTTTGTGTGTTTTTAAAAGTTTATTTTCTGATTAGTTTAGGTATTTTTATGCTTCATTCCAAGAATGGAATCTTAATTTATAGCATTGTGCTTTTAGGAAATAAGGTCAAGAGACTAATTAAATTGTCATGTTTTCTCCAGAAAATTCCACTGTTGGTATAGTACTCAAAGGTAGAAACAATGGAGAGGGATACACCTACCTCAGCATATGGAGTTCGTTCTAAAGGAGCCAAGCATGAGACTAGTGTCTCCTTGAGAACATAAGGTTATTCCTCTTGAGTGCTCTTTCCCATAAATGTGAAAGCAAAGACTTCTTCATACCTTCTTAAGTTCCCATAGTTGGCCCTTTTTAGAACATAAAAAGGTGTTCCATCTTGCATGAAAAACCATTATTCTCTGTGGCCCAAGTCATGTCTGAATTCAGCACAGTGAGTCAGCAGGTGACCACCAGGGGGCGGCTCTGTACAGCTTTTGGGCTTAATTTTGTAGGCACTGGGCAATTACGGAAGGTTTCAGAACAGGGGAGTGACCTAGCGAAAGTGTGTGTTGGGAAGATTAATTTGGTAGCCAGGGTGAAGGGGAAAGAATTGTCCCAGAAAGTCTGACCTGGGACTACTACTGTAATTGGAAGTAAAGAAGGTCAGCAGTGGCCTCAAGGTAGAGACTAGGAATGGAGAAAAAGTTCCAGAATGTTCTTTTTTTTTTTTTTTTTAAGGTTTTATTTACTTGAGAGAGAGAGCATGTGTGGGGAGTGGGACCGATGAAGGAGGGAGAGGAAAACAGAGAGAATCTCAAGCAGCCTCCGGGCTGAGTTCCTGCGGAGTTCAGAGCCAGAGGCTGGCTTGATAGCATCCAAAACCAACAGTCAGACGCTTGAACCGCTTGACCTACTGAGCCGCCCAGGCGCCCTCGGAATGTTCCCTCTTAATGAAAGTCAGGACCACATGACTGAGTGGATATGGAAGAAGAAAATGGAGAACAAATTTTCTGCTTAGAGAATGTTAATTCCGAAAATGGAAATAAAGCCACTTAGCCATGTTTCTCCCCCACCCTGATGTATAATCCATTTCATTTTAATGAATTTTTTTTAAATAGATGAAAATTTTAAGAAGCTTTTTAGAATATTAGACATTTCAGTCCCTCACAGTTTTGGAGATTTTTGGGGGGAATTGTCAGCTGGCCTCTTTTCTTGAAGAGAAAAGGAATTAGAGTAAGGCAAACATGGTGTCTACCCTTTTTTTGTTATACAGCCTCTTTTTCTTTTTTTTTTTTTCTCCATTAAAGTGGTAGGTGTTTGGAGAAACAAGGCCTGACTCTACCTCTTTGAATGGAGGGTAAGTCAATGGAAAGTTGTGTTGTGGGAGGATATTACCTCAGAAGAGCTTTGTGTTAGTACACATGTCCACATAACTTCCTGAAGCATACAGCCTCACCTTATTAATAAAATGGGTATTAAGTGAAAAGAGGTCCCCCCCAGTATAAGTACCTACCAAATATATCTGAGAGGGAGATCCCAATGTAGTGCATATGTTATGCGTATTATACACTCTATTCTTACAATAAAGCCAAACTAGAGAAAATGTTATCAAAATCATAAGAGAATACAGTACTGCATTTACAAAAAAAAATAAAAAAAAAAAATCCACATACAAGTGGACCAATGCATTCAAACGTGTGTTGTTCTAGGGTCAACTGTACTCCCACTGTTTTGGTTGGAGTGAAAGCAGAAAAGAAAAAATACTACAATAAACACAATGACGTTTTGGGGTTTTGCCACTGGAGAATCTGCATCAGTAGTTTTGATAATAGAATTCTAGGACTGTGTCATGCCAGACCTTCAAAATTATGTTGTTAATTGCAGCAAACAGGCACTCAGGATAAAGATCCTCAGAAGTGTGGTCCTGGTTTTTGTTCCTGCTCGCTGGAGTTCTGGACCACCCAGTCTTCACTGGTCTAGGTCTTCACTACACTAGCCTACTGCACATTTTGTATACGTTGAGGTCACTCATATGGTGGCACTTACCCTCCTTGGGTTGTCTAGGTTGTCCTTTGGTACCTTAAAGGTGTCCATCACTTGCTTCCTCCCAGAACAGAGATGCCTTTTCTTTCTTGTAACTTCAAAACGTATTCAGAGACTGATTATTTTTCACCTACTGCTGCTACTACCATGGACAAGCCACCAGAGTATCTTACCTGGATTTCTAGAATTGCCTTTTGATGAGTAGCCATGCATCTGCCATAGCTCCCTGTTCAGTCTGTTTTTCAACATTACAGCCGATAATCCTGATTGTCCATTCATGTCACTCCTTGGCTGAAAATTCTGCACTGGCTCCTGATATCACTTTTAATCAAAGACTGAGTCCTTATAAAGACCTAGAGTTCTCTGCTACCTCATCTCCTGTATCTCACACTTCATTCAATGTACTCTACTCATACTTACCTAGAATATTCCAGACATGGCAAAATGCCTTTGTTCCTTCAAGCCTGCTGGAGATTTAGGAGAAAATGAGGCCAACCCTGACTGCCCTGTTTTAATTGCAAACTCCTCTTCCCATCACCCCTGATTACCTTATCTTGTTTCACAACCCCCCCCCCCCATAGTTCTCCATGTAATTCTAATGTATTATGTGTTCCTTTTTTAGATCTCTTCCTCTCTCTCCATCTGCTGGAATATGCACTCCTCGAAGGCAGGAATCTTATTCTGTTTTATTCACAAATGTATTGCTTCTGTCTAAAATGGGAGCCAGAGGAGGGCCTAGAAAATAACAGTAGATAATAAATAAGGAAAGAATATACAGTCCCTTCATTAATTTGTGAAACTTGAGTAGGGTCTAAGAATCAGATGTAGATATGTAGCTCTTATTTTTAGGATATTGAGATTACGTAGGAGAATGTCCTTGTTTGTAGGAAACAAACACTAATGTATTCAAGGATCACGAGGCCTCCATTAACAAGTGACATTTAAATTGTACAATTTTTACACCATTTCAGTAAGTTGAGACTCTTTCAAAATAAAATGTGCTTTAAAAAGTGTGTTTTCCTGAGGTGATGTGGAGGTAAAGACAGGTGGTTTGCGGGATGGGAAGGGAGATGCCACGCAGAATTGCTTGGGTTCCTAGCAGTATGTCCTTATTCGTGCTTTAGCACCTGGTTCTCTGGGTGTGGAGGTCTCATTGAGCTGCTTAGATTCGGGGCTTTCAGTTCCACCACACAACCTTCACCTTCCTGTAGTGCATAGGACTCCAGGAAGCTGGGCCAGTGTCGGCTCAAGTACAACCTCCCCCCTGTGCCTGGAATCAGTGCTTTTGTGCTTCTCACCACCCTGGTGTCAAGTCTGAGCCACTCTGATTATTTTAGGTCCCTGGTTACTCTCTGCCTTCCACCAAGATTCTCCATCTATCACATATACTGGAAAATACCAGGCATAGCCCTTCCTTCTGGTCCTTGCACACTGGACTGCTTTCCTCCCCTGCCAGGTATCCACAGGGCTTGCCTCTGAGCATCCGTGTCTTTTGCCATCTTCTCATATTTCAAATTGCTCTCTCCCTGGTTCTCCCATCTCCCTTTATTTTATTTACAGGATGATCATCACTAACACATGGTCTCATTCACCTGTTTATTTTCTTGCTCCTGAAGAGCATGTAAGGTCTAGGAAAGCAGGGTTTTTTGGGTTTTTTTTGTGTTTTTTTTTGATGTTATTTTGTTCCTGATGTAAGCTCAGGTTATGGAACAGTACTGAGCACACCCCAGGCCCTCGGTAAATATGCTGCAGGTGAATTAAACAAAAGCATTCACCATTGTGGATAGGATTCAATGAGTTGTAGCAGCGTGTGTGGGGAATGGTTTGGGACTGACCTCACACTGTGGCATTCTGAGTCTCTGTTCCAACTTAAGCCAGAAACCCTTTATATTTAATAAATGGGGAGCATCTGTTTTCTAAAACAGCAATGTTCTTTTCAGTGCCAGCAAGGATTGGGAGATTGTCTGGAGTAGGTGATCCCCATGGAAAATTTTCATTTTTCTTCAAGTATGCAATAGCTCCTATAAACAGGTTGTAATAGGGATATTATTTGTGTTTCTGGAAGGGGAGGGAGAAAAATTTTCTTCTTGATAGGATTCAAAGTCAGTTATTTCTCAGAACTTAGTGACTTGAAACACAACATCTATTTTGTCCATGAATCTGTAATTTGGGCAGAGTTCAATGGAGACTGTGTCTCTCCCACTTGGTATCAGCTGGGGCAGCTTCATAGTCTACTGAAATTTTATCTGCTTTATGCCTTATCAAAAAGGATAAGAACAAAGTGGCATTTACCAGCTAATGAGTAAGTAACATCAGCATATGCTGTGGTTAAGAAGCAGAGCACTCTGGAATTACAAGTTCAGTTTTGGCAGCATGTTTTGAAAGAATAAACCAATAAGGAGCACTCATGTTTGTGGTAAAATGTTCTATAAATGGGGATCTAATATGAAAGGAGAAACATTATATATAAAAGGAGTTCTACAATTAGGGTAGTTCTAGAAGTTTGTTATTATACTGTAGCCTAAAAGTTTAAACCCATGGGAAAGATTATAAAATAGAAAGATTTTGACTTGGGAGGAAACGTGGTGGGAAAATAAGCAAGGAAAATGTTCTGGTTATCTATTGATGTGTAGTAAACTCTCAAAACTTAGGGGCTTAAATGAACCACCCCCCCACCCCAATAATGTAGATCAGGAATTTGGGAATGGCTCCAGATGATGTAATCGAGGGCAGCTCCGGCTGCAGCCTCCACTTCCAAGATGGCCCCTTTATATGCACATATTTGGCACCTCAATCCTCCTTGACCTTTCTCTCCACATGGTGTTTCATGCAGTAGGGCCTCTGCTGATGACTTAGCTTCTCACAACTTGGTGGTTTGAGATGCTCAGATATTTTACTGGGTGACTTAGAGCTCTCAGAGAACGTGTTCCAATGGACCCTGACAGAAGCTGCAAGGCTTCTCATAATCTAGCCTCAGAAGTCCCAGTATTTCACCTACACTGTATTCTATGGGTCAGGCAAGTCACTAATACCAGTCAAGATTCAGTGGGGAAAGTAGCAAAGAATTTGTAGACACCTTTAGCCTTACAGTCTGTCTTTTGGCCACAAGTTACTTACATTTCCCTGCAATGCACAAAATATTCACATATCCCAAAGCCCCCCAATCTCCTCTTTTTTTTTCCAGCATTTGCTTGAGGTCTGGGATCTGATCAGTTAAATCAGGTCCAGATGTAAGTTACTCAGATGAAGTTTCTTCAGCACAATTCTGAAGACATGTGAGCCAGAGACAGATTTTCTCCTCACCCCAACACACAACATAAAATGGCAGAACTGGGTGGGAGAACCCCAAAGGACACTGGCTCAAAAAGGGGCAAAGCAGAAATCATATAAACACTCATTGGTTTGTAGCAATGATGAAATCCATTTGGACATGTGTTGCCACTTCTTGATTAGGGCCCAGTCCTGACCCTTGAGAATGATTCTTCCTGGCTATTTGCTCTGCCCTCTGGACTCTTGGTTCTGCCACTGAGTCATGCTTCCTTTTCCATGAGAAATGGTCCTTGTTTCCAACTGACTAGTTTACTTAGCCTGCTCTCTCCCCAAAGAAATTCAAAGGTTCAAAGGCCTCTTTTCATTTTGTAATTTCAGTTCAAACTAATATGATTCCTTTAAAAACTTTGTGGGTTTGTGTGTATCAAATTATAATCCACTCCACTGGTTCAAAGCCAGACCACACTTCTTTCCAAAATAGGTGTTTTGTTTGGTTTTAAACCTCGGACCAGGAGTCCGGATGCTTGGAGAAAATACCCTTAAGATTTTTAGAGGCACTTTTGTCTCGGAGAGAGGATCTGAGAAGCAGGACCTTAAGATTTTTTAGAAGCCCTAGTATATACACATCCTTCAGTAATTCTTAGCCATATTTTGATATGGTTACCCCTAAGGTGATGCTTTACTGGTAGCATTTGAGCTTTAGTATTTACCTGGAGGCCATTCCTTATTTTGAGAGCATTTTGTTAATTAGAAAAACTAGGATTAAAAACTCTTATTTTTAAATCCAGAGAGTCCTGGTTCCTTTGTTTCTTCTCAATTCTGTTTGAAAGCTGAACAGTTTTTTTTTTTTTAATTCTCTTGAACATTATCCTCTACAGCTATAAAGAGCTGATTGTCACTTTCAGCATTTTATCTGGAAATCTCTTCAGATAAATCATTCAGTTCATTAGGTTTTTTGTTTGTTGCAAATTACGGGGGTGCTTCATGTTACCAAATCTTCTACCACTACACAATAGAGGGGACCTTTTTCTCCAGCCTCTGGTCATGATTTCCTCACAGTCCTTCAAGCCCAGTGAACCCTTTTCATTTTTTTGCTCACTGCTGGGTCCACAAGCCAGTGTTATATGTTTTAGGTTTTTGTTTATAATGACATCCCAATTCAGGTACCAAATTCTGTTCTATTTTATTTATTGCTACAAAACTACATCAAAACGTGGTTACTTCTTCGAACAACCATTTCATTTTCCTAGGATTTTCTGATCTAGGAATCCAAACAAGACTCAGGGGCCAGCTTGTTTCTGATCCATTTGGGGCATCAGCTGAGGCATTTAGAGCCAGAGAATCCACTTGATAAGGTAGCTTCTTCACTCACATATTTGATTGTTTCTTGGTCTCTTGCTCTTTCCATGTGGTGTCTCCAGGACCTCTTCGTGTGGCTTGATCTTCTATCATGATGGTCTCAAAGTAGTCTGACTTCTAACATGGTAGCTTAGTGTTCCCACATAGTCTTCTAAGAGATATGGGAAGAAGTTGCAAGGTTTCTGATCACCTGGTCTCCAAAGTGCCGAAACAGCCCATCTGCAGCATTCTACTGATCAATCAACATACTAAGCCCAGCTCAGATTCAAAGAGAGGGGAATTAGACTGGAGCTCTCAATGGGGAGAATAACAGAGAATTTACTGCCCTATTAAAGACCTCAAGAATTCAGGAATTGAGAAGTTTTGGTGGTAGATTAGATTTTAGAATTTTATTCATGCTAAAGGTATTCAGGCATTATTTACCTTTTATCACCTGTCCTTGAATACATTATTATGTTGTGTTGAAAAACCTACTTTCAGGAATTCAAGGGGTCAATGAGGGACTAGAGACTGCAGTAGAGTACTTAAAGCTATCAAAATGTATGTATGTATTCATTAGTTTTGCTCTGATACTAAATTTAAAGGAAAGGAAATTGGGTCACCGAAATAGCCAAATCAATGACCACATTTGTTGAATATTCCTAGGCACGGAGACACTGCATATTTGCTTAGCTGACTGATGAATCTTATGGAGTGTCTGGCTTTTCTTGAATTTCAGAGAAATATAGGATTTATATCTTAACCTACGAAAACTGTGTATGTGAGGAAATGAAGCCAAAAAGAGCAGAAACTACCACAGTCTTCTATGGCTCTGGCTTAATAGAGAAAAATGCATGGGGAGCTCACACTTTGGTGTTTGTTCCCACAGTCTGGCTAGTGTCATTTCTGCAACTCCCTGCTGATATGGGAGGAAATAGGATCTAAGACCCCTGATAATGAAGACCCTTTGGGAAAGCAAGAAAACTCCTATTCAAAATCCCCATTCTACATATTCCTGACATTGTTTTGATCTTAAAAATTTTCCTAAAATAAAAAGGATATAAGATAAAGTTACTTTCCCAGAACTTCAAGACACATTTAAATTATATACTTAAAGGGGACTTCAAGACACATATCTAATTATAATGGGAACTTTGAGATACATTTCTAACTGTCATCAATAATTAGAACTACATAAAATTTTTTTTTCTAGTAGGCTTATGAGATGTCAGATCTTTCTGAAAAAAACTGGTATACTTGTGTATGTGTATTAAAACTTCTAAACATGCTAAAGGAGCATAAAAGCAACTTGTTCACCAGGCCAATTTTTTTTCCCAAACTTTCTTAACATTCTTGCATAGCCAGTTGGATCTTAATCTTACCACGGTCTAGCTTTTGCCATTTCCCCAGAAGCCTGATAACTATTGGCATTAAGGTTTGGTTCTCAGGCTCAGAGTAGACAGACACAGTGCTGCCCAGCACACACACAGAACTGATGGAGTAATGAGACAATGACTTGATAACATGCATATGCTCCTCACTCTCTGGATACGAGCTCGGGCAAGTATCATTTATGACAGATTTGGCCCCTTATCCAAGTTAGGTTAAATCAAGCCAAATATCGCTGGCAATTTTATCCTATGAGTAAGATAGTTCTCATGAAGCAGCTAGCTTCTGACTTAGAAATAACGATTTTAGAAACCAATGTATTTCTGTTTACATATTCAGTGGTAACTATCAGCAAAATGGCAAAACCTTTGAAGATGCTCTTGTTAATTTGGAAGCTGGACAATAATCAGACAAAAATCATAAAAATATAGTTTAGGGGTGCCTGGGTAGCTCAGTTGGTCAAGCGGTTGCCTTTGGCTCAGGTCATGATCCCGGGGTCCTGGGATCCAGCCCCACTTTGGGCTCCTGGCTCAGCAGGGAGCCTGCTTCTCCCTCTCCTCCCTGCTCGTGTTCTTTCTTGCTATCTCTGTCTCAAATACATAAAATATTAAAATATACATATATATAGTTTATAGAGGACAATCAAAAAGTTTATTTTTATTTATTTATTTTTAAAGATTTTATTTATTTATTCATGAGAGACAGAGCAAGAGAGAAAGGCAGAGGGAGAAGCAGGCTCCCAAGGAGCAGGGAGCCCGATGCAGGACTCGATCCCAGGACCCCGAGATCATGACCTGAGCCAAAGGCAGACGCTTAACCATCCGAGCCACCCAGGTGCCCCCAAAAGTTTATTTTACTAGGGAGAAAAGATGATAGTTGATAAAATTCTGATTAATAAAGTATTGCTACTAATGTGTGAGAAAGTAAGGTGGTCACAGATCTTACCAAGCTCTAAAGTTCTGTGTGGAATCTGGTGTTGTCCATGATAAACTGTTCTATGTGCTCCCATCTCCCACCACTTCTGATATGGGACAAATATATCTGTGTGATATCTAGAATTTGGAGTTGTAGAATCTTTATTGATCAAATGAGTCCATGTTCTAGGGAGTTTAAGATGCCTTGCTCATTGCTCTTTGAAATAGTTACTGAGTTACGTCTTTTGACCCAGCTTAGTGTGTTTTTGACTAATCCATGTTGCCAAGCTGAATCCTGTTTTTGTTCTTCCTCAACTACATTTTGGGTGTCAGTGATGTTATGGGTTTGCTCAAGAAACACCTGCCTTATGCTAGGAATCAGGGCTACATGAATAAAAATTTCTGCCCTCAGTGATCTTACTCTCTAGAGATGAACAGTAAACAAAATGTTAAAATACAATGAAATTAGTAATAAAATAGGGCTATAGATAGATGCTATGGGAGTATGGCAAAGAAAAGGTAAAACTCCACTTTGAGGATCAAGGACAATTTTACAGAGGTGGTAATATCTGAATTGGTATTTAAAGATGACTTGGAATCTCCAGGCAAAATAGAAGAGCATACGCTAAGTGAAGTAAGTATGGACACTGGAATGGAAGTTTAAAGAAGCCTGTGTTAGTCTTGTTTTCAACCCCAGGTAAGGCTTCCATTGGGTGGTGGGGAATAGGAGAAACTGGAGGCTTGATTGTCCTAGGAAGTAGCAGAGAGAGTAGATGCTAGTTGGTGGAGGGAATTATCCTGAAAGAGGTCAGTGGGAATGTAAAATTGAAGGATGAGGTCAAGTGGAGTCAGACTAGTATGAAGGCAAAATAGGATTAGTCCCTATTCTAAATATAAGTGTCAAGTTAGACATTAACAGAAAATGGATGAAGGAAGAGGGCCAAGGATTCAGCAATGAACAGAGAGAAGTTGGGGTACTGGATGAAGAGTGAAGACTAAGAGGTGAGGAATAAGGGTACCAGTGGCTAAAGCTTGAGTGTTTCAGAGTAACACAGTGAGAGCAGGAATCTGTTTTCTGTTCACACCCTAAGCAGGCAACCAGGCTCTTGGTAGTTACCTAGGGGAGCTACATAATTGGAAGACCTAGAGGATATTTCTGTATGGAAGAAATTTGAGAGCATGTGGTGGAGTGCGGTGGGGAGATGTGGCCAGAGAGGTAGATGGTGATAAAATTGTGAAGTCCTTCTAGTCTGTGATAAGGAATTTGGAATTTCTCTGAAGTTATTTAGAAGACACTGAAAGATTTTAAGTAGGGAGATTTGCATTTAAGAAAATTTTCTGGAAGCAGTGTCCAGGATGAATTAGGGTATAGGCAGTGAACTGGAATGTAAGGGGATTAAGTAGAAGACTCTATCAATAATTCTGATGCAAGATTATGAGGACCTGAAGGCAGTGGCAATAGGGACAGTGAGAAAGAGGAGTATTTGAAAGATATTTAGGTACCACAATAGACCTATTATTTAAGTGATCTTATGTAAGAAGGGAGAGAAAAATGGAAGATTGACACTAATTTTCAGTATTCAGTCTGAAAGCCATTTTAGCCAAAGTAGATTAACTGCTATAACAACTTCAAAATCTCAGTGTGGGTAACCTAATAAGCATTTATTTTCTGCAGTGCATTTTGGTAATGGTGGGGGTGTCACTGCTCCATACGGTCATTCAGGGAACCAAACTACTTCCATTTCATGGCTACACACTCCCACAGGGCCTCAGAATCCTCCTCTGATCCTCGATCCAGCTTGTTGATACAGAAAGAGTGTGGAGGATTGTGAGGAGATTTTTAGTGTCTAGTCATGGAAATTATATGTGTAATTTCTCTCCTATTCCTCTTGGTCCAAACAGATTCATATGTCCACACTTAAGTGCAAAAAGGATCCTGGGAAATAGTCTCTGGGCATCCAGAAGAAAATGAACTTTACTGAAGATACCAGCACAGTCTGCCTTTCTAACCACCAAGTATATTTTTCACTATTCCTTTCTTGCACAGAAGACATGCTTTTTGCAAGCAAGACAGCCTAAAGTCCCATCTAGTAATTCATCCTGCTCAAAGTGCAGAATCTCTCAGATGATTCTCAGTGAGAGATGAAACGCCTCATTGTTTGGTGATTTATGGGCTAAAGTAGTAAATTTTCGACCTCCCCCCTCCCATACACTGGTGTAACAGAGACTGAATAAACACCATAAACACTTGCATTAAGAAATAGAATGGTTAATACAGTCACTGGTGTATAGCAACTCAAATTCACTGGATAGATATTATGAAATGTTCCCTATTCTGGAGATAGAGGAAGTTCCTTAATTAGTCCCAGTTCTGCTCTCTTGGAGAAACTCCCTGGTTCATGGCCCCTGGTTCTATCCTCTGGGAGGTGGTTGCCTGTCCATATCTTCCTTGACCACATCTGAAGTAGAAGTTGGGACGTATGCCTTGAAGGAGGCACAGCTTTCATAGATCATTCTTGCTTGAGGGATGTCTTAGACCAGGTCTGTAATTTCTTTGTCAATATAACTCCCTCAAAAAAGTAATAGGCTACTGATCTTACCGTTTCCAGTCAGTTTCATGTGCCAATAAACATACTCTTTCCTAGTTCTTTTCTACACTGGTTCTCATCTTTGCTTTTATTTTTCCTTTTAAAATGATTTTCTGGGTGCCTGGGTGGCTCACTTGGTTAAGTGACTGTCACCGGCCCAGATCATGATCCTGGAGGATCATGTCCCGCATTGGGTTCCTTCCTCAGCAGGGAGCCTGCTTCTCCCTCTCCCTCTGCCTGCTGCTCCCCCTGCTTGTACTCTCTCTCTGTTAAATCAAGCAATCAATCAATCAATCTTTAAAAAAAGATTTTCTCCCATATTCCTCCCTGAACATAACAGAGGCAACCTGAGGCTATCTGAGACATTAAGCGTGGTTTGGAGGTTTGGACCCTTAATCAATCTTTGTTACAAGGTTAAGTTACTTTGTTTAACTGGGAAGTCTTACTGGACTTTTTTTTTTTTCTTGAAGCTTTTTTCAAACTTTTTTTTAAAGGTTTAGTAGCAGTAGACTTTTCTAAACTTCTATGCTCTCTTCTATTTCTGTTTGAAACAAGCCAATTCTTCTTAAAGTGCATCCCTTTCTTGTAATACCTTGCCTAAAGAAGCCAGCAGCAGGTAACTCACAACATTCTGATTATTTCTTGCTACTTTTAGATCTTGAGATTTTGTTGTCATGTGGAAAACAGGCAACAGTTTTATTATTTTGCCATTGTGTAATCCAATATGTTACTATCTTTTTTTTTTGAACCTATGTCAGCTGTTTCTTTACTGCTTGGTTTCTAACTGGTAAGCCAATGCCAGGCCTTTTTGGTATCTATCAGAATTCCTCACTTCAAGAAAACAATTTAATTGGGCAGGCAAGCCTGAGTAATTAAGATCTCTGAAATCTCAATGCCTCAAAACAAAAGTTTAGTTCTTGCTTATGTGTTAGATTAGTAAGAGCCTGCCATAAGGAAAGACTCTATTTTAAGCAGTCATTCAGGGATCCACACTTCTTCTTTTAGTGCCTCTGCCACCCTAGAGCTTGAGTCTTCCACTGGGTTCTGTGTATCTGGCTGTCAGACTAAGGAAGAGAGAATATGAAAGATTAAAATTTGGAAATGGCATATATCATTTTAGTTCACATTCTATTGGTAGAGTCAGTCACATGTCCATATCTAACTGCAAGGAGAAAAAGAGAAGGTTGCTTCTAAACCTCCAACCTTTTTTAGACTACTTCTCTGCCCCCAATACTTTCTTTCTCCATTTTATTCTTTCTTTTCATTTTTCTTCCACATTTTTACTCTTCCTCTTTTATCTCACCTTCCCCTTTACCTTTACTCCTTTACATTTGGCTAATACTCTTTATCTGAAGTATCTAAAGGTCTATATTTTAAGTTAGAATTTTAAACAAAAGTTTTAAGTTACACCAATAAAAATAAATGCATTATTTTTAGAATGAGTATTTAATAGTAATCTAGAAAAGCCACAGGCATTGATTATTACCACATGTATTTATATTTGAATTGGCAAAACATTTTCTCAGAGAAGCTGGGTAGCAACTCAGGATTTCATTTTTCTAAACATATCATACTGATATTTTTCCAAGTTGGTGTCCAATATGGTTAATCTCTAGAGGTTTTCCAGTTTGCTCTAACTGTAACAGATGTTTGTGTATTTTCCTTCTCTCTCATTGCAAAAGACACACAAGAAGCTTTGCATTTGATTTTGTCTACTTAGTAAGCAGTTATAGAAGTTATTCTAGCTAGACTTAGTTGGTTTTTAGAAGTGACTTATGTTAAGCTATATGTAGTTATAGGTAGTGCACTATTGGGTCTATGAAAGGAACAAAAAAGGACAATTGGAATGGGGGAAAAATGATATTTAAAGGGTCATTGGTAATGCCAAGAATTTGTATCTAAATGAGCTATGGTATGGATATTTAATCATCATGTGGAGTCTATAATAACAGTGAGGAAAGAACAAATTGGCCAGCAAATGGAAAGAAATTCCATCAGTCAGAAATTTCACTCATGAAGTTGATAGGAGTAATCTGTGTGTATGTTGTACCATCTGAAGAACCTGAGATGGGAGCCCTAGAAATAGTCTGGTGTGGGGGCATTTAGGAGGATTATGAGTCTCTTCACATGAAAATCATTTTAGGGTACTTTTTGTTCCCCCTCACTTTGTTAGGGCCTTTATGGTATCACTTGGAAGAGTTGAAGCTGGATTCCTTTCCTAGTGTTCTAAGTCTAACCTAAAGGACAGAAGAACTTTCCTTTATTGCTTTTCTGAAGCTTCAGTAAAAAGAGATGAATCAAGTTAAAACTTGTGTCATTTAATGGAATGTTAAGAAAGTTACGCAATACTTTATATGTGACTCCTTTTAGCAGTATGGATGGATTACATATTCTAAAAAAATCCTCACACTGAGAAGTATGTAAGTTCTAGATAAGCAACACCAACAGCAAAAATACTTTTACATCTATTGCCTACATCATAAGAGAAATCCCCAAGGCACACAAAAAAGGAAACCAAATATAGTAAGCATAAATTAGCTGAAATAAGAGTGGTAGGTAGAAGAATCTTCAGCTGTCTTGGAAGAAACCGTCAAAATCAGGGGCTTAGAGTTTGGATATTAATGGATGTGAGAGATAACGGGAGAAACCATGTGGATCTGGAAGGAGATCCGCTGAATTTAAGACCTTAACATAATCTTGGGCCTCTTGAAGGGACTACATCCTCAGTGAAAATATAGCCATTTAAAAAAATCTGCTTGCTCAAAACAAAAATTAAATTTATTTGTCTCTACTTAGGCTGTCAAGAGAATTATGAGAACTTGTTACATTTATTCTCAAATGGTTCTGGAGTCCAAATTTATATTTCCAGTGTAATTCATAAACCCCAAGCTCTAATACGCTAAGTAAAGATCATTCCAGATGGAAAGGGTAATCTGGTATCCAATAGAAGCAAACACAAGCCTCTTTACAGGAAAGCTTTGTAGACCCAGACTTCTATAAATTTCTACAAATTAAAATTTAAAAAACTCAATTACCAAAACAGGAGGAAACAAGTGACAAGAGTTAGGAAAAATAATACATTTATGCCCTCAAGGACTTTAGATGCTGGAATGATCTGAAAGACCTTATAAAACAATTATGTATAACATTAAATAAATGATGAAATTGAAAAAAATAAGCAAGAAATAAAAAACTATGATACTATTAAAATAGAAATAAGATCATTGAAATTATGATAAATTTCTACTTCTGGAAATGACTGATGAGATAATTTTACCAACTCTCACTGAGTGCAAAGGAGCAAAATAACACTTCAGTGTTCTTATGACTTAATGGAAGTAATGGAAGCCAGATAACAATAGAATGACATATTGTGTGCTGAAAGAAAATATAATGCCATCTAGAAGTCTATATTTAGTGGAAATATTCTGTAAAAACAAAGGTGGACTAAAGAAATTTTCAGACAAAATCTGAGGGAATTCTTCACAATAACATGAACACTGAAGGAAATAATAAAGGGTGTTCTTCAGGCAGGAAAAAAATAGGGGTGTATAAAAGTAAAAAGGTTAAACATTTGATAAATGCAAACAAATTACTGTAAAAGAACAAATACTATATTAGGGGTTTAGAACATATCTAGAATTATAATGAAAAAGCACAGAAGTCACAAGAAAGTGAGTACAGTGAAAGAATCTTAAGGTTCTTATGTCATAAAAATACTAATTTATAGACATTAATAAGGGAAGTTTGAATCTTGTAATCTCTAGGGCAACTGGAAACAAAGATTCATAAAAGTGTGTAAAGTATAAAGGTGATAGAAGAAAAAAATGGGATAAAAAAATGAATTTACCACCCAGCAGGCACTGGGGGTTGAGGGGGAGGGAAGGGGGAAGGGAATCTCAATATACCTTTTGTCCACCAGGGGGCACCTGACAGTCTGATTTATAGAATCCTTTTTTTGCTCCATCAGGCAGTACCACCAGAGCTTAGTGCATGCTCTATTAGCACCAGACAAACCAAGAAAACCAAAATAACACTGAATGTCCCTTAAAATTAAACTGGTGTTGGAATTACAGTACACAAAAGTTGGCCAAGACCCATATGCTAGACCTAAATGGGGTGACTACTTTCTAAAGTAAATGCTGTAAGCAGTATTCAGAGTCTCCTAATGCATTAGACAAAATGTCCATTATACAATAAAAAAATTACCTGTCGTTGCAAGAACCAAAAAAAAAAAAAAAAAAAAAACCCACCCAACATCCACAACTTGAAAAAAAAATCAATTGATGCCAACACTCAGATGAATTAGAGACCTGCCAGACAATGACAAAGACCCAGTATTTGTATCCTTGCAATCTCTGAAAAGGAGACAGAGGGACTGAAAGAGCATTTGAAGAAATAAAGCTACAGTTTTCAAAATTTGGTGAAAGACACAAATTTGTAGATCCAAGAAGCTGAGCAAATCCCAAACAGTATAATCCCAAAGAAATTTATGCCAAGATATTTCATACTTCAACTTTTGAAAACTAAAAAAAATTTTTTAAGACAGCCAGAAGGAAACAATGCATTACCTATAAGATCATACCAATTTGAACGATGGCCAATTTCTCATTTGCAACCATGAAGGGGCATAACCTTTTTTTTCTTTTATATTTTATATTTAAATTGTCACAAATAAGTTTAACTGAAGGTTTGAAATCCATTATTCCCTGTCCTTTAAGACCAGGGTCCAAACCAGTTTATTGGATACCTGCTAAGTTCCATGTCTTCAGACACAAGCCAGGAGGGAAAGGAGACTCCAACAGAAGTGACTTGCCCAAGGTCACCCAACTGGGAGTTAGGGACTGTCCCAGTCAGGACTGACCCTGGGTTTTCTGGATTCTAGAGGTGGCTCTGCTCCTGAGTGCTGTCCTGGGAGGAATTGAGGTATGGAGTCAGGGGTCCAATCTCCCTCCCAGTTCCAAACAGCATCATTAGTGACCCAGTCGAGGTCTCCTCTCCTGGAGCCCATTTCCCTAGCTGTACAATGAGGATAGGACTGGCCAGGTCTTGAGGGTGTTGCAGTTCAGTTGCTCCAGTCCCAATCCCCATATCTGGCACATACCTGCCTGAGGGGGCTGTCTCACCACCTGCTGGACTTCAGAAATGTCTCTGGGCTTGGCTCCCAGACCCACAACATTTTTCAAGTGCTGAAAGAAAAGAACAGTCAATTAAGGATTCTATATCTAGTAAAACTATCCTTGAGGAATGAAAAATAAATTTATTTTCAGAAGGAAAGCTAAACAAATCTGTTGCTACAGACCTACCCTTAAAGATTAGTTAAAGGAAGTTCTTCAAACAGAAAGGAAATGATAAAAGAAGAAATCTTGGAACACCATGAAGGAAGAAGGAATAACGAAAACAGAAACGTATAATATAGACTGTCCTTTCTCTCATGGATTTTATAAATTCCACTTGATCATTACATCAAAAATTCTAATTTCACCTGCTACCAAAGATAATGATATTTAAAAGCAACTAAACAGAGCCCTTAATGGAAGTCAAGTTTCCACACTTCACACGGAGTAGTAAAATATTGGTATCAGCAGACTGTCACATATGAATATTACAGTATCCAGAGCAACCACTTCAAAAGCAAAATACACTTAAAAGCACCAAAAATAAAGATGAAAGCCTAAAATATGTTCAAGTGATCCACAGGAAGTCAAAGGGGGTGGAAGGGCCAAGAATCAGAAAATAGTGGGTTAGCACCTATGTCTTTTTGTTTTCTATCAATAATTACCCTAACCTATCACTGATTGCCCTTAAAGCTAAGTAGTCTAAATACATAAATGATGATAAATCTGTCCTTTGATTTAACAGTATCCAGATGAAAGACCTAACTGGCAAAGATCAAATGGTAAAGTTAATAGAAGGTAATGTAGGAGAACATGCTTGTAACTTAGGAGTGCAGGACTACTTAAATAAGTTCTTAAAAATACAAGCCATACAATTAAAAAGCCAATGGCTATGAACACAGATATTAAGGGTTTCTGTCTAGTGAAGAATGAAGTTAACCGATCCATTGCAGAAAGATATATACAATGTCTAAAAATGACAGGATACTCTGATTGAAAATGTATAGAAATGCCTGCTTATGAACAGGAAAAGATAGGAAATCAATAAATAATCAAAGAAAAGATATGTATATGAGGGATGCTCAAAATCATCAGTATTTACAGAAAAGTTGAATAAGATCGCATCTTTTCCAACTGAAGTAAAAATATTTATGAATTACAAATTTATTAAAAGGCAAACTGCTTAAATATAGATTATTTACCAGAAAAAAAAAAAAATTGGCAGGGGCGCCTGGGTGGCTCAGTCGTTAAGCGTCTGCCTTCGGCTCAGGTCATGATCCCAGGGTCCTGGGATTGAGCCCTGCATTGGGCTCCCTGCTCAGCGAGAAGCCTGCTTCTCCCTCTACCACTCCCCCTGCTTGTGTTCCTGCTCTCACTATCTCTCTCTCTGTCAAATAAAATCCTAAAAAAAAAAAAAAATTGGCAGAGTGAATAAAGAAAACATGACCCAACTAAACAGAAGTGGCTATGTTAATATAAATTAGACTTTAGAGCAAAGAAAATTACTAGGAACAAAGAAGACATAATGACAAAAGAATCTATCAGGAAGACATAATGGTTCTGGTTCTGTACCAAACAACAGAACCTCAAAATACATGAATCAGAAACTAACAGACCTGAAATGAGAAATAAATCTACAATTATGGTGGTTCACCTTGATTGGTTTCCAACTATATCAACAAGCTAAAGAATAAAAATTATTTTTCAGTTGATGCAGAAAACGAATTTGACAAAATCACATAATCGTGGCAATATTTTCTACAGGAACAGAGGGGAATTATCCAAAGTTGATAAAAAGCCTTTACAAAAAACCTACAGCTAACCTCATTCTTACTGATGAAAGGTTTAGTCTCTCCCCGCCTCCCCAGGAGTGGAAATAAGACAAGGATGTCTGCTCCTGCCATTCTTATTAAAGTAGAACAAGTCAAGAGAAAGAAATAAAAAGCATACAGATTAGAAAAAAAAAAATCAAACTATCTTTCTTTACAGATAGCATGATTGTCTTTGCAGGAAATACCAAGGAATTTAAATCCCCAGGAACTAGTGAGTTCAGTAAGGTCTTAGGATTGATTTCTATGCAAATTTCATATTCTTTTTTTTTTTTTTTTTAAATATCCCCTGTTTCTATATACTATCACTGAACATGCAGGGACTGAAATAGAAAAATATAGTATTTATAATCACTACAAATGAAATACTTAGGTATACACTTAACAAAGCAAGTATAGTATTTATTGAAAAATCACAAAATTCTGAAGAACTCAAAGATCTAAATAAATGGGGAGTCCTATCATGTTTATTGAGTAGAAGACTTAACATAGTAAAGATGCCAATTCTTCCCATATTGATCTATAGGTTTAGTGTAGTTCCTATTGAAACTCCATCAAGTGTTTTGTATAGATACACACTTATTCCAAAGTTCCTATGGAAAGGAACAGACCCTAGAATAGGTAAAGCAGTTTTGTTTGTTTTACAAGTAAGAATAAAGTGTGTGTGTGTGTGTGTGTGTGTGTGTGTGTGTGTAGGGGTTACCCAATATTAAGGCTTATTACATGGTTACCACGGTCAAAGACTGTGATGTTGGTGGAAGGATCTGATCCACAGATCATTGGAACAGAGTAGAAAATCCAGAAATAAAGCCATGCAAAGGTGCAAAATGAAGCAATAGAGGGAGGATAGCCCTTTTATTTAAAAATGACAGAAGTTTAGAAATGGAGAGCAGATTAATAGTTGCTAGGAATTAAGGATGGAGGTGGGAGCAACATGGATGATCTTTGTGGTGTTGGAACTATTCATTATCTTGATTATGGTGAATATATGAACTGACATGGGTGATAAAATGGTATAAAACTTAATACACATACACACAAATGAGCACAAATGTGGAAATTTGAATAAAATTGGATTGTATCAATGTCAATATGCTGGTCATGATATTTATGCTATAGTTTTTCAGTATGTTGTGTTTAGAGAAAACTGGACAAAGTATAGGATCTTCTACATTTTTACATTTCTCAAAACTGCATGTGAATGTATGATTATCTCAATAAATATCTGAATCTGAAAAAAATCAAAAAGGAAGAATAAGAAAAATCTAGAAGATACAGGTCAAATAAAAAGTCTAACAATGTAGATGCAACCTCAAAGATGTTAGTGATTATGTTAAATGTAAATAGACAAAATACTTCAATAAGAAGACAAAGATTGTCATACTATATTTTAAAAATCTATGGCTAAATGGAGACACACTTTAGAAAATGAAAAATTGAAAGTACAAAAAAAATTATATATCATTAGAAGAAAACATATTCAAAAAAACTAATATACATACACTATTATCCAAAACAGATGTTAGGTGAAAAGTGTTCTCAGAGCCAAAGAGGGGAATTTTATAAAATTTATTGGAAGTTACAAAAATTTCAAATTAGTATTAGATTCTTTCAAATTTACTCAAAAAAGCCAGAAATAATGAAGATTATCTTGAACAAAGTGAGATGATTTCCTTTGTCAAGACTATAATGAAGACAGTGTATCATTGGCCCAAGTATACAGACAGATGAATGGAATAGACAGAGTTGAGAATCAGACCCAAACATATAGATAACTTGATTTATAAGGATGGCATCCCTATAGGGATATTCCCTCTAGGGAAGGATGGGCTTTTTAATAAATGGTACTGGGCTTACTGATGTCCATATAAAAACATACTTCGCACTCACAGGGCATAAAAATCAGTCCTGAATGGATTACAAACCTAAATATATATAAGGCATATAATTTCTATTAGCTAATTTGGAAAATCTCTTCAAGTCATTTAAGTTGTGTTGCTGCAGCTTAATACCCTAAATAACAAATAGAAAAAGTTGCCAAGTTTAGTATATGTGAAATCCCCATAGAAAAATGAATTCCATTTCTGTGCACTAGCAACATATAGAAGGGTTTAACTTAAAATCATCTACACAAATTGATTTGTAGAATCAAAATTCAGTAGCCAATAGGATTTATCATAGACCTTGAGAAATTAATCTAAAACATGAAAGAAGAAAAAGCCAAGGATAGCCAACACTGAACAATGGGAGATGATTTACTTTAAAGCTATCAAAGTTATTATGAAGCGATAACAATTTATAAATGTAATATTAGTACAGATATTAGAAAATGACCCATCTATATCTAGAAATTTGTTATATAATGAGCGAAACACTAGAGCAGTGGAGTAAGATGAACTCTTGAATAAACTGTCCTGGGAGTTTGGGTTACCCATATGGAAAAAAATGACATTATTTCACACTACTAAAAACTTTATTCCAGATGTTTTAAATACATTTTTACATTAAATACATTAATGTAAAAAACAAAACTAAAAAATTTTAGAAGGAAATATAGAATAGTTTTATGACCTCACGATAGGGAAATATTTCTTAAACAAGACACAGAAAGGAAAAACCATAAAGGAAAAGATCCGTAATTCACCTCTGCTTAAATTAAAAACATCTGTTCATCAAAGGGTATCATTAAAAAAGGACAAGAAATACCATGATCTGGGGAACGTATTTGCAAGCATAAAGCCAACAAAGGATTTGGGTCCAGAAAAGATAATCACCTGTAAGTCAATACAAGAAACAACTCAATAGAAAATGTGGGCAAGACACAGATAAACTTTTCTTACAAGAAGAAACATAAGTGACCAACAAATACATGAATATATGCCTCATTGGTAATATGAAATGCAAAATTAAAACCACAATGAAGTAGCATTTTCCATCCTCTAGACTGGCAAACATTAAGACATTGGACAATATCATGTTTGTTAATCTCTTATATTTAACAGATGGATGTGTAAATTGGTGCAATCACTTTGGAAAACAATTTGGTATTGTCTTGTGAAGTTGCAGGTCTATTGACTCATGGCCTGGGAATTGAGCTTCTATAAAACATTCTCAAAACTCTTGCAGATTTTCACTGTTATAGGGGCATTAATTATAGCATTCACACACTGGAAGCAACACAAGTAATTCCTCTGAGGAGAAGGGATAAGGTGCAATAACATAAAATAACTTATGGCAGTAAATATTAGTGAGCTATAGCTCCCATGTCAACATGAGTTCAATTCAAGAACATAATATTGGGTAAAAGAGAGCAAATTATAGAAGATAATACCAATTAAGTGCAGAAACATAATCTCCAATATATTGTTTAAGATGCATACTATGTTATAGAACTATCAGGTACATCAAAGGGATGGTAAACACACAATTCAGTGTTTACTTTGGAATAATGAGGGAAATATCATGGGAAGGAGAGCCCAGGGGCTTCACCAGCAAAATATTGTTTGATTTCTTAAGCTGAGTAGTAGGTAATGGGTGTTCATTTTTTATTCATAATACATGTATACATTTTATATAGTATGTATTATACATAAAAAATGAATAAAAAGCGATTGGTAATTTCATATCTGAGATGTGTAGTGAGGTAGAAGGTTACACAGTATCACTTGCCTCCATATCACTTCATCTTCTGTTTGCTCTACAACTTGTCTATTATAACGTACTGTGAAGAAAAACTCAACGTGTGGTAATGCCTCTTATGTTGACTTAATGATATTTATATTGCAAGATCATATAAAGGCACCATCTCAGATTCTGTAGACCAGAAATATAGCATTTGATGATATAAGAGTTGAAGATGGTGAATGGGCTGGGACCACCATTCATCACTCCTCCCTCCTTGCCTGGTAGATAATGTTAAACATTCAAAGCCATTAATCTCAAATCCCTCATAGGGATTGGACACAGGCTCCGGGTTTTTCTTTAGGTAGCCATTGCCAATGGACCCAAGTTAGCTCTCAAGTTGAAACTCACTTTACCTTCACATTACTAGACCACTGAATCTGGTACATCATTTTACCGGACCATGTTCATATGAAGGAAGGAGTAGTTTTGCTTTAGGTATTTCAAGTTCAGGACCAGAAAAAAAGAAGTTACAGGAAGGAAAAATCTGAAAGGAAAAAACTTTATATGTAAAAAAATATATAAACCATGAAATTGTATAAAAACATATTTGTGGTTTTGACAAATACATAAATGGATGCATCACCCATAACACACCAGGTTACAACTTTTCCATCACCCCAGAGCACTCCATTGTGCCACTTCAGTCAGTTTATGCACTTTTCTGATTTTTTTTTTTTCATAGAATAGCTTTATCTGTGGGAGAACTTCATGTATATAAAATCATATAGGACATATTCCTTTGTGACTGGCTTCTTTCACTTAGGATATTGGATGTGAGATCCATCCATGCTGTTGCTTATCACAACTCCTTTTTCTTTCAGAGTAATATTCATAAAAATACCACGTATAGTTTATTATTTTGTTGATAGACACTTGAGTCAATTCCATTTTGAGCTTTTATAAATAAAACTATTATGTTCACTCATACAAAGAAAACTAGTACTGAATGTTCATGCTTTCACTCTAAGGTAATTATCTAGAATGGGGATGGCTGGATCAAAGGCAAATGTGTGCTTAACATTATGGGAAACTGACACTTTTCCAAACTGGTTCTATTTTATGGCCCCTCCACCTGCCCCCCACCACCACACACAGACACACATACACACATACACATACACACACATACACACACACAGTATGAAAATTCTCATGTTTCACATTCTCATTAACATTTGATACTGTCCTGTTTTCTAATTTAACCATTTTAGTTGGTGTGTAATGATAGCTCCTCGTTCAATTTAATATTTGGTAGCTCATTTAATATGCATTTCCCTGATGAGAAATTATGTTGAATACTTTTTCATGTGCCTGTTGGTCAATTGTATATCTTCCTTTGTGAAGAGTCTAAGTCCTTTGACAATTTTTATTGACAAGTCTTTTGTCTAGATATGTTCTGTGAATATTTTCTCTCGGTGGTTGGCTATTTATTTTCTTGATGACTTTTGATAAGCAGTTTTTTTTTTTTTAAGATTTTTATTTATTTAACAGAGATAGAGAGCACAAGTAGGCAGAGCGGCAGACAGAGGGAGAGGGAGAAGCAGGCTCCCCGCCTAGCAGGGAACCCGATGCGGGACTCAATCCTAGTACCCTGGGATCATGACCTGAGCCAAAGGCAGCCGCTTAACCGACAGAGTCACCCAGGCGCCCCTGATAAGTAGTTTTTAACTTCGAGGTTTAATGTATTCGTATTTTCTTTTATGGTTATTTTACTCTAGGAAAAGTGGCCTATGACAATGTTATGAAAAATCAAATATTTTCTTCTAGAAGATTTACAGTTTTTTGTCTTTATATCTGTTGTCCATCTAAATTAATTTTTGCAGTGTGAAGTGGTCAAGATTTACTTTTTCCCATATGGGTGGTCTGTTGAGAAGATTCTTTTCCCCCATGAATTACCTTGACCTCTTAATGAAAATCACTTGACTATGTAATTGAGTCTATTTCAAAACCCTCCATTCTGCTTCAGTGAGATCTATGTATCTTATCCCCAAACCAACATTTTTATTATTGTAGCTGTTCTTGAGGTTGGGTAGCATAAGTCCTTCAGCTTTGTTCTATACTTGAAAATTATTTTTGATACTTTAAGGTCATTGCATTCCCACTTAAATTTTGAATTATCTTGTAAATTTCTATTTAAAAGGTTATCAGAATTTTTATTTGAATAGGCATAAATGTATAGATCAATTTAGGGAAACTGACACCATGGCAGTATTGAATTTTGCAATCCATGAACATGGTTTATCTCTGCATGTATATACATTTTTTTCTGATTTCTCTGAGAAATGTTTGTTTTTAGTGTATGAAGTTTATATCTTCCAATTGTTTTTAGAATAGAAAAATGCAATTGATTTTTTTTAAAAAAGTCCTTATATCCTGTGACCTTGCTAAATTTAATTATGGGGTATGGTATATGTTATGTAGACTTCTTAGGATTTCTACGTACATAATTATTGTCAATAAATACAAGGTTTTTGTTCTGGTTTTTGTTTTGACTTATTACATTTCGACCTTTCATGTCAAAAAGAAGTGGTGAGGACAGATATCCTTTCATTCTTTTTTCCATACCTTAGGGAGAAGGCATTTAATATTTCATTCCTAACTGTGATGTTAACTGTAGGTTTTCTGTAAAGGTCCTTTATCATATTGAGAAAGTTTCCATCTAAGGTTGCTGAGAGTTTTTGTTAAGAATGGATTTTGAATTGTCAAATGTTTTCTCTGTATATTTCAGATCATATGGTTCTTCATGTCTAGTCTATTGATATAATAAAATACAGTGATTATATATTGAATGTTGAACCAACCTTGTATTACTGTAATGAATCCCATTTGCTCATGATGTATTATCCATTTTATATACTCATGGATTTCATTTACTAATATTATTTGAAGGATATTTTTATCTATATATTAGGGATGAAGGATATCGGTCTACAGTTTTCTTGTAATGTCTTGAAGTTTTCATATAAGGCTTCATTCAGGATGGCCTAAACAAGTTGTGAAGTGTTTTCTTTTCTGAAGGAGTTTGTATAGGATTAGTGTTACTGTGTCCTCTGATGTTTGATATAATTCACCAGTAAATCCATGGAGATCTTTCTATTCCCTTTCTGTTGTTTGATTATTTCAGAGATTTTTCTCCTTCCCTTTCCACCCTCTCTGACAACACCAGACTTTGAGCCTCTCAAGCTAATACAATTATGGCGTTCTACTTGAGTTCTAGCCTCTCCATGCCAAATGAGCAGGAGACAACTTAAGTGAAAAGCCATATAAAGGTAAATTTTACCTTCTGTACTTCTCCTTTTTGAGTTTCCAATCTTCTCCCATTAGTTTTGTCTGTTTTTTGTCACCCTCCAGTGCCTCCAAATAGTGTTTTTTATATTTATATATTTTTGAGAGTTTACAATTATCTGGGAAAAGTTTAGTCCATTATAAACTACTCCCTTTTCGAAAGTCAAATCAATGTGTATCATAAAAATCTTTCTAACTCCTAAAGCTGACCTATCATTAAGAGTAGCTTGTTTCATGAACTAGTGAGTAACTGAATCTGGAATGTTCAAACCTATCACATGGTTATTTAGCACATAGAGTATACAGCACATAGTGCTAATAGAAATGAGTTTTGGATTAGATGGAAACTGGACGAGATATACTATGTATTTAGCACTTTGAATTGTGTCTGAAGGTCTGAATATTTCATTCTTATAATCAGCAAGATATTTTAAGTACTTGTCAGAGCATTTATCCTTGACTTCACTGCCACTAAAAGTTATGAAAAATTTTACTGAGAAGTTGTATTTATGTATTTTTTAAAATGGTGTCCAGTCCACACATACCTCCATGGGTCATCTGAAAGTAAACCAGGTACAGTATAGTGTTTGAGTACAACTGATGGGATTACATTGCCTAGGTTTAAATATGAACTCTGCTGCTTTCTGCCTAGGTAATCTGGGGCAAAATACTTAAACTTTCTGTACTTCGGTTCCCAAATTTATAAAATAAGGATGAGAATAATAATCCTCAGAGTTATTATATTCAATGTGTAGTGCGTGATAAATGCTGGGAAAATTTCTGGCACATAGAAATTATTTAAAATGTTACCTGTTACACCCAGAGACTTCAATTCCCGAACCCAATAATGGTCTTGTTTCATAGACCTGCTTTCCATTATGCTATTGCTTTGCAGTAAGGCTCACTAAAGAAAGTCTTATAAACTTCTTACGAGCAGGTAGTGACATTATCTCCATTTTATAGATGAAGAAACAGATGCTTAGAGAGGTTTGTGCTTTGTCCAGGGCTGTTTTATCAGTAAAAAGCCCTCATACCCAGACCTGCATACCCAGACCTGTTAACCACTCAGCCGTGTTTTATTTGGCCTGATCAACCTCAAGCATGAACGAGCATAGACTGGCTTGTTCTGCAACTACAAGTAATCATTATACTCCATTTTAGTGGTTCACATTTATGTCCTTATGACTTTGGGAGATGTGCTTAGCTCTTCTGCTCAGGGTTAAAACACATTTAATGGGGTTTTGGTAAGCTAATGTTAGCACAAACTCACTTTGACAGGTAGAAAATAAAATCATTACTATTTTATCACGGTCATTATTGCCCCTGATAATTAGTAACTGTAGTGATTGTGACACTGGTAGAAGCCTGTGACTGGAAAGCCCCATGAAAGGACACTTAATTTTCCTCTTCCGTTCAGGTGGGATTTATCTAACTTCTCCCAGTCTGATAAGAATGTCTCCTGTCTTAAGCATCCACAGTATCAGAATGACCCACTGCCCTGGTTTGTCCAGGAGTCATGAGTTTCTCCAGATGGGATTTTCATTGCTAAACCTGGGGAAAGTCCTAGGCAAATTGGAACAAGTTGGTTACCCGATAGATGAACCCTAACCTATCCTAATTAGCTTTTGCTCTATCTACTGGGTGGAGACAGACAGCTAGTTACCATTTTTAAAAATAACAACCCTTGGGGTGGCCTGGGTGGCTTAGTCAGTTAAGCGTCCAACTCTTAATTTTGACTCAGGTCATGATCTCAGGGTCGTGGGATCAGAGCCCAGCATTGGGCCCTGTGCTGGGTGTGGAGCCTGCTTAAGCTTCTCTCTCCCTCTCCCTCTGCCCTCCCCTGCTCTCTCTTTCTGTCTCTCAATAAATAAATAAATAAATAAATAAAAGTAAAAATAATAAAATAACAACCCTTCACTTATCTGAAGACTGTTACTATATCCATTTTTCTCACTCTTTTCCCCTTTGGCCAACCAACAGATTTTTAGTGAGGACTCACTTCACCTGACGTATTGTACTCACTTCTCTGAGTGATATAAATGAAACAGGGTGCAAAATCTCTGCCCTGGGGGAACTAAATAAGGTTGTTCCAGTTTCTTTTACCTCTGCCCATAGTCCTTGTCTTCCACCTCTTTAATTATCTGTACTGGTTTGCTTTGAACATTGTGCAAATTGACCATGCCTCTTGTAATTGGTGGAAACCAGAAATGTGCACAATACTCAACTTTTAGGTGACTGTTCCTGGATGCGTAGAATAAGATCCCGTGGGAGCTGTGAGGACCCTACTTCTACATTCATATTCATGTGTCATTTCTGCTTTGAAACCATTTTAAATCATCACCACGCCATAGCAGATTCTGGCTTGTCTGGAAGCTCTTTATGCCACTGCCAGTGGAGTTGATCAGTGCCTAAGGTGGAATTTTTCATCACAAGGAGCAGGATTGCCCATCAACTCCTCTGCTTTGTATTAATCTCAGTGGTTTGAAATACAAAAATTATACTTGACCTCGTGTTTACAAATAGATTTCACAATAAAAACGAACTGCATATCTTCCATGATTCTAACCATCAAATCTCTCCAATATGCCATTTGCGTTTTATTAAATTGCATTTGGACTACCTTCTCTAGAAAAAAAAAAAAAAATCGCCCCTTGCCAATTACCCTCCTACACATATTAGTGGAGGAATTCAAGCTCATGTCATAGTGACCTTATTTCTTGATTTGAATCTTTTCACACTTAAACAGAGAAAATATTTCCTTAAAACAGGTGTTTAGAAATTTCTGGGGAACTCTAATAGCTTACAAAGGAAGGAGTTCACTTTGTGCTTCTTTCTTAGGCCCTGGAAATACTTAACCATTTAGCATTTTGTTTTTGAAAGACAGTATCATTTATGGTCTAGACAACACAGACAGCTGTTCAAATTCAATTCAAATGGGCCCTGTTTCTGCCATATTTTTTTTTTTTTTTAACACATCTAGCTAAATCTGAGTAATCTTGGCTTGAGTCCTTAAACAGGGATTAGAAACTACCGATTGTTGGTTTTCCTTTCTTTTAAGGTACATACTCGTGAGAAATTTTCTACAAAAGTTTGATTATGTGCTTTAAGCCAATAATTTTCTATTGTTTGTTGCTAATATGGCAGCCAGTCAGCATGCCAATATTTAGGGAAAATTAATAAGTGAGTTAAATGGAAGTATACCTTGACATATAATCACTTTTAAAAATAAAGATTTTTAATTGTTGAGCACATTGTGTATGCCACATCAGAAACTCTAGCTGCTTTCATGTTTGAGGAAACTGGGTCATTTGAACTATAAACATACATAAACACTTTTTTCCTGTTCTCATTCATACATATTTGTGTAAATTTCATTAAGCTTGTCAGTACTATTAAAGTCTAAAAGTTCTTCCAAACTGTGGGTCACTAGTTAATTCATTAAAGGAATAGTAAAAATTTGGATGTGTTTCTTTAGCATATAACCATGAACGTTTGAGTGACATTACATTTGAGAACTATTTTCAGATGAATTTACATTTGCTTCCAAAGCATTAGGGACTGTAAGATTATACATGTATTTGATATATTTGGATCAAGGCTTGTAACTGCCACCTATCCCTAGTCTAAGAGATGAGAGAGGCAGTCCATTGCTTTGCAATGCTAGCACATGTTTTGTTTTGAAATAGCTGTTTGTACCTGGAATAAGGCAAGCATAGCCATTTTGTATCTTCAATGCACTGAGGGGGAAATTCCCTAATTCTGAGGTCATTAGGTTTTTCCCTCATGGTTTTTGCTCCTCATTGTGGGGAGGCAAGTAATTAATTCTAACTATTATGATTAGCTTCACACATTTGCACTAATATTTCCCTTTTTATTTTGAAATGTCAAAACTTACAGTGAAACTTACCCTTTTCTTTGTATATTCTGAGTTTTGACAAATGCATCCAGTAATGTAACCACCACCATAATAAAAATATAGAACGGTTCTATTATCCTATCATTTATTTTAAAAGTGTAAACTGAAAGTTTAGTGCCTCATGCGTTCAGTTCAGGTGTATTTGGGCTGACTGGGTGAAGTACATAAACAAAGACAAAGAAACCCAAAGGATTAATCTATTTTCTTACTGTACTAATCATGGTTACAAATCTCTATGTGCCACGCACTATGTTAAACACTTGATAAGCATACTGCATTCAACGCAATTGATAATCCAAGAGCTATCACATATTTTTCTGTATGTGATACAGAAAACAGGGAGATTGAGTAACATTCCCTCCATAATATGGCCAGAAGGTGGTGGACGTGGTGTTGCCACCCATCTGATTCCTAAGCGTATGTTCTCAAGCCAGGATGTTATCTTCATGATTTCAACAGTGTCCGTGGCATTTAAAGGACCTGATCTTTCCTTGCTGTTTCTGATCTATCCTCCTGAACAATTGATAAAATACTGAATTATACTGAAATTAATACTCACTGATTCATTGATTCAGCCTATATTTATTGGATGCTTACAATATGGTAAGCACTGAGAATATAGCAGTGAGTAAAAGATAAAAATCTCTGCCCACTTGGAACTTTATTCCAGACAAGCAAAATGAGTACGGTATCTGGTATGTATGTGGGATATATACTGCTATGGAGAAGAGGGGAGAAGGGGGAGAAGGAATTTTGAGGGGATGGGTCCATTTTTATTATGTTCATCACCGAAAAGCCTATATCAGAGTAAATACTCGGAGGAAGATGGGGGTAGTAAACCATTTGGACATCTGGGGCAAGAAAGTTTCAGAGAGTGGGATTGGCAAGTGTAAAGGCCTGGAGTCATGTTTGTGTTTGACTTGCCTAAAGAACAGAATGTGGAGTATTTAGGGGAAAAGTGGGGTTTTTTTAAATCACAATTGCTCTAGCTGTTCTTCTGAAAACTGATTAAAATGGGACAGTATGGGAGCAGGCCGACCAGTTAGAAGGCTTTTGCAACTAGTGAGAGACAGTGGTGCTCAGATGAGGTGTTGACAGAGGAGGTGGTGAGAAGTGTCAGGATTTGGGATATATTTTGAAAGTAGAATCGTTCTGCAGATGGATTGGATGTGCAATAAATTGAGAAATTAATGATGAATCCAAGGGTTTTGGTCTAAGTCAAATTCAACAGATTGTGAGTTTGAGTTCTAGGAAAAATGCACAGTTCATGTTTTAGAAGCACTTACATGGAATGAAAAATTTGAAATTCTATTTTATTGGCATGGTTTTAAAATATTTAAAATTTTAAACAATCCTCATAACACAAATCTATAATAAACATGTCATTTGACATCACCTTTCTGGGTGTTATGGACAAGCATATTATAAAAAACTTCTTCCAATTTAAGTCGTTTATTTTTTAAGATTTTATTTATTTATTCATGAGAGACAGAGAGAGAGAGGCAGAGGGAGAAGCAGGCTCCCAAGGAGCAGAGAGCCCGATGCGGGACTCGATCCCAGGACCCTGGGATCATGACCTGAGCTGAAGGCAGTCGCTTAACCAACTGAGCCACCCAGGCGCCCCCAATTTAAGTCGTTTAGATTGCAAGCTGGAAACAAACCTTTTGGTCCTTGAAAATTTTACCTCTAGACTCTCTAACACAGTACATGTTTTTCTTGGTCAAGCCTGACTACTTATTCAGTGGTTTAATTTCTCAAATATATGGAGTTTTTGTATCTGAAACCATGAAAAGTTTATACTTTTGACTTTTTAAGCACTCGGAAATGATAATACATATGAATGACACTCTGGTTTGAAATCAAATTAAATAATGGAAATTGAGTCATCATTTAATGTTTAAAGTAATGAGGTATTTTATATCTGGACTCTATCTCAACACATCAGTGTCCTTATCCTGCTTTAGAATTACTTCAATAGCGTGGTCCTGACCTCTCTTACTTCTGTGGCTCCTTTACCAAGTTGCCCTATGATTCGCTAAAATCTTCCTAATACCTCACTCTTCATTCCCTCCCCTTCTTTTAAGAACCAAGATTCAAGTCCAAACTCATTTGTTTGGCATTCATGATCATGCATTTTTTTTCCTTCAATTTTTTTTTTTAAATTCTAGTTGGTGCATTATTTTGATTCCTCTATTTTCTCTCTCCCACTTACTTTCTCTACTTTCCAGTACTTTACATCTGCTCCAGTCAAGACAAGCTCACTCTAGTCTGCCTCATACACACATACGCCATGCCTCTTGCATTTCTCAATGTTCTTTCTCATGGCTTGTGTACTCTAAGCTATTCAACTAATGTGTACTTGTTTATTCAGTCAACAGATACTTATTAAACATTCACCAGGTGCATGGAGCAATATGAGCTTCTACATGACATGTGTGTCTCTTGGCAGGTTTTGTTGCTGGAACCATTCTCACCGAGTCCTCTGCCCCATAGCAATTCCCTCAGTAATGCCACCTCCCCTTCAGGCTGAATGATTCTGTGGTTAGGGAACTGCATCTGTGGTACCTACAAAATTTATTATGATCTTTTACAGCCACCTACACTTGGGAATGTAAAGCCAGGTTAGCTAGGTCTAATAAACAATAAAAACTTAGTAGATAGCATTTATCAAACACTGTGCACCAAGCCCTATTCTAATCACTTTATATATATTAACCTGGTGGATGCTCATGACATAATAAATATATTAGCCCCAATACAGTGATGAAGGATTGAAAAAGCTATTATAAAATTATAACCTCTGAACTCTGTTAGCATAGCCCATTGGGGCAATCTACTTGCTTAACCCAGCGTATAGCTGGATGCTGTGGGTACTGGCTGGTTTGTAAGCATTATGGCTATAGTGATCTTAGCTCTCTTCTGTGCGTCGTCGGAAGTTTCATCAGCAGGCCTTCGGTGTCTCAGCTACATCAGCTAAAACTCTTGAAAGACCAGCAATGGAGTAAAGCCTAGTAGTAAACCTCCAGAGACTTCTCTTCAGTTGCAATCAGTGTATTGATTAAGCCTTTGTGGAATTAATCTTTTAGTTAGTAAAGATTTTCTTAGCGCTCTGTATTAGGGTTCTCTAGAGAAATATAGATCTACACATACACACACACACACATATACACCTGTGTATACACATACATATACACACTTGTGTATATGCACACCCACACACACGCATACATACATATATATGGAGACTTATTATAGGAGGTGGCTTATGTGACTATGGAGGCTGAGTAGGCCCTCAATTGCTGTCTGCAAGCTGGGGAACCAGGGAAGACCGTGGTATAATTCAGTCCAAATCCGAAGGCCTGGATCTAGACACCTGTCCAAGGGCCTGAGAAGATGATGGCTGTCCCAGTTTAGGCAGAGAGCAAATTCTCTCTTCCTCTGCCTTCTTGTTTTATTCAGGCTCTCCGGGGAGTGGATCGTGTGCATCTGCATGAAGGTGAAGGTGCTCTTCTTCACTCAGGCCAGTGATTGAAATGCTAATCTCTTCCAGAAACACCCTCACAGACACACCCAGAAATGGTCTCCTACCTATCCGGGTATCCCTTCCCCCAGTCAAGCTGACACATAAAATTAATCACAAGTCCATCCCTCCTCAAGTTGGCACCTGTACTCACCTTAAACCACACTTAATCTCCAAGAAAAGACAATAAGGGGGTCATAGTTCCACCTAACATAACTACTCTGTGCACAACCCAAAACACACTAATTCCTTCCTCAGAAGAGGAAGGACAGTCCCTGAATGATGCTTACTCCTTTCCTGAACTTTAGCAGGGTCCATTTTTCTGTAATTTCTGAAGACCCTCTTTCCTAGCTTCTGCATCGTTCGCCAGACTCTGGCCTTTCTGTACCTCTCCAATTCCCCGTGACTGCTAGTGATCCTAATCACAAGTCTACAATCACAGTTGCACATTCTTGTCACAGAGAACCATATTTCTTCTGGACATAGATTGGGGTTGGGCAGGATTCAGGAGGCTGGGAGAGATACCAATAATATTAGGAAATGACACTGCATGGCATACCAGTCAGGTTCTTAGTTGTAAGCAAGGAGATATTGGTGAGCTCACAGAGTCATGGGAAGGGCTCCGGAGCCGTTCGTGAGTAGGTGGCTGTTCGTATTCCCTCTGATCACCAGAAGTGACAGTTTGCAGTGCAGCTGCTTCTGCATCAGGAATTTGAGCTTGCTTACAGTCTTTGCTACTATAGGCATTGTCAGGGAGAGAGAGAATGTGAACTCCCCAGACCTTTGCTCTCCTGTGTCCCAGTTCGGAATCTAAGTCTGCTGCTTTGATTGGCAGAGTCAAGGTTACATGCTTCACCCTGGGGGCAAGGGAGGAGGAGGCTGGGGAAATAAGTATCTAACATATTCAGCTTCTTGTGCTCTTGGATCTCAGCCAAGGCTGAAGAAGCAGGGCATTCATTCCCCAAATATATAAAAGCGTTCAGATTCATCTATTTTACGTGACAGATGTCCACTACAGACAGTAAAAAGACAGAAAAAAGAAATCCCAGCTACAACATCTCCTTTGTTTGGGATCATCTATGTAAGTGAAAGCAGCCAGCCCATAAACCTTGATATCCTCTGCAGTTATCACTGAGCTAGAACACCACCAGCCGTATTCAAATGTAGAACGTGAGAAGTGGAAAGTCTATTACCTGTCTGAAGTCACACACTCACAGGATAGCAGAACCAAGTCTCTGAACTCAAGTCTCTGTTTAAAAAATCTGTGGTCTCTCCGTTGTATTCTTTTGAGAGGGTTCTTTCGTATATAGACAGGTATGATATAGACATGGCCACTAATAATCTAGTAGTTCTGAACATCTACAAAGGGCTAGTAATTTCACTGAAATCATTTAATTTTGCCAACAACCTTTACAGAGATCATTAGGCTCATTTATAGAATTTTGAGAAAACTGAGATTCAGTGGTAAATAAATTACTTATGGGCACACAGTAAGTGAAAGATGCAGAATTTTATGCTTCTGTGCTTTTTAAAATTAAAATAATACTTTTACAACTTTTTCTATCTGATCAATTATAGTTATATCTTGAAGTGTTATTTTGTCTTAAAAGGCATATATGTCATAATTCTCATTTAAAAATTTTTTCCAAACATTTTAACATGTGGTTGTATATGAAATATGAAAAATATCTAGGTGCATACCTAAAAGCCAATCAGTTGGAACTGGTTTGCCTACAGGGCACTTTCCAGGACTGTTTACACTGAAGATAGTTATATACTTTATGAACATTAATCATGCCTCCAACATTTCTGAGCAGGAAAAGGGAATTAACTTTGAGCATAGTGAGAGGAATAGAATAAAGATAATCTCTACTTTTGTCTAAAGGTATGTTTATTATTGGATACATATATTTAATTGCAAAGAGAATAAATGCATGGAATAAAAAACCACAAATATATAGAGAGTAAAAATTCCTGCTCTCTCTAGAGATGACATAAAATCATTCCGGGGATTATTTGATTTATTTAATAATATGTTTATAAAGGCTCTATTTCTTGGTATGTCAGCTTTAGGCATTAAATCCCTTTATAAAATAGGAAGAATTTAGCTAGTTTCTCCTACCTTTCCCTCTTCACCATGTTTTTGTTATATTTGCTATACTGAATATTCTATTAAATATCCTTTATAACTTAGCATAATAATCTCTGAAACTTCTACTTCTCAATCTTTTAACTTCAATTTGCTTGTTCTCTTATATTTTATCCTGCCTTTTCAGATCTTTGTCTCTTAGCTGTATCTTTTTACATTGCTAATGTTTACAAACCTGCATTTTGCTCTGCTTTATTTACTCATTCATTCATTCATTCATTCATTTATTTATTTAAAATTCTTATTTATTTAAGTAATCCCTACTCCTACGGTGGGGCTTGAACTCATGCCCAAGATCAAAAGTCACAGGCTCCTCCAACTGAGCCAGCCAGGCTCAGTATTATTTAGTGTTCTGTGCCTTGACAGGTTTATTTCTAAAATTGAAAAACAATAAATATTTGCTATTGTTATTAATAGAATATAAAGAAAGGGATGGATTGTTATAGAACTTGTACCGCTCAAGGGAGAACCAAAGTCGGTATTGAATGGATTCTTTCCTACTTCACTAAATGCTCAAAATCATTTCACAGTTAAGTTTGCCTTGGATATAGATCATGATTTTCTTGTTTTAGCTGGGCTTCCCCCCCACCTTGTGGAGCCTCTAATTATTTTTCCTGTATTAAGAAACAACGAGTTTCACCTCATTACCACTTACACATATCAGTTATTTCAATGAATTTACTTTCCTTCTGAAAACCTGCCTCTTGGATTTACCTGACTTGCTGTGAGGGAGAAAGCAACAAGATACAGCTTCTCCCCACCCTAAATATCAAACAGAGAGGAATTTTACCCCTGGGGATGACCTCTCCACTAGCACACCCCTGGGGATGATACAATTTCTGTAGTAAACTCATCTCTGGTTGAGAGCCAGTGCGAACAGGCCTGCTCCCAGGTTTCTGCGGGCGTGGAGGAGAGGTGGGTGCAGAGGTGATCTGGCCCAGCTGTTTCCAGACTGCCCTGTTACAGGAACGTTGATTCTGCCTCCCATTCCTGCTTTCTAAATTGGCCACATCTGCACTAACAGTCAAGAGGAAAGCTTCCCACATCTGCTTGGTCTTTTCCTGGCCCTCAGCTTCTTCCACTCTGGCTAACTGGAAATAAGATTCCCATATGTTATCTCTCTCCTGGTAATTTGTGATTTCTCTGGTATGCCGATGGGATTCTGCACCCTCTCTCAGCACTGTGATGAATATATTCTCTTTTATACATCTTTACGGACATTTCACCAGGATTTTTGAGAAAATAGTCAACTTATCTACCAGGTTTGTTATCTTGAACCAAAATCTCCCCTACTTCTGCTTGGTTTTGTTTTCGTTTTTTAATTAGGTCACACTACTCGAGACTTCAAGAAAAAGTTATAGTAATTATGCTTTGAATATGGATTCAGGAATGGGTATGATGTATTTTATAAAGGGTTTCATTTATTGTTTAGCCAAAATGTAAACCTAAAGGGATAATTTCAATAACTTGAATGTTTGCTCAACTCAACTACCTCATTCTTCAAAGATTCCAACTATATGTAGCATCATTGACTTTTATTATGATTTATTTTGTCTTAGAATTTGGAAGGTATTTTGTCTTTCTGGATTTTAATTGTATCTGTATAATCATCTGTCTGTCTTTCTTGGGTGGTTTTTAAGTCTCTTTCCCTCTGGTCTTTAGTGATTTCACTGTAGTATGCCTGGGGTGGATTTATTTATATGTATCCTGCTTGGGATTAAACATGATCTTGGAATCTTATGATTCATGTCTTTTCATAAATCCTGGAAAATTCTATCTCATTATTGCCTCTCTGACATTATCTCTATATATTATATATATTTTGGATTTTCTCATTCTGTGTCTAGGTCTCCTATTTTTTATCTATTTTTTGTGCCAAGTAAGAGTAATATCTTCAGCTGTATCTGTCATTGCCCATGTTCACTTTAGCTGGGTCACATCTAAGGTAAACCCATTCATCTTGTTTTACATTTCAATAGGGTTTTCTTTTTTTTTTTTTTAATTTGTGCAACTTCCATTTGGCTCTTTTTCAAAGTTGCTCTGTCTTACTGTCATTTTTTATGTTTTTGAGTCTTTCTATTATGTTTTTAATCAACTTCAACATACTCATTTCCTAGTTTCTATCAGAGTTCTATCTGGATTTTATGAGAGTGGTGATCCTAGGAATGCTGCTGGGTCTGTGGTCTCTTGTTCACGTGGATTGTTCTGCATTCTGCAATTCTGGATTGTGACTTCATCATAAGCACAGCTTCATCTGTGAGAAGTCCTGTATGAAGCCCTGTCCATCTAGAGGAGTTTTGAGTTTGCTTTTGCAGGGGATCCCAAGTTTATTACTGACTTTCTGTTAATTTTTAATGTTAATTTTTCACTCTAAGATTCCCAGACCCCATGAAGATTATAATTTCAAATCCCCAACCCATGGGAGTTATTGCCCCATAATGAGGAATTCTCAAGGGAGATTACTTTTCTTCTCCAGAGTCTAGATGGAGATAGCCATAGTTTCTTGTGGTTGTCTTTTGTCATTGGGTGGATTATTATTTTCTAACTGCTAGTGGGATTATAGTCTTTTGGGTGTCCTGATGTTATACGAGGTTCTTACAATTTCTTGCTCCTTGCAAGCCCAGGCCATATTTTCTTTCCGCAAAGTAGGCATTAGAATTCAGACTCTTAAAAATTTTTTTATGATCCACTTTGACAATCTGTCTTGTAATTGGTGCATTTAGAGCATTGATGTTCAAAGTGGGTATTAATATCGTCGGGTTAATATCTACCATATTCACTACTGTTTTCTATTTGTTGCCCTTGTTCATTTTTTCTGTTTTTGTCTTGCATTATTTTTCTGCTTTTTGTGTTTTATTTTTTTATAGATTTTATTTATTTATTTGACAGAGATTGAGCACAAGCAGGGGGAGAGGGAGAAGCAGACTTCCCACTCAGCAGGGAGCCTGATGTGGGGCTCCATCCCAGGATCCTGGGATCATGACCTGAGCTGAAGGCACATGCCCAATGGACTGAACCACCAAGGTGCCCCACTTTTTGTGGTTTTAATTGTGCATTTTATGATTCCATTTTCTCTCCCTTCTTCGCATATCAATTATACTTCTTTTTTTAAGTGGTCACCCTTAGAGTTTGCAATACATATTAAAGCTAACCTAAGTTTACTTTTAAATAACTTTGAGTAGTGTGAATGCTTTATAATTACAAAATAATCCTAATTCCTCCCTCTTAGTCCTTGCACCGTTGCTGTTACTTCACTTACATATAAGCACACATAAGTATGTACACACGAGACATATACATCAGCATATATAATCAAATACATGTTGGTATTGTAGCAGACTGTTACCTGTTAGATCAATTAATAACAGTAAGTTTTTATTTTCTCTCACTTATTCCTTCATTGATGCTTTTCATTACTTTATGTAGATCTGAGTTTCTGACCTAGATTATTTTCTTTCTCTCTAAAGAACTTTAACATTTCTTGCAAGGTAGGTCTACTGGTAACAAATTACCTCAATTTTTGTCTGAAAAGTCTTTATTTTTCCTTCACATTTGAAGAAAAATTTCACAGGGTACAGAATTTTAGGTTGGTGGCTTTTTTTTTTTCCTCTCAATACTTTAACATTTTCATCCCACTCTCTTGCTTACATAGTTTATGAGGAGAAGTTGGGTATAATTCTTTGTTCCTCTACACGTGTTTTTTAAACTCTGGCTTCTTTCAGGATTTCTTCTTTTTTAACTTGGATTTTTCTGTAGTTTGAAAATGAGATGGCCAGGTGTGGAGTTGTTTTTGTTGTTATTTTTGTTTGTTATGGGCTTTTTGCAAATACTGTCTGGAGCTTCCTGGATTTATGATTTGCTGTCCATTAACTTGAGGGAATTCTCAGTCATTATTGTTTTAAATATTGCTTCTCTTCTTTTCTTGCTTCCCCTTCTGGCATTCCCTTTATATAACAGCTTTTGTAGTTGTCCCTTAGGGTTTGCATATTCTTTTTTTTTTTTTTTTTCCCAGTCTTTACTATCATTTCAGTTTTTGAGAATTCTGTTGATATATCCTCAAGCTCAGATTCCTTTCTCAGTGTACTATTAAGCCCACCAAAGTCACTCTTCATTTCTTTTACAGTGCTTATCTCTAACATTTCTTTTGGGTTCTTAGGATTTCCTCCTCTCTGCTTACATTGCCCATCTGTCCTTTCGTGCTGTTTACTTTATTGATACATTAAAGCCTTTAGCATATTAATCACAGTTATTTTAAATTCCTGTTCTGATAATTCCAACATCCCTGCCATGTCTGGTTCTGATGCTTGCTCTGTCTCTTCAGATTGTGTTGTTTTCTGGTGTTTGTTTGTTTGTTTGTTTGTTTTTGTCTTTTGGTATGCTTTGTAATTTCTTCTTGATAGCTAGACATATGTAGTAGGTAAAAGCAACTGCTGTAAATAGGCTTGAGAAATGTGGTGGTGAGGTGTAGGGGTCAGGGAAGCATTTCTAGAATCCTGTGATTAGTTCTCAGTGTTTTGTAAGTCTATGTCTCTGCATGGTGAGCTTCACAAGTGTTTCTCACTTTTTTATCTCCTCTCTTGGGCAGGAAAGAATGGCTGCAGTGGGTTAAAGTTTGGTATTTCCCTTTCCCCAGCTCACCTAGATTCTTGATAATACCCCAGCTGATTAGGCTCTGATTAAATAGTTTCCCCTGCAGGCAGGCCTTGTTAAGAACAAAGTATTCTAGCATAGTTCAACATGGTTTCTCCCCCTCCCCCTGCTAGAAGCTGAGGGGATTTTTCTCTGATATTTACTGTAGCAGCCTGGTTGAGCTCCTGCGAGAAAATCTCACAATGCTGTAGCCCACCTCCCCCCGCCCCGCCCCCCGCTCCTCATGATTGGGTCATCTTCCAATTTTTAACACTCACTGTTGTCCACACTGAGGCTCTAGCAGTTCGTCAATTACAGTTCAGGTGTCCATACCCTGATCCAGGTCCTGCAGAACCCTGCTCTAGTAAGAAGTAACTTCCTGTATTCACCTGTCTCTCCAATCTTGGGAGTGCTCTGCCTTATATCCTCTCCTCTCTTACAGATTTAAGAGAGTTGATTTTTCAGTCTGTCCAGCAACTTTTTATTTGTTAGGATGCAGTGATGACTTCCAAGCTCCTTACATGCAGACCCAGAAAATGGAAGTCAGAGGACTGAGTCTGAAGTTCAGGGGTGAGGTCTGAGCTTGAAATAGGAAGTGGAGAGTTGTCAGAATGTTGTTTAAAGTGGTTATAGGTGGAATAATGACACCCCCAAGATGTCCATATCCTAGCCCCGGAACATATGAATATGTTAGCTTACATGGACAAAGGGACTTGGCAGGTGTTATTAAGTTAGGGATCTGGAGATTGGCAGATTGCCCTGAATTGTCCTTGTGAGCCCAATTTAACCACAGTGATCCTTATAAAAGGGCCAGAGTCAGAGGGAGGGAGAGGGAGAAAAAAATAGAGAAAGACTGGGAGATGCCCATGCTGCCAGCTTTGGGGATGGTAGAAGGGAACATGAGGCAAGGAATGCAGGCAGCCTCTGGGAGATAGGAAAGGCAAGGAAACAGATTTTTGCCTGGAGCCTCCAGAAGGAACACAGCTCTGCCGACACCTTGATTTTAGCCTAGTGAGCCTTCTGATCTCCATAACGGTTAAGATACCATGTGTTGATTTATGCTAGTAAATTTGTGGTACTTTGTTACAATGGCCCCAGGAGAAAGACTGGACGGCATCGCCTAGAGAGTGAGTGACAGCTGATAAATATTGTTAGAATATTCCTCTTCTTACCCTTCATCTAGACTGCTTAGTTCCCTTTGGTCTCACTGGTTACAGAAACTACATAGGCTCAATTCCATCTTCACTTCAAATCACTTTCTGCCCTGTCGGGATGGAGTGGATGCCAGGTTTGCTCCTTGTGACCTTCTGGCCTTGGGTCTGAAGGATTTTCTTTACTTGATCTCCAGGATTTTAAAGTGTGTGTCTTGATCACTAAAACTACCACTTGATCTCCAGCTGTCTGGGTACTTTTAAGGCTTCTAGCAACTTCGACCTTGTTCTTTGTCACTGGGGTTCCTCAACTTCTTGACTGTTAGTTTTTGAGCTGTTTTGGAGCCTGGATATGCTCCTCTTTGCTTCACCCTCGCGGTTTTGAGACTCTTGCCTCTACTCAACAATGTGTGACTTTCAGGGATCCACTGTTTAGTCAGCAGGGCATGCCCACAGATAGTTTAAAATGCAAGAAATAAAATGTAGAGAGTGGAGACAACATGCTCAGGGTCCCCAGTGGCAGACCTAGGTGTGAAGGCAGATTGGTCTGCAGGAAGAGTCCACGCTCTTTGTTAGGACACTACCTGGACTTTTGATTTCTCAGTCTTCTGAAAGTTGATTTTCCTCCTGTGAAAGTTGACATCCACTCTCCCCAGCTAAACTGAGGAAGATTTAATGCCTCACCTGCCAGTCCTAGCCCAAACCACTTGCTGCCCCTGTTCTAGCAGGCGAACATGCTTTAGCTGCTCCCCGTGTCTATCTACCTTTGGAAACCTTCGATTGATATTTAAACACTTTAGCTAAATACATTTCAGAACATTTGCATTTGTGTGATCATTTTGACTTCAGTTCTTTCTCTTGCCAGTGGAATTGGGGGTGTACGCCATGATGTTAAAATAAGCAACACCCTTCAGTCCCTTGCTTGAAAGCTCTATCCTCTCCCTTCAAACCAGACAGTGAATAAAAATATGCCATTAGGAATGCAGTCGTTTCGAAATGTTGCCATTATGCCTAAGAAAATTATTTCTACAAACTGCTCCATTCGTTAGTTCTTATTTCACTCCAGATCAAAGACCTGGCTCTCTGCTGAAGACAGAAACCCAAGAGCAGCCTGAGTGAATCAGCAATGCAGCCTCCTCACTTCCCCAGGAGTGTAGTTGCATGAGCCTAAGCGGGAAACTTCTATAAGGAAAAGTAGCGGCAGAATTGTTATTTGCATTCAAACTTTACATCCCTGGGGAATTCTCAGTCTCCAAATCTGGGCTGTTTCTGAGTATGGCGAGCCTCCAAAGAGAGCTTTCCCATAGTCCGTATAGTTCTGGTGGGGCTGAACAGTGTCCCTAGAGGTTGACTCCGGTTTCCTCAATGGGCCACTGCTGACCTCACTGTGAGTCCCGGGGAGAAGCCGGGCTCTGTATAGGGCAGGTAAATGCTCAGAGCTGTTGGGGACAGGCTGGCGTGATTGAGGTCCATACAGCAGGTTGGAAGTGCTCGCTGAGCCCTTTCGGGCGTCAGCAGAGTTCCTCCAACACCGCTGGTGTGGTGCGGGAGAGCGCAGAGACCCCAGAAGCACAGCACTCGTGCTCTAGGGGGTGTGGATGGTCCTCCGACGACCTCTTCCCTGAGGACACGCAAAGATGAATGGCCAGCCCGAGTGACAGGGCCACTTCTCTCTGCAGGCTGCATACAGAGCGCGTTGTGTTCCTGACGGTTGCAATACTTGGCCTCGGGCAGCGGCAAGCTGGCTTCTCTGGGGCTGCGGAAAGTAACGCTTGTTTCTCGGTGGGTTGGAGTTCGATCTCGATTCCGTCTGGGAACGACGCACGTTCCTTTCCCCCTTCTCTGTGATTGCAGTGTTAATTTTCAAGTAGACTCGTGCAGGTTACTTTCAAGCTGAGATCGCCACACAGCACTGACACTTACCGGGCCCTCCCTTCGGAGCCTTCCCGGCAGCCGAGCCGCAGGGGTGCTGCCCCTGACCCCCGGGGGTGCGGTGGGGGGCGGGGGGGCCCGGAGGCTCACTCTTGCCGGCCTCCGCGCACCACCCGTACCACCCGAGAGTGAGGCTGCCGGACGTTGTTTGAACAGGATCGCATTCAAATCTGCCTCTCCTCCTCCCACAGCAAGCTTAATTCCAACTTTTCCCTAAGTGGTAGAGAGCCGGAACCCCAGGCCGACTCCAAGAAGGAGGAGAAAGAGGATCTACTTTAATTTGTTTGCCATTTAAAAGTGCCTTTTACTACGCACACAGCTGGCTCCGAACATTTCCATTAGGGAGCATGCCCACCAAGAGTAAAGTTGAAAGTCCTCTCTCTCGTGCAATGTTAAATTCTGCCTTTATTGCTTTTTTGAAGCCTTGGCATTTCAGTGGACCCTGTTTCTGAATTCCTTTATGTGGCTCCATTGCTGTATGTGGACCTTGATGAAGAAATGAATGTCATGCTCCTCCCCGCCCCCGTCAGGGGCACACACACAGCAGCTTGGTGGTGAGGTGCACCTGTTTTTAGTATCTGCACACAGGCTGCCCATGCAGCTGTTGTTTTGTCATTAAAAAATACAACTGTATTCCTGTAGGTTTCAGCCCTGTGAACTCTGTCACTGGGACTTGTTAAAGGGAAGCAATCAGACTCTGTCTGGACTGCTGATAATAGGTTAGATAAAGATCCCACACTGACCCTGGCGCAGCAGTGTTTATAATAAGGGAAGGAAGTCTCTCCAACAGTATGTATATCCAGCAGACAGCAGATGTGGACCATGCAAAATTAATGATTAACTGCACGCCAGTGTGTTTGTCAGGGAACAGTACTGCTCTTTAAGGGGCTTATATAGTCTATGAAAGAAATTAGCTCATGAGAGGGACTCATAAGGATAAAAGAAAAAACTTAAGTAGAGGCTTGACATATCCTGCTTTTCTCACAGGGCAAAAAGTTAAACATAATGGTCTCCTTTTTACAGAAGTTCTGACTCTGAAGTCGGAGCAGATCATCCACTTGTTAAAACAAGACACCAACATTCCTGTTACTCCTTCAAGGGGGAGAGGGATGGTGTGCACTCACATTGAACTCTAAGTGTACCAGAAAGAAGGGAAATTATCCAACAATTATCTCAGACATAGAAGACCGTGAAACCAAAAATATTAGGAAAGTGACAGCAAAGTAGTAAATAAGACTTGATGTTCAAATTCATTATCCCTTTGGATTTAAAGGGGCTTTAAAATGCCCAGAATCTCATCAAAATTTACAGGTAAAAGTAAAGGTAAATATTTGGTAAGTATTAGCAGCCTTGTAATTCGTCGAAGACGTGTTGTAAGGAGTATAATCTCCCCAAATATCTAGTTAAAATGAATTTAATCATGTTACTTTCTTCACATGACTTAAATTTTCATATTGAATCCCAGTGATGGTTCAGCAGGTTAAAAAGATAATAGGAATCCAAGAATTTCCGTGACCAATATAAATCTTTTAATGTTCATTTGGCTGAAGAACCCTTGGGGTCCCTGTGCCTCAGCCAGTCCTGTGGTCCCTCCAGAATGTCTCTGCTCCACTCAAGCAGCACATCTTTGCAAAGACCAAGTTTAATCCCTAAGTTTTGAATGACTGCTCACAGAAGTTAGTGTCTGGTACATTGTGCTTCCTTTTGAGGAAGGGGTAAGGTCAGTGGAATTACCTATAGAGAAATTGGGAATGGGAGTAGGAGAACATGTTAAAAGGAGCTAGTAAAAGAGGAGGAGGAAACTCTTCCGTTGTCTGTCTTACATCTAAGTCCTCCTGTAGCCTGATTTGGAGCTCCTCATGGAACTTTGTTTCCTGCTGCTTGCACCCCCATCCTGCCTCTTCCATCTAGAAAGGCTGGTTTATTTGCTATTACATTTGCTGTTTCTTCACATGTTCTCTGCTCTACTTTGTGAAGTTCCTGAAATTAATCACTCCAACACACACACTTCTTTTTCTTTTTTTGAGTTTGATTCATTTTCTGTCTTTATTATGTCATTTAATTAGTTCATTCTCATATAGTATTTTTTTTTTTAAGATTTTATTTATTTATTTGACAGAGAGAGACACAGCGAGAGAGGGAACACAAGCGGGGGGGAGTGGGAGAGGGAGAAGCAGGCTTCCCGCGGAGCAGGGAGCCCGATGCGGGGCTCGATCCCAGGACCCCGGGATCATGACCTGAGCTGAAGGCAGACGCTTAACGACTGAGCCACCCAGGCGCCCCTAGTATTTTTTGTTTTTATAACATTTTAAGTTCCTTGAGGATAGGAAATATATATCTATAAATTATATATATGTATGCTTAATATATATGCTCAAATTGTTCCCTAATACACCAATTGTATTTTAACAAATTTGTGTTATGTATGTTTATAAGACAACTCTGTTGCAAATTATTTTTTACACACACACACACACACACACACACACACATACTGGGCACAGAGCTAGACATGATGAAACAGGTGATTGCTTAAACCTGAAGAATGCGTGTTTTATTACTTTTAATCCAGTTTGTTACTTCCTCTTTGCATTTTAGATGGTATAGTCCTCTTCATATAAGGATGAAATAGCCACATTGCGGCTTCTGAGACCACTTCCCTTCCTACCAAGTCTCATTTGCTCTGGCTGACCCACTTTGGTCCTCAGATTTTTTTTCCTCCCAGGTTTGGTGCATTCCCTCACTGTGCCAGTGTGGAAGGACACGGAACTAGACATTGTTTTTAAATGTTAGTATATCGAATCTCCTTTCTTTGTGTCTACAACTGATAGCTGTCCTCCTACTATTTGAATGTGGAAAGTGGCAGATCAGTTTTAGATGTATACATTTTTTAAAATTTATTTTAGAGAGCAAGAGAGTGCGAGCAGAGGGAGAGGCAGGGGGAAAGGGAGAGAATCTCCCAAGCAGACTCCCTGCTGAGCTGGGAGCCCAGTGACTCTTGGGGCTCCATCCAAGGACCCTGAGATCATGACCTGAGCCGAAATCGAGTTGGACGCTTAACCGACTGAGCCATTCAGGTGCCCCAATATGTAAAATTTTTATTCTGAGCATTTTAGTAGAGTACCTAAGAGAGTCTGGGTTGTCTCTTCAGGGGCAGTTATGGAATTGGGACCTTGATAGTATATCTGCCAAAGTGCCACAATCAGGAAGATAGTAGCAGGCCAGGACGCCCACTGAGGGATTGGCAAACCAGAATTGTATATCCGGAGAAGTGAGTCCTAGATGTTGGAACTTTATGTAATCCAGTAAACTTTTTAGAAGTTGGGGTACAAACTTAAAAACTGTAAGTAAGGATGTTAAAAAATAAAAAATAATGACCATTTCACATATAATGACCAAAATAAAGGATAATCCTCACTATTCAATACATCTCACTTTATGAAAAAATAATCACATTATTTTTTCTTATTTTCCTAAGGCCTATAGGAACTTCACAATTGGCCATCACTAGTTGATGGTTTGGCATTGGGAATCTCTAGCCTAGACCAAGCAGAAGAGGTTTAAAACCAAGTTTCCTCTCATTACCTCTCTGGTTGGAGAGTGGGCTCAGTTTTCTTTTGATAGTCTCTTTCATGACCTACTAAACATTTGGGGAGAAAAGCCCTCAGGATCGATTTGGGAAGAGGAGGGGCTCAAACACATGCAAGAAACAGTAGGAGAATCTTTAAGAGTGCCATAGTATAGCTTGAATGTACTCAGTTTTGCTACAAAATAATATATGCTTTCTTAGGAGTTTCTGTACTATGCAAACTCATGCATTTTCATGGAAAGTTATCAGATTTGCATGGGTATGCCTGATAATACACACAATGAACAGAGATACTTGGTAGATGTTTAAAGTGTGTATTTGTGTATTCCTATACAGCTTTGTTCAGATTTCTTTATTTGCTATAATGTTTTTATTGGACAAAATTGTGTATGTGCAAACATAAGATTTGTGTTATGCTCAAATTGTTCCCTAATATATCAATAATGTGGCAAAAAATTTGTGTTTTCACAATATAGTGTAGCAGAACTGTATATGTATATTTCAGAACAATGACAAGTTCAACAAACATTGGATATAACTTTAAATCTAAGTGAACTCTATCTCTTTGCAAACCAGATTTCAAATGGAGTGTCTCTAACTTTTTTTTTTTTTAAAGATTTTATTTATTAGAGAGAGAGTGAGCAAGTGAGAGAGAGAGAGAGGGAGAGAGTGCAGGAAGAGGGCAAGTCCGATGTGGGACTCGATCCCAGGGCCCTGGGATCATGACCTAAGCTGACGGCAGATGCTTAACCGACCGAGCTACCCAGGGGCCCCTGAGTGTCTCCAACTCTTGACTTCTATACATAATAATGGTCTTAAACCCCTGATTATATAACTTGGGGGAAGTCTAAGCCTCCTTGAGATTTCCATGTCCTTGTTGTCTTGTGGGCCTCTTCCTTTCTGGTGTTTTGAATTCTCAATTTCTGTGCTGTACTCATTCACTCAGGTGCAAGACTCAAAAAGCCCCCAACAATCTGGTCACAAAAAGTATTGGCTTGATATTGAGTCAGTGTGTGTGGGGGGGTACCAGCAGAAAGAGGGATGGGTGTGTGGTCAGGGTACTAAACCCGTTAGCTCCCTCTCTGCAGTCACCATGGCTGGCTATGTCCTTGGAAGAAGTCCTAGTTCCTGTAAGACAGTCCTCTTTCCACACGGTGTGCTGATAAGTACCACCTCCTCTGCACTTTGAGCCGGAGATAGTAATGGCCATGCTAGGACTCGCCCTGAGTACTTCCTTGGTTTCCTAAACCTTTGTCGTTCAGTTATTAAGTGCTCCAGATGTCAATTTGCATATGTGCCATCTATTTCTTACTGCAACCATGACTTGTATACCTGGATACAAATTCTGCTTGTTTAATTTTAAGCAATTTCTTTAATCTGCCTGGCTTCCGTTACCACTTACAGTTGCTGCGAGAATGAGATTGGAATAGAATGATGGAGAGATGGGGACAGTGAAAAGACTGTAATAAATAGTCAGTGATTGAAGACTATTATTGTTATTTTTTTTTTTATTATCTCTCCTTTCTCATTCCTCTACACTGAATCTGAGTAACAGCTAACCTCAGTTGGGCAACAATCTGAAGGTTGAATTTAAGATAACGAAACTTTTTTTTTTTTTTCCTATCAGGTTAAATAGCTTCACAAAGTTTACTCGATGCCACCAGTTCATTAACGAAAGTTAAGCACTGATTGTGAAGAATTAAGTAGAATACCCTCCCACCAAGAGATTCGTCATTGGCCCACCTCTCATGAATGTGGCAGATTAGGTCATTTCCCTCAACAAAGGAGGCCTTTGTTATTAGGGAGGGCAAATGTTACTACAGTTTTATAGGAGAGACCTTGGAATTAATATTTACCTTGAGCATCTCATGTAGAACACCTTTTAAACTTGAATGAGAACTTTCTGTTCCGTAAGGCCTTTTTTTTAGGCCACTTCTTTGAATTTGTTAGTTTTTTTCACTCTGGATTTTTCCTCTCACAGAATCTAGCTTCCTTATTTCCTCTGTTTTTTTTCTACTCAGAGTCTCTTCATTTCCCTGACTTCCTAATTTCAACTCTTTTCCTCTTTATATTTCTGGACCTGACTCCTAAACTTACAAACAAAAACACAGTCAATACCCGAGGCAGATGACCCATCTCTGTTGAGCAGCAGTTTCGGGGCGGGGGGCAAGCTGTTTCTCTGACATAAATTCCTCTCGCTACCTCCTGGAGACTTGAATCACTTTTCACCTCCGCCCGTTCGCCTGTGAGGGATCATTGCCCAGGGCAGGTAGTGGAGTCTGTAGTTTTGGGCATACTCTCTCGCTGGTTAGCATTTGAGATAATCTCAGGCAGCTACAGGAGCTGGTGAAGATCAAAGGTATTCTGCCCGCTCGCTTGAGGTCAAGATCACTCTTGCTTTGCAAGTCTGTGTGTTCTAAAGTTATGTCTGCAGATATTGCTTTCTCTCCCAAAAAGTTTTAACAAAAGACACGGAGTGGAAATAAAATCTTAAAGGCAGCTTCTAAGTCACACAAATTCAGTTCCGTGTACTCTTCTCCTGAGATGATTTGTATGTCATAAGCTTGAGGCTATGGTACATCTGGACCAGTCCTTCCTTTCTGCCCACAAGCCACTTTGTACCTTTCTGGATAGAGGAAATGAACAAGTCACCGTCTAATTAATTCTATACCTGACTCCTCATTTTAACCCACCCAACCTTTACCCACAGGTTGCATGAATTAGCCCAGACTCTCTTTGAAGATTTAAAATTAAAAATCAATACCTCCTGCTCAGTAAATTCTTAGACTTTTCACCACAGGTGGATGTAAAAAACCGTCCTCTTGTTGACAAAAACTAAGGGAGAAATAGTACTAACTGTCCATGTAGTTCAGTGCTACAGTGTGTTGGAAAAGAAGATGGGGAGAGCTAAAATGATTCAGGTTGTCTTAAGCATCTTTGAATCGCAAGTAAAATATTCTAAACAAACTAGCTTAAATGAGAAAGGAGAATTACAGAGATAAAGACACACATATAATGGAGTTTCAAGGCAGGGGAAAGTCGAGTCCTACTGGAGACTAGAACAAGGACTAAGGAAAGAGAGGCAATGAAGTTCCCACCTTTTGTTTCTTGGTCCTACTTCTGTGTACACATCTACTCCCTCTCCTGTCTCTGCACACAGGCTTTCTCTGCTTCTCCAAGATGTGGTAAATTAATGTTATTCAACGAATTACTGCAGGGACGAAAATATCCTATATTTTCATTATGGTGGCCACTAGCCAGAGGTGGCTGATGAGCGCTTGAAATATGACTGGGGTGAAAAAGAATCTGAATTTTTAATCTTAAGGAATTTAAATTTTAACGGTTTACATGTGGCTAGTCTCTACCATGTTAGGCAGCAAGATGGTAAAAGATAACTCTCCAGTAGCGCCTGCATTTGCATATCCTCAATATGAGCAACTAGCAGAGACTGACTAGCAATCTTGAATCCCAGTTCCAGCTTCCTAAGAGAGAAACATTGGCCCAACTTATATTAGGTACCATCCCTGGTTCAACCAGCTTTGCCAGAGGGATAGGAATATATACCATCAGTATGGCAGCCAGGGCCAACCCTGATATATAGAGAGGGAGATGTAATTCTTAGAGGAAGACGGTCATGTTCTGCATAGTTACTCCAAAAGATATCGACTCTTCATGTTAACTTCCTACACGGATCAATTTCACTGATTAATTTTCAAATCACCTTCACCTGCCAATGCAAAATAGACTTAAGATTCTTGTTTATGCCCAAATAGCATTTATGCTTTTGGTAACATCAGGGAGATAGGTCAGTGGGATCACATAAAAATTTGGGAATAACTCAGAAATCCATTTCTCGAGGCATTGGCCTCATTTTAGTTTTCTCTTTTACAGGCAATTTAGTTTGAGAGGGTGATAGATCACTTGACTAGCACTCTAGGAACACAGGAATATTACTCTCCTGTCTCTTATTTTTCTCTGCTGTCAAAATTTATCTCTAGTTTCTAACCAGTGGAACAGATAGAAGAGGCCGCATAGCTTTGCAACACTTGACCCTGGAGTGGAGCCTTTTGCCCTGATGTTAAGCAACCTTTCCCGTATGGGTAGACGAGGAGTGTCAAGTACAGTCTATAAGGTCAAATCTCTCACATTTCTTAGGTGGCGCCCTTGATTTATTCTAAGTGCTTGGGCCCTGTCTATCTGACCACCCTATCCGTCCTGACCTTTGAGACCTATTGGCTCATTAAGATCTTGGTTATTGACATCTGACTTATTCTAGCCTCAGGCTTTGCTTTATCACTTCCCCAACCTTGCATGCTCCTTGATCCCAGTTTTTAAATCCATCTCCCAACCTCTAGCTTGCCGTGATCCATAGCAGGCATGGTTCCCGATTACTCAGATTTTCTGTCTTCACCATCTGCCCTGAGGGCACCAGTCTGATGAGTTCCACTGTCTGGATGACAGATGTGTTCTTTAGCAAATGTTTTTGGTTGAATGTGTTTCCTACCTTTTAGTTAAAAAGTACATGAATGTGGTACACTTGTACCTCAACTGATGAAAACCTACGTTCTAACAACATTTCTTAAATGTTGCCAGAAACTTTATACACTGGAGTGGAATAATCATTAAGCAATAGGACTTGCATTCCTATTTTCAAGAAAAATCATCCAAAATAAGGCCCAGAGGATGGCTGCATTATCTTTTAATGCCTATTTTAGACCCATCCTCTAATTATTTTTATTTCATAGGCCAATGTACTATTTGACTTTGAAATTATTATTGCTTGATGCCCAGACATGTGGAGCTACACGTTTGCATGTAGTTTATATTCTATAGAGACGCAACTGATTTTGGTCTGGTAAAAAGATATATAATGGTTTATTGCATTGTAGGACATTAATCAGGTTTGTGTCAAACTAGTTTACTCTGATATTCATTTCTGTATTTCATATCTCCTGGAAATAGTTCCTTAAAATGTTTTTGGAAACAACTTTACCACCTACTTGTGTTCTCATTAATAATGAGTTGAATAAATTGTGCACATGTTCATGGCATATTTGAGTCGTTTCTTAAGTTATGAAAATTTTGCCAAGGCACATGAGATAAAAAGTTTCATAGGCCTAAAATAGTATTAGAAGCAAAATCAAATGCGAATCTTGCGGGGGGAAGGAGGAGGAGCTGCACTGAAAATAGTGAGGTTGAAAGGAGAGAGGGAATAGATAGGCACTGAGTCAGGGAAGAACATACCAGAAAGAAAACTTTAGACAGAACATGGAGCTCCAGTGAGTACACAGGAGTTATCCTGAGCTAATTCTGTCCCTCACCCTGCCACCACGAAGTCATGGAGGAAGAGCCTTATGATTTGAAAAAAAATAGATATCTGTTTACGTATGTCTGAAGTTTTCTTCACGGGAAGCAAAAACTTCAGTACATTAAAAAACACAATTTTTGGAGCGCCTGGGTGGCTCAGTTGGTTAAGCGACTGCCTTCGGCTCAGGTCATGATCCTGGAGTCCCGGGATCGAGTCCCGCATCGGGCTCCCCCCTCGGCGGGGAGTCTGCTTCTCCCTCTGACCCTCCTCCCTCTCATTCTCTCTGTCTCAAATAAATAAATAAAATCTTAAAAAAAAACAACAACAACACAATTTTTGGGTGCCTGGGTGGCTCAGTCGTTAAGTGTCTGCCTTCAGCTCAGGTCATGATCCTGAGGTCCTGGGATAGAGTCCCACATTGGGCTCCCTGCTCCGCGGGGAGCCTGCTTCTCCCTCTCCCTCGCTCCCCCTGCTTGTGTTCCTGCTCTCGCTATCTCTCTGTCAAATAAGTAAATAAAATCTTAAAAAAAAAAACAATTTTTTCCCCTCCATTGTGGCTTAGGGCGATGCCCTGAAACTTGGGACACTAAGGTTTTCTTTGATTAGCTGATATTAAGTGATACATTTTAATAGAGAAGAAAGTGATAGCTTTAGAGGGTAGTAGAGTGGGATGGGGAGGGGTTGGCTTTGAGGAAGACAAGAGGGAGAAGTGTGAGAAACAGAAGGCAGTCCGTGTAATGCTTTATCTTCAAATATTTGTTATTTTCAGAAGTATTTTCATTTCTTTTTCAAATAGAGACTTCCTTATTAAAAGTTTATTCCCAAATAATTCATTAAATGAGGCATTGTTACAACTTCTTCCCTTCCCTCAGAGGTAATAATGTTAGTGCCAGGGGATCCAACTTCTAGTCAAATCAACCGTTAGCAAACTGTGTGCTTGGCCAGAGTCAGAGTCAGTATATTATTTCTTCATCCAGCTATTTTTTTTTTAAAGATTTTATTTATTTGCGAGAGAGACAATGAGAGACAGAGAGCATGAGAGGGAGGAGGGTCAGAGGGAGAAGCAGACTCCCTGCTGAGCAGGGAGCCCGATGCGGGACTCGATCCCAGGACTCCGGGATCATGACCTGAGCCGAAGGCAGTCGCTTAACCAACTGAGCCACCCAGGCGCCCTTCATCCAGCTATTTTTAAGAACGAGTAGAACTATCTGTTTTAACTTTTGAGTCAGGTTCTGTTTAAACATAACACTTTTAATTCTGGTTTTTATCTAACTCGTGAAGGAGAATGCCACATTAATAAAACAAGATAAAATAAGTTATCTCATTTTGAAAAAGAATTTTCACTTTTTAAATTCCTAATGTGACTTCTCTAAGTAGGGAATTTTCCCAGTATATTTAAAATACAAATTTATCAAAGGAGGGGAAGGGATTTCTAGAAACACATCTGCCATGTAATGTGAAGTACTACTAAAACCTTTCTACCTCTGTCAAGATAATTAGATGAAGAGTCCCTATTTCACATAAGCTGGCATCTTCAGTTTCTAGAATGACACCAAGAAATAGATCTAATGAAAGCAGTGGACTTCTTGCTTTTTTCCTCCTCTTCCTTTCTCTCTCTTTTTTTCTTTCTTTTCTTTCCAGGCTGTGTTGTTGCAGAGATAGGTCCAGTGCTCTCTATTGGGGCTAAAATGATTGATTCCTGTCTGGGAGAGGACTCTTCTGGGGATTGAGTACTCACCCCCAGCCAAGGTAGAAATTAGTAGAGTAATATCTATCTTGTGTAGGTCCAGGTGTTGAGAGAATGGCCAGCAGTCTGTCACTTAAATTATTATTCAGATTTATGTTCCTAAGAGGCTCTGGGCAGATATCCTAGAAGCCCAGTCTGTGAACTTTGGATGGCAGCTACTTTGAGAGTGTTCTGAAGGACTCTAGAACACACATGGGAAGACCACTCTGCTTGGGTCTGCCCCTCAGAACTGTGAGAGACGGGAGCCCCAGATGCCTGGAGAAGCTGCTTAGAAACACCATTAGAGACTCTGTTCATGTGGAGTATGGAGATTGTTGGCCGTTGTTATATCCCTCAATGAAGAGAAGCAATAAATTTCTCGTCCAGAAATCTCCTTGCACGGGGTCTCCAAATTACAATGAAGATTTTTCCTACTCCCAGTGTAACTGGAAACTCAGCCATCAGATTCTTGGCAGGAAAGAAGTCGAGTTAAATGTGACGACAGACTGAGAAGCTCCAAGCTCTGTTGGTAAAGCAAGTAGGGAGAAAGGCAAGAAAAGCACCTCCTTAACCTCCACCCAGATTGTAAATTTATTTTTGTGTCTTTGGGGAAATAGGTTGTAACGTTCAAGCTTTTTGGCAAAATGACAAAATGAGATTTTTCAAATCTTCCTTTACATTTCACAGATCTGAATGGTACCAGACTTACCATTGAAAACAAAAGAAAACAAAAAAACCCCAAACACTGTTAAGCTTCTGGCCTGTACTGGTTTTTTTTTTTTTTTTTTTTTTTTTTCATTAATGGGTTCTTTCCAAGACAGGAAATCAACAAGATAGAAAATTTATAGCTAGTCTAAGTTAAGAATGCTGTTCTGAAGCACTGGATTTTCTTTTCTGCTTTTAAATATCCCCATTTGTCTTCACATTTTCTTTTCCAAACTCCTCCCCATCCCATTCCATGTGGTAGATGCTTAATATGCTAACACTTAGGAGAACAGAAGGCTTTCTCCCGAGAGAGTTACAGAGCTGTTCTGTGTGGCTGTCAGAACGCCGACCTGAACCCTCCCGGCCCTGCCAGCATGCAATCTGTCTCTGGTCCCTCGGCAGACGAGAGGCCTGGGGGCACCTTGGACTAGCTCTCTCTTGCCAGAATTGGAAGATGGCTTCGAAGATTGAGGGAACTCTCCAGAAAGATTTTTTTTTAAATAAGGTTATCTATGGAGGTGACCAGTGGAAGAAGACTCTGGCTAGGGACGTGCATTTTTGTCAGCAATTTCTCTCTTCATGCCATACCCTCGTTCTGTTAAAGGAGTTTTCTTCGAAAAAGTTAGGTTTCTTCCAATATGCCTTTTAGTAGCATGCACTGAGATGATTAAGATAGGGCGCTGATCTTATACGAGTCCTGATGCATCATTATGTCAGACAAACCTTTAAAAAGAGAAGGAAAGATATAATACATGTTTGTCTAGGAGTATCTTGGAATTGTGAGAGGTCACAGAGACAGAGGGGATGTTACCATAGACCCCAATTTTTTTATTCATTCTTTTTAATTTAAAAATAAAAGAATCGAGACTTTTCCAGCAATAAAAATTGGCAAAGATTATTTTTATATGATCATATCTGCTAGTATGAGCAGGAGACGAGGAAATTGGCATTTTAAACATTACTCATAGTATAAATTTTTGGAAAACAATTAAAATACACAATTTACAGATGAAATGACAGGACATCTGAGGTTTGCTTTAAAACTGTCTAGTAGGATGTGGTTGGAGGGAAGTCGAATAGGAAGAATAAAACAAGGTCAGCTGTATATTAATAATTGTTGAGGCTCACTAATGAATAAATGTGGATGCATTACACTATTTCCTCTAATTTGTATATATTTAAATTTTCATAATCATTTAAAAAGAAAAACACACATGTCTTCTCATTCATCCATTTATTCATTAAATGCATTTCTCTGTGCCAGGCATAGTTCTAAGTGCTGGAGATATGGTAAGGAACAAATTTATCTCTGCTCTCAATGAGCTTAATTCTAGGGGCAAGAAAAGGGCTATAAAGACATAAAAAATAAACATAAAATATAGCAAGTGGTGATCGCTGCTATAAAAGCAGGAGCAAGTTAAGGAAGTGTTGAGATGAGACTAGTAGTGCTTTTCAAGACAGGGTCCTTATGGGAAGCCTTAAGCAGAGAAATAAAGAAACCCAGGAAACAATCTCTGTGAATATCTGGCAGAAGAATATTTCAGCAATGTTCCAGGAAGAGGAAACAATAAATGCAAAGGCCATGAGGTGAGAACATGCTTGGTGTGCTTAAAACTACCAAAGACAATCTGTAATGGCGAGAGGGGTGTGAGATTAGAGAGATACCCAGAGACAAAATGATTTAGGGCCTTGCAAATCATTGGAAAGACACTGGCATTATTCTGAACGAGATGGGAAACCATTCGAGTTTTGAACAGCTGGATGACAGCATCTAGCTGTTCTAGGAGTCTGTTGGAGATGGGGCGAGCAAGAGTGGAAATAGCCCAGAGGCAATCTCTCATCAAGGTCAGAAATGACGCTGAAGAGATCTGTTCAGAAGCCATTGGATTTCTGGACATTTTGATGGCAGAGTCAACAGGATTTCCTGATAGATTGGATATGTCATATGGGAGAGTTAAAGATGACTCCAAAGTTTTTTGCCTGAGAAACCAGACGGATGGAGTTATCATCTATACCCGTGCAGGTAAAAAACAAAAACAAGTGTTGGGTTTTATATATGTGAAAGTAGAGGTAACTTTTGATTGAGATGTCCAGTCGTTGGTTATATAGTCTGGAGCTCAGAAGAGAGGTGCAGATTGGACTTAGAGTTGATCTCTGCAGAACGCAAGGGCTAGGGATGCTGACCCCCACCCCCACCCCACACTCCTGCTAAGAAGTCAAAAATCTGTGGATATAACTTTTGACTCCCCTGAAGCCTTTAATAACCTACTGTGGAATGGAAGCCTTACCATGACAATTGATTAACACATATTTTGTATATGTATTATATATTTATTATTATAATAATGCAAGCTAGAGAAAATACCTTTACCGTACTGTATTTATGGAAAGAAATCTGCATGTGAGTGGACCACAATTCAAACTCATGGTGTTCAAGAGTGAACTGATTGAGTGTGGAAGTAGTTGGGATAGAGATGATAGCTAAGGCCACGGAACTAAAGGGAATCACCAAGAGCAAGTGTCAACAGAGAAGAGAAAAGGTCCAAAGACTGGGATACTTACATTTTTGGTGTTAGATGTTAAGGAAGGTAAGGAAGAACCAGCAAAGGAGGGTGGAGAACCACAAATAATGCGCCTAAAGTGAAGTGACCAGAGTGTTTGAAGAAGTAAGAACAGATTCACTGGGCCAAGTGCTGCTGCTGGGCCAAGAACGAAGAGGACCCAAGTCTGCTTCAGCTTTGGTGCTGGGGGGCGCTGGGGGGCACTGGGGGGGCACTGTTCAGAATAGTGGTGTGACAGCAGCATGATTGGAGTTTCTCAAGATAGAAAAGGGAGACAGCAGTGACAATAAGTAAAGATAACACATATAAGGGATTTTTCTGTAAAGGGGATGACTCCGCAGTGTGTCAGGGAACTAATAGCAAGCTCAGTTTAGGGAATTTGGGCTTCTAGTAAGTGGACGGCTTCCAACAGTTTGGACAGGGAGTAGGGAAACCACAAAGGATAGTGTTTTACTGCGGGGCTATTACTTCCCCATCACATCCAGTGAGGTGAGAGAAGAGAGCCATTACCAGAATCAGAGAGAAGGGAGAAGAACTCTGTGGGGTGGGCTGCCTGACTGGAGCTGTGATGTTCCATCAAGGGATGCAATTAGTCCCAGGCCGACCTTCCAGGTGAAGGAGGAGTCAAGGGAGTAAGTCGGCCAACTTCACTCTCCTCTCTTCATGCCTCCACTCGTTCTCTTGCTCCATGCCTCATTGCTTGAACTCAACCCAAAACAAGAGGACCTGGGAATTTGTCAAGGAAGTCCATGCAGATCCAGTTCCTGAGACAAGAGAGGTGGGGAGCAGGTCTGGAGAGTTAAAGGAAGATACTTAGCACAAAGAAGATCAGAAATGGACCAGTAATGTGAATGCACTGCCCTCCTCAAGAAACACTTAGTTTGTATCCCAGGTTGACCTACTCATGCTTCTTGCTCCTATGAATTCTACAGGTGTGTTCTATTATTTGAAGTTGAGCTCCAAGGCATCTATGTGGGGCCCTAATATGTTCTGCTTTGGCTCTGTTTCTTATAGTAAAAAATTCACATACTCAAATGTCTGGTTGCCACATATCCTTCGGACAAGAACTGTGAAGTTCCAATCCTGCCCTGAGGAACTAGAAACATGCTTTAGTTGCATTATTGCTGATGCTGAGATAGTAGTTAGATATTAATGATAGGTCAAAGGTCCAGCTTGAGAGAGCCCAGCACCGGACAGAATATTGGCACCATTGAAGCCCCATTTGTGGACACTGTATAGGTGCTGGATGTAAAGGTAGATAGATGGTACTTGTGATGAAACTGCATCAATGATTAATAATTATCAATTCACTAGAAAGCATTTATTGAGCACCTACTCTGAGCTGAAAGCTAGGTTGGCAATTGTGCAGGGAAAGAAGACAGGAAATGGTCTTTGTGCTCAGAGAACTTACTTAGCTGGAGGTACAATGAATCCACGAACCAATAAGAAGAATAAGATGTAATTAAATGTAAAATTGCTTCTTACAGTCCATAAATTCTATGCATTTCAGAGGAAATGAAGAGGGTGATATTGATTAGGAGTGTGATACAATGATCTTGATCTGAACTTGGAGAGAGGAGTAGGGCTTGAAAAAAAAAGCCTGGAAGGATTCTGTGGGGGAACTAAACAACCAAGGGCTTTGGGGGCTGAATTGAAGGGCTCAAGGAGCAAGCAAGGGCAGGGATGATGGCAGATAAAACCTTTTTTTTTTTTTTTTTAAATAAACTTTCCCAAGTTAAGGAAAAAAAAAAACCTTTACATTCTTGAGCCAATTGACTGTAACATGACATGAGGATTAACTTCTTTAAAAATCTTTGGAGAAAGGCAACCACTTGATAGGGAGGTGATTTAGTTTAACAGGTCATTAAACAGGTTAGGAAACATGAATTTTCGTCTCCGTAATGACTCTCTTTTGATATCAAGTCCTTCAGCCACTCTGACCTTACATCAGGGAAAGCATACTTACTGACTGCTTCTTTGCTGCTGGGCCTCTTGTATACCTTATTTCATTTTGTTCTCATCACCACCCTAGGAGTTGTTTGGGTTTTTTTTTTTTTTGATGTACATTATGCAAGTGAGGAAACTGAGACTCAGAGAAGTCAAGAAACTTACCCAAGGTGCTTAACTAGAAGCAGTAGTGTTGTGATTCAAACTTAAGCCATCTGACTCCACGACACCACAGTGTCGCAGACTGTCCTGGTTTCAGAACGTAAAAGCGTTCCCTAGCCATGCAGTGAAAACACGTCCGGGGAGGTTTGCGTAAATTCCACTCTTCTAACCCTTGTCGATTTCTGTTTTTCCATCTTGTGATACGGCATGAATTAAATCGTAATATCGTTGCATTGTTACGCAAGAGAACGCCTTGAAAACTGAAGTATCTGTTTTCAAATAGCACGGAAATTCTAGAGGCCAATATGTTTTCTAAGAGTGAAAAGTTCTTGGCCCAGTACCCAGCACAAGAGTCTCCTGCTATGTGCCTCCATGGCAACGGGCCAGGGATGTCCTCAGCTAGCAGGGAGGAATGTAGCCCTTGGAGAGATAGTCAGGGAGGGTGCTCAGCAACAGGCGGAAATGGCTACATTTCAGTAACCTGCAGGACTTGGAATTCACAGGAAATGATTTCTTCCCTGGTGGGAGCTGAGGCATCCAGTAAATCTGAGTGCCTGTCAGAGAAGCAGCTACCGCTAGGCTTGCTGATTACATTTGCAGTTAAAACCAAAAAACACCCCTCTCGTGATAGTTCTGACTTTGAAAATTATAGCTTACGGGGATCTTTGCTAATGCCTCCTCTATAAAACAGGTTTATTCTTCACTGAAAATCCCTGTAGCCCACAGAGATAAGCTGCCTGTGTAGATGCAAAGCAGAGCCTTTTCCCCCCAAATGTGGGTAGAATGGGACTTTGGTGTGTTAATCAATTTCTACATAGTCCAATCTGCCTGGAAGCTTGGGTAATTCCTAACAATGTCACCCTTTACCTCCGATTCACAGAAAACTATTCACGTTACTCTTGAGGTTTTAAGCCTGGTGTCTGATTGGTTTCCCCAGTGGGGCCATGGTTTGGTTAAGAGCACTGCATTCTTAAGTCAACCGAAAGGCTGACTATTTAGCAACCCAGAAGATGTCGGTGTAGATTCTTGAAAGTTCTTCATGAACCAGTGCTGGTTCCTCAGGAGGCGCATTCAGCTGGGAAGTCACTGTGGCCCTTTCTTTTTCCTTTGCCAGACCTGGAATTTTAGAAGTCTCTGATGTGTGGAGCAGGGGGGGAATAAGCACTTGGTAAAAGTCTTTTAAAAAAAACATATATGTCTGTTGCACACACCAGTCTCCGAAGAGGCCCCCGCAAAAAAGTCAGACTAGAAATGATGATTTAATGCGGCTCCTTTAGTCTGCGGACCCATCCTCTTCTATTCCACAATGGGAATCTCCATCAAATAAGAACAGTAATATAATTGAATATTTGGCCAGATTTCAGCTTCAGAGTGAAACCCTCTTTAGGTTATTCCTGTGCCTCCGGTTAACATTTAATAGGAAAGGTAAGGCAGGCTGCACATTTGGACTTAGAGGGGAGCTTTCTCTGCAGCTTTGGAACCATGATAGGCCTCACTCTTTTTATCGCCTCTTCACCCAACCCTGTGCAGGGCACCTTTCTCTCCATTGTCCTGTCTGTCTGTCTTTGTCTGCTCTCACCTTCTGCTTTCTTCCTCCTTCCCTTCCTTCTTTCTTCCTTTATATCTCTTTGTACTTCTTCTTTTCTCTCCATCCTTCCCTCCTCCCTTCTCTCAAAAACAAATGACAAAGACAGGTACACTCAAAACCCTTGAATATTCGTTGTATTGAGGAACATGGTGACTTCCAACCAGTCTGATGTCAAGTTCAGTTGAACCTTTTTTGGGTGTTGTGCCTTCTGAGCAGGGCAGGGCCCAGCCCATTTCCAGTATATTCTTGCTTTTAAACTGCTCTTCTAAAATTATTTAAATAGTGATGGAATTAGAAACAATTTGAACTACTATCGTGGATCATTATCTCCATACAGCGTTTTTGTTTTTGTTTTTTTTTTAAATTGAAGTATAGTTGACACACAATATTACATGAGTTTCAGGTGTATAGCATAGTGATTGGATGAGTCTATACATTATGCTATGCTCACAAGTGTAGTCACCATCCGTCACCACACAACGCTCTTACGATAGTATTAACTATATTCTCTACATTGTACCTTTTATCCTCATGATCTATTCATTCTATAACTGGAAGCCTGTGTCTCCCGCTCCTCTTCACCCATTTTGCTTATCCCTCTACCTTTCTCCCCTCTGGCAACCATTCGTTTGTTCTCTGTATTTATGGGCCTATTTCTGCTTTTTGTTTTGTTTTAGATTTCACATATAAGTGAAATCATATGGTATTTGTCTTTCTCAGTCTGACTTCTTTCACTTAGCATAAAACCCTCTAGGTCCATCCATGTTGTTGCAAATGGCAAAAATCTCATTCTTTTTTAATGGCTGAGTAATATTCCATTGTGGTGTGTGTGTGTGTGTGTGTGTGTGTGTGTGTGTGAGAGAGAGAGAGAGAGAGAGAGAGAGATGTGTGTGTATATATACACACATACCACGTCTACTTTATCCATTCATCTCTCGATGGACACTTGCATTAATTCCATATCTTGGCTATTGTAAATGATGCTACAATAAACACAGGAGTGTGCATATCTTTTCGAATTAGTGTTTTTGTTTTCTTTGATAAATACTTGGTAGTAGAATTACTGGACATGTGATATTTCTATTTGTAAGTTTTTGAGGAACCTATATACTGTTTTCCACAGTGGCTGCCCCAATTTACATTCCTACTGACAGTGCATGAGGGTTCCTTTTTCTCCACACCCTGAGCAATACTTGCCCTTTCTTTTTCGATTCTAGCCATTCTGACAGGTGTAAGGTGATAGCTCATTGGGTTTTGGTTTGCATTTCCCTTGCATTTGCATCACGTGATTAATGATGTTGAGCATCTTTTCACGTGTCTATTGGCTATCTGTGACTTCTTTGAAAAAATGTCTATTGAGGTCTTCTCATTTTTAAATCAGATTTTTTTTGGTATTGAGTTCTATAAGTTCTTTATATATTTTGGATATTAACCCCTTATTGGATATATCATTTGTGAATATCTTCATCCAGTGGGTTACTTTATTGTTTTGTTGATGGTTTCCTTCACTGCACAAAATCTTTTTATTTTGGTGCAATCCCAACAGCTTATTTTTACTTCTGTTTCCCTTGCCTAAGGAGAACTATCTAGGAAAATGTTTCTAGACCTAGCTAGAAAAATGCCAATATCAAATTGTTGCCTATGTTTTTTTCTAGGAGTTTTATGGTTTCGAATCTTACATTTAGATCTTTAATCCATTTTGAGTTTATTTTTGTGTGTGGTGTAAGGAAGTGGTCCCATTTCATTCTTTTGTGTGTAGCTGTCCAGTTTTCCTAACACCAAGAGATTGTCTTTCCCCATTGCATATTATTGCCTCCTTTGATGTAGATGGGTTTGTTTCTGGGTCTTTATCGATTTCATTGTCTGTTTTTGTGCCAGGACCGTACTGTTTTGATTACTATGGCTATGTAGTATATCTTGAAATCTGGGCTTGTGATACCTCTAGCTTTCTTCTTTCTCCAGATTGCTTTGAAGTCTTTTGTGATTCTATACAAATTTTAGTATCATTTTGTTCTAGTTTTGTGAAAAATGCTGTTGGTATTTTGATAGGAATTGTGTTGAATCTCTAGATTGCTTTGGGTGGTATGGACCTCTTAATATTAATTCTTCCTACCCATGAGCATGGAATATATTTCCATTTGTGACATCTTTAGTTTCTTTCATCAGTATTTTATAGTTTTCAGAGTACAGATCTTTCACCTCCTTGGTTAAATTTATCCCTAGGTATTTTATTCTTTTTGCTACAATTGTAAATGGGATTTACTCTTAATTTCTTTTTCTGCTACTTCGTTATTATTGTATAGAAGCACAACCAATTTTTGGGCATTAATTTTATATCCTGCAACTTTACTGAATTCTTCTAATAATTTTTTGGTAGACTTCACATGGTTTTAAGTGTTGAAGTGGCAAAATTCATATCTTTATATACAGAAAGCCTCAAGACAGGGTAGTTAATGACTGAAAATCAGACATAAAGTCATAACTATCAAGAAATCAACAAAACACTGTTGAATTCCTATTTTTAGGCCATTAGACTAAGCAAGATGGACATACAAACATTAGGCATTCTCAGTCTCAAGTAGCTTACGATCATGTTTGGGATGGCAGGGAACTTACACATGAAAAAATAGCTAGCAGTAGCTCTAGCTAAAATTGATCGAGCACTTACTGTTAGCCACTGTGGTGAGCTCTCACATGTGTTCTGTCCTGAAATCCCTGAAACATCTCTACAGTATATACTGCATCCATTGCAATTAGCATTTTATGGATGAGGAATCTGAAGCTTAGGGATTGCATAACTTGCTCAGAGTCTCCCGGCTAGCATGTGGTAAAGCTGGGACTTGAGCTCACGTAATCAGTCAATGTTGTGTACAGATGAACAGGACAGAAGAATATTCTTGAAGTTCAGAGCTGGAAAGTCACTGTGTACTGGGGAGGTTACAAAGAGACAGCATTTCAGGACTAGGGGAGACCTTTGAAAGCTGAATCTTTTCCGTTAATGTCCCAGTTGGGGAAATTGGGGCACAAAGATAGGGATAACCTGCTGAAAGCGGTGGCCTCTGAAGGGCAGTTGTAGGAGGGATGAGTAGGGTTTTGACTACCTCGAGGAAGGGAGCCGGAATGCATTCTGTGGGGGAGGGAACAGGAACGATGGTCTCCCAAATCACATTCCAATTGCTTTTGGTGGTGTTTTCTTTTCACGAAGAATTTTTATCAATATCTGGTATGTGTAAAAATGGTTCCAGAGAGAGGATTTGGGAAAGGAGGAGAAAGGGAACCTCTGGACATGCTATCACTTGCTGCAGTCTGAGGGTTCTTACCCCCATGGGACTCCCAGTCAAAGTTGCATATTGCTCCCATCTGTCTGATGAAGCTTCATGGATGTCAAAAGGTATAGCCAAGGACAGGCGAGCAAGACTGAAATAAGGCTGTAGCAGAGACAGAAATGCAGTAGAAAACATGTCCACATACAATCTAAAGCTTTGAAGCTGAAAGAGTCAAGCTTGCAGGGAAGCCTGCTGGAGTCTCTTTACTCTGTGTTATCCTCGAACAGAGCACAGTTTTATATAGAATGTTTGCTGCAAAACTAGACACAAATAGTTCCGAGGATTAACTTTGAATTTCCTGGATTTGGTGGGCATAAATCAGGGCCTTCATGCTATTTTAACACTTTTTGAAAACAAGGTCCTTATGAATAAATGGCAAAACTGGGTCAAGAAATGCTTTATTCATTAATAAGTAAAATCTAGAACTTGGAGTAATGCTCCCTAATTATGAAATGGGCAGTGCTCTGTACTGTTTTCTGATAGGCTGACATCAGTTTGAATGCAAACTTTATTTCACTGCAGAGTCCTGGCATACTTCACACATTAAAATTCTAAGCTGTCTAAGTAGGTGTGAAACTAATTTTGTGTTTATTTTTTAAAACCCACCTATGATCATTTAGGACCATCCACTTCACTTTGGGAGGGCAGCACCCGGTTGTAGGTGGGCCCTGGGAGACAATAAAGGAGAGGATAATTTCTTAAATGGCTTAAACCAGAATATTTATAGTTTCCTGGAATAGTTGTAACTACTTATCCATTTTTCCAGCCACAACTTTTCTTAATAAGAAGGGCTTTGAAAAACCTGCTAAATCTGGGCATAAAAGGAAACAGAAGTTTTCCTAGAGCAGTGGAATTTTTTAAAGTCACATAGTAACCTTATTGATGAAATCAGGAAGAGAGCACTTTCAGATCAGACTTGAGGGAGGTTATTTACAAAACATGGGATTTTCTCAGCACACCAAGCACATTCTGCAGGGTTTCCTGCAGTATGAAGACACATACTGTCACTGGTTTCTAATCAAGTCAGACCAGTTTGCATTACCAGCCACTGATTCATTCAGAATCAGCAGGAAGACTCTTCGCAGAGGTCATTTGGCACTTAAAGCAAAAACAAACAAAAAACTCAGATTCATTAGCAGTTAAAGTGGGAAAAAAGTATATTTTCTGCTTGGATAGAATGTATCTATCTTGGATTAGTCTTCTCATAAAAGCACTTTCTTGTTTATGGGTATCCTAATAAAATTCCATTTAAAAATTTAGTGCCTTTTTGAACCATGGGCAGTCTGATCCAATGTACATTTTGGAAAACCCCAATTCACACTGACCATCATTAAAAAACAGTTGGTTTGGTACCTTCACCCCTGGAGATTTAAACTGTTCTGTTGCAAAGGAAGGATCGCTAACTCAAAATATGCTCCTTGGAAGATCTACGATCGAGAATTTTTTTCCCCCTCTTCTTTTTTTATTGATCCTCTTCCTCCTCCTCTTCCTCTAAAAAATGATGTACTGAGTAAAAGAATTCTGACCATTGTGAGATGTTGACAGAATAAAGTCTCCCTCTCAGACTGGTGGCCTTCTACGCCCGAGGTCACCATCCCCTCTCAGTTGGGTCCCTTGAACAGAACGCTGACAAGGGGAAGGTGGAGCAAGCCCCATGTCTTGCCACCATGTCGTCCTCAGATTGCTCATCCTGACCAGGGTTCTGCAGCTTCGTCTCTTTAGTTCTGAAGCATAGCAGTGAAGCTGGGAGACCCTCACCATCCCACGTTCTGTGGAATAAAACGTCTGTTACAGACTGGTCAGAGGCATCAACTTTGAATGTGAAGGGCAGGTATCATGGCTAAATGATGAGATCAGTCTTACAGTGAGGACATGGTACGAAAGGCAAATCCCTGTATCTTTCAACGAATTTTATGGGGTCTTTATGCAAATTGCAGAGTATTAGGAAAAATGCAAAGGTATATGAGATGAAAGTTCTTCCTTTAAGAAGTTTTGAGGACAGTAGATGAGATGGCACGTGAACACCCATAACTGAGATAAATGGCTATAAAATTGTTTTGCTTATGCTAAAAAAAGGCTATGTCTTTCCTTTTTAAACACCTATTATCAGACATTGTGGAATCATTTTACATGTATTATTTCATTTAATCTCATAGCAATGAGAGGGAGAGGGATAGGCTTTTTTTTTTGGCTAGTCAAGTAAAGCAGTGGGAATGGAAAAGGAACAAAGCAATCTGTAACTGGCTGTGATCAATGAATTGTAAACACCACTGCACTCAGACCAGCCGGAAGCAGGCACTGTTATCCCCATTATTGACAAATGAGCAAGCTGACGCTTAGCCAATTTAAGAGATATAGGCAAAGTATGTGTGGCAGGGCTGGGATTTGAATATTTGAACATCCGTATATCTGTCTCCAGAGGCTATGCTCTTAATCACAAATTAACCCCATTTCACATCCCAGTTATTAACCAATCCCTCCTGTCTAGATAGTGGTCTAGTTCCTCTTGTCTCTCATAGAATCCTCTCCTTAAAGAATCCTCCCAAAAAGCAGCCTATAAGAGTACCCAAGTAAAAAGCCAGATCACTCAGAGCCCAGGAGAATTGAGAAGAAAGGAGATGGCTTCTAGCTTAGACATGAAAGGAGAAAAGAAGGAGGAGTTTTGGATGAAGTGGCCTGAGAGACTGATAAAGACATGAGGATGTTTAATAACAAAGGAACCAAGTGGGAATTTAGACAAATATACAGGTAACAAAAACCATATTAAAGGGTGGCTCCATTATAGTGGGACCTGATCTCCCAATTACCCTCACAGACCTTTGGAACATATATCCTGCTTCTCATAACCAAAGAGACATTAATGATAGTTCAATATTATTGGGTTAGTCAGGAATTAGTTAATTTAGTTTTTTTCCTCTGGTGCTCATCTGTGGAAATTAAAGCATCAGTACTCTACCTATTCTAACAACGACTTCTATGTATTTTGGTTAAGTTAGGTCTCCACTTTGTATTGCCAGTCAAGGTCACAGCAGTGATGGGGATGATAGAAGGAAGGCAATACTATTTATGTAAGTATCAGGGGAAAAGGGACTCCCTAAAGGGCGGCCACGTAAAACACTTTCCTGGAAGGATGTCAGGTTCTCATCAGATCGTGATCTCTGACTGGACTGTAGGGGCACATACCACCCTCAGGGGACTGACCCTTGGCTTCATATTTATTGGGATAAGGAAATGTAAACAACAATGCATTTGGAGTCCAGTGATGTGCATGGAAACCTTGGCCTTGCACTTTAGCTGCCACCTACGCCTGAACATTTTTCATACATAAATAACAATAATACTTGACCTAAATTTCAGGGTGATTGCCAAGAGTGAAGGAAACAATAGATGTGAAAGTACTCTGCAAATTGCAAAGGCTATTCTAGGGGTTCCTACTGCAGTTCTGGATTCTCAGGTATGTGCTCATCTACCCTCCTGGGTTCTAACTAATGAAGAAGAAACACTGAAGTTGAGGCGGATGTGGAGGTGGGGATCAACAATATTAATGGAGGTCCAATTCTTAAAGTTGTGGCTCCCAAATTAACCCAAATTAAAGTTGAATCAAAGAATGTGGCAAGACCCTAAGGCCAAACCAGGGAGCCTTCTAATATGGGTCCTCAAAACATGACCTTGCAACCCTTCTGCAGACAGAGTTGGATCTGCGAATCAGACCCCGGCCTGTGGCATGTGGCGTCCTGGCCTCTCTCTCCAACCCCATAGAAGGCAAACACAGGGCCCTAAGAGGCCATACTTATCCATTATTTGTTCCATGTGGCTGGCAGTCATGAGAGAGAGACAGGGTGGCATCTCTCCCTGCTTTTGAGACAAAGAAGTGCCCCTGCACTGGGGAAAGGAAGACCACCTGATGGGAATGGCTGGTTCTTTCCTGCAGAAGATAGCAGAGAGGGTCTCCAGCATGGTCTATTCCAATATAGTAGGAGTGGCTTCCTCTGGGGACTGCTGCTGGATTTTAATCATTTCGGTGATATTGGATTCCTTTTGAGAATCTGATAGATTTGTGAATATTCTCACAGGAAAAAAAATCATTAAAATGCATTTAAGGCTAATATTTTTTTTTTAATTTTATTTATTTATTCATGAGAGACAGAGAGAGAGAGAGGCAGAGGGAGAAGCAGGCTCCCAAGGAGCAGGGAGCCCGATGCGGGACTCGATCCCAGGACCCCGAGATCATGACCTGAGCCGAAGGCAGACACTTAACCATCTGAGCCACCCAGGCGCCCAAGGCTAATATTTTTATATAGTTCCAGAAAGTTCATAGACACCATCCATGGACTCTCACTGGAAGCTAGAGTTCGAATTCCAAGGCTGTACAAAAGTTACTTGTTAAGAATTTTCCTTATCTTGAAGCAATACCAAAGCCTACTATTAAAAATACTGTTTCTCAGAAAGTGAAGGTGAAAAAAAGTTTGTATGTATGTATGCATTTGAGAGAGAGCGCGTGCATTTGAGAGAGAGTTCATGCACGTGCGAGTAGAGTGAAGGGCAGAGGGGGAGGGAGAGAGAATCCTCAAGCAGACTCCCCAGTGAGCATGGAGCCTGATGTGGGGCTCGATCCCAAAACATCCAGATGATGACCTGAGCCAAAACCAAGTCGGCTGCTTACCTGACTAAGTCACCCAGGTGCTCCCAAAAGGTTGTTTTTAAAATGATTCCTAATGTATCAATTAATTTCTATTTCTCTTTGATTATTCAGGGGTTTGTTTTGTATATCCTAGCAAACTTTGGCCTACACAGAAGAACACTAGGTTTATTCATTTTGAAGTTATTTATTATGTTATTTGAATTGTGGAATATAATACCTTAGGAAACAAATAGCTGTCCACTTCAGTTAATTGAACATTGCAACAGAAATTTATTTTGGAGACATGTTTTAATCTGAGTCCTTATTTTCTTCAAACTGAGTGGTATACAGCAACTAACTTGATGGAACTTTGGAAGATAATGGTCATGCTCTCCCCTTCGGCTAGTCTCCATTTTTTCCTACTCTACCCTGGGGCTGTCTGTATCCAGAAGGTAGCCTCTAGCAATGGCTACGTGTGTGGCCCTTAATAAAAAATGATGAAACAAAGTTAGTCTTCCCTATCCCAGCCAATTCTCTGTCAATTTCCCCCCTAAAGGTGCTTCTCCATCCCCATTTCCACCCCAGGTTGTTCTTGGCTTTACTCACTTCCACTTCCTTCTTAGAACCCATTCACCTGAACTTTGGGCCCTCTAAGTCCACTTTCCAGCCACAAGAAAACAGTTGCCTTCATGGCCGAGCTCCTCCATCTTTTAAGATCTTGCAATTCCAGAAAAGATCTTGATTTTCACATTGAATAATCCAAAGGTCCGTGTCTCAAAAAAAGAATGGGGGAAAAAAGCTTTTCAATACAGAATTTAAGGTTTTACTTCTATAGAAATATTTTGCTTGCCCTTTAAAATAAGAGCTTGGGGCACCTGGGTGGCTCAGATGGTTAAGCGTCTGCCTTTGGCTCAGGTCATGATCCCAGGGTCCTGGGATTGAGCCCCCGCATCGGGCTCCCTGCTCAGCAGAGAGCCTTCTTCTCTCTATCCTCCCCACTCATGGTCTCTCTCACTACCTCTGTCTCACTTTCTCTCAACCAGATAAATAAAATCTTTTAGAAAAATAAGAGCTTATTCAGTAATTCTAGAGAATAAGATTTTATAAGGAAGCAAAAATTTGGGAGCATAGTCTCAGCCAATACTCCCCATTACAAAAGGCATTTCTAGGGGAGCCTGGCTGGCTCGGTTGGTAGAGCATGTGACTCTTGATCTTGGGGTCATGAGTTCAGCCCCACATTGGGCGTAGAGCTCACACTAAAAACAAAAACAAAAACAAAATGCATTTCTGTGCACATCAATTTCTAAGTCATTAAAGAACAATAGGATTCATAGATGAATCCTAGGATATAAATTAAAAGTTAAAATATCAATAATACGTTTCTCTTCTTTTTTAATACAATTTTTATTGTTCATTTAGATTGAAGACCAGTTTCATGTTGGATTATTTTCCATATAAAATTCTTGAAATTAAGATAGGCAAGCCACTCTGGGGTCTAGTTCAGGTTAGTGGCTGGCTGTGCCTCATTTAGACATCCATCCATCATAGTTTTAATGACGTCCGATAACCTATTTAAGCTGCATAGGCGCCAAACTCACGAACTGTGAGGAATTTCCAAGGTAATGTATAATCATGTTCAACATTTTAAATGAGTACAACATTGACTTTATAAACTGTTGTCAGCTTTGGAGTCAAAACCAATGACAAATTTTAAAATAATTTTCTTTGGCAACCATCTAAAACAAATTCATATTGTTTAGGGTTACAAAATGTTTAGTGAATATGATTTTTATATTCTAGCATTACTTTATTATATTTTACACATATATTTTCACCTGAGGTATTAGGTTTTAATATCAATGTCATTTAGCAGATAAAAATTATATATGCATACTAATGTGAAGAGATTTTTCCGAAGCTGAAAAATCAGAGGCTTTTTCCCTATCTCTCTAGCTTTGGATCAATAAAATATTTCCTATTAGATCAGAAGACATTCTTCTTTTAGAAAATAGTGACATATTCTCAATGGAATAAAGAGTTGATATTAGTGAAAATTAGTAAATACAGACTGTATTTCCTGCACTGGCTTAAATTTATTTGGAAGAGCAAATCTTCTGTCTACATTGGCAATTTTTTTTTCTCATTTTCTCTTTCTCTTTCTGGCTGTGCTCATAGAACAACAACACATCTAGTGGAAAGATGAAAATTTGGACTATCTTTATATCATGTTTTTTTACATCTTTATATCATCCATATTTGTTTGATTACTCCTCACATGGATCTTCTAAATATTAGATGAGAATAAAATGATTTTTTTTAAAGATTATTTATTTATTTATTTGACAGAGAGAGAGCGAGAGCAGGAACACAAGCAGGGGGAGTGGGAGAGGGAGAAGCAGGCTTCCCGCTGAGCAGGGAGCCCAATGCGGGGCTCGATCTCGGGACCCTGGGATCATGACCTGAACCGAAGGCAGACGCTTAATGACTGAGCCACCCAGGCGCCCGAGAATCAAATGATATTAATTGCTTCATTTTATGTTTCATTTTAAAAAGAATTTTTTAATTTAACTCAGGGTAGATATTATTTTCATATTTTATAGGTAAGGAAACAGAATATGTCTTTTACCATTTTTAGATATTAGTTTGTCATTTTTTAAAAAATTTTTCTTCTTTTTTCAACCAACTTCTTATCAATTCTTTTTATAAAATCTTTTATAATTTTCATCTTTACAGTCATATTCCATCCATTCATTGTATTTACCCTTATTTTTGTACATATATAAGTTTTTCTTTCTTTAAGATTTCGGGAGGCAGTTTCTTCTAACAAACCAAAATACGCCCCAAATCTAGTGTGTGGCACTAATCTATTCACAAGCCTGATCATATTTGATCATATTCTTTTTTTTTTTTTTCCTTCCCCCCCCTCCCCCCCTCCCCCCGGTTTCAGGTCTCTTCTGATTTGTTTAGTGTATATTTTTCTGGGGTTGTTGTTACCCTGTTTACATTTTGTTCTCTCATTCATCTATTCTCCTCTGGACAAAATGACAAGATGGAAAAACTCACCTCAGAAAAAAAGAACAAGAGGCAGTACCAACTGCCAGGGACCTAATCAATACGGATATTAGTAAGATGTCAGAACTAGAATGATCATTATAAAGATGCTAGCTGGGCTTGAAGAAAGCATGGAAGATACCAGAGAATCCCTTTCTGGAGAAATAAATATTAGTTTGTCAATATTTTCTTCATGGCAGTACTTTATGTATTTTATACCTATACACGTATATATAAGTTTAAAAGTTAAGATTTTGTGTATATGTATCTTAATATTAAATAAATTAATATAGGTACACAAACATATATACACACATGGAAAGAAGAAGATAAATAAGCAACTTGATTATAATAATTTAACAACTTCTATGAAATGGCATATTCCTTAAAATTTAACTTACCAATACTGACATAACAAGAAATAGACAAATCAGAGTAGTCCTATATCTGTAAATGTAATCAAATCCATAATTTAAAACTTCCCTAAAAGAAAACTACAGGCCCAGAATGGCACCATCAGGGAAAGATTATACTTAGGCATCATTAAAATTACAAAAACTTCCATTCATTAAAAGATATCATAAATAAATTGTATATTGACACAATGTATACACAATCTTTTCTATATACATATATCTCTCTCTTATGTGTGTGTATGTATATACACAATATCTAACTCTTATTGCCTCTTACCCTCTCTGTCTTTATTTCAGGCATCTGTTAACTAAGATATTTTCATTGTTAAGATTTTTCATGACACTGTAATCTGAACCTATAGCCTCTATGCTTTATTTATACATTGATTCTAAAATTGAAAAGTAATAGAATATTCATAATGTAGTATATTTTTATCTGAAGAACCAAATAGTATGATTTGACACACAGAGAAAGAAATAACTCTGTATCACTAAATATCAAACTCAAATGGATTCTTTTTCTTTTGTTTGTATTTCATATCATCAGTTGCTCAAAATCATTTCTCAATTTCATTTTCTTTATATTTGAATGATAACTTTTTTTATTGAGCTCTTCTCCCTGCTGAAGTTTTCAGTTGCCTCTCTTTATTGACATAAGAAACATGCTTATATCATGTCACTAAGAAGTTTAAACTTCTTAATCATGCCATTTGTCTTAAAGTTCTAGAAATTCTGCTACTTGGAGTTCTGACTTCCAGTTCTAATTTGGTCTAACTCATTATGGACTTGCTATATAAATCTCAGGATTTATTTGTATTGTACTTTGGATTAAGTCTTCTATGTCTTGAAACAAATTTCTTTTTTTTAAGATGGATGTCACCTTGGGAACATTTTACACTTTTCTGGAAAACATTTTCAATAGTTTTTTTGTTTGTTTGGTTTTTGTTTTGTTTTTTTTTCCAGAAAGATACATAGAAAGTTAGGTTTCTCAGGCCTTTGTATATTAGGGAATATATTTATTTTAGCCTCTAATTTATTGTTGCCTCAAAGTGAGCAGAATCAATCTCCCATGCGAAATCGGTTTAAATGTTGAGATTGATGTTGTCATACATTCATCAGCATGGTGTGAAACATGTATTACTCACATAATGAAGCTTTCTGGGGAGATCGGAGGACAGGTACCCAAACCAGTTAGAAATGGCTTGAGGAAGATTACAGGGTAAGACTGGGTGAAGGTATGAACTTCTTGCCAGTGCTGAGGGAGGTAGTGCATGGTCCTTTTTATAGGTTTGCCTGGATGTGGGCAAGCTGGGGAGAGAGAAGGGTGGAGATTGAAAACTGTCAGGGGTAAAATACCAAGATTGGAGTCAGATTCTTCCCATATCCTTGTACTCAAATAACAGTTCATCCGAATGTACAACTTTACATTGAAAATCATTTGCCTATAAAACCTTAAACATGCTGCTAAATTTTCTAAGAGCATCTTCTGTTGATGACCGTCTGATGACAATTTCTTTATAGATGAAATATCTTTTTTCCTAGAAGCTTAGTAGATCCATTCAGTATTCTTAGAATTCTGAAACTTCACTAGAAAGTGCTAAGGCATAGGTATTTTTTCTATTCATGTTGTTTGATACTTAGAGTGTTTTTTTTTTTTTTTTGGCATTTATGCTGTATTTCAGTTCAGAGGAAGAATTAATTTCTCTCTATTTTTTTAAATTTTATCCTCTCATTTGTTTTCTTTTCTCTCTGGAGATCATACAGGGCCAGATTTCATGCCCACTGGATTTATCTGCCATTTCTCTGAACTGTTACATTTATATCTCTGCTTTTTGTTTTGTAATCACAGAAATTGATTTTACCTCCATTCGTTAGCCCGCCTATTTTTAAAAACTTGCCGGTCTTCTGCTGCAATCACAAGAATTCTTTCAAGCTATCTGGTTCTTCCCTTTTCACAGAAACCAGTTCTTGTTTTGTGGATGAATTTTTTTATGAATCACTTTGAGGACATTGCATCAGTTATTAGTGTGTTTGGTGATGAGCAGTAGAAAATCCAGCTACAGTAGCGTAATAAACAAGGGGGTTTATTTGTCCCTGGAGGCAAGAATCTGGGGATAGGCAGACTGAAGTTGATCTAGTAAAGAGGATCTGTCCATTTTTGAGCTCTGCCATGTTTAACAAGTGGACCTCTTTCCTCATGCTTATCTCTAAATTGTCATAAGAGAACTACTTCCCTTTTAAGCATCTTTTCAGGTTCCAAACAAGAGATAAAGACGAAAGACTGAACTGAATCTATAGCTTTTCTTTATCTAAAGGAGCACAGACCTGTACCTCTGAAACAAATAATACATTTTATGTTTAAAAAAAAAAAAGATAGCAGGAAGGGAAAAATGAAGGGGGGGAAATCGGAGGGGGAGATGAACCATGAGAGACGATGGACTCTGAGAAACAAACTGAGGGTCCTAGAGGGGAGGGGGGTGGGGGGGATGGGTTAGCCTGGTGATGGGTATTAAGGAGGACATGTACTGCATGGAGCACTGGGTGTTATATGAAAACAATGAATCATGGAACACTACATCAAAAACGAATGATGTAATGTATGGTGATTAACATAACGTAATAAAAAAAATAACTTTAAAAAAATGCCCTTTAAGGCTAAATGGGTGGGAGAAAAACAGACAAAAACTCCCCAGAAAGTCCTACTCAGTGACTTCTATTTATAAATCACTGTCCAGAATTGGGCCAAATGACTACCATAGACCAATCATTGGAAGGTTTTTAAAAGAAGGAATTGCAAATGGGACTGAGTCAAGTAACCAACAGTGTCCACCAAAGATACTAATTAGAATTTTAATAAATGTTCTATTCTTTGAATTGTCTCTCTTTTATATGACTGCTATTTCTCAAATAACTAGTCATACTTGGTGCTACTTGTAGCTAAAGGACTAGATTAAGTTTTGTCTCTTTTTATTTCAAATTATTTTTCTCATTTATGTATTTGCCATTTATGCTGAAGTTAAGATTTTTCAAATTTTGTCATGTTTATTCTAGCATTTGTCAGTTTGAAAACTTGACTATATTACTTTACTATCTTAGATGGTGCGGCTATAATAATTAAAATTCCGTTAAGTCTTATATGAGGAAAACTTCTGATTTTACCTGATTACCAAAGCTAGCTTTCTCTTTAATTAAATGGAAATTGGTCAGCTCTCTACCATGTACCCTCTCCACTCTTCACTGTGGATATGTGATCTTGGTTCCTATTTGACTCTGGATCTTTGCCAAAAAATTTGAAATGAACCAGAACGGCTCATTTTCCAAAGTTTTCAAAAAGTTTAACTTAACATTTGTTTTCATTATTTTTCTTTTTTCATGGACTTCTGGGAAGAATCTGCTTTGGGTTTTGAATTTTGAGGGGAAGGAAAGAATGAGAAATAAAAAGATTATGGAATTGGGCCAAAAGAATAAAAAAGGTAAGGGTGTTCTTATTGAAAGTTTTGCCTCCTTGAATTAGTATAGTTTTACAAGTATGGGTATTGATTTTGTTTTTATTATCTTTAAGATTGAGTAGTTCATAAAATCTGCAGGAGTAAATTTTAAAAAATGTATTAGGAAGATACTGAATTTACACTAACATAACAAGACAGGGACTGGGATAAAATTGAAGGTGGAATGTGGGAGGAGAGAAGAAGGTAGGTATAAGAGAAGCAAGCTCCAACATTTTTGAGCCTTTGTTAGAAGGTGGGAAGAGAAAAAAAAGACCTATTAAGATGATCTTGATTGTATATTAGGCTTTTAGGTTAGCAAACATATATGCCTAAGGTAAGATTTGAATGAACATTTAGACTTGGAAGTGTTTACCTAAGTGGTGAAATCCATATGAAGAATTCACCCGGATACCTATACAGTCTGGATTGATTAAGATAGTTTTGATTTCATATCTATTCTTTCCAATGAGATGTTTTGTTAAGTATAACTAATTACATTTAATGTATATTCACAAAAGATGTTACATATCAATATTTACTTTAAAATATTTTGTCAAGTTATGTACACATGGACCAAGTGACTACTGGGAGAACAAAAAAAATGTGAAATTACATTCCAAAGATTATTCAAGTTCACTTGACAGCAGAGGCGGAATTCAGGAAGGGGAAGAATTAATGTTTGAGTAACTACTTTGTATTAGCAACATAGGAGGCCATTTATATACATCATCATTTTTAATCTTCTAACTTTCAAAGTATTATCTGTATTTTAAGTATAAGAAATCTGAGAACATAAGTAATTTGTTCAAAGTCAGAGTTAGGTCAAGAGGTATATGAATTTGCTAGGGCTGCCACACAAAATACTACAGGCTGAGGAGCTTAAACAACAGAAATTTATTTTCTTGCATTCTAGAGGCTGGTAGTCCAAGATCAAGGTGTTGGCAGGATTAGTTTGTTTGAAACCTCTCGGCTTGCAAATGCTGTCTTTTTCTGGGGCCTTCTCACCATATTCTCACATGATCTTTCCTCTGTGGTTACATACCCCTGTGTCTTCGTGTGTGTCTAAATTTCCTCTTATATGGACACCAGTCAGATTGGATCAGGGCCCACCCTAATGGCCTCATTTTAACTTGATCAACTCTTCAAAGGTCCTACCTCCAAATACAGTTATATTTGAGATACTGGGGATCAGGACTTCAATATATGAATTTTAGGGGGATACAATTTAGCTCATAACAAGGTGACAACTGTGTTAGGAATAGTGAAATGGACATCAGTCATGAAGACTTTCCTCCTCTCTGGTCTCAGAGTGTCCTGGAATATAGAGGGAACACGTAGCTGGAGGGCATTGATTGTCAGCCATTTATCCAGCATAAATGTAGCCCAAATACAGAAACGGGTCCAGCTGGTATGGATAGAGAGAATACTAGACTCAAAAGCCTTAAGTTTGAACATTTAGTCCAGAAGGAATCTAGAAAATACTTAGTCTAAGCTCCTCACTTTACAAAGAAACAGAAGTCCAATTATGAAATGACTTGCAGATACCATAAAATTGGTGTTACAGGGCTAACATTTTTATAAGCTGTTGTGTGCCATTCACTGAGAATATATTCAGTGAATAAATATAAACATACATTTATGTATATTGGACATATAAATATATAATATATAAAAGTAAGGTGTATTCTAATCTTTAAAATGATATTTGAAGGTAGTCTTTACTACTTCCAATTTACTGATGGAAAAAAAGTCCTGCAGCTGAGGTAAGAGTAGGACGGTTAATCAACTGAGCCATCCAGGCACCCTGAACTTTGTTTTATGGATACAGTTTTTTTCCTTTTCTTTCAGCCTTAGGATTTTTTTTTTAAGATTTATTTATTTATTTGAGAGAGAGCGAGTACGAGTGGGGAGAGGGGCAGAGGGAGAGAGAGAATACCAAGCTGACTCTGCTGAGCATGGAGCCTGAGGTGGGGCTCTATCTCACCACCCTGAGATCATGACCTGAGCTGAAATCAAGAGTTGGAGGCTTAGGGCGCTTGGGTGGCTCAGTTGGTTGAGCGACTGCCTTCGGCTCAGGTCATGATCCTGGAGTCCCGGGATCGAGTCCCGCATTGGGCTCCCTGCTCAGCAGGGAGTCTGCTTCTCCCTCTGACCCTCCCCCCTCTCATGTGCTCTCTCTCATTCTCTCTCTCAAATGAATAAATAAAATCTTAAAAAAAAAAAAAAGAGTTGGAGGCTTAATCAGTTGCCCTAGCTTTGGAGAGAATAGTGACTACTTTCACATGTCATTTTAAAGATTAGAAGATAGCTTTTTAATGTAATAATATAATCTATATAATTATATAGACACACATGTCTATAGATATAGGTAGAGACATATAGATGTATATAGTCTCACAGGGAAGAGTTCACAAAATCTCCAGAGGGGAGAGAATCTATCCAAAACAATTCAGACTCTTACATGTGATAACATGCTAACTGACATAAAGGAAAATCTCTCCTTTGCATTTATTTTCACATGATTGTATAGCCATGACAATTACAATTAGATGTGACTGAAGACCTAGGTAACTTGATTTCGTTTTGTTTCATTTGTTTGTTCTGTGGGCAGCAGGGCAGCAGCTTTAAAGTCCTGCACCTCCCCCCCCCCCCGATGGTTTAAAGAGATTGTGGTTGATGGAGCCAATGAAATTTGTCATATCTATATCTATTTTTCTCCGGGAACTGGATCAACAGTTCATGGGTACCAACTGTGTCTTTCCATGAGAAAAGAAAAAGAACTTGCTTTGTTGAACCATGCAAGCCTCTGCTCAAGTCCCAGCTCCTTCTCTTGAAATTGGGCCTATAGGTGGCAGCAACTGTTAGCTATTGAGCTTGGGTGACAGGTGCCAAAAGTTCTCTTGAAATACTTTGAATAGTTTAAATATTCTTGGATACTTGAAAATGAAATTTTCTCTAGATAAGAAAATGAAAGGTCGAACTTGAGTTGTGACTGTTGAATGATTCACAAAATATAGTCAACATGAAATAGATTAAAAAGTTACAGTGGCTAAAACATTCTGTATTTTAGAAGTTTAAGATGCGATCATGGTTGGGTTCAGTCTTTACATCTGTGGCTGCTGTGGTCAGATTGCTGATCCTTGGCTCTCCCTGGTTTTGTGTAAAATGGATTTTTGAACCTTGGTTATTCTCCAGTCAGTTCCTCTGTGCCTACCATTCAATAAGAGTTGAGATTTCAATTCATATACTGTCTTTTTTACACAATGAATGTGCCACAGAAACATTGACTGCAATTCAAGTTTTTGCAAATCAAACAACGCTTACATGCATAAAGCAGCTTATACCTTAAGGGTAACTTGCAGGGAAAATCCTATTGCAGTTTGAATTATTTCAGAGGAACTTTTTTTGAGGGTTTGGCATTTTGTTAATTTGTTTTCCTAGATGAGGGACACCTGTATTCAATAATACCTTCCAAGAATCCATTAGGTTCTGGGAGAGTGGGGGCAATATGGACTTTAGCTGGATGTCTGTAGGTGACTGCTACACCCTATTTTGGTATGACTAATCTGAACACATTAATCATCCTTATGGTTTATGTAGCTTGTGGCTCAGTCTACTGGGGAGACGGTGGGTGGCATCAGCCACATTTCAATCAGCTGGACCCAGCCTTTGTGTTTCCTCATTCTCAAGAGAGCTGAAAATCATGCTGTTCCATCCACTGGGCTTCTCTCAACCCCGAGATACCATACAGACCAGAAGACTAGCTGCTTCTAACACAGACCTTTGACTACTCAGCAAAACCATGTTTCTTTGACTTCATCATTTCCAAAGGGAATTTTTTTATGTGAATTATTTAGTTGGGTTATTTCTATTATGTAAAGAAAATGTCTAGTTTTCCTTTGTTATCTTGACCAGTCTGAAGGAAAAAAGAAGTGGCATCACTTTGGGAACACAAGTTTTAATGCATGCCAACCGTGAGACTCACTGAACCAGAGCAGAGAGTAAAACATAGTTTGGAATAGAAGCATCTATAGTATAGATGTCAAATAATCTTAGAAAAATGAGGTATAGCCTTTTTATGTTACAACTCTGGTAATATTCATAAATTTTGACTTTAAATTAAGATGGCTGAAACTGAAATTGAGTGGGAACAACTGAATGTTGTACCGGAGCTTACCTGAGATAAAAACCAAAGGGTTAACTTCCTCCTTTGGGATTAGCCTGCAGTGAATCTATTAGAGTTTTTTGCTTGTTTTGGTTTGTTTTTGGGGGGGTTGTTGTTGTTGTTGTTTGAGTGTGCTGTATGGAGGGGAAGAAGATCTAGAACAGATACATAGACATCGACCTACAAAAGCAATGTTTCATATAATCAAATCAGCTATACTCTGTCTAGAATCCTGAGCAAAAGTTACGAGGTGCCTCAAGAGAATGTGCTGCAAAACAAAAGTATCACAGACCTTCTGCGGCACTGCTGAGGGAAGAGTCTAGGACAAGGCAAAGGTGGGGAAATGAAAGAAAGTGCTTCAAACAGATGGGCGTTTTCTACGGAGAACTTCCTTGTTGTCCTTGCACTTGAAAATACGGTATACTGTGTTTAATCCTTTAATCCTTATCTTTAAAGATAAGGATTTGTCCCAATGATTATTTTATTATTGTTCCAAAGCTTATATAAAATGTAACAAGGCATAGCTTTTATATATATATATATATAATTTTTTTAAAGGATACAGCCTTTCTACTTCTTTGACTCCAAGTTTTATCATTACTAGGTGATATCTGTCTCCCCAATAAACTTGGTCTGTTTCTATGCACGAAACAATATTTAGCAGAATCAGTACTTAATAAACAGTTAAATTCCAGATCCATTCTTTCCTTTGTAACACATGGGCTTCTCTCGTATCCTTAGACTTGGTCCTCGTTATAAATTCCCTATATTCAGTGCATATTCTTGATGCTATTCTCCTTTGCCTCGAGTTGGGTAAACTGGAACCACTTGGTCCTGAAGGAAGTATCTTAGGGGATTCTGGAAAATAATTTCCCTTCGGAACCTCTGTGATTTTGAGGAAAAATATAGAGTCCCTCCAGGAATGCCAACCCCCTTTCCTCAAAATAACTCTGTTCTCTGTAATATTTTCTGGAGCCCACATTTTAAAATTCCTTCTTCTTATACACACACACACCCCCCCCCATCAAATTAAGCTGTGATTAATAGTACTACGTCTCATAAAAGGGATCTTTTCTCCACAGATTAGATTAATCATAAGGCTACAGCATTACATATTAAATGTCTGTTCTTAGAGAAAAATGGCCAGGATGATTGACTAAGGCTCATCTTTGCAGTCTCCACATGGCTGTAGTGATTATGTAGCCAAATGGTAGTAATTTCTAGGACGTAAGCTCTGATGGCAGGATTCTCACCTGTTTCATTCTTTGCAGTTTTGCCAATGCCTTAACAGAGCATGGCAGCTAATAGTTGCTCAATAAATACTTGCTGAGTGAATGAATCATTAAGAAAATTACTGGAGCAAATTGAATGGTTTGCTGGGATACAATGTCTAGCTTTTTACTGCATTGAATTAAATTCAGTTTCATCCAAACACTCTGTTATTGTGACTTCTGATTGAGTTCCTTAATTTTGCAGGGACGACTTCTGTGCCCATTCACTCATCACTACTTTGGCACTGTGACTAGATCAGCAGCCATTTTCTCTTCAACATGCAACAAACCTACCTCTAACCCAAGAAAGAATTCTTTCATAGTTGCCTCACTCTTGAGTGCTCTAAGGCATTACGAGTTTTTGCTGTCTACTTGAACAATTGATAGTAGTCCTTTGAAGTAGAGCTTTGAACAAGAGATAAGAAATAGTAATCTAACCATAGCCTATGCTGATAGTCAGCAGGACCATCTTGCTATTCAAGCCATTGAAGATTGTTAATCTCACTCAAAATTATGTTGAAACCATAGAATATGCTCTCTAATTCTCAACTTCTCTTCCTCTCCTTCCCTTTGGTATGCTTTATTTTTGTTAAGTCGTGCTGGCAGGATATAAATATAAAGGAGAATTGTATTCTATATCCACCCTCCTTCTCATGAGCAGAAATGAAGTAAGGCCAGAGTGTAAATGTATGTGCCTTTCTTTCTGATTAAACAGTTTCAAACAAGAATCTCACAACAGAAGTGTTCTTTTTAAGAAGTGTCAATAGCAAATACTGGGAACTTTTTTCTTGAGTGGGAGGGACATTTGACAAAAGGCACTGCTCTTCGTACTAAGACTGATATTATGCCACCTACCAATTCAACCCAGATCTGAGAGGTGACAGATCCAGTGCCATTGAGTATCTATTCCTGCATTCTTACACTTCAAAGAGTCTTGAGACAAATTCTCAGAAATGGGCTAAATAGCCAGAGGAAAGTATTACTCTTAAAAGGTTTATACACCCCTCTACTCTCCCCTCATTTAGGCTTTACCTTGTCCAGGAGAAAACTAGTCAAAGGGCTCATTTAGAAACATTTTCATTCTGTCGAGACTGGTTCAAACATTTTCCCAAAACTTCTTTCTGGACCCATCTGTTTTTTCTGCCAAGAAACTTGCTCTCACTGTGACTCTGTTTCCTGGGATTTGGATATGAGCTATTGATGGCTTTCTGTGGTTTTCTCTCTCTTCTTGTCTCCATGTTGATGTTACTCACCTTAATAAATCTAAGTTATCTCACTCTGTGAAACGTCTTGGTCCTCATTGTTGAAAAGCAGAGCCAGGGGGAAAGGCAGCTCCTGCCCCATTACTGTGACAGAGGCTTGGGACACCCCCAGTGGCTCCCTCTGGCTCCCCCCACCAGGGGTTATGGCAGCAGGTTCCTGAAGTCAGACAACGTATTGTCAGGAGGATTACCACTGATTAGCTCTAAGTCAGTTAGGTAACAGGAGCCCTTTCAATGGTGTCCTAGGATTCTGTCAGGTTGACTATTCAAATGCTGGTTTTTGGGATCCCCTCCAGCATTCCTTAATGTAATCCAGGCACGTTATTGCAGGTTTTATTTGAGAAGGGGCTACTTACTTGTCACTTAGAATATTTTCAGTTTTAAGTCAAAACCTTCTTAGTCAAGGGAGAAAAAAAAAGAAGAAAGCAAAAGAAATGAGAGAATATGGTGTAAACTGGAGCTGGCTGGGGGAGGCAGAAAAGCCCAGAACAAAATGCAGTAGTGTATCAAATGCCAAACGTACATTAAGTGCACGTGTGCTCTGGGGGATGCGGTTTCTGTTTTGTTTTACATAGTAACTGTAATGATTGTGTGCTGCTTAGTGTTTTACTTTTTCAAGGAACTACTAAGACCCATGAAGTCAAAAGCAAAGGAATATAGGCAAGAGTGCAAGTCTGAGCTGTTCCCAGGGCTTGGATATGTGCTTCTGTGTTCCACCCCTCGCTGGAGGGAGTGCTATAGGCTGCTGGTGGATACCCAGTTTGCCATCTTATGGGGTTGGACTGGATGCTTTTCAGAAGAGAGACAAATTCCCGGGTGCCAGGGCAAAGGCAATGGATCCAAATGAGTCAACTGTTATTGCTGCCAGAAGGACAAGACTCAGCAGCCTCTCGAAGGTGTTCAGAACTTGGGGTACAGGCAGAAGAGAAGAGGTTTCAAAAAACCAGCCACTGCACAGTATCTTTTAAGTAAATATGAATTGTTGAGTTTGGGCAGAATTTTGCCAGGCTTCCTTTTTATATATACATTTTTCTATATACTTTTTTTTTTAAGTGTCTACCTAGCTTGGTGCCTGACACATTGTTATAAAGATCTAACAAATGGGATTTTCGTTTCTCTTTTTCTCTAGCTTAAAGGCCTTCTCATAAGAATTGAAACCTAAAATAAATCAATTTGTGAGTATCCTAAAAACTGAAGAACTTTGAAGAATGCATTCCCCCCCCCCCCCCTGCCGCCCCACTCTATTTTCCTGGAGAGTTAGTCTTCTTTGCAGTTAAAAATGTCATTAGGATAAAACATAGATACTGCCTTTGCTTTGGAGTGTTTAGTTAGCCCTGGTGAATTATTAGCTAAATAAGATTGTTGAAAAAATGGAGACCGTGAGAGGCAAGAATATCTCTCTCAGTTGGTCCAAGTTACACAATCCTGCCTCTAAAATTGTCATTCATTCTGAATTCTCTCAGATGACCCTAAAATAGATAATCCATCTCTGCTGCTATTTACTGTGGCTATTTTCATTCTCTGAGTGCAACTTTCTAGCACTTAAAAATAATAATACTTCGCTCAACACTATCTTCAGGACTTCCTGCCAGTTAGAGACCTTCTGCATCCTCCCCCGCTCCTCCCTTCTGGCTTCTCCCAGCTGCTGGAGCTCGTGATGCCGCCGGCGTCCACACACTCCCTGGAGAAGTGGCCGCCTCTCCAGGTCGGGATGGGGCAGGCAGCTGCAGGTGTGCAGCTCTCTTCCGTCTGAGACGGACACAGTATGGGCCCACGTCCACAGCGATGTATTTCTTTTCCTCACAAGTAGTTGCTGTTAATTGTGTTTTTGAAGGTCAGGTTTTGAAAGAAAAGGGAAAAAGAAGAAATGCTCTGGCTAAAAAGACTCCAGAGAAGAGAGCAGGAGTGGTTGCTATGAGCTTCGAAGCATGCACGTGTGTGCGCGCGCGCACGTACACATGCACGCACACACGTGCACGTGCACGCACACACGTACACGTGCGCGCGCGCACGTACACATGCACGCACACACACGCACACATGTGCGCGCACGCACACACACAGGCACACACAGACAAAAGGCTAAATTGAAAAAGAATGCAGCAGCCCTGCTTGGTTTAGCAGTCGGGTCAGCCCCACAGATGAGGAAGTGCTGCTTTGTTCCAGGCTAAAGCCTTGTTTTCTTGTTTCTTGTCTTTCAGGGTAAAATCGGCGGCGGGGGGGGGGGGGGGTGTTGGGGCGGGATTCACCTGTCTGATGCAAAGTTAAACTGCTGGCTTTAATGTGACCGCATGGGAACTTGGGTTTATTAATGAATACAACATACCCTCTTTGATTTGAAAGCTTTCACCCTGCTGAAAAGATTCAAAAGGCATCGCTTCCTGCACCAGCGCAATTCCTTTATCCGTCTCAGTGGTTCACCCATACCGGCTGCTGTATCTCATTAACAAGCATTTGACCACTGCAGCCGGCCTGGGAGTGTGTTGACACTTGAAAGGCCCAGGCAGGCGTGGGCAGGCCATCAGCTATGGCAACAGGAAACTGCCCCGGAGACAAAACTGAGAAAACAGCAGCTGCAAAAGCCAAAGTCAGAACAGACATAAAGGGTTGCCTATATCCACGTCAGCCTGGGCTATCGGTGCGTGCCTGTGGGTCTGAAGTCACACGTCCGTTTGCGATATTTATGGGACAGACGGGTCTCTATCAACATGTGTCAGAATCTAGACTTGCTGACAACCCAGAATAATTTTTTTTGACTTACAGTGTTCTCAAACCGTAGGTTTCAAAAATCTTAGTCTCCTTCTAATGCGTGTTCTCGCTGAAGTACACAGGAATGTTCACTCGAGGCTTAAACTTGATATCCGCGTTCACTCTGGTGGAAGTCATATGTATAATGTACCTGAATCCTTATCCACTTTTCATGCTACCACACTATTTTTCAAAAACAAATCAAGTTGTAAAACTGTCATATAAAGATGTAAGATTTCTCTGAGAGTCTTTGGCCCAGGATTCAAACTGTGATAATTTTGGGTAGAATATCTAAAAAGGAGAAACAGTTGTGTAAAGATAGCTCATAAAGTAAGTGGGATAATCCACATGTATAATTGATTATAATAATTTTAAGTACTTAATAAAATGTATCTACCAGTCATTGAATTGTAGGCAATGAAGTACCATACCCCTGAATCTGCTCCTAAGTGTTGTGTCCGTAGTCATCAGAGGAGTTCAGAGTACAGATTCCGATTAAAATGTCTCATGCAATGTTTGGAGCAAGTATTTCCCCAAATCTTGTGTGTCCATGTTCAAGCCTATAAAAGCATTTTGAGAGGATAGGTAAGCAATAGTTCAAAATCTCAAAATAAAGTTTGCTATCCATGAAGTTTTCCTGTTTTCAAAACAGGAAAAAGAGGTCACTGTATTAGGTGAAGAAAGAAAGCTAAATGAAAAAAGACACTAATGCAACATGTTATAAGTGAAGTTACTTGTCATTCCAAGAGTGTGACAGGAGTGGTGCATTATTTTCCTGTCATCATCAGTACAATAGACTATTAGTAATTATTATATTGATGTGTACTAATACTTTATTTTTTTAATAATTTAGATTTACTTAGCCCATTATGTACATATCAGTCATAAAAACTGCCCTAACTTATTCACATTGTTACTCTAAAATGATTAATTAGGTAAAAAACATGTGAACTTAGTTAACATTGCTAATTAACTTTTTTGTTGTTACAAATGTTTGAGTACAGTGAATCTTCCAATTCTACCTTCATCTACCTGTTCTTTTTCTTCCACCTTTTATATTCCAGGGAAGAAAAAAATGTACCAACCACCCCTGAAAATTTGCATTCTTGACAATACGGTAAATTTAGAAATATCTTTCTGATGGTTATTAAAATATTTCCATTTGACTTCAATTTTTCCATGGCAATCATATTGGGTTACATTCATGTGTAATAGGCAGAGAGATACCCAGGCCCTGGAAACAGATATCTTGGGAGCAACTTTCAGTTCTGTCACTTAGCAGCAAGGCAAACCTTAAGCAACTTAACTTTTCTGTGCCGCACTGAGACCCCCTAGTTTGTTAAATAGGAATAAGATTAATAGTACTTATTCATAGGGCATTGCAAGTGCCAAACAAATGTGGATCCACACATACAGGGCCTATCACTGACTAAGCACTCAATAAATGTTAACTATTTTTATTAACATCAACCCTTTCCCCACTACATCACATCACGCTCTTCCTCTCTACACTATTGTAGAGGGCAATGTACAGCATTGTAGCTTATGTTGTCATATGTGTGTTGACTTGCTTATTTTATAATAAAACTCCTCCCCTGTCTTCTCCCACTCTCAGATATAGACTCATAAATATAAGCTCTATGAAATAATGGACCTTATCTGTCTTGTTAACAGTTGATTCCCTTGAGCCTAGTATACTATTGGCATATACTAACGGCTCAATAGATTTTTTGAATCTTAAATAATGAATGAATTTGCATAGCTCTAGACTCAGAGGCAAAACAAAACAAAAAAATGAAAAACAAACAAAAAAAACCAAGGGTGAGTTTATAAATTACTCCCATAATGGAAAAATGCCTGATGTATACAGTTCTAGGGACAGGATGAATACTAGTTCAATGGATGTCTATATTCCTCTATATTATAAAATTGATGCCAGTGCCCTGGAAAACACCTCGATAAAGTTGCCATATTCAGTTCTATTGGACTGATTGAAAGTTCCTGTCCTGTTTAACTTGCCTTCTAATCTTATCCAAAGAATAAGTTGTTTATATACAGGGCCTGTGGTTAAATCCTGCATAATATACAACATTCTTATTACACACTGACATGATTTCACAGTGTTGTTTGGAGTTTGTGTGAGTTGAACTTTTATTTTTTGGTAAAATGTTATTTTTTTCTAGTAGAGAATTGGGGGATTTGAGGAAAGGGGAAATGATGGCACCAAAAAGGAGGAAAAGCCTGACATTTGAAGGACCATGGGATAAAGTAGGGGCTCTAGCAGCGACGTAGAGGCTAATCTCAAAGCCTTAACCACATGGAAACCCGAAGGTGATAACCTCAACTCTGCCAATGTTGGGCTGCAATCTGCCTAGGGCAGGGACAAACTGGGGGCTTGGGGAGGGGGTGGATATCAGATTTTTCAGAGTTGAAAAATGTCCAAACCACCCAAAGCACTGTGATGAGCTCCAATCTGATGCTTGCTTCTCCCTCCCCACTCCCCCTGCTTGTGTTCCCTCTCTTACTGTGTCACTCTGTCAGATAAATAAAATCTTTAAAAAAAATAAATTAAATTTTCTTTCTATTACATCTCACTACCTGTAGAATGTCTAAATTGCTTTTAATAATACAAAGAAGTGGAGTCATTCTGAGACTTTATATTTCATAGATACCTTTTTTTAAAGATTTTATTTATTCATTTGAGAGAGAGACAGAGAACAAGCAGGGGGAGAAGCAGAGGGAGAGGGAGAAGCAGACTCCCTGCTGAGCAAGGAGCCTAATATGGGACTCGATCCCAGGACCCTGGGATCATGACCTGTGCTGAAGGCAGACGCTTAACCATCTGAGCCACCCAGGCGCCCTCATAAATACCTTTTAAAAATGTTCCAAAGGTGCTGGTTCCTGTGAGAAACCAAGTGGCAATTAAGGCATTGACCCCAGGGTAGCAGCTGAGGATATGTATTGGAAACAGGCACAAAGTTGTGTGTCACCCCTATGAAGAGAACAGGAAAGAGCCGAGGAAAATGGGCAGAGGGAGGAATGAAAAAGACTGAGTTGCTTTAGGTTTGCAGGCACATTTTGGATCTGAAGAATGTAAGGTCTATGGCAGGATAGCAAAGTATTGGGGCAGTAGCCTCCTACGTCATGTCTCCTGAAGAACCTTCCAAGGGCTTCCCCATGGAACTCATCCCCACAGTTTGCACTCTCGTCCCTACGTACCCACTTCATGACCCCTTCACAACCCCTTCACTAGTCACCCTCTCTAAAATTTCCCTTATACTTCAACTCCTCATCTTCTCCTTCCCTTCTTTATATGCATTCACTCCTTAACCCTTATCACTACTAACAAATGATATAGTTGACTTTCTTTTTTACCTACTACCTGTCCCTGGAATTTAAGCTTTTTAAGAAGAGGATTTTTGTTGGCATTTCTTACTATTATATTCCTGGCATATGAAATAGGACATGACATATAGCAAATGCTTTGTTTTTTAATGTGTTAATTATTAAAATTGTAGTTGCCCAACATGTGGTAGATTGAAAAAGTGACTCCAATTAGTGGCTTCCCTGTATCTATGCCCTTTGCAATATGACTTTGCAGCAACTCCCATTAATATTTGGAGTCTATTTTCCCACTCTTAGAATTTGGGCTCTATTGGTGTTGGTTGGTAGGTTGGAAAAATATGACATTGTGCTTGTTCCCAGTCTTAAGTATCAAGAGGCCATGTATACCTCTGCAATTCTTTTGAAATTCTGCCTCTACCACGAGGACAAGTCTGGACAAACCTGCTGGAAGATAAAAGTAGCAGAAATGACTTCTCTCAGCTGAGGTCATCCCAGAGTGACTAGCCCTAGCCAACCCACCACTGATCACAGATGCATTAGCAAATCCAGTTAGAATCAGTCAACTTGACCTAAATCAGCAGAGCTACTAGTAAACTCAAACTCAAGCAGAAAAATATTGATACGTGCCACTGACAACTTGTGGTTGCTTGTTATGCAGCATTGTTGTAGTAATAGCTAACTGATACATAAAATCAGGAGGTAAGATCTGAACCCACATTCTGTCTCCAGTGTCTATATTCTCAACCACTATGTAAGTTCCACCCTTAGGAAAATTCACGGTCTAGAAGAAAAAACAAAATCTAAACAAATGAAGAGCATTGTGATAACTGAAATAATACAAGCACTGTTTGGTTATACCCAGAGAAGAAAGTACTTAATTCTCTCTGGAGTGGAGAAAGCAGACAAAATAGATGACCAAATACAGTATCTCAGGTGAATTATCATCAGAGCTAAATTTAGGTGGACCTATCCAGGTACACAGGGAAGAAAAGGACTTGGGAAGGAGATAGTAACAAAAAACCCAGTAGCTTGTTTGGAAAAAATAATGAGGCTCAGTGTTGCTGAAGGATAAAATGTGGAATTGGAAAATGCCAGACTTGAGTTTGGAGACGTAGATAGTGTGTCCAGATTATTGTATGTAATCCTGAGGAGTCTGAGTTGAATCCTATGCAAAAGAGTATCATTAAAACTTTGCAGGTAGAAGATGCTACATTGAAACTCATGTTTGGAAAAATCAGTCTGGCAGCAATCTGGTAAGTGCATTTGGAGGTGGCTATGACTGAGAGGAGGTGGAGACTCCAGTGGCCATTATAATATAGAGTTCTGAAAATATAGAATGATGGTGATAGTGGAAGATGGAGATGAGGGAACAACACTACTTACTAGGGAGAGAAGGAAAGAAAGGCTTTCTGAAGCAGTGAATTTGAATAGATCCTTGAAGAATAGACAGACTAAAACAGTAGAAACGGGAGTGAGACTATTCCAGGCTCAAGAAGTAGCACAGATGAGGTCATAGAAGTAAGGAATTACAGATTATTCTCGGAAATGGAATATAACCTGTCTTGTAGGTAGATAAATTCACCTGAAGCCTAGAATACAAGGTTGGTTACTATTGAGAAGTAAGGAAGGATATGTAGAATCATAAAGTCCCAGAATATTAGAGCTGCAAAAGATTAACAGATTGAGTTGAAGCTATAATATTTAAGGTCTTGAAAACCAGGCTAAATGGGGTTTAAATTAATTTAGTGGTCCTCTGGAATCACTGCTAATTTTTGAGTAGCTGTAAGTATTTTGTAATATTGAGAGAGAGGAGATCAGGGCCAAAGGTGCTTCTAGTGGAGGGGCAAGTAAATGGATTTGGAACATCTTGACCCAGATGAACTTATGGGGAGTGACATATGATTCTATTGGCAAGTTGACTTTATAATATTGGGTTTTATTAGCTTTCTTTAACAGAATAATACCAGAGAAAAACCAGTCTATCTGAGAAAGAGGGATGACTTTATTATTTGTTGAATCTAAGTTCTAGAAGGACTTTCATATAGACATATGTAGCACAGAAATGGAATGGAACTGTTCAGAGCTTGGAAGGGAGAGCAGGGCTAGGACACTAATTTGGTAGACAGTCACACTGATGTGGTATTTTGAAGATGCAGAAATAGGTATTACAGATATTATAGAAGGAGGGAGGGAAAAAGGCAAGATACAATGAGGGCAACCATATAATTTATCCTCCAAAATGGAGCACTTTTGAGAGTGAAAGGCAATGATATTAATAATCGTTGAGACAAGACAACAGACTATACCAAGATGTTCCCAAGACACCTTGGAGGAGAGGGCAGGCTGTAGAGATTCTAGGGTTGGTGATCAGCAAGGAGGAAACCCGAGACTGGCTGGAGGAAAGATACTGCAGTAGGAAGCGGTTGCCTACAGAGTCCTTTCTGCATGGGGAGACCTGGTAACCAGGAAGGGTCTATTGAATTGTATGAGGAACCGTGGGTCCTAAAGAAAGCCAGTATCACTATAGCTATGGAATATTTAAAAACTTCTATCCACAAAATAGCACCTGCTTTTGAGGGGTTAAAACTGGCTATCCCTCAACTCTTCTCCCTACCTTTTGCTCAGGTTAGGGACTAAGCCACGTTGTACTCTGAAACACCACTAGCCGCCTCCTCAGCATGTCCCAGGACAGTTTTATAGGTCCAAATGGAACACAGATGAATGGCCGCCTGTTTCCATTTTATGGTTTGGATTTACAGGTGCGGGTTGTATAGCTTCTCATCGTTACTTAACTTGGAAAACATTTTAAAAGCTTCCAGCGTGTCAAGCTCTGTGATTTTGGATAAAATTGGATTTTGAGTCTGTTGTGTGCCTTTAATATTTCCTGTGCTGAGAAAACTATAATGATAAAGCCAAACAAAACACCTGCTCTGCATGAAATGTCTTCTAACTTCCATTTGGTGACAGTTGAATTGGGAAGGTGAAATTGCTGTAAGCGTAAATTGTCATGAAAATATTAATTCTTAAGTTGATTTAGGGGTGTTGTGGTATATATATGCTCAGTGCTTTGAGAGGCAAATGCCACTCTTTTGTTTGGGTGATAGCTTTTAAACCAGAGCTGTTGCTTGGGCAGGAGCAACTTGACCCTGGAAGGATCATTTTTGGCTGAGGTGGTAAATTACCTTGACCCAGGACAGTTCTGAAAGGCTGCAGAAAATTTCCTCTGAAGCTCCTGCCTCTTGTCAGTTGTCCTGGTTGGGTAATGAATCCCACTCACTCCGACAGAATGCTCCAAGCAGACAAAATAGTCATTTTCTACTTTTCTCCAGTTCTTCATTCCTATCAAATAAGTTCCTCTGATCTTTTTGTCCTAGCTTATATCTATTAAGGATCTGCTGAACCAAGTTTGCAAAACTGAGTATGCTTGAATGTAAAGCCTTGGTGCTCTGGCCAATGGAGGGCTTATTCATGTAAAAAGGTCCATAGGAGTTTATGATGTCCATAATATATCAACAATTTGTTGGAGGGTGGGTATAGACTCATTTTTTTCAAGCAAAATTTTATACAAAATAATTTTCTACAAAGTGATATCCTCTCAGGCATCTAATAACCCACGGTTCCAAAGAAGCTCTTAGAAGAGATTGAAGTAGTTAGCATTCTCTTGTGGGGTCGTACAAATCATATAATCACAGGTGTTTTGAAGCTCATGTAATCACGTGTCAAGTAAGGAAGTGGAGGCCTAGAGACAGTGGAACTAAGCCACCCCCACACATGCCTGGTGGCCAAGTCAGGCCCAGGAGCCAGTGGCTGGCATCCCAGCTCCAGGCTCTCCCCAGCGTGACCAGCTTGACAGGTGTGTCCTGATCAGAAAACCAGAGCACTTCAGAGAGCAGTTGCCTGACAGCCCGGGTGATATGTGAGCCAGCTGCGTAGCATATGCCTTGTGTTCCTCAGAGAAGTTCAACTGCTCGTAGACGCAGGGCACATTTTTGGATGCATAGGTCATTCCGAAGTGGCAAAGATGGTCTTCAGGGTCACAGACCGGGCTTCAACACCTGCAGTTTGTGCAGGTGACAAGTGGATCTTTGATGAAAGGTAGACATTTATGGGAACGGAAGAATGTAAATTGTTCGCCAGGCAAATATTTACTTGAATTGTGTTTCCTTAGCTAGGGAAGTATTTATATTAGCTTCTACGGTGTGAATGCCCTTGTAGTCTGATCAATCTCTCATCCTGGTCCCTTAAAAACGCTGCAATACCATCACACAATATTCCACTGATGCTGTTCACTTGTTCCCTATATGTCCTGTGGCCATGCTTTCAAACCTCAAACTGGGACACTGTCTGCCTGAATATGCTGATGTGGCCTATGAAGAAGGATCTTTAAAACTATGCTGTCCAGAAAACACCACCATGGATGATCACCTTGCCTTAGGTACTAAAGAAATGTTGATGAGAGAAAACCGGAATGGCTTTGAGGGAAGTCTTTGAAAAGACTTTAAAAAGGGATGGGCCCCAATTCTGCTTCTATTCACAAATAAAGATGCTGCCCAAGGTGTCCCAGCGAGGCCTCTATTGTCCCAAGGTATCCCAAGGAGGCCTCTATTGTGAGCCCACGGTATTCCTATTATTGAGAGTCATTTTAGCTGTGACAGTGCAGAAATTTTAAGTGTGCAATTTGTGTTCAAATTATTTAGACCGTTAAATGTAGGAACTATGAGGGTCCAAGTTCCAATTGATTAAGGAATGGCATCAGAGGTGTTGTAACTCTACTGTGTGAAATAAATAACATGAGCCAAGATTTAGCTCTAAAACAATATTTGGACTAATTCTCCCTCTTGGGTTTCGCTGGGTAGAACAAGGTATACTGTCATGATGCACAGAGAAATATATCCGTTCTTCTTCCTTTTTTTCTTGGTGCTGTGGCCGCGTGAGCCTTGGGAAAGAAATTTTTGATTCACCATCATCGGCTGCAGTGCTGTTTTCAATGGCACTATGCTACACCCTCTTATGAAACATCAAAATACATTAGCATACTTTGGGACGTGCTCTACAAAGCAGATCTTAAAAGCTTCTTCCCTAGCATAAATTCCTAATGGAAAATTCCTAAATATTCTGTGGAACTGACGCAATGATACTCCATTGCAAAGGATTTGAAGATGACCCTAAGGTTGCTAACTGGGTACAATAATTTTTCTGAGGATTGCTCAGGCATGTGGAAATGGACAAGGGTACTTTCGTTACTCCTGTCCCATTCTGTGCTTGACTGCAATCCATTCTCTGGAATCAAAGGCCCACATCCTCTCCTCTTCTATTTTATAGCCTATGTATGCAGGATCATTAACAATTTGCCAGAGCAATTTAATAGGATTGAATTAACTCCCAGAAGAGGAGGAAGCTGTGAGTGAAATCACATTGCTCCAACAAAAATAGTGTTAAGCCTTCCAATGAAATATCATGAATTGACAGTGTGCTCCCTGAGTTGAAATAGCTTGGTGGTTACAGCAGATTATATGGATTTTGTATTACTACCTATTTGTCCTTAGGCATGTTGTGTAAGCTCCTCACACCCCAGTTCCCTAATCTATAATCTGGGGCATAACAAGCTCGCTCTCACAGCATAGTTGTCAGGATTAAATGAGATGGAGTATTTAGTTCAAAGCCCATTTTCACTAGTGTCTGGACTTTGTAAAAGTTCAATTAATAGTAGCTATATTATTTTTAGTAATAGTATTGCTAATGCTAATGCCACTATAAAATTATCCACTGGATGGTTATTTATGTAGACCATGTAAGTGTCTACCCATTCATTCATTCAACATTTATTAGAATCGTGTAAGGCTGAGGGCTAAAGAGACAAAAAGTGAAAGACACATATAATGTGCACACACATATATATAAAATATGAGCTATATGTACACACATATACTTTATTAAATGTACATAGATATAAAATATAAATGTCTTATGCCTGACACAGAAGGACTGATTATCTAGCATGCCCCTTATTTTTGTCACACAGCAAAATAAGCTTCGGCATAGGGCATCGCTGACACAGAGAGATTGATAGGGCCATGGCCAGATGTCACATTTTAAAAATTTCGTCCCACAACCCCTCATGTTAAGGATTCAGACAAGCTCCAAATCCATCAGGTCATCATCCACTAATGACAGGTATTTTGACTTTATTGTTAGAACCAAGCCAGGGAGGCCAATAAAGAGAGTGAACTCAATTTGGTTTTGGTTTTGTTGCAGCTGGATGACTATCATCTAGGAGCCATTTAGCAAACAGACGAGAGACACATGGCTTTATTTATAGCAGTCTGTAGGGAAGGAATGCAGTCGATTGCGCTGTTCCTTCCGCTGTAGTTTAGCTTCACAATTATCTCTATCAGGTGGAGGATGCATTAGGCAAACATAGGCTCATGGTGGAATGGAGGCAAATTGATCTCTAAATGGATGGTGCCGGTTAATTAGGCAACACAGTTTCACCTGGGGAGTGACGGTTTTACAAGTGGGGAAATTTAGTACGAGCCATGTTTTTAATTTCTTGAAATAAACATCGCAATCGCTCCCAGTTTCATTTAAAAATAAATTTTTATATTGTTCTGCCAATTCAGACTTTGAGTTAAAATGATCCTAATGATTTATACCATTGATACTTCCGACCATGTGTGGGTACTGTTTCAAGTGCACTGCTCTGATGGTATCACACTTATACCCTTCACTCTGAAATAAACATTCCCCAAAGCTCTCAAACAGATAGTGCTCAGAGCTTTCCCCTGGGTCCTCTTTTGAATTAAATCAATTAGGAGAAGGCCATATGTTCACCATATGTATGTGAACTTGCCAGGGATTCTTGAAAGGAGAAAGATATTTGAAAAAATCACTGATCACTTGGAAACACACAAACTGAAAAAGGATTAATCAACCAACCAGTTAAATCTCTATTTCTGTCATTCAAAAGTTGATTAAAATTAGACAAGATAACGTACCTCCTGATGATCATTATATATTGTAAATCCAATCTTTTTTTCCCATTCTCATATGCAATTAATTTCTCAGGCAGTATAGAGAATCAATCACTCTTTATCAAGTTTTCTTCACCTGTTCACCTGGAAAAAGTAAAATGACTGCCAGGCCAGAGGTGGTAGACCTTAACGAAACTTTTCAGAGTTCAGTAGTCTACAGACTATAGGCAACAACATTTGATGAATATTTTGGCTGTCCTTCATGAACTGGGGTGGTAGTCCAGTTGGCTGGAACCTGATTATAGTATCATGACATGTTAGAGTTGGGATGTGCAGAGTTGGTCTTTCGGTTGGGCTTTTTAACTGCACAGATGCTGTGATTCCATTTTGAATCCTTTAGGGAGCCCAAACATGGTGTTTGGCACATAGCAAGAGTTCCATACATATTTTAAAAATTGAAACAATAAGGAGACTGAGGGCTAGAGAAGTGAAGGGGCATGAGCAAGGCTATCCAGTTAGTGAACTCCTAAACTTTATGCTTCTACACTATGAACACCATCGAGTATTCTCCACAGGCCCCCACGTCCCCCTATGTTGCCTCCCAGGTTAAGCGCGGGGCTCTCCCCTTGGCATTCATCATGTCTGTCCAGTCCCATCTTCCTTTCTCCTTCACATTACTTAGATGTACTTGTGTGCTAGTCCCTATGTTCTCTCTGGATTTACCCTCATTTCGTTTTTTTTTTGGTTGTTGTTCCTTTGCTCAAGCTGTTCCCTTCATAGTGACAACCTTGTCTATCCATCTCTACTTTTCAGAAATCTTAGCGGCTTCTCAGATTAGGGGCAAATTTAAGTAGAGGTTTCAGGACTGGGACCTAATCTGGTTTAAAAAAAAAAAAGTTTGATTACAAATAGCAAATATCCTAGGTGGTTTCCAGAAAGGGGCAGAAGTATGTCCTTGAATGTGTGCAGTGAGTTGTGTATTTAGTCCCCATTACAAGGAGTTGAGGTGCTAAAAAATGTGGGGATAAAGGGTCCGGTTGGACTTAGCTCTGGAAAAAATTTAAACCATACAGAAATTATTTTTAATGCATCCTTATGCTTCCCTTGTCCATTTGGCTCTTCTCTCCTTTTCCATCCCACAAATGCAGTTAAAGTCATCCAAAGTTTTATTGCTATCCCTAAGCCAGCGGGCTTTACAAAGGTAAAAATAGTAATAGTGCCTTCTTGCTTCTTAGTTCTGTCCAATTGTAACAGAACCACAACAGCAAATTCTTACGTGGTGCTTTCTGTGTGTCAAGAACGGTTTCACAACACACAGATACACACACACACACACATTTAGTTCTCGTAAGCAGTATTTGGGTAAATACTATTATCACCATTTTACAGATGAGGAAACTGAGCCACGGAGAAGGCAGGAAAGTTGTCCAAATTGCCCAGCTAGTAAATGACAGAACCAGGATTTAAATTCATCAGTGTGGCTTCAGTCTGCTTTTAATGGTGACTTCTCTCTCTCCTCCTTTCCTCTGCCCCTGAACTACTGGGGTCTGGTCAGTGGGGGGTAACTACTTAATTACATTTCTACTTGTCTATACTGACTGGAGTCCCTAATTGGATTTCTAAGGATATAAACTATTTTTCTCTCTTTATGTTCTTTCTGGCCTGAATATAGTTCCTTTTATGATAAACTTAGTTTTCAAATAATTAAATCAACAAATATTGAAATTTCACTAGCAATAGTCTTCCCACTTTCCTTTTGCATTTTCAGTTTTGTGACTTATTCAGGTTATTGTCCGCACCTTCAGTCTTGAATTTCCCTTCTTTTTCCTGCTCCTTTAAAACTCTTTGTTTGCTAAAAGTCTCTGCAACTCTGCACAGCTCTACCTTTGGGCAACACTTAACCCATGAAATCCAAGTGAAGGTATCTTACTCTTCTCTAGACTGGCCATTATCTTCCTTTTCTGTGTCTCCTTTTGAAGATCCATGATTACTTTTTTACCTAAAATTTGACTCACCAATTTTTAGATAGCATCTCCTAAATGCCTGAGGTTTACCATTTACAACTTGAATGAGACATTTTGTCTCTTGAGTTCGGTACACAGATATGGAAGAACCTTGGGGGAGAGGTACATAAGTTTATTTGCTTGCTGATCTTGGGACAAAACCGTAAGTAGAGAACTATGTACCATATATTTATATTTTGGCAAAGATCCCTGAATTAGAGAGAGATGGGAAAAATACTCACTCACCATGAAAATTCTGGAAGTGCTTATAGTAAACAAGAATGAGGACAATGACAGAAATCTTATGCAAGGAAAATATGACAGTTCAGATAAAAAGCAAGGAACAGCTGTATGAAAGATTTACAGTAAGAAATGTGAAACCATTTTGGGAAGAATTACATATTTTAGGGAGAGAACCACTTAATATTTGAAGAGGACATAGATTCAAAGAAAAAGTAATAAATGGAATGGGAGTATTTCATTGTATCTTATCTCTTGCTATAATAGGAAGTAAACAGACAAAATGAAATTAACCCTTGGCACCCAATGCCCTGGTGGTTTTCTTGGAACCTTGCAGAAAGGATGGACCATATGGTAAGGACTGCCTCTGTGACAACACAGGCTCAGATGAAATTACAAGGATTATAAATCCTCTTGTTTCATCTCATAATTTGATCACCAGCTGGCATTGGGAAGGATAACATTGCACAATTAAGTGTCTATGGGTTTTTTATATCCTCCTCAGTAGCATCCGGATTTGGCCTCCACATTCTGGAAAAGAGAATGTGGCACTACTCCAGGATGATCATTAATCTGCCTCAGTAGGGCAGTCTTCCACACGGGAGCCCATCCATAATGGTCTGTTGTAGTGATCTGTCACACCATATGGGGGGAGACGAAACAAGAGATTGAGCAATAGAGGGACGCACATAACTTGGAATCCTGGCAAAAACGGAAAAGAAGGAAGGAAGCATTACATATCATCTGTCCACATAGCTGAGGAGAGGTCAAGTAGTTAATTACATGCGCATTGTTGGTCTTAGAGTCTCTCCTACAGACATGGAGGGGAAAAAGAACCAGCAGGGATTGTATATCAGTGTTTTTGGAGAAGTACCAAATTAAATATCCTTTCTGTGGTATCTTTCAAGGGCCACTTGAATGTGAGGGAATGGAGTCCCTGGAAGGCCCTGCCATACCATGTATACCATGCTTGTTCATGAGAAGGTCTAGGGGAGATAGGAGATCTAAGCCACAGTGTGTTTCCCACATTTCTACAGTACGAATGGTCAATGAACACTATGTCCTGTTCCAGTCCAGTGTTCACCTACCCTTTGTGCCACCTTATATGGAAGCCATATTGCACTCTTCATAGTAGTTCACACTTGTTCCCTTTCTGGAGCTTGGACCTGCCTGAAAGAGGGAGGGATGGATGGTTGAATGGATACATTGGTTGAATTAGACAAATGCACGAGCAAATAAATGTTCACACACAGCAACACTTTCTGTAACCGGTCAGCTATTTTAACAGAAATACTGGTGGCAGTTAGTGTGTTGATCTCTTGGAAGTAACATTGTAGGATGGCCGAGTAGGGCAAGAGAAGGTGAGGTGGAAGGAGTGGGCAGATAGGAAAATCGTCTGAGGGATAATGTGTGACTTTCTTATTTAGATTAGAACACTCCCTATTCAGTCTGTTTCTGTGATGCTTCAGTTATTTAATACATGGTTTCCCATTGGTTTTAAACATTGAAATATGGCGACCCCCAAGGTATTTTTAACGCAACTTTCAGGGTTCATGGACGAATAGGTGTTAGGAAATGCAAACTGGGGAACTGTGGAGACCAAACAGAATAATCTGTGTCACAGTATTTATTTCTTCCACCTTCTGAAGGTAAGACTGGGCTAATGTCAGCTCAGCTGCAGCAAAGACAGGATTCGGTGGCTGGAAGGAAGAAGGGAAAACAACTTTTTTTTTTTTTTTTAACCTATCTTTCATGGGAAGGAGCTCCCTCAGCAGGTGGGATCTCAGGGCTCTGGGAGAGCAATTACATTGTGCAGGCACAGACAACAGGAAGTGAGTGCAAACAGGGCCTCTCCTCAGCGTAAACACACACAGACTTAACCTACGGCTGAACTTCTGCCCTTGAGTGACCACTGCCATTAGGATACAGGTCAAAAGGTTGTAGGGTGACAGAAAATGGAGCCTTATTGAATGAAAGAGAAAATGAAAAATTCTTTTGTTTGCCTCACACTGTGGTTTGTATAGCTACCATGACGTCAGAATGGAGTCCAGAGTGGGAGAAAGAAGTCCCCAATTTATCACAGTCTGAGAAAGGCAGTTGGGGTATTCAGTTCAGGATTGAAAAAAAAAATCATATGGGAGATCTACACAAAATGAAAGCAAAGCACATTTCACCATTCTTAAGGGGGAGTGCAGACTTGATCCGCCTCTGGTGATGGTAAGAAGGTACTAGAGAGCATCAGAACATTTTGCTTTCCATAACGTGCGGGATAGGAGAACTACAAATGCAGTGCTCGGCTGGCTGGCCCACGCTCTTCCCTCCCATTCTCCACAGCAACCCCCCCCCCCCCCCCCCCGCCACAGCCTGCTAGGAAAAGCTTCCTGAGGCTAACAGCTGTGCACTCTGGGAGCACATTCAATAACAACATATGAATGAATATATATATATATATAGTCCTCAAAATAGGACCTTTGTGAGGTAGGTTCTATTACTCCCATCTGTACATGAGGGACTATGGTGCAGAGAAGCTGGGTATGGGGGCTCTGAGCACAGATTTTATGGAGTACCCAGTGGAGATTCAAACAGAGAAGGATCTATCATGAGCAAGAGTCCACGCTCTTGGCCACCATATTTTACCAGCTATATATATATACCTGGTTATATATATTATATATATGATATATATATATAATATATATATATATATTTACCATATATATATATATGGCAACATGAAGCTCACCTGACAATTTGTTTTACTTCATGGACAAGTATAGAAACTGCAGATTTCTTGTTGTGCTTGGCTATTTCCACCCATTCAACCTCTGACATATTTGCAAGTTCTGGATGATTCTATGTCTTCCAGAATGTTTCTTCAGGGTAAAAAATTAATCACTTAATTGAGGATGCAAAAGACTATCCTGTGTTCAAATTCAGCCCATCATTCTGTTGGTAAAAAATTATATATATTTATATATATAATTATATATATATAATTTTTTTAAAGAAGAAAAGAAACATTACATTGCTTTTTTGAGGGTTTTGAACTCCAAAATGTCTGGTATTCTAAAACCTCTTTTACTTTGTACCTTCTCTTAGGTTGGACTTTAACTTTGCTTCCAGTAGCTGAACAAATAATGAACTACTGCTTTTCAAAATGAGTTTTATATTTGGGATAATTGAGCAGGTTCAAACATGCTATTTTTTTTTAATGCCATTTTCAACAACTTGCTCCGAGCATTCATGATTTTTGTTTCTTAGGGTATCCCCACGTTACAACCAGGCCCTCTGAAATGAGGCTTTAGCTCCTTGCAAAAGCTGAGCAGACCTGAACACCCTCCTGGGAGATTGATGAGTCCTATTAACCTTGTTGCATAGATGGAAACTCAGAAACAAAGTGACCGTGAGGATTAGGAGGAAGTCAATGTCAGCACCAGGATTAGAATTCACACTTGCCTGGTTTCTCAGCCCACGACCAGCTCCCCCATGGATCCCAGCTTTGTCTCCTGCCCTGACTGAGGGGGCAGGGTGTTTCCAAACGTTGACAGAATCCTGTTATCCTCAGGCCTCCACATTGCAGGAAGGCCCTTAATAAATGACAGAGCTGGAAAGTAACTTTGAGGTGATTTTTTTTCCCCAATCTCCAAACTTTATAAATGAGAAAAAGGTCATAAAAGTGCTAGAAACAGAATAAGAATACCCAGCTTGCAGTAACACCATGGAGGTGAGGAGTGACAAATCAGTGTAGTGGAAAGTACCAGAAAGGATTTGAAGCCTGGCTTTGACTTTCGGTGAGCCTGTTCCTTGTCTGAAAAATGTAGAAAAACAACTCCAACTTTAATGTTTTATGCAGATTAAATATTCCAAGTACCTGAGACGTTGTAGCTACTTCTTAAAATTTTTGTCCATCCCTATTTTCATCTTTTCTCCCATCAGAGTAACACAGTTTCTCTGTGTGAGAGAAACAGTACCCAAATGTGTTCTCCTAAAGGTTCAATCACAAATCAGCAGGACTTTGTGGTACTCTAACCTTGGAGCTTTGTTGAGCGTAGGGTCAGGAGTTAGGGCCCAAGTGCTGTACATGGCAGTTTAATTCATTGAGGCCAGCATTGCCCAGAGTCCTCAACAGTGTTTTGCTCCGTGGGTAGGGATTGCCACAGTCCAGGGGTCAAGTGGAGAGGCAGTCTGGGGAATGAAGACCATTTGAATGTCAATGTTCTAGAAGGTGTCACCTCAATGGATGAGCTGGTGCATATTCCCACTGCCATGCCTTCTCTCCAGAATGACAGCTCTGCTATTATTTATCTCACTTCTTCCTCCCAAATTTTCTTTTGCCACTCCTCCAAAAGAGCATCTACTTCTTCTAATTTAACAAGCATGGTCTTTGTCCTTTGAATAATTAACATAATTTGCCTTTTGCCCTCTGAGATTTGCAATTCATCTTCATGAGTCTGAAAAGGAAGGGAAAAATCCCCTTTTCTCTTTTCTTCAAATCTGAACTGGGATTTTCAGTCCAGAAGCCTTAAGTGGATGGTTGAAGCAAATCACAAGAAGGGTGCCTCTGTCAGGTAAGAAGGGCCACTGGCCTCTGTCTCCCAGAGGAGGCCTCTATACCTTTTTTATGTTAAATATATTCAAAACCAGAATGTGCTCCAGGAGGGAGAGTTTAGAACAGGAAAGATCAGAAGAATTGTTTTGAATAAAGCCCCCTTCACCATGTAATGGGAGCATTATGGCCAATAACAATTATTGAAAATCTATTAGAGTCATGCCCTATGCTGTGCTCTTATGTACAATGTCTTGTTTAGTCCTCAAAATAGGACCTTTGTGAGGTAGGTTCTATTACTCCCATCTGTACATGAGGGACTATGGTGCAGAGAAGCTGGGTATGGGGGCTCTGAGCACAGATTTTATGGAGTACCCAGTGGAGATTCAAACAGAGAAGGATCTATCATTAGCAAGAGTCCACGCTCTTGGCCACCATATTTTACCAGCTGTTCTGCTGATCTTGGCTTAAGTAAACTCAAACATTCTTCTTTACTCCCCTAATCTTGTCCTTGGGGAACATATGACTCTTCTCCTCAGATCCAAGAGGGATCTACTTCTTGGTCTACTTACCCTGTCTTCCAAAGGCCAGGGTCAGCAGTGTGTAAGGGCTTCATACAGTATGCATTTGGCTTTCAGGCATTGGCAGTAGCCCACTTTCCCTGGTTGATGGCCCTGTATGGCTGGGGTTTGGAGGTGATGGAAGATGAACCAATTTCAGGGGTTACTGTGGTATGTGGGAGCTTATGAACAAGACTGCCACAATAGCGTCTCTCACATTTGATCTTGGAATGAAAGGCAGATAGGAATTTGCTGAGTGTATGTTCTTTAGGGTGATCAAAATCTTCCTGGTCTGTCTCTGGGCCATTTTTTGTGCCCAGGAGTTCAGGGCTCTATCAACTCACCTCTAGCAGTTCTCCATCAACATAAAATCTAGCACTAAGATTTTATTGACAAGATTTAGGTTAGGGACTTTCTGGGGCCAAAGGTTTTCTATCATTTTCTACTTCCTAAGGACTAGAAGAATAGGATTCAAGACCATTCTCTCTTTCTGTTGTTTTGCTCCTTGTGATCTCTTTAGATTTCTTTACATATGGATTATTTGATGTTTTTAAGGAAGCCTGAGATTGTTAGTGACTTGATAGTGTCTGATTGAAGGTGTTTCACATAGTTCCCTTGAGTTTTCTAAAACACTAACTGGCAGAGCCTTCAAAACCTCTAGCCTTTTTTGCAAAGCTTGCCTGTTGATTTGAGAGCATTTAAAAATGTGAAAGCTCTGGATTCACTTTTCTCCTTCTCTGGTATGACTTCTGCCCCTGCAAATGGTCCGTGCACTGCTTGTCAGATTGGAATTGACCTCTCTGTGGAGAAGTGAGGTAAAAAATGACATGGAAATCCTTTTTGTTTTTCACATTGTCCATTATCACTCATCCTATTTAATAAAAGGGCAGCTCTTCCTTTGGTCTTCCCTCTGAACCTGATGTATTTAAAATCTAAGGAATGTGAAGAATGCTATTGTGAACTATAAGAGTGACTTTTAGGCACCTATGTCCTTTTCCTCTTGGCTTCTGCGCAAGGACACACTTGCCCAGAGGAAGGTGGGCAGAAGTTTGGGGAGTGCAGGGGTGGTATGTTAACGTAGCTTGTTCTCTTCGTCCTCAGACAGGCTGCTCTCATCTTCTACCTTCGAAAATCACTAAGTGACATTTAGAATTAAACTCTCCCTGGGAAAGTGGTATGAATATGGAAGGATTCAGGTAAAAATCCCTTTCTGCCTCACTGCGTGATTTAATTCTTTTCTCTTCTTTGCTAAATATTGTGTGTTAAGAAAAACACTGGGTTTAACTACAGTGCTAACCAACCATATTAACAGCAGAAGAAAGATAGCGTTTTCTTTGATTTAAACAAGTGACTTTTCTCACGCAAAGCCTCAGCTCAGGGGCTGAGACTGGTGAAGTGGCTGCTCTGCCCTCTATTTCTAGAAAGACAGCTTTTCTAAGGCTACAAGGAAGCCAAAGCCACCGCTCTAAAAGGGGAAAGGTTTTCTTTTTGTTGATTAGGATTTAGTTAACTTTACCAGGGAAATAATGAGCTTGGTTTTTTCTTTTAGCCTCAGGAAGACTTAAGCTATACCCTTCCAGCCCCTTTTTCTTCAGGGAGTTTCCTATACTGATGCTCAAGTGAGGAGAATTGGTCTCTTCACAACACAGAAGACCAGATGGAAAGTATTATTCTTTGCCTCTGCAAAACCAAAATAACTAGTATTTCTTGCTGGTGATAAGGCATGAGTGCCACATAGAAATAGTGCCCCATCTAATCACAATGGGACTCTGCCATCTTAGAATGTGTTGGTGGAATTCTAAATAGATGAAGCTGAGCCCAGAGCTGGTCACAACTATGAAACAATCCTATTGTTAAGAGTTTTCCCTGACTTGTTTTGTATCATATAGTCCAGATTTGTTCTTTTCCATTTCTTTACCTGTTCTTGGCACCACTCAGTTGACCATAAGCACATGGATTTATTTCTGGATTCTCAATTCTATTCCGTTGATCTATATCTGTCCTTCATGCCAGCACAATACTTTCTTGATTACTGTTGCTTTGTGTAGTGAGTTTTGACATTGAGAAGTGTGAGCCCTCCAACTATATTCTTCTGTTTCAACACTGTTTTGGTGATTCTGTGTCCCATACAAATATATAAAAAATTCAGAATCAGCTTGTCAATTTCTACAAAAAATCCAGCCAAGATTCTGACAGGGTTTGCCACTGTCTTAATAATATTAAGGCTTCTGATCCATGAACAAGAGCTGTTGTCCATTTATTTAAATCTTCTAAAAAATTTTTAAACAATATTTTATAATTCAGAGTATAAGTTTTGAGCTTCTGTTGTTAAATTTATTATTTTATTCTATTTGATATTGAAAATAGAATTGTTTTTTAATTTCATTTTCAAATTGTTTCATTGCTAGTGTATAGAAATAGAATTGATTTTTGTTTCTTGAACTTGTATCCTGCAAACTTACCACCTTCCTTGGTTGGTTGTACTAGTTTTTAGTGTATTCTCTAGGATTTTCTATGTACAAGATCATGTCATCTGCCAAATAGAGATAGTTATACTTTTTCCTTTCTAATCTGGATACTTTTTTTTTCCCCCTAAGTTGCCCTGGCTAGAACCATCAGTATAAAGTTGAATAAAAATGGCAAGAGTGGACATCCTTGTGTATTGCTCATGATCTTAGGGAAAAGCATACAATATTTCACTATTAAGTATGGTGTCAGCTCTGGATTTTTTGTACATACCCTTTATCAGGTTGAGAAGGTTCCATTCTATTCATATTTTGTTGAGTGTTTTCATCAAAAGAGGGTATAGATTTTGTCAAAAGACTTTTCCTCATCTATTGAGATAGTGTTTTTTTTCCCATTCTATTAATACAATGTATTATATTACTTGATTTTGGGGTATTAAACCAATCTTGCCTTGCTGGTATAAATCCAACTTGGTCACAGTGTATAATTTTTTTATTTGTTTAATGTTGTCAGATTTGCCTTGCTAGTATTTTGTTTCGGATTTCTGTGTTCATTTCATAAAAGATAGTTTTCTTTTAGTGTTTTCACTTGTGTCAAGTGTTAGCCTTAAAAATAAAACTTCCAGTTATTTAGAAATAATTATTTTTTTAAAAAAACACTGCCAGCTATTTTACTAGAAAAATATGGGTTTATTCAGAAATAACAGAGAATTACAATCTGGGACAAGCAAAACTGCAGGCAAGTCTGGGAACACAGACTTCACTCTTTTATAGAGAAAAGGGGTAAGTTGGAAAGGCTGTTATAAACAAAAAGTCCATTGGAGTAAACTGGGAGTTGGAAGTATAGTGGCTTCTTATTGGCTGAGTTGTGACTTATCTCTCATTGGCTGGGCAGTTACAGGGGTGAGGATGGAGGTGGATGGAGGAAAGCCTTTCTTCCTCTTACTTAGGTAGTAAAGTAGCATCCTCAGGAAAGATCCATTTCTTCCTGTTGGATTTATAATTGACAAGTGGTAGGGCATGAGAACTCCCCCTGCTGAATCTCTGAACTTCATTTTAGTGAGGTTTCCCATTATTAATTTTCACACATATGAGGCCAGTATTAACTATCCTAATGGTTTGGGAACTATTCTTTCCTGTTATATTTTCTCCTCTCTCTTTCTTTTGAAGGATTGTGAAGAATTGGTATTACTTCCTTTTTAAATGTTTGATAGAATCCTCCAATAAAGCTATCTGCTTTTTTCTGTTGTATTTTTATTCCCTATTTCATTAATTTCCAATTTAATCTTTGATTTCTTTTGCTTGCTTTAAGTTTAGGTTGATTGTCTTTTCCCAGTGTCCTAAAAATGAAACTTTGGGTTATTGATGTAAGTTTGTTCTTTCTTTCTTTCTTTCTTTCTTTCTTTCTTTCTTTCTTTCTTTCTTTCTTTCTTTCTTTCTTTCTTTCTTTTCTTTCTTTCTTTCTTTCTTTCCTTTCTAACGTAAGCATTTATAGGTTGTGAATTTCCCTCTAAGCACTGCAGTAGCTACATCCCATACATTTTTTTAGTATCCTCCTTTTTCGTTTTAATTCATTTCAAAATATTTTCTAATTTTCCTTTTGATTTCTTCTTTGACACATTGTTTATTTAGGAGAATAGTGTTTAATTTCCATATATTTGTGTGTTTTCACCATTTCTTCCTTTTTTGTGTTTTCATTTCTTTCTGTTATTGATTTCTCATTTCACTGTGATCAGGGAACATACTTTGTATTATTTCTATCCTTTTAAATTTATTGAAGCTTGCTTTATAGTTTATCATCCTAGAAAATGTTCCATATGCCTTTGAGGATTTCTATAGATGTTTTATAGCTCAAAAGATGTCTGTTAAGTCTAGTTGTTTATAATGTCATTAAAATCTTCTGTTGTTGATCTTCTGACCATTTGTTCTATCCATTATTGAAAGTGGGGTAATGAAGTCTTCAACTAAAGAGTATTGTTTTTGAAATGCCCAGCTCCCAAGATACTCATAGGATTGGCTGAGGCCTCTGCTGAAACCATCCCAGTTCACTTCCCCTCTGCCCAAATCTACTTCCTTATTCCCTTAGAGATATTGCTCCCAAGGGCTCTTCCAGTAAATCGTCTACATGAAATCTCTGCATCACTGTCTATTTCCTAAGAAACCAGCCCTTGAAATGATCTTAGGAGCAAAGTGTAAGGGGATTTTGGAAGGTAGATTCATTGCTGCCTGGAAATGAGGACCACATCACTGGAAGCACAGTGACACACAATAGTAGTACAATTTTTTAAACTTTCACTGGCTGCGAGCTGGTTGTGATACTAGAGGAAGGGAATACATTATTAACTGATGAGTGTTATATTTCAGGCATGTGACTGTTTTGGGGAGAAGTAATTATAAAATTTATAGAGTCAGATGGCTCTTGCCAGTTGCTATGGATGCACTGAAGGAAGATCATGAAAAGATGAGGGTGATTCATCACGCATTTAAGGTGAAGCCGTATATATTCGTATCCGTAAGAGGAAAACAGCCTGTCAGAAAACAAATAAACAAACAAACAAACAAAAAGCCCCAGCAGAATCTGGAAAAAAAGAAAAAATATATATATATACCACACATACAAGTAAAAGATCACCTGATAAATTCACAAATAATCAGAGAATAAATAGTGTGAGATAATGAGTAATCTCCTCTGCCATCCCTTCCCAAATTACTTTTCATGAGAGACTTTTAACTGATGGCCTTAAAAGGAAAGGTGACCAATTAACCATTACTTCACAAGATTCAGCATGGAACTAGTGACACTGAGATCTGTCCCTACACCACCCTACTGATGCAAGTGTTGTAGGGACTTTCTTACAGTACAGGGGTGAGAGAGTTAGTTTAGTATCCTGGAGAGCAACCCAGGGCAGCCATCTGAACTGCAGGGTGATGTCAAAAATTTTTTAAAAACCCAAAACAAATAAGTAAACTTATTAATCTAAGTCAATGAAATTTAGAGCTTTTTTCTTTATGTTTTTATTGCAATCTAACTTAGATAACCCTGACTAATAGAGGTCCTCAATGAATAATGAAAACTAAAGTAAAGAGGAGAGAACAAAGCTCTTTTCATTTTTTTTTAAAGATTTTATTTATTTATTTGAGACAGAGAGAATGAGAGAGAGAGAGCACATGAAAGGGGGGAGGGTCAGAGGGAGAAGCAGACTCCCTGCCGAGCAGGGAGCCCGATGCGGGACTCGATCCCGGGACTCCAGGATCATGACCTGAGCCGAAGGCAGTCGCTTAACCAACTGAGCCACCCAGGCGCCCGCTCTTTTCATTTTTTTCCTTCATCATTCCCTATCAGCTTAAACAACTGATTAAGCTTCTCCATTTTTTATACAAGCATAAAAGTCTTGGCTTCCTATTCCTCGCATGTGTAATATATATTCTTCCTTAAGACAGCTGGACATTACAGTAGGCAACTTAGTATTTAAAAGAGGCCCTATTTTTATTTGTTTTCTTTAAACGTTGGTGCTTTGTAAATTCATATGGAGGAAAGGCCAGATTAAAAACACAACAGGAAAAAGCAGATGTCAACAACCCAGAGAGTGTCATGTTATGCTCCTTCATCTTCTGAGTTTATTTCTCTGTTTCTGAAACTAGAGAAGTCTGGGCATATGCTCCAAAAAGGAGTAAAAATAAATATCCAGACATCTCAGCAAAGTAAAAAGCCAAGAAACAAAGACAAGCCATTAGCCCTCTGATAAATGGGAAAAAGCTGACTCCCCCCCCGGCTGCAAGCGAGTGTGTGTAGCCTCTGACCCTGTGCCCCCTGGCAGCACAGGTAATGAGCGCAGCACCAAGGCGACGGGGATGAGTTTGGCCTTTGGGATGCTTTACCGAGGCTAGGTTGTAAATCTGTCCATTTATGAGCATCCTGCCCGCGTTCCCACCAGTTCTGTGGACAAAGCTAAAGCTGGAAGGAACCAAAACTATCCCTCAAAGCCCTTCTTATTACCACTGTTTATTAAACAGCAGCAATCAACACATTTGTCGTATGCTGTTTCCTACTCCAAGGGCTCTTCTGTTGTTTTGAGCAGAAATGTGTACACATGTAAGCAATAGGGATGGGACACTCTTTTTTCCCCAGGGTTTCCTGATTTTTGTGTTGTTGTTCTAGTGACACGCTGACTATTGGAGGTCCTCAGGCCTCCGAATTCTCTCCCAGCTCTCACAGATCATTCTGTGGTTAGAAGAGAGACCTCAAGACGTTCCCCCCAGGAACATATTCAAAGCAGATGTTGCCCATTAGTCTTTTTCCGCAATGAGGAGGTGGAGCAGTGACATTTGGATTACCTTTCTACACCAGCAGGTATTAGCCAAACAGGAGATATTATTTATTCCTCATTAAAATTGGCTACCCAGAAACCCTAAATGTCGTAACCATGACTTTGCACTACATTAGGGAGACTAATGGCAATATGTGGCACTAAAAGACCTGAGTGACAAATTGTGGCTTCATTGGCCCGGGAAAAAATCTCATGTTTCAGATTAGATGGCTTATTTTAGATTCAAAAAAGGGGGCCAGTGAATTAGCCAAGGCACCAAGGGATTTGAATGCCCCTAATTAAGTGGTCACTTTTGCAGAGCTCTTCATTTCAAGAAGAACTTGTTTGCTCATAACTTAACACTGTGATTGCCAGGAGGAAATGTTGCTGTGGCATGAAGTTTACTTACCCTGCCACCTGCTACCAACTGTGAAACGCTATTCTGGAAATTCAAGAATGCTCTTTAAATAAAGCTGGATTAAAATGCGAAATAACTCTTGGATGCAAAGGAACCCTTTCCATAGAGGAGTTGGGGCTTTAACTCCCCTACCAGTACTCCTGGAAATTACAGGGTATGAGTTGATTTAACGTTATAGATAGGAGTCATGGCAAAAGAGACAACTTGTATTTCTAGTTCAGGCAAATGCAGCTCATTCCCTTTTCATTTGGGAAAAGTATATCTTGCTACAATGTGTCTTTTTGGTAAAAAGTGCTTATCATTAAAAGACAAATAATTTGGGAAAATAGGAGTTTCCTCTCCTGCCATCTCTCTAGTTGAGGATAAACACATCTCCCACAGTCATTCAGTGTAATTATGCCTACTTCACGGGTGAGGAAGATATTGAATATTAAGAGAATCTTCTATGTTTTAAGGAAGAGAAAAGAATCTGCCTCTTTTCATCTGCAAGGCCTATATCCTTAGTTTCTTTTCCTTTGCATATCCTGGTTTGTGCAGTGATGTTGTGGCTCTTCGCCTGGATCCAGGATCCTCATTTACTCGAGTCGATAGTTATATTGGCCTGTGCTTCATTCTCATTAGTTACAAAAATAGATGACGGAAGAGTCATATTATTTTACAGCTATTCAGAGATGTAATTAATATTTTCAAAGTGCTTTAAAAACTTTGGGTGAAAGGAAATGCAATGGAAAGCAGAATATTGTTTGTTCTTTTGCATTTTTATCAGGTTTGAATAAAACCTTCTCTTACGAAAGAGTATTAGCAGCTGGGAGTGACATTTTCTTTCCTTGGGAACCTAGAGGACGTTAAAATCAATTATGTGATATTAAAAGGCAGGAGAGAAAAGAATGAATTTTTAAAGTGTATTAAAGGAATGTTTCAGACAATATGATGATTTTGCAAGCATACTTCCTACAAAACAGAAGGGACATTCTAGGTCATAGAATTGAGTCTGTCTCCAGATGGAAAATCACCAACCCCAAGTTTGGTTCTATGCACATCTCTGATGCATCCTCCTCACTTCTTCCCGTGTACGCCTTCTTTTTGCAACTTCCCCACTGTGGCATGCCCTCCAGCTTCATTCTGTGCATGGAAATATCACCCCATGGAGCTCAGGTTGTGTCCAACCTGACCTTGGACTGCAGGCTGTGTCCAAGTCCCAGTACACCCGCTGTAAGGACAAAAGAAGTCTGAACATTACCTGGCTGTTCTCTCTTAGACCTCTTCTGCGGGGAGCATGCTTTGAAGAGACTTGCCATAATAATACCATATTTTCAGGTCTAGATCCATTCTGAGAAGTCCAGTCACATACTTTTTTCTCAGAGTTTCTTATCACCAACCCCCAACATTCCTCTTTCCAAGTTCTTGCCTGTGGAACCAGATCAAGAGCCACTTCCCAGGAATCAAAGGAATTCATGCCTTTGGACCTATTCTCTTAGACAAAGTAAAGAATACAATGTCCACTTAAGATTATTCGATACTCTATAGTATTATTTCCAGTTTGCCTCTGAGAAAGACTTCCATTCCATAGTGCTTTCCTTTCACTTCGTGTCTGCTACATCACCTCTGAGCCAGGCCAAAGTGGACAATCCAGTGATAACCTGAAAAGCAAATGCCTGCCCATTTAGAGGATTTTTAATTGTACCAGTCTCTCCAGTCCAACCCCCCCTCCGCCCCACCCCTGGGGAAGTGGTATTGCTGCATTACTCTTTGGGTGGGAAGGAGTTGAACCAATGAATCCCACCAAGCCGTTACTTCAAGGGCTAAAGGCCAGTGTGAGGATTCTGGTAGTTCCTGGGAATATTCATTATGATTATTCACTGTGAAACGGGGACATGTCCACAGGATTTATTTGAGTCTCATTATTCCTACTGCAAAAACAAAGGAAATCTGAGCATTACTGCCTGGCCAAAAGAAAGTCTGGCAAGTGAACCCATGACAACTTTCATTCTGAGACATCAGGTCTGAGTGTTCCCTCAGAGGCAGTATCCAAGAGAAATCACAGTGTTTGGGATTTCCTTTTCACCTTGTAATGTGCAGGAACAAGATTCACATTGTGGCTGTGTGGTAGTAACGGAGGGCGGGTCCTCAGAACTACCCAGCCTTTTTTGCAGTCTCTGGCTGCTCTGGGCCTGAGAACTGAGTTGAATCCTGTGTCTGAAAAGATGCCATGACCCTCTAGTGGGGTGCTGGGGTCGGGCCTATGTTTGTCACAGCTGGAGGTTCTGCCTATCACATAAGGCCATCAACTTAATACCTATATCCCCAGGATTAAATAGGACAAATCTGCAGGTCAGATCATTTTCTGAGATCTGATTTCCAAATTAGGCACTCTGCCTGTTATGATTATATCCACTTTTCTTCCTACTTCCTCTCTTCTCCATTTCAGTTGAATCTTCTACAATCAACAGTCTTAGCCTACCAAACCCAGTTGTTAAGCACATTAGATTTTTTTTTTTTTTAAGATTTCATTTATTTTCTGACAGAGAGCGAGCGAGAGAGGGAACACAAGCAGGGAGAGTGGGAGAGGGAGAAGCAGGCTTCCCACTGAGCAGGCCTGATGTGGGGCTCGATCCCAGGACCCTGGGATCATGACCCGAGTCGAAGACAGATGCCCAATGACTGAGCCACCCAGGCACCCCAGATTTTATTTATTTCAGACACAAAGAAAGCGCACAAGCACGAGTGGGGGAGTGGGGCAGAGACAGAGGGAGATGCAGACTCCCCGCTGAGCAGAGAGCCCAACATGGGGTTCAATCCCAGAATCCTGGGATCATGACCTGCGCCGAAGGCAGACGCTTAACTGACTGAGACACCCAGGCGCCCCTTAAGCACATTTTAAACACTGGATTGCTTCTTTCCCCAATGTTTTCCTCATGGTAAAGAAAAGATGGCCTTTTAGACCTACTTGAGGGACCGGTGAAGGAGGAGGTTGACATTCCAATCTAGTTTACTGTTCCCAAAGTCTTTTAAGTATCCTCCACATAAAAGAAGAATTTTCTGGCTTGTTGGTATCACCTAGTGTGATTCTGCGTTTGGTCTTAGTTTGAGTTGGCTAGCCCAGCAACTGGCTTGAACTCTATAGCCAGGCACCTCGGCGAGAACGTGGAGTGCTGCCACAGTGGAGATTACACCTGTGTCAATTGTGGTTGCCACCCAACCCAAAATGATGTTCTCTCCTCTTTGGTTTAATATCTTGAGAATGTAGGACATAGTTCGGATTCTGATTTTCAAAAAATATAAATCTCTGTCTGGGAATAATTCTTTCTTCCTTACTCGGATGTCACACTTGATCCTTGGATCCCTTTGAGGTCCAGTGCTGGCCACGCAGTCAGCAATAATGAGGAGATGGTGTTGCAGGAAATGAACAAATAAGCATTTAAATATGGGGTGGGGGGTTCTGTAAGTCTCTATTTAAACTAGGGGGTGGTTGGGTGCCTGGGTGGCTCCGTTGGTTAAGCGACTGCCTTTGGCTCAGGTCATGATCCTGGAGTCCCGGGATCGAGTCCCGCATCGGGCTCCCTGCTCGGCAGGGAGTCTGCTTCTCCCTCTGCCCCTCCCCCCTCTCATGTGCTCTCTCTCATTCTCTCTCTCTGAAATAAATAAATAAAAATCTTTAAAAAAAAAATAGACTGGGGGTGGCAATGGAAAGGAGAAGAATGGACAGTTCAAGAGGCATTTGGGAACTAGAATCAGTGGGACTTGGTGAGAACTGGGTATGCTTTGTTCAGGAGGAAAGCGGTTTCCAGCTTGGATGAGCTAAGTGGGTCTCTACAGAGGCAGAGAACATAAGAAGAGCAACAGGATTGTCAGGAAAGCTGATCAGGTTAGCTTTAGACACATTCTGTTTGAGATGCTAGCTATTCTTAAGGAGAATCTCCGGGAAAGTTGGGCATTTTATTTTTGCATACAAGCTCCTTAGTGTCTGGAGAAGACTGAGAAGGCATGGGTCCTCTGTGCCCAATCGAGGTGGGTCACCTAGCCCATTGACCCCGTTTTTCCTTCTATCTAGACACGGAAGTGTTTCCTGCAGAAGATAGGGACTTTTCTCCTAATTTTGGTCCAGCATTATATATGACCTGGAATTCCCCCTTAGGGGAGCCTGTCTGTTACAGCCGGTCATCTTTTTTAGCTTGACCAAATGTCCCAGGCACCTGTAACAGTAAGAACTCGACAAATTGAGGAATGTGGGATATTCTTGTACACAACCCAATTCTTCACAGACCCTGTGTTTCTAACTTTCTTCCCTTTTTGATTAGTGGACATGAAAATTCAGCTTCACCCTTTAGGGATCTCAAATGCATTTCTTTTCTTCAGCCTACTTGCGTTGATTTTGAAGCTCGCAAAACTTTCCCCAAGCACAATCTACTTCTAAATATTTTCTCCTAGACGCTAAAAAAAAAAAAAAAGGCTGCAAGCTTCCTCTTGCTGTTCCCTCAGTAACTCTACAATGTTGTCAGTGAGAATGGCCTTGAATTCTGTTTTGGCTTCTGGTCCTCCATCACTGGTCTTTAGCATTCACAATCCTTCACAGAGGAAGCATGAGAAAAAATGTGGTGTATTGTGAAAACTTGTGTTTCATTCATCATATTCTACCTCGGTGCATAAAGAAGCTTGGCCTGTAAATGTCATGCAAAACAACTGTCGGTCTTTATGAATGTTTCACACAAAATATTTCTGGTAGTTGGACTTGTTTAGCTAATGAAAGAGGTTTGTAATTGATTTCTTTAAAAAGTCTACGCAGTACAATTCTTTTGGTGTTAATGCCTGGCAACAGTTTTGGGGCGAGAGAATGAATCTGGCTTGGCTGGAATTTATAGATTGCAAGCACAATCTGAGAGGGGGCTATTCGCATGTTCTCCACCTCAACGAGATTGTCACGTGATTCTACCCCCACCAGGCCAGGATGCTGAGAGCCAGCCACAAGGGAAGCGGCCAGGAAAAACATTCCTTCTCTTTATTTCTTTTGGATTCAACTTGTCTTGAAACCTCTAGAGACAAAAACGACTTCTGTTGTTTTAGTAGCAGTTTGTGAACAAGGCCCTTCTCAATACTTTTCTTGAAACTGTGAGTGATGCATTCTCTCCTTGCCTGCTCTTCAAGAGGTCAAACCCAATGCACAACTTGTATTGCTAGATTCCCGCCAAACTCGTTGTTTTTCGAAAGTGTTTGCTTTATAAAAAAATAATTTTTATGAATGTTCATTGGAAATTTTCTTTGAAAATATATGGGGGACTGTGGCAGCAGTAGGGCTCCTTGCATCCACAATGAGCACCACATTCTGGAGCAAATGTATGGTTTTATACAAAAATTTGTGAACAGTGGCTCACAGAAACGTATTTTGGGGGTACATATACTAAACATGAAATAAGTGTTGAGGTGCTTTAACCAGACTGTCTGAATCAGCTTTCTGTATGTATTCATGCCACTTCTCAAGGTCATCCCAAGGTCAATCTTGGATTTTCACATCCCAGCCGTTTTCTGCAAGGCCCTTCAAGCAGGTCTATATCTAAAACCAAAGTGAGTTTTTCCTTCTATTGAGTGTCACTGAACCACAAAGAAAATAATAATGAAGACCACACAACTACTCTGTTCTAGGCACAGCACCAAGCATTCTAATGGCTTAATCTTTAATTGTGAATGAATGCAAAGGGTCATGACGTCATGCTGTGCTCCCCAGGATGCTCAGCTAGGGGTAATATTTCAGTATGAGTGTATACTGAGGTCATGGGAGGAAAATGTTGGGAGTTGAAGCTGGAAAGGTAAGCTAGCTGACCGTTAAAAGATCCCCATAACCCAGGCTAATTACTCCGGCCCATAGGGATCTCTTTCTCCCTATTTCTTCTTCTCTTTTCTTTGGTCCTTATCTTCTCATATTTCGTTCATTCTTTGGCTTCTGTTGTTTCCTTTGCCAGTGACTGTGAACCCTCAGCTTCCCTGTTTCCCTTGGGCTCTGTCCATTGATTTTGACTGTCTTGGCCATTCCCACCCTGGTCCACCTGTTGGTGAAAACTGTGTCAGTGTGGCTAGACTTCACACAGAATTGTTTTCTCCTACAAGGATTGTGCAAGGAGATATTTGGGTAGAACTGTATTCTGTCCATGAAACGTCCTTGCATGCTATATGCTTTGATAAAAATCTTCCCTTGAGCCATATTTTGAACAGGAAAGTAGATACCCTGCTACACTGGCATTCTTCATTATAATCCCCCAGGGCAATAGAGAAAAGCTCACCATGAGGAAAAGATGCTGTAAGCTTTTCAGATGAAAGCAAGATACTAGAAATACTTCTGTTTCTCTCTCTTTAAACCTGGGGGATGTCTGTCAGCTGAGGATCATGATCACAGCTGTCATGGTTAAGAGAGAACTGAGGCTCAACAAAGATGGGCTGATTAAAAGAGTGATAGGTTAAATATTTAAATTGGTCTGTTTCTGAGGGGATTTAAATTGGTTTATTATTTCTGAGGGTAGCCAAGGAACTTGCAGAAATATGGTCTCTGAATCAGTGCCAGTAAGCTGTGAGGGTAGCACATGCCATGTGGAACATATGGAGAAGGAACAAATTTTCAACCTGAGGTGATACAGGTGAGAACTTGGCTTCTCCTGGCAAAGTGAGAGCTATGGATTACTGAAGATGTAATTTGTGAGGACTTAGGAAGAAGTTGCGATTGCTTAAAGCCACATTCACTTTCACATAGAATCACTTAGAATCCACATTAAACTAGCTGCCTCTCTTAGTTTGGAAAGCACTAGGTTGGTTAATCAGGAGAGTTATAAAAATTGTGTATTTCTGTATGTCGTTTGACAGAATCTCAATATAGGGTTAGGAGTACAAGCTCTGGAGTCTTCAAGAACTAAGTGGAAATCCCCATGCCACCACTGTCTGACCAAGCATCTTAATTGCTCTGTGTCCTGGTTTCTTGATGTGTGAAGTGGGAATAAAAACATGGCCTACTTCATAGAGTTATAACAAAGACTAAATGAGCTAATGCATGTAAACCTCTTAGAAAAACACCTGACACATAATAGGCCCGTAATACATGTTAGCTCTTCTCATAATCATGCTGTGGATGCTAGCTTTGTATACCACTTAAAGAACTGTGGGCAGTGCAGTGTGTTCAGAGAGTGACAGCTCCTGGATATGGTGCACCTAAGGAGTGCTGATTGACATCATTGATATCAACTTTGAGTGGGGCTCTCTGGTTTGTGTTCTTGGCCCTCACTCTGTCAAGATTATTGCTAATGATTTGCATTATGATATAGAAGTACTTACCAAACTTACAGGTGAAGCAAAGCAGAGGCAGAATGACAATGTTAAATACCAGAGTGGGAATTTAAAAAGGACTGGAGAAGTTGAAAAGATGGCTCCAGATTCACAAGAGGCCATTTAATAAGGTTGTGTGCGAAGCCTTACATTTGGATTCCAAATGTTAGCGGTGCTATTCTGGAGTAGAGGACATCAGATTTGAGAATAACTCATATAAAAATTAGGAATAAAACAATGTATGAGTCACCAGAAAGTGAGGATGTCTAAAAGCTAATGCAGTTTTAGGCTAATTAATGTAGCAAAATGGTCACCCTTGTACCATGCTCTGAGCTGGTCAGATCCTTGGGAAACATTGCCCTTCGGGCCAGGTCAGAGGGATGTTAGCAGTAAAAACTCTATAGGTGAGTATAAGGGCAGTAGAGGCCAAGACACTTGATGGGTTGTTGAAGGAAACTGGGATAATTGGCCTGGAAGAGAAGAGTAGCCACCAAGGATTTAGGACACTTATTGCAAAACACCTGAAATACTTGATGGGGAGTGCTAAGCAGATGTGTCGCATAGAACCCCAGAAGTACAAGAGAAGTACAAGTAAGCGTTAAAAACAAAACAAAAAGGAGTCCCCATATACAAACGCATTTCAAACAAACAAAAGCCCAAGGAGCTTATTTAAGAATTATATAAAGAAATCCAAGAGGTTGTGGGGGGTAGGTAGGGAGATGAATAGTTTGCAATGAGCCATGAAACTAGGTCCAGAATAAGTAGATAGAATCAGTGTTAAGAGTACAATTAAGGAAAAGAACAATCAACCTATACAGCATTAGGATATGGAAGGTGAGGAATGCCAGTGGGGCATAAAAATTGGGAAAGGCAGAATTAATCTTCCTGAAGGAAACCAGCCTATGCTCAGAGGCACCCAGAGGGTTAGAGATGGTTGGGCTTTTATTTGATTCCTTTTGGAAGAGTGCCTGGAGGTGTAGCTCTTCTCTCATTTTACCTGCCAGAGGTTATAGACAATGCGCAATTCTAGCTGGAAGACGCATGTTATGAGACATTCAAAGGGAGGAGAAAATAAAGCCCACTCAAAAGAAACAGCAGTTAAAAAAAAAATTGTTTGGAGGAATAATTCTCTCCTGCGCTTTGTCAGAAAGGGATGTTTTCAGAGACAGGAGTTGCTTAACAAAGGTGAATTAGCAAGGACGATGCCAAAAGCAATCACCTAAGCAGCAAAGAATTTGGAGACTGGTTTAAGAAGCCTGGGTTGAAGGATAACTCTTCAACTGATGCCAGGGCTAGGAAGTTCATTAATAAGGGAAAGGGGACAAGCGGAATAGATACAATCTACTTACAAGAAAGCAAAGTTAATAGACAAAATAAAGCAAGGCAGGTGTGTAATGGAAGTAGAAGCAATTAACTTTGAAATTCAGGCAGGATTTGTCGGGGGAAAGGTAAGCAGACTGAATAATTTTGTTTGGAACAGGAAAAGAGGAAGCTGATGGAAAGGCTGATAATTACAGGGTGAGAAGAATGTTCCCTTTCAGGATACAAAAGATGTTAGGAGACCTGGGAAGAAAAGATGGCTCTGAAACAAACATGCTGAAATGAAATCCTCAAATTCAGGGTGATGGATTATGATGCAAAGTCAACAGCATGAGTTTATTGAGTTCATAATATGTCCCAGGCCCTATCTTCTAAGGAAGAGTGCTTTTCTCTGAGAAGCTCACTGCCTAGGTGAGGATAATAATGTTTATTAACATATTTAGTCCTCACAATAATCCTTTGAGCTAGGCATTCATACTATGCATATTCCTGTATTACAACTGAAGAAATGGAGACAGGTTGCGATAGTAGCCTATTTTAACACAATGAGAAACTGGTTAATTGTGAGATGAATTTGGGCACTTTGATTCCATAACCTTCTGATCTTAACCCCTATTGTGCTCTGCCTCTTGGACAAAGGTACCTCTAATGGGGTCACTTTGAGGGGCTAAAGGTTAGGTTTCCCTAACTCTCAAATACCTCCTCTGAGGGAGTAACACAGTACCCGAAAATCTACCACTAGGCCTCTCTCACAGGGATATTCATTGTGGAAGAGGAAACCTGTTAAACCATTACTGACCACTCACTTTGTAGAATTTATCTCCATTTATTCAACAACCATTTCCGGAGTGTTTGCTCGGTGCCAGGATTATGTCATACGGTCTGTATGCAGAGATGAATTAAGTGTTTTCCCCCACCTGAAGCTGCACATGTTCAGGATACTGAACAGCCCCCTCGTCCAGGCTGTCACCATCTCTCCCCTGGATTCCTGCAGAAGCTTCTGGACTGGTCCTTCCATTCTAAACCCTTCCTGTTAATTCCCACATGACAGTCACAGTTGTCAGTTTAAATGCACATCTCAGATGGTCTCTCCCTATTGGAATCCTTTGATGGCTTCCTGCTGCCCTTGGGATTAGGACTCAAGTCATTAAAATGGCCTCCAGGGCCTGGTATGATCTGGCCTCTATCTAACTTTCTAGATTAACCTTGCTCTCTCCTCTGCCCCATACTCCTCCAAAGTCTCCATGATATCATGGTTCTTCCCAAATTACTTTTGCCCACTTAATGCTATTTATTTGTTCAGATCTCCCTGCCAATGTCACCACCCCAGGAAGTCTGCAGTGAGCACCATCTTGTAGCTCCCTGTGGTTTTATCTTCCAAGCTTTGACCAGTTAGTGTGATTATTTGATTAATATCTGGCTCTTTCAGTAGACTCCATTAGGACATGGATTTTGTTTTGCTCTCATTTGTATCTTTACACGTGGAAAAATGTGCAATAAACATTAAAATGATGAATCTTTTTCTCTTGGAAAAGATGCCTACTTTTTAAAAGATTTTATTTATTAGGGAGAGAGCACAGCAGGGGCGGGGAGGGGCAAAGGGAGAGGGAGAAGCAGACTCCCTGCTGAGCAGGGAGCGGGATGCAGGACTTGATCCCAGGACCCTGGGATCATAACCTGAGCTGAAGGGAGATGCTTAACCGACTGAGCCCCCCAGGCGCCCCAAGATGCCTCCTTCTTTTACGATCAGTTGTCCAGTCTCTCCGCTATGTTCAGTTTACACGTAGGCATGGTGTCTATCACCTCACGGCGTGTATATATGGCTGTGTCTGTCTCCTGCCTTCTGTTGCACTCTACCACCCAATGCCCTCTTTTATACTTGACATTTAACCCCCCAAGAGATTCTTATAATGGTTCAGTGGCTTATTATCCAGTATAGAAGCATTTTGGACATTTCTTATCAGCTATCTTATAATCTGCTGCAAGGCCAATAGATGGTCGTGTTTAGGTCAGCTGCCCATTCCTATCCGAACAGATATGGTCACGGTAGCAGGTTCGTAGAGTACAAATCGCTGAAGTCGATATGTAAGGAACTGCCTCTATACCTTCTTTGAAGGGAGTCTTGAACATAGGCTTTCAGAGCCAGCATCGAGCATAGCATTTGGAAAATATTATCCACGTACTAAGTAATTGTCGAGTGGTCAGTGATTAAAGAAATGAAAAATGACTGGGCCGAGGACATCTAATAGTAACGTCAGAGCTTGGTGCTGCAGTTAGAACGCGTATCTCCAGATGAACTTTGCAGGGTCTGTTTGACTATACCATTTCACATCTAATAAGAATATGAAATAAGTAAACAATTACAAGAATGACACCTAGAGAAAGCAGTCAGACCCTGAGTATAGTGTTAGTGTGCTGTAAAGGACCATTGATTTTGTTTTTTGGGTATTTTGTGTGTGTTTGTTTGTTTGTTTTTGCTTCCCTTGTTTAATACTGTTCCCCTCTAACTCTGGAAGTCCCTTGTAGACAGGTGCAGTGAGAGGCTGTCTCTGAACAGAGAAGGCCACCTCTCCACCATCTACCACCCTGTGGAATCCTTACGGATCCACATCACTTGGCCTTGGTTTTCTGCACACTTTGTGTTCCCAGGCGTTTTTCTGGATTATAAAATTTATGAGTGTGATAACACCATATTCCATGGGAATAAAACTTCAAAAATTTAACCAAGGGAAAGGAAAGGCTTGCTTGGTATTATATTTTTAAAGATATTTTGGAGTGGCAAGTTAAAAAAAAAACAACCTCTCCATACTCATGCATAGTAAGAACCAGGGAGGGCCTAAGGAAATGACACACAAATCAAGACTCCACCTGCAATTGGAATGCTGCAATTGATTATTTACAATGATTTTGTTGACACGTAAGAGAAATGAGGTTGTTGGGGTATTCTTTCGGGGACGGGTTACCCTGGCTTATGCAACTACTCGTCTCGTCTCTCTTTGTAACTGTACAACCACAGAAGCAATACACTTAGCTTATCTTTTTAAACTCTTCTCCCTTGAGCTTTGTTTGGTGGGAATTCTGAAGTTGCTCTTGACAGTTGGCCTAACTTTTCTTTTTTTTCTTTGCACAAGGGAATAAACCCAAGCACAGCCTTTGGGACGATAGTGTACTTTTTGTTCTCCCATTGAAAGCCTCTGGGATTGGTGGCTGATGAATCACCCCCGGTCAGATTTACAGACAAAAGCTTTTCTGATTGGCTGTCACTGGGTCAGTTTCCCACCCTGTCTTATCTCTATCTCATCCTTGTAGCTGAACAATAGGACTGGGTGTAGGGCCCTGTTAGTGTAGGGAGAGATAGTGTGGCTTCGTCTGAGCCTTTGCCTGGTACTAGTGATGTCAAGTGAGACAAGAGATGGAAAAGCATTTTGCAAGGACCAAAGTGCTATGTACAGCAAGGGATATAGCAGACAAGAAAGCAAGCTGTCTATGGATAAGACTGGTATGACCTTGAGAAGCTCCTATGCTGTAGGCTGAGGAATTTGAGGAAATTCTTTGTTCGCCAACCTTAACTGAGGTGCCTTTGCAAACACAAACTTTATATTTAGCAAGCATTTAAAAAATGTGTGTTGCTGTAGCCAAGAACTGAGTTATATTAAGGTAAAAGGCACACCTGGGTTAAGAAATGACAGGGAAGGATGATTAGCTCATAAACTTGCAATTCTTGCACTTACTAAAAGACAACGCAGGCTGCAAAAAGAACACATGTGACAATATGTGCCCCAACCATTTCATTTAAGAGGAGAAAATGAAAATCCAAGAGGTGGAGGGACTTGCTCAGTGCCACCTACCAAGTTAATGGCAGAGCTCAGATCTTCTGACCCCTAGTAGTTGTCATGAAAGGAGTACCAACCTAGGTGTCTGACACCCAGATTCAAATCCTGGATGTATTACATACTGTGTGTCCTTGCAGTTTCCAATCCTGTAGTATGGCAGGAAATACTCCTACTCTGCTTGCCTCTCAGGTTGGCTGTAAGAGTAATATAGGCAGAAATATTTTGCCAAGACTTATGTAAGTGCATGGTTTTGCTGCATTTGTTTGCCTAATTCAAACTATTACCACTTGATACTATCTGTTTGATAAATCCAACTTTGTAAGTAATAAAATAATGGAGATGAAAACCTGTTTTTCATTTTCTTTTGCCCTTTAGAGTCTGGCAATAGTTCCAAGCACATACTATCTACATGGAGCTCAATAAATAATTGTCGATTTATTGAAGAGCAAGATTTGTGAAGTTCAAGTGTACTTGTGACAACAGAGCTTACTTTAGAGAAATCTTGCTTTCAGAGAATGTGTGTAAATAGACCGTGATTCAAAGTTAATATTGCTCATTATTGTTTTTCATACCATGGATACTAGTGAGCTTCCTTTTAAAATGATCAAGGAGGCAAATTATCTCTTATTTAGCAGAAATATTCTGCCTTACCGAGTCACGAAATTCACCCTAATTTCAGGTCCAGACTCAGATCAGTGTAACTTTATCAGGATATCCCCACATGCATCACTGATATCCACTCTAGTTCTTTGTATACTTACTGTGTGTTTATTGAAAAGCTATAATGGGACAATCATTGTCCTTTTCAAACATGTACATAGACAATATTCACCATACCACCCTTTTCACAGACTTAGCAGAAACATGCTTTAGAACTGTAAATATGATGATAGACATTTTTTATTGAGTTGAAATTCATATAACATAAAAGTATCCATTGTAAAGTATACAGTTCAGTGGCATTTAGTACATTCACAGTGTTGTGCAAACAGCACTTGTATCTAGTTCCAAAACATTTTCATCAACCCAAAAGGAACTCTGTACCCATTAAGCAGACACCCCCTAATCCTCCCTCCCTGCCCGCCCCAGACCCTGACAACCACCAGTCTCATTTGTGTTTCTGTGGATTTACCTACCTGACCCAATTTGATTAGTTTAAGTTGATCTGTCCAGCAGGAGCTCCTTCAGCTTCATACCGGTTTTGAAGAAGATGGTGTTTGCATTTGCAAGCTACAAAAATAAGAATGGAATTAAAGAGAAGTTAATGGACTTTCCACTGGTCAGAGAGGCACTAAGCTGGCTGTGCCAGAAATATAATTGACCATGACAGATTACATGTGTACCCAGCAAGAAGAGAACCACAGGTTAGCATTTGTTACTTACTCATACTAGCCAATCTCAGAGTTGTGCTGTTGAATTCTTCAGCTTGACCAGGATGGGCAACAATGTTTGTTTGTTCGTTCATTCATTTGTTCATTCATTCAACAAAGAATGTGTGCCCAGCACATACAAGTTGCTGGGATACGTATTTATGAATGATGGCACACGGTTCCTAATGCAGACAGTTTACTAAGCACTAGTGTCTTGCAAATTACGACATGCCAAGTAAATGTTCTATTCTTAGAGAGGGATCCTTTAAATACACACTTGCACACACACACACACACACATTGGTTTGTTCATGTTTGGAAATCAAAGCTCTTTTAGCTCGACTAGTGGTTTTCTCCTAAAACGGCTTCGTGAATGTCTAACATAACTTGGGTGTGCACGGTGAGCTCACGTCCTGTTCCTTCTGGCCACAGGTAGTGGTTCCTCGATATCTGACTGAATTGACTATCAGACTGTTCGACTCATTCAGGGGCTGTTTAAAATGCCTTTTCTTTGGGAGCTCTGCAAATGTGTGTTAGTGTAACATCACTGCAGCCCCCCTCCCACCCCCCTCCTGAAACAGGGCCCTTGATGCCATGATGTCTAGCTGGTTCTCTTCTGTATGTGTTCCACACATGCGGGTGGAAGATGTCCTGCAGAACGTTCAAGTCTTGAAATGAGGAAAACTGGGGGGACCTCGGCAGTCATTGGTGCTGCTGTATAAAATTATTTGGGGCATGAATTTGGATTTAGGTTAGCCCATTCTTTGTTTAAAGAAATCACATTATACATGGAACTAGGACCTGGGAACCCCCAGCCCCTCCCCAAGATCATGGTCTGCTTGGGCCTTCATGATAAGAAGTTTCAGGTTATTCTATTGAAATGCAAGGGACTAAAGAGGGTTTGTTATCTGTTGCCTTTCAAAGGCCTCTCAGCAGTGAAATACTATCTGAGAGAGTGAAAGAGACACAAGACCAGACTAGCAGGTGCTGATCCAAACTGAGGTGAAAACACAGCACAAACTTACAGCCAGTGTGAATTCATTTGTGTGCCTTCGGGTAGGAAATGCCTCACAAACAAAACATTAGCCTCATTTGGTCTTTTGGAATATGTTTTAAAATTTTATGGTATATGTGCTAAAAGAAACAGTTAATGATTCATCACAGTGCTGAATTCTTGCACATAGCAGAGGAGGGAGGACATAAAGGTGAATATCAAAATTAATCATTTGTAGTGTAGGTCAAGACATTTTCCAGTTTTGAAGAAATTTGCTCACAACGTGGGCTTTTATTATTGAATCCATTGCCTGTCCTTTGGAGGACAGAGTTTACATTTCTTTGGGCCACCAGGGAAAGGACTCCTGTTTGACCCTGAAAAGGAATAAGGAAAATCATTGTTTTGGCTCTACTTGTTTGCTGTATTTTCCACTGAGCTATGATGATCATATCAGGATTTTGCTTCGGAGGTGATTCGTTTTTCCCAAATGGTCCATGGTTTTGAAAACATTTACGTTATGCAAAGAAAAAATAGTTCTCTATCCTACCTCTGCTCCAGATCCTTCTTCTCTTTCAGATCAAACTAAAACACTTGAGTGTTCTTCAGAAAGCCTCCATTATTTCACACAAGTACTGGGCACTCAGATGCGGTCACACACAGAATTCCTTTGCAGGGGTTGAAATGCTGTTGCTAGTAACTTCTTTTGAGGATACTGTTTTAGTTTCTCCAATGCTGTGGATGCCTGCTCAGGATTGAGGGAGTCCTTTCCCAAAGTTGGGATCCAGGAGATATCCTGGTCATTTGGGGATATTCAATGTTGACCCGGTCAACTCAAGGTCAACAATTTTCTGTTCTCAACCCTCTTCTTACCATTTATACATGGGCACCAAAGATTTTTAGAGGCAAGTACGCTTTGCACATGGCAGGGTGGTGGAAGGGAAGGGAGAAAGAGAAGGAAGGCGGGAGAAAGGGAGAAGGAAAGAGGGAGGACAGGAAGGAGGGAGACAGAGAGAAGGACCAGAAGAAAAAGAGGAGGAAGGGGAGGTTTTGTCTCTACACATTAGTCTCTGCACTGCCCCACGGGTGTACTGGTCCAGCTTTCAAACTGATATGAGAAGAATAACTGGCCAGTTTTCATAGGTAATGTCAACAGTGACATGGGAGGGTGGGTTTTACACATAGGTTGTTTCTTTGAAAGCATTACAGTCCAGATAAGCCCTGGAATCTTGGCTGCTCATTAAAAACATAAATGAGGCAAAGGGGGAAGGAAGCCCATGGATCCCACTGCCTTATCACTGAGGAGTTTCAAGCACCGCTACATCCCAGGCTTCCAAACCTATAGTCCCTTTTCTGAGTTTTATGGCCTTTTTCATATGGTATGATTTATCCAACTAGAGAGTCTTTGCAAATGCCTGTCTGAATTGCTCTTCCCTTTCCTCTTTTAGTTCAACTCATTTTAGTTCATTCATTTAATGAATACTTGCAGTCAACTTTCATGCCAGGCACAGTTTTAGGCCCTAAGGATGATGTGACAAACAAGACAGCATAGTCTGCTCTTGTGAGACTAAAATCCCACTAAGTAGAAATAGAAAATACAGTATATATGGCTGTTCCTTGATGACTATGTCATCCTCAAATTTTAGCTCAAGTCTCACCTTCTCTGCAAGTTCTTCCTTAAAAATTGTTTCTAAATGCTAGATGTCAAATCCCTCTATTAAAAGTTCTCTTATCTTAATTTTACATGTTTTTGTGGTTATTTGATTAAAATTCCCCCAGGACAAGGGATGAGGTCCTCGTCCCATTCCCAGCAGCTAGCACAATGCCTGGCACATAGTAAGTACTCGATAATTTTTGAATGAACAAGCAAGTATATGTGCAAGTTAGACCATATGACAAAATGATAAAGACAGGAAAATACATAAACTACAAGGACTCTTGAACTGGTCAAATCTGGGGTTTCTAGAGATATCAAAGATCTTTCTTCTGATATTACCCGTGAGGTAGTCACTCCTCATGAACCCCCGGAGGAAAACTAAAAACAGAACAAAATGAACAAATAAAACACCATTTTCAATGGAGATCTGAGATTGTGATTCTTAGGTCCCAAACCTCTCTAAAACTTGAACCAACTACTCTTTCCAGTTACCTCTGTTCAGACTTGGTGTTTTGGTAAAGGAAATGTATCTCTTATTTTTTTCTTTTGCTGACTTTTTTATATTTTTTTCATACCTGGCGTAATGTCAGGCAATTGTTTACTCTAGTAAGTCACATAGTCCAATAGCTGGGACATTGAATTAAAAAAGACTTAAGAGGGTGCCTGGGTGGCTCAGTCGTTGAGCATCTGCCTTCAGCTCAGGTCATGATCCCAGGGTCCTGGGATCGAGTCCCACATCGGGCTCCCTGCTCGGCAAGAAGCCTGATTCTCCCTCTCCCATTCCCCCTGCTTGTGTTCCTGCTCTCGCTGTCTCTCTCTCTGTCAAATAAATAAATAAAAATCTTTAAAAAAAAAAAAAAAGACTTAAGAGTATCAGTAAATGAACTTATAAAAATGTCAAATTGATTATATTGGGCAAGTAACCTACATTCCAAGCCCTGAGGATTAAAATTGTATGCCATTTTGAGGTCATGAATCTTCAATTAAACATAGAAGAAGAGACTTTTTTTTTTTCCCCAAAGGAAAGACATTTTTTCTCACCTTGATAACTGGTAAGGTTCTCTTTCTGCCATGAAACTATTTCTATGATAGGCATGTTAGTCTTTAAGGAAAGATCCTGAAAAAAAATCTTTTTTCTGATTCATTCTTCAGGGGCACCAAATAGTTTTGCGGGTTTTTTCTGCAGTTAGAATTTACTTCATGAAATGTATTCGCTTCCTCCTTCCATGGGGGACTTGTGTTAAAATGGAAACAAGCGTGTCGCATGTTGATAATGCTCCAAATACTGGTTCACAGGTACACACAGGTACTCAGCCTCACTCTGTGACATGGTTAAAGTCACTGGTTGAGAGAATTTTAATCTCCAAGATCGACCTCTTTCAGAAACAAAGGGGGAGGAGGTAAAGAAAGAAAAAGTACACACCTGCAACCTATTTCTTTTTGAAGCAAAGCCTTTGAGCAGATGGAAGATGAGATAGAGAAGGAAAACAGGCCAATTGCCAAGAGAGGTCTGTTTACAATACAGGCAAGTTCCTTCAGAAGTTGATAGGGAGCCGTTGTCATGGAGATGAAGAGAAATATTGCTGCAGGGTTTCACAGAACAAATTCCTACTACAAATGTACCTGGATTTAAAGATGATGGAGATGGGAAAGGGGACAAAGAGTTTACAGTAATGCTCTCCGTGGCTTTTCAATACATTCTTCAGGTCCTGAGAATTCCTTGCCTTGGGGTATGCAAAATAAGGAATCTAAATGAAGGTTGCTTTTTCCTGTATTAAATGGCATTCCTAACTAGAATTGGACAGTGTTAAAGTGAAGCGTCAGTAGTCCACAACATGTTCTAATTTTGGACCGTTGCCTATTGTTGGTAAAACTTCTGAAAAGCAAATTATCATGATTAAAAACCAAAAAGACATTTTTAGTCCTGACAACAGTAGCGCAGGTAAACTGCCTACTACGTCCGCTGTTCTACTGCGCACGGATATTAGCTTTTAAAAATTAAATAGAATCGATCCCTCCGCTCTCTTCCAAAAAAAGCAAAAGGAAAAAAAAATCCCTCAACTTCACAACTTGTTGCTGACTTCAACCAGCATCTAATCTTTAATTTTAACCACCAAGACTTCCTATTTGCATTTGTTGAAAAACACGGGAAATCTTTTCACAAATTGTCTTTCTGACGTGTGAATTGTTTTGTGGAGGAAATGTAGTCCTGTGAATTCCCAGCTTTCCAAATTCCCTTTTAGGAAGTGCTTAGGTAGCTCTTTTCTCCCTGTTATCCTTTCTCCGACAATTCCAGCCGAGGATGACATCACTTTTTCCTTTTCCTTTCCCACCTCCCACCCTTTCATCCCACTAAGCTGCTTGTTAGGCTTTAACTGAACAAAGCAACACCTGTGTTTTTTACGTGACTTCAAACCCCTATTTCCAATCCATTTCTTCAGCTGCCGACAAGAGTTGTTTTCATTGACAGCAGGTTATTAACAACTTCACACAGATGGGGGAAAAGTCATCTAGAAGCTCCAGAAGACTTTGCTGTCTACTGCTCATATTAAATTTAGATGCTGACAATCAAAACGTGACCTTGTTTATTAGACATTGTAGCGCAGGGTTATGGAAAGAGCAATGAACTCCAGGTTAGGAAGTCTGATTCCTCTTCTTGGCCCTGACATTAACTAGCTAGATCACTTAAAACTTGCCTAACTTAATGTAACTTCGCTTTTCTTAACTCCGGCAATTTGGGGGACTGATGTCTTTGGTCTCTTGTCATATTATTCTCCAAGAATCACATACGATTGATTTGAAAGTACACCTATTTGCAATATGGCTCATGACAGTCTAGAAGCTACTGTTAAATTATTACTACTCTTTTTCCTTTCTTGCCCCTGTACCCTCTCTCCACTCTTAAACTCCCACCAGCATCCACGATTTCTTTCTCGCTCCCTGTTGTCTCTCCCCACGATGCACAAGAGATCAGTCAACGCTATTTGAACACTGTTATGCCATCTGGTAGGATTTCCGGTAGCCTCTGCAGCTCACTCCACTGTTGCTAAACTTCTCTTCCTACCTCCTTAGGAGGATACCTCCCAGACAGCACGCTCAAGGACTGTGTACGCAGAATTATCCGCAAAGGCGTACCTGGACTCCTCCCCATCAGCATTCACTAAGGTCATCAGAAGATGTGAAGCCCTAAGCGAACAAATCACAGCAAGCCAGAGGGTAGTTGCTTAGAGGGTTCATGCTGGAACTCACCTGCATTGTTTTTTCCAGAACCTCTTTCTATTTTTTTATTGAGGTCCAGCAGACACACAATGTTACATTAGTGGCAGACAGCATAGGGATTCCACCTACAAGTGCATTTTTGAACATTGTGTCTCTTCGAAGCCCCCTGTCCTTGCATGAGTTAATTAAACCCTCTGGGCCTCTGTTTCCTCGTTTAAAACTTGGTGGTTTCAGTGAGATAATACATGTAAAAATGTTTATAGCAGTGCCTGGAAAGAAGAACAAGCACTTGTCTAGTGTTGGGGAAGGTAAAGGTGGCGGGGACCCACAGACACGTTTTCTGATGATTTTCAACTCCTGCTGTTTTCAGAGTTGCTAGATCTTTTCCTGCTTTTGAAATTATATTTTATGTCTCTTTTGCTCATTGTTTCCTGTCTTCACTTCTTTCTTTGGTTTACCTCCAGGACATACATTTGATGCTCTTCCTTAAGCAGTCTTGATAAAAGCAGAAGTCTTGCATTATGATAGACTTCTGGAAAGGGAAGGAAGGCATTTAGCTCATCTAGCTTCACTGAAATATATTGCCCACTTAAAGGCAATTAGTAGTTCTGTGGTTCAGGAAAACAGGATATTGATTTTTTTTTTTCTTTGATCCAGTGGAGTAGTTGACATGTTTGTGTTGAATTGTGTGTCCCGGGAACTTGGAACTGAGGACCCTGTTTCACAAGTGAAGCCACCCTTGTTTTATATCTAATGGAACATTATACACCCAAGAGGAACTCAGGGCATGTTTATTACTACATGCTCCAAATAAGGTTGATGAATTTCAAAAGCCATAGCAAGGGGGGTCGTGGGGAGGATGTGGAACTGCTCTCAGCCCCTCCCCTGCTGCATCTTCTCTTTGCTCCCATTATTGGGCTTGTAGAGGGTAGAGATGGGCTTCAGTTTTTGCTGCTACTTTCAGTTGGTGCTGTTTGTAATTTACCGCTGGGCCCGTTGAATTTTTAAGGGAAAACTCAAGGAGGACTGTGTAACAAATATATTTAAGGGGAAATAACTGTCCCATGTTTTGGAAAAGTCCCATTTCTGCTCCTTAACACTGAAAGAGCCTTGAACTTTGTTGTTTACTCTCTGTGCCTCAGTTTCCTTGTCTGTTAAGCAGTGATAAGGGCACTGTCACAGTTATGAAGATTCTATGTGTTCGCAGGGCACTGATAATAATACCTGGCTTAAAGCAAGTACTCGGGAAATACAGCTATTGCTAGCATTCTCTTCCAAATATTATTTTCCATAGCCATGGGTATATGGGTGCCAGAGGTAATTGCTCATCCTTTCCTTGTAATCTTTCCGTGGAATGTTCAGCATGACCCCATCATTCACTGCTGTTTGAATGCCTGGTCTCTTGATTCCAAAGGCTTAGATATGATGGCTCTGTCCATGCCTCACAAGTGAACTGGAACCCAGACTAAGAAACTAGCTTGAGGGCGCCTGGGTGGCTCAGTTGGTTAAGCGACTGCCTTCGGCTCAGGTCATGATCCCAGGGTCCTGGGATCGAGTCCCACGTCGGGCTCCCGGCTCAGTGGGAAGCCTGCTTCTCCCTTTCCCACTCCCCCTGCTTGTGTTCCTGCTCTCGCTGTCTCTGTCTCTGTCAAATAAATAAATAAAATCTTAAAAAAAAAAAAAAAAGAAAGAAACTAGCTTGAATTAAGACCCATGAATTCAGTTGTTTTGTAAAGTAGGATTAGCTTGTTTATTTTCCAAGAAGGGAAACTTCAGGCCCCAGTTTCTTAGATGGGTTGGAATTTTGTTCTTCATCGCCGTAGAGAGATTTGTTTCTTTGGAATAGACTTTGGTTTATATTCTGAATTTCAGGAACTTCTTAATTTCAGGCTGAATGGTCATCATTTTTTTTTTTTTTTAAAGATTTCATTTATTTATTTGAGAGAGAAAATGAGAGAGAGAGAGCACATGAGAGGGGGGAGGGTCAGAGGGAGAAGCAGACTCCCTGCCGAGCAGGGAGCCCGATATGGGACTCGATCCCGGGATTCCAGGATCATGACCCGAGCCGAAGGCAGTCGCTCAACCAACTGAGCCACCCAGGCGCCCCGAATGGTCATCATTTTATAGCCAGTGTATTGGGCAGTTATAAGGTAGCAGCTGTGGCCACTCCCAAATCTCAGCGGCCCACAGGACAGTTAAGTGCAGGGTGGGGGCGGGGTTTTGTTGCCATGCGGTGACTCTGCTAGCCACTTGGGCCACAGAGCATGAAGAGAATGGTGTGGTGGTGCCTGGCAGGCTGTGTGGATCAGGCCTGGAGGGAGCGTGCTCTGCCCACCCTCCCTGGTCCAGGACCCATAACTGGGTGGCACCTCTGCAAGGGAGGCTGGAAGATGGAGCCAGCTCTGTGCCCAGGAAGACAAAAGAAATGGTGGTGAACAGCTAGTTAGTTTCTGCCAAGCAAGCTAGTTGGTTCTACCAATTCCTTAAATGATGAACTATTTCTCATATAACATACGTATAAGATACAAAGAATAAGGCGCCTGGGTGGCTCAGTCGTTAAGCGTCTGCCTTCGGCTTAGGTCATGATCCCCAGGGTCCTGGGATCCAGCCCCACATCGGGCTCCCTGCTCCGCGGGAAGCCTGCTTCTCCCTCTCCCACTCCCCCTGCTTGTGTTCCTGCTCTCGCTGTGTCTCTCTCTGTCAAATAAATAAATAAATAAATAAATAAAATCTTTAAAAAAAAAAAAGATAAAAAGAATAAGAACACAAGTACCCAGTTTAAGACGTCATACATTTTATATGCACACATCTCACCAATGCAGCTGAGATCTCCTACATGCCTCTCCATCTCTGTGTCATTTTCTGTATTGCTCTAGAACAAGCGCTGTTTTATTTGTGTCCTTTTTGGTTGTCATTTTGTGACAGATATATTTATACCCAAACTCTAATTTTCTTGTTATTTTTGGCCTTTGTGCAAATAGTATCTTACAGTATATAGTGTGTGTTCTTTGGCAACTTAGGTTGTTTTCACCCATTTTTTTTTTTTGATTCTGAGATTCATCCATGTTGATGTGTGTAGCTAAAAATGGTTCGTTTTCCTGCTGCATAGTATTCCCTTTGTTGGATAAACCACGATTGATTCATCCAGTTCCATGTTCATGGGCATTTGGGTTGTTTTCCTTTTTTATTTATTTATTTATTTTTGCAGTCAATGGTGCTATGAATATTCCTGTACATACCTCTTCATACACATGTAAATTACTGAAAGGTATGAATCTTCCTGCTATACCAGAACACCACTCTATTAAAATTGTATATGGTAGTGTGGATCCCTCCCTCAAGGAAAACTAAAGTAATTTAGATTTCCATTCACTCTGGCCAGGCTGGTGTGAGTTTGTTGCCAAGGAGAGCTGCTTCACAGAACGTGGACTAAAACAGACCAGCACATTCCAGCTCCAAAGATCCAGTATCTTCTTTTGGTTTTTGAAGAAAACTGACAAAATGAATCTCTAGAGGAATTGTTGCACTTCCATTAGCTGCCTTTCTTTGTACACTGTGGCTAGGTTATTTTGGGGGGTTTCATATTATGTAATGGCGTATCACTTTTTGAGGTATAGCATTCCACGTGACAAAGCTAGGTTTACCTCAGAGATAAAAAGGAAAAGTCTCCAAATTCCTTTCCTGCCCACTAAGTGAAATTCCAACTTCCCAGCCTCATTTTTCCAACCTAAGGTTTTTCTTTCCTTTAAAGAGCAAACACAATCCTCCTGACAGTACATACGAGATAAGCAAACTAATAAAGAAAAGCGGAAATATTCTTAATTCCGGAACTGGAAAGAATTGTACCCAGGGTTCTCAAAATGGGGGATAATTTGATGCAAAAAAAAAAAAAATGTAGACAGTGGCCTCATCATAGCAAATGACATGGTGACTGTCACAGGCCTGCTTGATAGCATCTGTTCATTCAAGTAGGTGGCATCACTCTGACATGATGTTGGGTCACAGTGAACCCTCAGTGGGATAAATCTAAGTTTCAGTTTCACATGAAAATAACCTTCCTGTAGCCCAGAAGAAGGGCAGTGTTTTCTATAATAAGACAAAACACTGAGAAAAAAATTAGAAAAACAGTCTCCTAAGTAAAAACCACAGAAGAAAGCAAGCTGTTCTTGTAGTACAGCCTTGATTAAGGGTTGGTACATGGTTCATCCGTTAGACAGCCGATCCTGTAATTCCACACAAATTTCTAGTTGCTCTGTCACATGACTCAGAGGTTTGCATATACCTAGAGTTTGTCTGTGTGGGGAAATCTTTTCCAAACTTACAGGCATAAATCGTTAGAAAAACAACAACAAACGATTAACATTTTAGAATGCATGTGTTTTAAACTACATTTAAAAAGACTTCTACAATTTTAAGCCACATGATAATGAAGGAATTTATTATCCACATATAAAACTGTGTTGCTGTGACAGTTTTTCCTTGAAAGAAAATGAGGAGAAGAGAGAGAGAATTTCTCACCTCTGTTTGTGAGTTGCTTCCTAGCTGTTAATAGTTACTTAGGCAGTTAGGATATTAAGGTTCTGAATACAGGGCTAAGATGCAAAGTACTAGCATATACCAGTCAGTAGCTAAGGCTTTAGTGCCCACATGCCTGGGTTTAAATCCCAGCCGTGTTGCTTTCAGCATCTTCTCAAATCTATCTACTCCTCAGTTTTTTAATTTGTAAAATAGGAGTGATCATACTACTATTTACCTTGCAGTGTTTGAGTAGGAATTAAATAATTTAATATAGCTTAAAAAACTGATAGCCTTCTTTTTATTATTATCCCCCACGACAACTATTAGTGAGCCTTTTTGTCAGGTACTGTGCTAAGTGCTGGTAATATAAAGTTAACTGCCTTGGAAAAGGAGCAGCATAGGGGGAGATCAAAACTTTCTGTAGAGTAAAAAATACACTTGTATTTTAGTAGGGGCCATTCTTGTGTTTATATTTGTTTTCTTCCTGTAATCTTCAATCCTCCACAAATAATTTTAAAACATCAGTTTATTTTTTTAAAGATTTATTTGTCCATTTGATAGAGAGAGAGGGAATGAGTGCACACACACTAGTGAGGGGGAAGGGCAGAGGGAGAGAATCTTCAAGCAGACTCCCTGCTGAGCATGGAGCCTAAGGTGGGGCCAATCCCAGGACCCCGAGATCACAACCTGAGCCAAAACCAAGAGTCTGACGCTTAACCCACTGAGCCAACCAGGTGCCCTGAGAAGCATCAGTTTATATTTTTGTTACAAATATACCAATACCCATTCTGTAAGAAAGTAGAAAGAAAAAAATTCCTCCTTCATCAAGAGATTCCTTCACTCCTTACTGGTTTTCTATGTCCCACTGAGTTGACAGCCTGAAAGACCAGACTGGAGTGAAGTCAGATACGTAGGCCACCATCACTGTCCTCAGCAAGCGGAATTTGCCAACATATCTGCCCTCTTAGTGACAGGTTGGGGACACTTGTAGCTCGTGTCTGCTCCCTGGTTCAGATGTTTCCCATTTGGGTGGGTTAAATAGGTTCAAGGTCACTGTCCAGGTGTGATCTATAACCCTTTTACTCTCTTGGGAGCTCCTGCTTGCAGACTGTTGGCATTCTCCTAGCCTCTGAGCCTCTCTGGGGAAGCTCTATCCTGCAAAAAGGATGGACAGAGGGGATGCATCTACAGTTTTTCAGCTGCTTTGCCTGTGACCAATTTAGGGGAGAAAGACTAAGAATCCCAGTTGGGCCTCAAGTCCAGACTATGCTCTCTAATGCAACTTCCCCAGTTTTGTTGTCTAAAGGAGGCACGTGTCTATTTCTCCACTAGGACAAAATCTGGACGAAAGTGGCATGTGATGAATTGGCCTCTCAAATTTCTAGGCTGTAGAGTATCCTGTCACTTACCAGCTCTGTTAACTTGGGCAAGTTATTTTATTCTCTAGACTGTAAGAGTGACAATGTATTAGCTTCCTACTGTTGCTGTAACACATTCCCATAAATGTGGTGGCTTAAAACAGCACAAATTTATTATGTTATAGTTCTGGGCACCAGGAGTCCTACCTGTCATACTGGGCTAAAATCAAGATATTGGCAGGATTGTGTTTCTTCTGGAGGCTCTAAGGAGAACCTGTTTTCTTTCCTTTTCTAGCTTCTAGAGGCTGACTACGTTCTTGGCCTATGGCCTCTTCCCCTTCTTCAAAGCCAGCAGCCTAGCATCTTCTCATCTCTCTTGACTCTGACATTCTTGCCTCCCTTTTATAAGGACCCTTGTGATTACATTGGGTTCCCAGGAAAATCTAGGACAATCTTCCCATCTCAACATTCTTAAATCACATCCTCCAAGTCCCATTTGCCATGGAAAGTAACATATTTACAAATTCAGGGGATTAGGATGTGGACACCTCGAGGGGGGCATTGTTCTGCCCACCACAAGCAGTTTGATTGGGTACTGTCTAAATTATTTTCCACCCTTATAGGTTCCTATTATAAATTAGATTTGGAGCTCTTACCCACAACTTTTCACACACTCACTTCCTCATCAGTACGGCCTCCCTCATACCCAAGTCTTCACATCACCTTCTCCCATCTTGGTTCTTTGTTACCCTCTCTTCATTCTTGCAGAAATTCCTTAATAACAGCCCTCCTCTATATAGGTCCTTGATTCTCTATTCAAATCCATTGTTATAAACAAGCCCAGCTTTCAATTTCTTCAGGTTTCTCGTTGTTTAAATTTTAAGTATTTGGCTGATAACACTATTTGCAGTTCAAGTATTATTGTTTGCTGATGTTTCATCTTAACAGTTCCATGTATTCACAAATGCTGGGAAACATGACTTAGCTCCCCTTCCTCCATACTTTAAGGGTAGTTTAATGTAGTGAAATCTCAAGGCTTACAAAAATATAAATTTTATTTGAAATAATGAACTGGGCTTTAGGATCAGAAGTATGAAGTAGCATGCACCCCGCCATGTAACCAAGTACTTGTAAGACAGTGTAGCAGATCTTAAGTGTTCTGAAGACATTTGCAGAGTGCTTCGGGAATTTGCTAATTAACAAGAGCTTGGTTCCCTCTTGGTATGCCTCACCTCCTTGTGTTTCTTACCATACATTCATCAAATGGAATTTCATTAAACATCAACATGTTTCCTTGATTTGTTCTGACTCTTCTCATCAGGAGAAAACCTCATTTTTAAACAGCTGTATTCCTGATTCTGACTTGGCTGACAGAATGCTATTTTTACTGGGAGTGAAATAATGGATGGGAAGTGTCAGAAAGGGTGGTATTTTATCAGGCCCTTACATGGGCACTTAGGAAGATGATGATTGCTTCCTTGTCCCAACTTTCTCTCTCTCCCATGGAAATGTCTACTTGCTTCAGCTCATAAGATAATGAAGAGACCCATCCTTGGAAAGATTCTTTGAAAATCTAGCAGTTGTGGTGATGACTACATTTCTTCTAGTGGCACCTGGAAAAGAAAGTATTTTCTCTCTACTGTGAAAGCACAATTTTCAGATCTCTTCAACAGGGCTTGAGTTTCACTATAATTCTTCAAAGAGCTGCTATTATTTGGGGGTATTTCTGGTAATTCCCATGAAAATGATAAAGTGCTAAGGCCTGAAGGCTTGAAGCTGACAGTCACTAGCAGGGTGTGTTGGGGGGGACGGGCATCGGCTTTGATGTGTTAATTACATAGTGTCGTGTCCCCCACCCCCGCCCCGGCTCCTTAGTCCTCTTCCTTAAAGGCTGGATGAAATCAAGGTAAAAATCCTATGATAGGTATCCTTGCAGGAATGTATTCTATAGAAAGGAGGGAGGATCCTTCCAACTGTTTTTCCTTAATCAACACCACCCCTAGGGTATTCAAAGCCCCAGGCAAATGTTTTGCAGGGTCTGTGTCTATTTACAAACTTTTGTTTGTTTCAAGTTTTCATTTAAATTCTAGTTCTATAATGACTACTTAAAAAAATGCATTGCAACATTGAGCTCCCATATAGCTCTTTTCAGTGATGGTTTAGAATAATTAGTAGAGAAGAGGTACTCCTGTATTTGTTTATTGTCCAATCAGAGCACAGGAGGATTCTTCCTGTTCGGAGACCGTCTCTTTCTGTTCAGACTCAGGCATCCCCTCTTCAGGTTCTTAATTGTTAAATGTAATAATTTTTACCATGAGAATAAGGTGGCAGTGACTGTTAATTCACAATACCATAGCTCTTTGGATCCTGTTTATATTAAAGCAATGTTGATCCTCGTGCTTCTAAACTTCACCAGCAGCACTGATTTCATTTATTTGATGCTGGCTGCAGCATGACTCCTGCCGTGTATCCTGCAGCCTGCTGCCCATCCCACAAATACTGGCTTTCAAGGATTCTCTCAAACGTTGTATTTGGGCTTTACTGATGATTTGCCCACAAATGCAAGTCTTATTCAGAGCACACAGGAAAATTCAATAATTTTTCAAAGAATTCAAAAATTCAGTAACAATAATTCATTTTCTGGTCATATAGAATTTATTGTGTGGAACTTGGTAGTATAAACATAGAACAGATACATCTTCCAAACATGTCACCTCTTGAATGCTTTAGGCCATAATCACTGCATTCTTAGATCGTAACATCTTTTAAAGTTGACTGTCACCCTGCCTTCCATACATGGCCCACCATTGAGAGGAATATACACGGGACTGTGGACAGAGTAAGGAAAGTGATTCCTGCAAGGGAAGTGTGTTCCTCACCCAGCATGAGTAAAGATCAATGCAGAGAGGCCCTTGTCACTACATGGACGGGAAGGGCTCATTGGTATTGGAGAGCGATGGATGTCCCAGGAAGAGGTAGGTGTGGCCACCCAGGACGACTGCCTGCCACATGGTGCAGAGCTGTGAAGGGGGTGTGGTGAGTATCCCGAGTGCCACTGTGGGCAGGGAGGGTGCACTGGGTAAAGGATGCCAGTACCACCCTACCATCCTCAGGTGCCGAAGACCCAAGAATATATTGTGGTCGGCAGGTACAGAGAGCCCACACACTGCTGAAGGCTGAAAGGTTAGCCCAAAGCCTGAACTCATCCTTTACCTGTTGTGAATAAGAATCTATATAAACCAGTAGCCAGCAGCACTATTCAGGCAGCCCAATTACTGTACTGGCCAATGAGAATGACAGATTACAGCTCACCCCTGGGAACTCTGTCCCAGCCACAGAACCCCAGGACCACTGCATAGGCACACGTTCTGGAGCTCCTGGAGCACTGGTCAACCCAATGCTTGAGGGAGGAGGATTAGGAGGATTAGAGGGTTGGAGGGCACCTCAAAGGGGGTGGGGTACAGAAACGGATCCCTGTGGGCTTTGACCAAGACTTGGGACACCCAGCCCAGATGGTGCTGTGGCCCCTGGTGGTCTCAGGTGCAAGAGGGGTCTTGGAAGAAAATATGGAGGATGACACTCCAAAAAGCAGAGCCCCCTAAAATGCAACAGAGGTCCCACTTCTTTGGGTCTAACGGCCTCAAGTGATAATGGGTGTGTGTGGGGATGGACAGATGATTAGACTGATTACGTGTGTTTGAACTCTGTGTATTTTACTATTAGCTGGCTGGTTGCATTCTCTTTTTCTCTCCCACCTGTCATCCATTCATCCAACAGGGACTGAGTGCCTTTGATATGACCAGCAGGGCCAACTTACCTGTTAGCCGTTAAGGTCAACAATATTTTTAGGAGCTCAGAAAAATGTTATAATTGCTTTTATAATCGCAAGAAAGAAATGAACTTTTAGGTCCAAGAAAATGTTTTAATATATAACATGTATTCATCTTTATACCAACACAGTCATAAAATACCATCTTCCATTTCTTTTTATGGAGAAAGGTGCTCATAAAGCCTATAGTGCTCAGAGCCTAAGGAAGTCAAAATGCAGCCCTGATGACCAGCACAATACTAGGAGATAGGGAAGCTGCAGTGAGCAAGAGACAGTCATGTCTTCTGTGGTATATGAGCATGGAGGAAGATGGCAAAGAACATGGGAAGTTACAATACGGTATAATACATTCTTCCAATAGAGATCTGCCCAAGGAACTACAGAAGGCTAGGAAGCAGGGCTGTGTGTATGTCCGTGCAAATCAGTGATGGGTTGGGGAGGATTGCCTCATTTCACTCTGGTGCGCAGCCCGTTCACCAGAGTTTTTACCTATCATTCTTGTAATTGATGCAGAGGATGATCTGAATGTATTATAGGCAGCTATTAAAGTCAGCTACTGGTAGAGATTTAACTTTGATACTGGTTACTTTGAAATTTAAGCATCCCATCTGAAAGCATTTTTGAAATAATTGTGAAATGTGTAATAAATGTATGTATAATTTGCTACCTGGCTCAGTGTCCATGATTACTTCCAGGTTCTTCAAACTACCCAAATCAATGGTAATCCTAACATACCATACTGAAGCTTTGGAGAGTAGACTAGACATCTCCAAGTGATGCCTATTTAAATGCCTCCCAGGGTCATGATCTCATTACCTTTCAGCCTAGTCCACAAAAGTTAGCTTTGTACCTTAGTCAGTTCTCTTTGAAACTTCTTAGTATAAACAGCAACAACAACTAAAACCTTCTGTGTGTTTGTTTTGTCATCACAGGTAATGATGCAATATATATACCTCATTAGTTTAGGTTGTATCTGATGATACCAGAGTTCCCTTAAAACCATAAAAGTATACTTTATTTACATTTTGTTTAATGGAAACAGGGATTTGACTAAAGACATGTACTTTATTTCAACAAGCCAACATCTACTCTTGTGCGAGACACTGTACCAGGCACTGAGGGTCCATAAATAAACAACGGACAGTTCTTATCTTCCAAGAACTCATAATTTAGGGGAGAACACAGGCAAGAGAATCAGTGATTGTAATATTGTTATGGTCACCTTCCATAGCAGATGGGTTCTTCTACCCAAAGTTTGGCTTGGATGTTGAGACTTCTCATGCCACTCACACACAGAGGGCTATCAGAAGTCACTGCTTACAAAATTGTGGTCTCTGAGGTGCACAGAGCAGTCCTCACCAGCAGATCTGAAATGGCTTGAGAGAGCAAGGAAGGGAAACTTACTGGACTAACAAAGCCCTTGGTTAGGTGGGTGCGCATACATAGGGGCTTTCATGGTTCCAATCTCCTGCTGGCGCCAAAGGAGGAGCACCCAGGTTTTCTTATCACCTTGTCCAAATGTGGGACACAAAGGAGAGTGGAAAGAGTGAGACTTAAATGCTATCCACAGTCAAACACGCCCTCCCCCCCAAAAAGGAGCCAGATTCCTCATTCCAGATACAGTGTGATAAGAAGGGTTATACGGGAGGTTTCCAAGGGGTGCTTACGTCATCTGAGCATTTAATCCAGCCTTGGAGGGTTTCAGAGAGTTCCTAGAGAATGGTGCTCTTTAGTGAATCGTGAAGGGTAAGAGGAAGAGTGAGAGGATGTTAAACATGAAGATCAACTCAAGGCAGGAGAGCACCTACTAGGCTTAAAGCCTCAAGGGTGCATTTAGAAGGTGACTATTCTAATCCAAAAGCTGCCTGAGGTTTAATAAGAAGCAAAGAAGTAAACGCCGTATCAGTGAGAGGTATATGCCTTGATTAGCTGACCTTATTAATCACAGTCTTAGTTTAAAACAGTAACTCTCAACATAGTCTTAGGGTGTTTCTAGTAGGGGATGTGCAGTGAAGAGAGGTTGGAAAGGCAGGGGGATAAGAACTTCTTGGTAAGTCTTCTCGTACTGTGCTAATGAGATCACTGTGCTCTCCCAGACCATTTTGATACTTCTCCCAGGGGAGGGAATTCTGTGTGGTTTAAGAACAAAAACAGGTGGTTTGGATATATGCCAACTTCTGCTGAGTAGAGAATTACCGGACTAAAAAAGCGAAGTTCTAAGAGTGAATTTCAGGCTTGGCTCCAGTGGGGGCAAGGTGGTGGGCTGGATGGGAGGGGAGGGGATGAATAGTGTGGTGCTTTCCTGGAGTATTAAAATCCCCGGGGCGGCGCCTGGGTGGCTATGTTGGTGAAGCGTCAGACTCTTGGTCTTGGCTCAGGTCGTGATCTCATGGGTCATGAGACTGAGCCCCGTGTAGGGCTTCAGGCTTAGAACAGGGTCTGCTTGAGATTCTCTCCCCCTCTTCCTCTGGCCTCCTCCCCCTCTCAAATAAATCTTAAAAAAAATAAAAATCACAGAAAAGCCAGGTACATGTGGTTATAAAAAGAAGACCTGGTTCTAACTCGTTCAATTTCATGGAGGAGGACTTAAGAAGGATAAAAATAATACTCAGGAGTAAAAGGAACTGAAATGGCCAAGAAGAGCTGGACCCTGCAGGGAGGCCAAGTTCCTGTGGTGTTTCCCCCCCCCGCCGCCCCCGCCCGATTCCCTTCCTCCTATTTCTGACATGCAACTAAGAACTCCACCTTCAGGACATCTGAGAAAGGAAGACAAATACTAATCTGGCATTTGTGAGATGTAGTCAGTTTCCTAAGCAGATTCCTCAGAAACTTCTCAGCCAGTAGCCTTAGCATTGTGGTCCGTCATTTCAGGGAGCTCTTCTGGAAATCCTTGTGTGACAGTGGAATCAGCTGCCATCAAACCTTGGGCTCTGTGCTGCTGGGGGCAAAAGAAAAGAGTAATAAAAGTTGGAGCTGGTCTGCTGAGCAAAGGCTCCTTTTTTTTTTTTTTTTTTTTAAAGAAGGAGGCTAGGAGTTGGGGGAGGAGGGATTCGATTAAAGGAAGAAAACTTCCTGTGACTAAGGCAACCAGCAGGGCCCCCAAAGCCTGTGGGAGCTTGTGGGGAGAGGGATAACGAAGTCCTGTAGACTTCTCACATCAAGATGTTACTGTTTTTAATCAAGGTTCGTAAGTGACCCTTAGGCAATTAACTGATGGTCCAGTTGTCCTATTATGTATCTTCAGCTGATTCTTTATCCATTCTCTTCTCTTTTCCTAACACTACTAAATCTGAGATGTGGTTATGAGCGGCTACATTCAGCATTAATTTAATCCTGGTGCTTAATTCATTTCTTTCTCTTGTAGTTGACTGAAAAAAGGAGGATGTTATTTCAATCAAGGTTTTATCCTTTTAAGAGAAGAAGGAATAATTTAAATACATGCAGCATGCCGTTTCTAAAACCAGGGCAAGTAACCTAATGAAATAATTCTGACCATATGAATGAATCTCCATTTCATTTTCATTGCCAGGTACATCCAACTGGAACTGAAATAGCTGTACAGATCAATGTTCGTTCAAGTGATCATAGGAAAGTGGTTCTAAAGGTTACTGTTTTAGCAAATTAAAATTTCAAGAGCATAATATATGCCTTAATAATAGTAGGCATTTTTAAGATTGCATGAATTTAAGAAAAAGTCAAATTTACAGTTTCTAGTTAACCCAGGGGTCAATATCAAACAAACTTGGAACTGAAAATAAAGGCAGAGAAAAAAACTGGTAGGGAAGTATTTACTTAATAATATGGCATTTAACCAGAAGAAAACATATTTTGTTTTCTTCAAGTTGCTATTTCACATTAATTTGAAATATTTCATATTGTACTCTTCCACTCCCTTCATACTGTTTAAATTTTTACCCACCAATTTGTAAGAGATAGGTTCATCAGGAGACATATGGTTAATTGGATATTTTCTATGACTCATCAGGGCAAGCATGTTTCATTAATGATACAGGGTACTCTGAATATGGCCAGCACAAAAGATATTCAAAATGCTTAGAAAATAATAAATATTTATTGGATTAGACTGTCAAGAGCAAAGATTTTGCCCACTAGGCTGGATTTACAATGTCAGGAACTTTAGCTAAATGTCTAAGAGTTACATTTTCTGGAGGAGATGATACTCAGGCACAGTGGAAACGCTTAGAATTCAAAGAAATCTGTGGCCACCTACAGCTGCTCTCTCTAGCAAGTCTAGGACACATGATGGCTAACCTATGGACTTCCAGGTAAATTCCTGAAGATGGTTCACTTTATAGCTCTTTGATCTCATCAACTACAGAGCAAAATGGGAAGGAAAGATGAAGAATGGGTTCTTGGTGAGAAGCGTTTTGTTTTTCATGACATTGCTCAATGTATTTTGAATACTTTTCCTAGGAATATTGATGGATTTGCACATATGTGTCCGTATTCCCTCAACTCCCTTACTATTGCTAATTGGCATTTATGAGTTAGTTCTTCTAAGTCTTGGGAAGGTGCCTGCGGCCACATCTTACAGTAGAACCCTGGAGCAATCCAGACTTCTTTAGTGATCCTTAGCCTCATTAATACCTGATTATAATCTGTCCCTCCTTTATGCTTTCTTCCTTGATGGACAAAATTAGTGATGTGTCCAATGTGTCAGATTTAAAATTATTTTATCCAACCATGAAGTTGAGTTGGAATCCCAGAATTGGGTCTAAGATGTGAGGTCCATGTGAGAAACTAGTTTGGGTTCTAGCAGAACTAAAGCTTAACAAATTGTGACCACCCCTCAATAATTTCCCTCAATAATGAATAAGTATATTAATGAGAAGCTTATCTTAGGTGGATTCTTAAAATAATCTAATTGGTTTAATCATGCCAAATCAAAAGACTGGGATCCCATATGTCTGGAATTCAGGTATCTGAAATATGGTTAATAAAATTATAAAAACAATGAAGTCAGTTCTATTTAGTGAAAATATTATTAAAGCTCAGTAATAAAAATTACTTTTAATCATATTGAAATATGTGGCATTTTGGCTTGCAGCCTGAAAGGGGTTTTAAGTGTGATATATTTATGTTACATAAATAGAAGCGCAATTAGTATTTATTCAATGGAATAAACAGTGCACACCTGGTACTAAACATAATAAACTTTGGACTCATTTTCAGAATGGTTAAATCAGCATTTTTCTGGATTTTTTTTTAGCCTTGCTCTGCCTTTTTCCTGTTCTAACTTCTCTCCTCTCATTCTAAATACCGTTCCTTCCAATATTTGAAAAAAATGTGAATATTCTGAGAGTCTCTAGCCAAAGTATCTTCAGGTAAAAAATGTTTTCTCCAGCTGGTATGCTAATACAGAGGTATCGCTGAACTTACTGTTATTTCAATAATAGACATTTTGCTGCTTATTTCTACTAATCATTTGTTCAAGGGACAGGAGTGGGATACCTGATCTCTCGAGTGTGGTCTGTCAGGCTGGGGTTGACACTTCATTTCTGCTTCAGGCCACCAGTTGCAAGTGAGGATGTAGCTCTGTCCGCAGTTTCCCCAAGATAGAACCTCTCTGTGTTCCACTGTCCCGATAACGAAAAAACAAGTAGTATAAACTTGCCAACCAGAGACAAAATCTTTTTTGGTGGTTTAGCAAAACCTAAGAACTATGGTTTCTGGCATGAGAAACTATAAACTAGATGAACTAGATGTTCATTCTTCTGACGATGGATATAATTAAATTATTTGCCACTGAATCATGAAAATGCGGTGATCTGATAGTCAATGAAATGACATAGTCTTAATGGCCCTGTCTTTTCAATCTTTCCCATAGCAGAAAAAGAAGGGAGGCATCAAACAGTATTTTATTCTCATATATTTGGTGAGTCGGGAATTTGGACAGGACACAGCAGAGACAGTCTGTTTCTGCTTCACCATATCTGAGGCCTCAGCAAGGGAAGATTTGAATAATTGGGCATGAATCAAAACTCTAGAGGCTACAATCATCTTCACACTTATGTCTGGCATATGGCAGAAAGAACTAACTAGAAGACCTCACTTGGGTGGTTCTATCGACTGGAACTCTTGCACGGGATTTTCCATGTGGTCTGAGCTTACTCACAGCATGGTGGCTGCAGGGTTGTTGGACTCTTGACAGAGTGACTCTGGACTTGTGAGTGTTTATTCCTGAAAAAAAAAAAGGTGGCAGCCACGTGGCCTTTTGTGACCTAGCCTTGGAAATCACATATTGTCACCTCTACTATACCCTTTTAGTCAAGTCTCTCATGAGCCCACCCAAATTCAAGGGAAGAACAGACCTCCTCTCTTGATGAGGGCAAGTTTTGGAGATTCTGGCCATGCTTTAAAACAGACCCAGGAGGAATGGTTTCCTTCTGAAATAGCCTTATTCAGTACTGAGGAGAAGGCTCAGATTAGTCCTTCCTTGTTTCCTCACGGGCTCTGTTTCTATGCACATGCAGTTCTTCCATCTCAACGTGTGATAAATACTTCACCTACATGAGAGAAGAGGGTGAAATAAATGTTACTGAGTGCTGATTATATGTGTCATATTTACCCCTACTAAACTCATGTCAGTATTAGCTCTGCCTAATCTCTTCTAAACTTTCTTAGAGCCCTTTGGGAGTGTTTCTTTCTGGAGTCATTGAGATTTTGGAGAGAGTTTGACTTGGTTGGCTCAGTTTCCCCAAAGATTATATATCTCCAATCTGCTAAATATGTCTGGCCACCATCCCTGAAGAAAGTCTCAGATTCTCTCACAGACTTGTTGCCCTTTCTTTAAAACAGAGTAAATTGGAATACAGTTGATGGAAAAGAACTCAAACTTCTGCTTCTGTGATCCATATTAACATTATAATAAGAGATTTATGAATACCCCAAAGTGTTCCATGTTTTACAAGAAAGAATAGAATCTTCACAGGAAGAAGATGATAGAGTCTCTGTCCTTAAAGGAATTTACCATCTTATGTGAAAAGGAGACAAGCAGTTGCACCCTCTCAACAATGTCCAGCTGCTGATGAAACATGTAAAACTACACATAGCAGGCAAACACATAACTAGTTTAGCTATTCTTACTGGGCAGCTGAGCCAGAATGCACCAATGATTGGAACTGGGTGATATTAACAAGGAGCGCTCAGTGGTGAAGGTGAATCTTAAGGGGAGGAATCAAGTTCCATTGGTGATGAGGTAGAGAAAGCACAGTGGGAAGAAGATCCAGCCTACACCTGCTGAGGCCTCTGTTTCAAGAGTTCCCAGAATTGCCTTAGGGATATTCTTGGATCTGCTTTATTATCTGAAGGCTTTGCATAAAACAGTCCTCTTCCTTTGGAAGTCTACATAGCTGTTTTTAATTGAGCAGTCCTATCATGCTGGTTGTGCTCAATGATTTTTTGAGCATACTAGCCCTTGTTGAATGAGCCCAGGGCCTGAGCCAAGCTTTTTGGAAAAAAGTAGAAAAATAAGAAATCTCAGATGTTGTGATTTTTTTCCTCCTAGAAAAAAAGAACCTGAAAGTCACATATATATACCTGCTTTCAAAATACTTACGAGATTCGAAGAAAGGCACCATATCCAAATTTTGTAATTATTTCTCTCTCTTCCCACTTAAAACATTTTTGTTTTTAGCATTTTCTTTACTCATTTTCTGTGGAAACAATTCTAGGTTTCACAGCTCGCTGTTTCTCCTGATGCATGTGAATCTTATACTTTTCTAACCTAAGGGCTTCTGTCATTTTCAAGAAGGCAAAGCTAATGAAAACTCACATGACACAGTCAGGGGCAGGACTAGCCCAGAGAAGCTTAGTTAGTCTGGGCCCTGACAGGGTTAGCAGAAAAAGCCCCAAAACGAAAGACTAAGTCTGACGCTCATAATGCTCACAATCGACTCACAACAAAACAAAGTGATTCTGTTCCATAATCTTAGCTATGCCCAGGTCACCATCTTGCCTGGCTGGTTTTGTTAATGACAGCATAACCTGACACAGATTCCAAAGGTGGAACCCCTTCCAGGAACCCCAGAGTGGTGGATTATTTAACTAACCTGGGATAGGATCAGGTTTATGAGAGGCTGATAACTAACAACTTACAAGTACTTGCCTTCGCCAAAGACATCCAGAGAGATCTTGTTTTTCTTCACAGGACAGTAAAAGGGTTCGAAATTTTACACAGTCAAATGAACACATCGTTTATTAAGATTTATTTTCCATGTAAAATCTATAGTTCATTAAAAAATACATTCTTTTATCTCTTTTCCAGCTGTGCATCTACTCTTTGTCAAGGGTGGTGATAATGTAACAGGCAAAAGAAGACAACGTGCCAAATATATAAATAGCAAAAAGTGAAAATTACATCTTAGTAAGTAATCTCATTTATTTGAGATGCAGAGAGACATAAACTCACGAATCAACACTTAGGATTCGGTGTGTTTAGTTCTATGACTCTCCCTGGAAAGGATCTTGGTTTCATGTTACATCTAAAAGGGAGTGGACATTAAAAGTGATTCCTATCCTTCACCCCACCTCAGCCCACTTGTCTGTTTTATGGCTTACAAATGTTATCGAGTTGAAGTAGGAGAGAGAGGAAAGAGTGGCCCATAAAGAGGAATTTGTCCAGATCTACTCCCAAAGGGCCCGAAGATCCTGTGTTTTCCCAGGTTTTGTATTAATTCAAAGGACTCTAGGAGGTCTAATCTAGATCTAGGCACAAGTGAAAATCTACAGTGACCTGGGGACTGAAGTCTAAGTACGTGTCCTTAGCCTTATTACTATACACTTTTCCCCCTCACAGTGGGCCAGAGCCAACCCTATCTTTTTGAGAACATGCAGGTAGGGAATGATTGAGTTTTAAGTTATGGGAATTATTTTGACCTTTAGTAAAACCTTGTATTAGTATTAATAATAATGATATAGAGGTATAGAACCTCATCATTTTTTAAGATAATGTCACTTCTAGTATCATATTTGACCAGACAACTTAGATAAATAAAAGAGTATCCCTATTTCATAGAGCAATTCACTGAGGCTTTATGGGGACAAATACTTCATACAAGATGATTTAGAAAAGTGACTAGCCCATGCACTTTCCATTAAAGGGCTTTTGTGACTCTCCCCAACATGTGTTCCTTGAACAAGAGTTGTGTTAGGCAGAATAATGGCCTTTCAAAGATAACCACATCCTAATCCTCAGATCTTGTGCATATGTCCTTCACATTGCAAAGGGTATTTATGGTTATATATGGAATTAAGGTTGCTAATCAGCTGACTTGAAAATGAGGAGATTATTCTGGATTATCCAAGTGGGCCAATATAATCACAAGGGACCTTGAGAGTGTAAGAGAGAGGCAGAAGAGGATGTCAGAGTGATGCAGTGTGAGAAGCACTAGGTCTGTTGTTGGTGGCTTTGACCACGGAGGAAGGGCCATGAGCCAAGGAATGTAGATGGCTCTAGAAGCTGGAAAAGGCAGGAAAATATACTATTTCCTATAGCCTCTGGAAGGGAGGGCTGACACTTGGATTTTAACCCAGTGAAACGGTGTCAGACTTCTTCCTGACTGTGAGATGATATATTTGTGTTGTTTTAAGCTGCTAACTTTGTGGTAATTTGCGATAGCAGCAATAGAATACTAATACACCAATGCTGTGGAATGTTTTATTAACAAGCGGTTTCTGAGACTAAACGGTATGCTGGTAAATGTTTAAGAACCAGCTTTCCAGGGAAAGGAAAAAAGCCCTCTTAGTGTTTATCACTTTCTGTAGTATAAATACTCCCACCATTGCTAAGATTTCAAAGTCCCAGTGACATCGCCTATCTCAGATTTGGGAAGAGATGCCCACAATGTCTCCTGAGCTGGTGCCAGCCAGTAGCGGTCGGCTACTGGAATACGTTTGAGAAACCGTATCGCTAGCCCTTTCAGCATTGCAATGTGCACATTAGGTTTATTAGTGGTAGCCCTTCCGAGAAGAAGTCTGCTTCACGTTATGCAACCCGGCACTCCAAACTTACTTGACAACGTTCTTTTCCCTGAATGGTGGACCTTAAGTGGAAAGTTGGTGACAAAATAGTATCAGCTCTGTCGTCTACTGCCCCCTCCCAGTCCAGATTTTTTACACTCTACTAAAACATCTACCCAATTCATGAATACCGTTTACTTTTTTCTTCTTATCCATCTCATAAGAATCAGGGAATGTGAGTCGAGGGGTAATAACATAAGACCAACTGGACTAGGGATGGATACTGTGGCTAGTCATCATCACTGACCACCCAGTTTGCCAGGCAAGGCAAGCAGCAGCAAGCAGCTGAGGAATAAGTTATCTGTATTGACATCAAAGATCTAGTGACTGAGGCTCTCGTCTTTTCTATTATGATCAGTCCAAGTTGTCAACTGAGGGAGGGTCCCCTTGCTTCAAAGAGGCTGGCTTTTGAGTGCTGGGTGTTAGTGTAATAGGATAAATGACATTTGCCCTGTGACTCCTACTTCATATAATTCCTTCACAGGCTTTTCAGAAGCTTGGGGGAATCTTTTGATAATGATTTAATTTTCCCCTGAGCTTGTTAATTCTGCTGATTGGGGCATAGGGGTGGGGGTGAGGTGCTTTAATCTTGCTAATTAACTGCATTTCTGTCTCTTCCTGTTTAGATCATTTCTTTTGGATGACTCAGTCTCTTTAGGGTAAATGTTCAGTCTTTCAGATTTCTCAACCGTTTCCCTACTCTTCCCCGGGATGGTGTCATATGTCTCAGGGTTGGGGGCTGAGGGAGATCATATAATCCTGTGGCAGTGGGCAAGTCGGGCTTCTGTGAATGCAGGTCCTTGTTCTGTGCTGTTCTCTGGCTTTGTGGTGAGGAAGTTTGTCTGTTCTGGCCTGCTGGGGTCTGCTGACTTGTGGCTGGCTCCGTGTGGCCTCGAGAGAGATCATGCTGATATCCACACCTGACATTTGTGGGTGTAGACATTGGCCTGCAGTCTCATGTCTCCATGCTCCCCTGCCCTTGCTTCCAACCCAGACTTCCTCCAGCCCTCCCGATACTCTGTGGGTCCCCTTTGGAGCTCACAGGATTCGGGCGTGTCCCTCATTGAAAACTGCTACTGCAGACTCCCCCAGGACGTCTCTCTCGTTGCTGCATTGTCACAGAGACAGATGGGAGCTTCCTCATGCCTTAGATTGTACCAGAGAAAGGATGTTGCTAACTCCAGTGTTCATGGGTCTCCCAAGATGCCGGGGGGTGGGGGTGGGGGAGAGATTAGACACTTCAGAATCTGGCTCTGCCATCATTGACCACCATTTCTGTGCTGCTTTTTCCACTCGGCCATGCTCAGAGAAGTAGCTTTCCATTAACTGCCTTTCTGATTGAGACATTTCTTATGCCACATCTATTTCAATAAGCTTCATGGCTTAGCTTTCATTGGTGGCAGAAATAACTTCTGTATCAGGGAAAAAAATTCTAACAGATGAGGTGGCCAGGTGTGTTTTCTCATATAAGGAATCATGGGGAAACTAGGAGGTAAGAGTTACCTAGCATGGAAATACTCTAACTTGATATCCTGGCTATCCCCGTTATACTTGCCAATAGAATTGTGCAAATGAGGACATAAAGCTCCCCACCCTCACTCCCATCCCCATTATGAGATCACTGGAGAATTTAAGCTCCATTGAGTTTTATGCCTAATGTATATATATTTATATATTAATTTGATTCATTCCTGGGAGCTAAAATGGTATGATCCTAGTGGACATTAGAATTCATAATTTGCTTTTAACAGACTCAGAGGAATGTCTTTATTTTCCAGAAAGGCCTTCCCCTGCCTTTATTCCTCTAGTAATTTGTATTTTGTTCTATTAGCCCATACCATGCCATATTGTAATTAGTTGTTTTCACATCTTCCTTGCTCTCTCCCAACATCTCCCTACATGTATACTAGGCATGCATGACTGTAAGAGACAGAATCTTATGATGTTTATGTCTATATCTCTCATGCACGTATCCCAGGTAGTGTGCCTAGCACATGGTAGCTGCTCCATCCATGAATGGATGAAGTGACTTGTTAGGTAACCTTTCGGCAAATAGGCAGCCGAGAAAAAAATCTCATGCCATCATCAATTTCAGGTCTCTGGTAGAGGCGTGATGACTTAGCCGTGAGACCGACTCACGAGAAGTGAATCACAGCCGACTAAAAACCTCGTTTTAAAATATGGGACATTTTCATCAAATTTGATAATGTGAATTGACTGTGTGAATATGAAATATCCAACCCATGGTAAATATTGAATAGGGTTTTAGAGCAATATTTTTTATGACAAACATTAATCGGAGCAAACTGTATGCTAATAGCTAGACATATTGTAAACACTGAGGTTTGCTATCATTATGATTATTATTGCTGTTGTTAATACTATACTACAACTGTACACCTGCTCCACTCAGTTGTTGTTTTTTTTAAAATTTAAATTATTTAAATTTAAACATGAATGCCTATTTATAGAAAAAGTGATAAAAGCACAGATAGGTTTAAAAAAGAAAATATACCAATTGAGGATAATCACCACTAATAGCTTGTTCTCTATATTTACGCCTCTTAGAAAAAATTACATCATGCTGTATTTACTATTTTATAGAGTGCTTTTTGGTTTGACTTAATAGCAATAATATTGTTGACATCTTTTTAATATTTTCCTTTTTCTAGTCTAAATGCTAAGTTGTACTGACTTGTTAATATATTTTTCAATTTTATGAGGTATTCGAGTATTTTTTTTTCTCACAGTAAAAAAAGCCACTTGGCTTCATTAGTAGGATTTTCTATCTCTTATACCCAAACAATCTCGTTTGCCTATTTTTTAAACATGAGAAGTAGTTTTCATTGGTTTGTGCAATTGATTAATGAATTAGGTCCTGGGCCTGGCTTTGAATCTTAGGCTCAGCTGTGATTGTTAGCGAGACCCACATTCTGCCTTCAGATTGTCTGGATACTGTTGAAATACACTAACCGACTCTGGATGTGTGTTGCCTTGAATATAACGTATGCTAATTGGTTTAAAATATGGGCAGATCTCACGCTGGGTGTTTGCAAGTAAAGAAAGTTTTTAGACTGTGAACATGCTGTCTGAAGTGTGAATGTCTCAGGAGTTTAGAACAGGTTCTGCTCAATACATGAACCCGAACTGCCCTTCAGCCAATCTGCCCAACAGGTTACATCAATGTAGGCGTTTCTCAAGTATGGAATATCCATATACGTCAGACCAAATTGATTTTCCTGGAAGCTACACTCAGAATTAAAACAAAAACAAAAAATATTTCTAGTACACTGTAACATTCTAAGAAAACAGTTGCCACTTATTCGTAATCTGAGATAAATATAACAAGCTAAGCGAAAAGGACCTTTGTACTTTGTGTATAAAGGGGCTTCTAAGCACCTGAGTAAGGAAAATCAAAGTAGGTGGATGAGTGTAGGAAAATTTTCGAGATAGGACAACTTCATAAACTCTTCATCAGGACACTACATATAAATTTATATACATCATACTCATATTATTCTCTACACCATAAAGGGCTGCATGACCTCTACCTGGTCATATATTCTGGTAACATCTTTTGGCTTAGTTTGGGTGCTATATGAGTTCAGAAATAACAACATTGTATTTATTTAAGCATGCCATATAGTTAATCTGGCTATCAGAAATATCTTGCTTTTTATAGTCCAGTATTTACACTTAGAGCTAGAGAAATTGCCACTTGGCAGTGAATATGTTTTAGTATCACTATCTTGGAGGAAGGTTTGTATTCCCTTTGATATCAAAATTGGGAATTTGCATAGAACAATGTAATCATTGTGTAGCGTTACAAGTCCCATAGTGCAATGTAATTGGAAGTCAAAGATTATTTGGGAATGGAAAGCAAAGTACAAAATGACTAGCTGCCTATGAGTGGTTTCTAATTTTTCTACAAAGAGTATTTATAGCATAATATGAACTTCATAAAAAGTATCTGCTGTGACTTAGGTTGTACTGTAAAATATTTAATTACATTTGACACTAAGTTTGTGTGTGTGTGTGTGTATGTGTGCATATGTGCGCATTAGGACATGTGATGCAATGCTGAATGTCTTCTGAAAAATGGAAGCTAAGGGCGCCTGGGTGGCTCAGTTGGTTAAGCGACTGCCTTCGGCTCAGGTCATGATCCTGGAGTCCCGGGATCGAGTCCCGCGTCGGGCTCCCTGCTCAGCGGGGAGTCTGCTTCTCCCTCTGACCCTCCTCCCTCTCGTGCTCTCTGTCTCTCATTCTCTCTCACAAATAAATAAATAAAATCTTAAAAAAAAAAATGGAAGCTAATAAGGAGTTGGGCCAAATTCTGGGGTGAATTATTCATGGAAAGTGACATCTGCAAAGCTCAGTGTCTAATAAAAACACAAGGCAAATAAGTAAACGTTTCCCTTTTCTTACAGAAATTGATTTTTTTGTATGAGACAGATGTTATTACATTACCTTGTTCTAAATGACTACTACGGAGTGAAGAATAAAAACAGCATTTTACTTTTTATGTTTATAAAGTGAAGTGATCTAATTTAATTTGCTCATTTTAAATAAAAGACATTTTAATAGTCCTGTAAGTCAGGGTTCTGTTAATTAATGGAGAGTGCTGCAGAAACAGAATACATTTCTGGATATCTCTGCTGTAGGCAAAGATTTACTAATAGTTTTATGAAAACAATTCTAAATTGCAGTGATTATATTTGTTAAATGTAGAGTGGGTGCCCTAGGCTCATTGATACCTGTTTTCTTTAAAATTCTATTCAGAGTTATTTCTCAATGAAGTGTAGCATTTTCCAAGTTGTTTCAGAGAAAGAATTTTCTAGTTTTTCTTCAACATTGCTGAAACAGAGTGTTTACATTATTTTAAATTCCTTAAATTGCAAACGAACTGTTGTCCCATCTGTGCAAGTGAATGAGCAAAAATAAATGAGGTTATTTGCTGCAAATTATTTTATATTTTTTACCAGGACTTAACTATGTTTCAGCTATGAGAAACTGAAATTTAGACTTTCACTGAACTTAAATAGCATGGCAAAAATGATCCAAAAGTGGTAGGACAGTTCCTAGAAAGTCTCAGTGTAGACTTCAACATGGAGGCTTTAGCACCCTGGCCCTTGAGAGGGGAGAGGAGCCTGCGAAAAGAAGTAGTTGGCTCTCAAATGCTCCATTCCTGGCATGCTTGGTGCTCACCTTTGAGTCTTCGTGGGCCGCAAGCAGACTGCATTCTTGTGATCACATAAATTCCATCCAGTGGCTGTTGTTGCTAAGGTGTCACCAGAAGGGTTTTGGGGGATTATGAAGTGGCTATAACTGTAGGGAAAGATAATTAGAAGTTAGAGATGAGCTAGAAATCAGTTTTGGGGTTAAGCTGTGACAAAAGGGAATCTCATCAAGTCCTTCAGCAAATATTGATCAGAGGCAAAGTCGAAGATGCCGCACTACATTCTAGAGAGGGTCTAGCTGTGTTGGCCAATATGTAGCTACCAGTCATCTGTGACTATTTCAACTTAAATGTTCATGAATTGAAGGAAATAAAGTTCAGTTCCTCAGTTGTGCTGTCCACATTCATGTGCTCATGTATGGCTAGGGCTATCACACTGAGTGGTGAGGATAAAAACCACTAACATCATTGCAGAAAGTTCTACTGGAGAGTGCGGGCAGGATGGTCAAAGACGTGGTCCTGGTGCTTTTCATGCTGCTTATCCATCTGAGGAAGTTACAAAAACAAATAGGTTCAATGCCAACAGTGTGCAGTGTGAGTAATTTGGGAGGTAAAGACAAGACAGAGGGACGAATTCCGAGGACGGAAGATCAAATCAGGTGGATAGAAGAGAGTTACAGAATTTGAGGTCAGAATAAAAGAAAGCGTGTGAGTTTAGCAAAGGTAAATTGAAATGTTCGCTACATAAAGGAAGGCAGGTGTACAAGGGCAGAGAGGATGGTGAGTAGGCTGTGGTGAAGAGATCATGTGAGATGTGGGCACCTGAAGCCATTGACGTTCTGGCTGCGAGAGACCTTGAGGTGAAGGGTTTGGGCTTTTTCTGAAGGACTGAGAAACCACTAGAATTTTTGAGCAGGGACTGTGATCCAAGTGTTATTTCAGGAAGGTATTTCTGGCAGCAGCGTGCAGACTGGATTGGGTAGAGAAAGAAGTTGATAGACCATATTAACTCATGTTGGAAATGGGCCATATGTGCACTTCTAAGGACCTGACCTTGAATATTGGCAACTTACTCTGGACACATACCATAGTGAACCTTGGCTAAAATAAACTTGTTTTATAATGGCACTATTGGAAATCCAGGTATCCATAGCTCCCTAAATGACTGATTTCTGTACACCTCTCTTTCATTATTTTTACAGTCAGAAGGATACATACAGATTGTTCATAATTCATAGCAGAGCACCCGGAGGGACACAGAGACAAGAAGGTAAGATCAGTGGGAAAAATTAAGTGAATGGAAATAATTCAGGCTGAAGAGAGAAACGGAATCAGACAATTTAGAGTGGGAGTGACCTGATTGGTTTAGAGAACTGAAATCTTTATCTGGATAACATCTCCACCCCCTGCCCCATGCTTGCCCCACATACACATTGATGAGGTTGGCTCCCACTGGTCACCTGTGTCTCTTCTCAATTTTGCTCTTGGTGAGTCTCAGGTGGAGTATTTATACCATGGAAATTGGCAAATGCTATAAATCAGGATTCTCTCAATCCCAGCTGTGCGGAGCTGTGTCCCCACTACGCCCACAGGAATTGTTCAGACAAGCTTGATCTCGTCTTTAAAAGACAAGACTAAAAAATGAAGATACTATGATGCTGAGCAGTCATACCAGGGGCAGGGAGATGAGTTCTTCGAACCTAGAGTTTACAATTCTAGATATACATATGGATCTACAGTATTTTGTAACATCAAGTACATCTTAAGCTACATGTACAAATGCTTCAAAGGTGTAGGTTTTAGATCTCATTTTCCCTTCTTGCTTTGCCATGGAGCTGTTCAGGAGTTGCCCGGGGGAGTGGAGACCCTGTCTTCCTCGTAGAGATTTTATGTAGCTTTACTTGTGATTTGTGGACAGGAAAGCTGTCTGCGTAGTTCCACTCTTACTAATTGATGTGTAGAGCTTGCCTCCCTTTAAGTTTGGGAATAAGTTGTTTTTGTTCTCTTTTAATGGGCTAACCATTGACTTTGATACAACAGTGGTGGTGAGCAGCCACGGCCGCTACGGTGGCTGTTTTACTCTTCCTGCCAGGTGCCATCGGTTGAGTGCCTGTGACGTGCCTGGAACTGTCCTAAACACCTTCCAGGCATGATTTCACTTAACACTCACCATCATCCTTTTCGTTAGAAACTATTATGCCCCTCTGCCAGATGAAGAAATCGGATCCGAGAGGTTAACAGACTTGCCCGAAGTCACCTAAGTGCTTGAGCTGGGATGCCAGTTCAGATCTCTCGGACGTTATAACACTGACCCTTCACCACTAAGTTACAGTATATGGAGAAAAACTCTTTCCTGGCGGTGACAGGCCTACCAGGAGCCATGATGAGTGAAGAACGACAGCCCTAAGGGCTTTGGCAACCAGGAATGAGGCTTTTTTACTGTGTGCCCAGAGTGTGTTGCTATTACCTTTATGGGCTGGTGGGGAGAATAAAGCCCAAGGTGCGCTTGGACACACAAGGGGAACCTTGTTCGAGGGATCTGACTTCCTTTGAAACCTCACAGGTAATGAGCAGATTCAGTGGTTCTAATAAAACGCCCGTGAGAATTCCCAGGTTGAGTCAGGGTCCCAGATTGAGAAAATCTATGACCCAATTTTTCCAAGTCTTGCCTCATTTCAATGCTCTAATATTTTAAAAACAATAATAACAATAACTACACAGACATTTCTGAGATGCATAAGTAGAAAAATAATTTCTGAGATGCAACCTACACAATCCACTTGTGAAAAAGCGTACTTTGTGGATATCTTAGAATGCTCCCGACCGGGTCGATGACTCTAGCATCCACAGTGCACAAAACATGCTTGAAAAAGGACCCAACTACAGTAGCAAATACGGTTTGTGGAAGTGGTGCCATTTTGTGAATTGGATGTGTAACGTGGAAAAGCTATCTGCTTTTGTAATGTCATGTTTGTGTATATTCACACTTACGCGCGGACATGCATATGTAATAGTAACTCGGAGAACTACCCAGAGGATGTGGAAATTCCTGCCTAGACTTGGGTTTTTAGACATGCTTCCTTTATTCTCAACACCCGTGCGCATGAGAAACTGCAGCTCGAGCGCAGACTTGGCAGGCAGAACCCGTTCACTGTTTTTCTGAAACACTCTTCCTTTCTCTTCAGTGGTACCTATTTGGGGGGCACTAAGCGGCTTCACACTGGCCTCTCAGGCTTCCGAAGGGTATTGAAGACTTGTTTGGAGCATATAATTTATGCTGTGCTGAAAAACAGTTGAGACTGTAACGGTGCCCAGAGAATCCAAGTTCTCTGAAGCCCGGGATCGCATTAATATGCAGTATTTCATTTACAACCCCTTGCTAAGTAGGTTTGAGAGGATAATGCCTTGTTTGAATAATAATATAGCACATTTTACTATTCAAAGTGCTTTCACATAAATCATCCTTCTCATTTTATTTTTGAAACAATGAGGGAGATAAGGCCAGGATTATTACCTACAGGGAATCAGAAGCTCAGAAGGGTCAAGTGATTGACTCAAAGTCACATTGCAAGCTCTCAGCAAAGCCGAGATTAGAAGCTGTGATTCTTCATTCCCAGTTCAGCTGGGTCTCTTTTAAAAGAATGTTAGTGCCAGCTTCATGGGTAGAATACTGAAATCCTCAGGCACAGCCTCTCGTTTCTAAGTATTCATTTCTATGGTTTGCTTTTGGCATCTTTTAGATTTGGTGGCCTTATAAGATGGCAGGAAATTTTGAATGAAAGTTTATAATGTAAACTTTTCTCTTAGTAGATGACTTTAAAATCTGACCTGAAAGCATATCAATTTCTTAAGCTAAATATACAAAATGGGTTACAAGCTATGCCTAATGATAGCGATTCTGGATCCTTGTTTTTCATCCTTATATTTAATCATAGGCAGGGTGGTGAGTTTAACATGAGACAATTACTGCAAAAGCACCTGGTGATCTCTGTACTGTAATAGGGAGAGTTGACCTAGGTACTCTTAGTGTCAGAAATTATTTAATTGATTTGTAATTTAATAGTTTCAATTTGTTCAAAATGGTCTTTTGATTTGTTCACAAGGTTTCTGTGCTTAGTCCCTTTTCATTACTTTCATTCAGTCATTCCTTAAACATGTCTATGTTATTTTACATAATACTAAGGGTGATGATATATATGTGTTTAGCTGTATATATACTGGAGGGTTTAGTGTAGTACTACTTTCTCTTATACTTTTTTATTTGGATCCCTTCTCATACTCCTCACACTCCTCTTGCTCCCCAGTGACCCATAATGACCAAAATATTCACCTTTTAGGCATTTTACCATGTTTGTGTAATTGCAAGTGAAAATATACACAGATACACATACATGTGTAAATATCTGTATGTGTATATATATACATATACACACACACACCTATGCACATGTATAATAGGGATTATTTATCTTTTTTTATAAATATAAGATTATATAATAAGACTTTTATGTAACTTACTTGCTCACTAATAGCACATGAAAATACTTCTACCATATCAGATGGTCCAGCTCTCTTATCTCTCGTGGCTGCATTATAGAGGATGGTAAGAATACACCATATGAATTCAACCATTCACTTATCAGTAGGCTTTCATTTGTTTCCACTCAGTTTTCTTTTTGCAACTTGAAACAATCCAACGTGAAATATAATCAGGCAATGCTTCGTGAAATACTCATATCTATATATATCTATACAGATATTTCATTCCTATATGATGGACTGGAGTGGGTATTATAGATGGAAGAGTATTTTTAACTTAATAGTTACTTGCCATCCTGCTTTCTAAAAGAGACTGGACTACTTCATGTTTCCAGTGCTGTATGGGCGTTCTCATTTTGTTTTATTCTAATCATACTATGTCCTTTTACCCAAATCTATAACAAGTGTTCTTCTTTCCTTTTTTTTTTTTTAAGATTTATTTATTTATTTGAGAGAGCGAGAATGAGAGAGAGAGAGTACATGAGAGGGGGGAGGGTTAGAGGGAGAAGCAGACTCCCTGCTCGGCAGGGAGCCGGACGCAGGACTCGATCCTGGGACTCCAGGATCATGACCTGAGCTGAAGGCAGTGGCTTAACCAACTGAGCCACCCAGGCGCCCACAAGTGTTCTTATTTCTAATCTCTCCTAGTTTGAGGGCAAATTGATAAAGGGATGTATTTTTTTTAAGTTGCTCTGCATAATGATAAGAACATCTTTTTTAAAAAAGATTTTATTTATTTGAGAGAGAGAATCAGCAGGTGGAGGGACAGAGAGGAAGGGAGAAGCAGACTTCCCACTGAGCAAGGAGCACAACGCTGGGCTCCATCCCAGGACCCTGGGATCAGGACTTGAGTGAAGGCAGATGCTTAACCGACTGAGCCACCCAGGCACCCCGAAAAAGAGACATATTATTGTGCCTTTACATTTCCTATTGCTCATTACCAGTGAAACTGAGCATCTTTTCATGCAATTGTTGTTATTTGCCTTTGCTTTTCCATGAACTACTTACAACTATCCCAGGCCTATAACTCAATCATTTTTTTGTTTTGTTTTGTTTATATGTCATACCTATCTATGGCAATGAGCATTATGTATTAATCCTTTATTATTTGGTTTAAAGTATTTTTTTTTCCTATTCTAAGTTGGTCCTTTGACTCCGTGTATGACATCTTTTGCCAATTTAGTTTTTCTAAGTACGATATGTATATTCTTTCTTCTATAACTTCTAGGTTTCCTAAAGTGTCAGTTAAAATTGCACATGAGGTCTTCTAGAACTGTTTCAAATTTTTTCATATCAATGTATCATTTACTTTTGTCTAAGGTATCTGAATGAAATGCCATAAGGTTGGGGCCCACATTAAAGTTTTTTCTTTGTGTCGTTGCTAGTGATTAAGTAATCTATCCTTTTTCCAATGAATTGAACTACTACTTTTGTCTTTATCAAATTTTTATACATATTGGGATTATCTCATTTAATTCTCTGATGTGTATTTTTTTTTTTTTAATTTCTTAAAACTGATGGCCATAAGGCATTTTATGGCAATTACCTGGCATTTCAGGGGAAAGGTAAGACATCACAATACAAGATTATATGGGATTCACATCAAAAACAGCTTAAGGGCAAGGAAGTTTGAGGGAGCGAAGTTTCTGGCCATTTTTCATGAATATGAGCATGATGTCAGTGAAGATAGAAGCATGAAGGTATGCATTTGTGACACCATTTGGCCAGCATTGTTCTGTTTGTCCAGGAGTCTTGAGCATGACAAACTTGATTGTTGTAGTGCTATTATGCAATACATACATCTCACCCCCGAGACTGGTATCTTAGTGGTAGTAGATTTACAATTATAATAGAATCAAAACTTGTCCTCATTAGTAAAGGGTTTGACAAAAATCCTGGGATATCTTGTTTGTTATGTTGTGTATGTTAAAGAAAGGAAGGCTGGATGAGAACATAACTGCAGATTTAAAGCCCACATTCCAACACTGTTGATTAATTAAACAAAATTATTTTTCTCCCACTGCATTTTTCCCCTTGGCCATGGACTTAAAAATTTTTATCACACTTTTAGGTGATATCACATTCCCAGATGACACAGAACACTGAGGAATAATTCCATGACAGATAGAAGAATCAAGATTCAAAATCACTCTGACAGTTTATGACAAAATAGTGACATTTACCCAGGATATAAGTAAAGCTCCTCATATTGATTAAGAAAAATAACTCATATAGGAAAACATTATATTGAGCAGGTTTGCTATGACCCAGCATGAATATTATGAGGCACTTATGCTTTTATGTCCTATCTTTAAGCCACAAATGAGCTGTATATTCTGGCCAGAAATACCCAGGTAAATATGGAGTTTTTCTTCTTCACTTTGAAAATAAGATTCAACCTCCATATACTAAGTACTATAAAATATGTTTTTTATAAATATTCTTGTTCCAAGTCACTTGATGTCAGTTCAATTCCATAAATGTGTGACCGATAACTACTATGACTCAGGCATTAGGGAGTATTCCAGAAAAAGTACACATATAGGACTTTGCTTCTGACCTTAAGGAACTCAGGGTTTAATGGGGAAGGCAGACCCAAGAAACACATGATGTCAAGGTACTTATAGGAAGGGCACTGTGGTTACCTAGCTATCAGCTGTAAGAGTTGTTAATGGATTTTCAGGGATACCACTTTTACCTGAAAGGTGTCTCGGCTCCCCCCCTTTTTTTTTTTAAAGATTTTATTTATTTATTTGAGAGAGAGAGAATGAGAGAGAGCAAGCACATGAGAGGGGGGAGGGTCAGAGGGAGAAGCAGACTCCCTGCCGGGCAGGGAGCCCGATGCGGGACTCGATCCAGGGACTCCAGGATCATGACCTGAGCTGAAGGCAGTCGCTCAACCAACTGAGCCACCCAGGCACCCCTCTTGGCTCCCTTTTGACTTTGCCATGTAGTAGTGAGCCAGTGAGTTGTTCTCACACTGCTGGGGAGTCCTGAGTCCTTCTTTCCCTGACCAATGGCTAGAAAGCAGTAAGAGTCTCCTAACTAATTGGCATTTCAAAGAACAATGAGGGTCGTTTAAGCATAATGCATTTATTCATAAAACTATCGTAAACTACAGGTTTGGTTTATGTGACCCCTAGTAATTGGCACAGATTTACAATAGAGCTGGGCTGCTCCAGATATTTTTATTATGATGATTCCTACAGGAAAGAATCAGAGCAAAGCAAAGCAAAAAAGTAATAGCCACTTATTCTGTCTGGTGGAAGCAAAAGCGGCAAGGAATACCCTACCTGCCCATTGGACTTAATCTTCTCTCTAAAGGCCAATGCTCATTCTCCATCAATCTCACTTGGATTTGGAAATAACTCCCCTGTTGCTCAAGAGGCCCCACTGACATTTCACATTTCTCGAACAGCAAAAGTACAACAAAACCCTTTTTTTTTTTTTTAAAGATTTTATTTATTTATTCATGAGAGATAGAGAGAGAGAGGCAGAGGCAGAGGGAGAAGCAGGCTCCCCGCAGAGCGGGGAGCCCGATGCGGGACTCGATCCCAGGACCCTGGGATCATGACCTGAGCTGAAGGCAGACGCTTAACCGACTGAGCCACCCAGGCGTCCCAACAAAACCCTTTAGATTAGTATTTCCTCAGTTGTTTTCTTCAGAACAACAGGTGTGACAGAAGTCAATGGTAAAGAGGTATAAATAAGTCAGGAGAATATTTCATACTTTGCCCCCATTCAGAATTTACAATGTACATTATCAGAATCACATTGTTTTAACCAGATATGATAGGACTAAAATGATATGACTGAGAGCTTTTTTAAAAAACTAAAATAAAGAAATAAATGAAAATAAATTAAAAAACTCCTATCAACATCTCTGGGAACTTAGGAAATGCTACTTCAGATAATAGAATGTGGACATCGCGACAGTTTTATAATGAAAGTGCTAAGAAGTTTGCTTGTGGAATGAACTATTGATTTTTACTGTTTTTAGAAGTTTAGCATTGCTGCTTTTACCTGTACCCGCCTTACCAGGGAAGAAATTACATAGTGAGAAAAAGTCCCCAGAATTTAGTTGGGAGGAAGAAAGTGTATGCATGTATATGTGTCTGTCTGTCTTGGAGGGCTGGGAAGTGGGAATGAATGAGATAATGTGAGAAAACATTGTAATTGAGTTTTTTTTAAATTAGTCTCGAAGGACTTCACTGTAGAAATTAAAATAACGCATGATATAATTAAAACCAACTTAAACTCAGATAGTGTCATGTGGTTACAAACTTTCCAGATTCATGAAATGTACAATATGTAATGCCATTTTCAAGAGATCAGCAATCACTTTAGAAGGATGTAACAAACTGAGGGCTGCTGGGGGGGAGGTAGGTGGGGGGATGGGGTAACTGGGTGACAGGCATTAAGGAGGGTGCTTGACAGAATAAGCACTGGGTGTTACATGCAACTGATGAATCACTAAATTCTACCTCTGAAACTAATTAAAGAAATAAAAAAGGATGTTCAACCTCAGATTCCTATGCAGTGGGTAAACATCAATATCCCAATTTTACAGGTAAACAGGCACAGAGAGGTTAAGAGACTTGCCCAAGGCCACAGAGGAAATCAGAGGCCGAATCTGGCAGAAACATTCTATCCCCCATTCCCAGAAAAGCCCACTAAACCATGCTTCCTCTCGCCATGGAAGTTTAGGACACTTAGCATGGTCATCTTGCCTTTTTTCTTCCCAGTGGCTGTGGAAAGTCTTTCTTGATTACGTGGTCAAATCAGACCTTTTCTTCAGCCTTCCGCATGCTTCCTTCTCTGGTGCTACAGCAGCAGCCTATCTCCTCTCTGCTTGGTTTCGGAAGCTCCTAAACCAGGGTTTCTGAACTGTTGGCCTTTTGGTGACGCTTGGCATAACCACCCTCTCTACCTGTGACCCACATCACTGACCTCGGAGCTCAATGAGAACGTTTCATTTACATGCACAGTCAAATTAAATTTGCCCGGCCTTTGAAAACTTACATCTGTTGAGTGTCTAATTTGTATTGCCATTTGTTTCACAGATGTGTAACAAGACAAATACCTGTCCAGGCTTACATGGGATTCAGAAACGCTTACGTTAATCATGCTGGTGGAAAGAGGTTAAGGGCTATACAATAAATCAGTCTCCAAATGGTTTTCACTTGGAAAGGCCTGGGAGAGCAGGGTTATTTTTATCCTAGGATGCTTTTAATTTGAATCAAAAATGCTTTACCACATGTTCTGCCACAAGTTCAAAAGGATTGGTAACAAACATTTAATCTTTTTCTTCTCGGATTGGCGCTAAGCCCTCCTCAAAAAGCGTATGCAGTCAAGCAGCTTATCTCCACTGAGCTGCTTCCCTTAATGTGTTCCTAATTATAATCGTATATGTTGCTCACTGTGGCCGATTGAACAATATGGCAGTAATTTCTTTACAGGCCTCCCTGCTCTTTGAACTGTGAGTACAGAGGGCTAGAACAGAACCAGATCAATGGGATCTGAGTGCTGGCAAATCAAGCCAGATGCGATCTTTAGAGAATGAATCTCCAGCTGTTTCCCAGAAAGGAATTTCAGCAGACAGCTGGGGACCTTATCATGATCATCATGATCATGATCTTCGTCATCATTCCCACAAAATACACCCACGATGCCATAGGAAATGTGCAACTACTCTCATCTCTTCCTAAATCACTACCCATCGTAGAGCCTCCTAAATGCTTTGAAATGGAGACTGTGTAACACAGATAAGTCTGTGACTGATGATGTGGGATGGAGACATAATAATATTATATTAACACTATATATTTGTCAGTGCTGCATGATATGTGGTTGAAAGTAATATCTAAAAGTCCTTTTTAAAGTACAACATTTCCACGTTTTGTAAGAGGGAGCTAACATAATCCTCATTCTCTTGGTCAAAATGGTATGTTATTGCTCTGTGCATACATCTCTGTGCCCTCCTCATCACTATCACCAGGCCTCGTCTGGGATAGTATCCACAAAACATTTCTGGAAGGAATAAGTGCTTGCTCTGCATTGCATCTTATGCTGTAAGGAAGGAGGGCACGCTTAAGAAGTTGGATGGAAGTAGCCCTCAGAGAGACTTCCAAGCTAAGAGACCGAGTGCATACATTTAAATGACTATTATTTTGAACAATTTAAGAATCATTCTGGTGAAAGGAAACGCCCAATAGGGGAAGGACCCACGGGGTTTCCCACATGCACCTTTCAGAGTTGGCTGGTCAAATGAAATGATTTATGCCTCCGTCAAACACCTACCTCATAAAAATCCTTCACTTCTGGCATGCTCTGCTCTGGTGCTCCCAGTTCCTGCTCTTCGCCTCCCTTTTTCAGGACTTTCTATGGCTGTCTCTTTTCCATTGGGGCACAGCGTTCTATCTCCAGGGAAGAATTTCAGAAGAACCAGGATCAAATTAAACTCATTATAATCTGTTGTTACTAAATGAGGTTGGTCAGGTAAAATACAGAAGAGGTGGAGGGGAATCCAAGGTCAGGAGAAAAATACTTAGGGACCCCCAAGATATGAGCAAATGAGAAGAGTAGGGATCCCTTTTTTGGAGTAGTGACCATTGAAGAGGAAACCTGAAAGAAGGAGCAGAGGGCATTGACATGGAGGAACACAGTCTAGGACTTTGTTCATCTCTTGCTTAAAATACTTTCTCTATTTTATATCCTTTTGTCTTTTCCCTGCCCCCACTAGCTTGTAAACTCCTTGAAGACAGGAATCACCAATGCTATTTGCTCATCACTTAATCTTCATTACCTAGCACTTGGAGAAAGCAAACACTCAGTAAATGTTTATTAATCTTTGTGTCTTCAGTATATTATAGTAGTTGCTCAATAAATATTTGAAGACTAAGTATTTACAATTTTTGTTTGGTTGCTCAATAAATATTTGAAGACTAAGTATTTACAATTTTTGTTTGACTATATACTTACCTGAAAAATTCTAGACATCTTAACCCCTGATTCTCAACAAAACAAAACAAAACAAAAACAAAAAAGGCTTCAGCCCTGAAAGTGCATTGTACAATTAGTCCTTCTGTGTGTTTTTTAGCACTGAGTGTTAAGACCTAGAGCATGTAGGTGATGAATCATGAATGTTTAGTTTTATTTGCTTACCTGAGCTAAAAGTTCGAGGAACTATACCACCATACATGGGTAGAGAGTCAAATAATTTATATTAATCTGTCAAATATATTAACACATAAATATGACCAGAATGTGATTAAAATTATGCAGTTTGTCTTGAAACTATCTTTTCTTAGGTCGCACAGATAATAAATATGAATTGTCTGGAGCTGTGGTGTTCAAACCTTTTTTGATTGAAGATCTTTATGAGTTAAAAAAAATTGTGGACGTGTATCACCAATATATGTATATTTATTTTATAAGTACATGTACTTCTATTAACATTGATAGTAACATTTAATATATTTCTTCCTTGCTTTAGGGAAAAATATATCTAAATATCAATTCACACGGCATTTGTTCATAATCTAATGGCGCATCTTGCTCCTGTCCTGGGTGTGAGCATCCCACTTGGGAACAGACCATAGCTCTAGAGAAGTAGCTGGACTGTTGTGGATCCCATCATTACCAAATTTGCTCTCCTTTTTAGGACACCAACACAGAATTGAGAAGGGCAGAAAAAATACACTTGATCATGTATGGAGAAAGCCAAGGACCTTCCTGTGCAAGGCAGGGTGGGGCGGGGGACAAAATTGCTTGTGAAATGAGAAAAGCATGGAGTTTGAAGCCTCTACTCTGTTTCTTCTTAGCCAACATTTTAGTAGGTTTCGTAAATATACATCTAAAATAGGGTTAAGAGAACCAGTGTCTTCTAAGGAGTACATGAAATCATCAATGTGCTTTTGCAAAAAATTAAAAGTGAAAGTAATTTCCACTATGAACCTATTACAATGCTTCCCTATTTCCCGGCCACAGGTCAGTGAGCAAATTTGAATTAAGATTTGGATAAATGGTTCCTTCTGACGGGGAAGGGCAGGTAATGTGATCAGGGCTGGGTAAACAGAGGGCATCAACTCTGTATATTGGGTTTCTGTGGATGGGTACAGAGATGATTGCTGTATATTCTTTATTATAGAGTATATTTTTTAAGTGGATAAAGAGAAATAGCAGACGTTATCCTAGAAATACTTTAAGAAATTAATAAAAGTCGTAGAATTGGGTTTCCCAGAATAATTTAATCAGGTATATAGGGATTGGAGACACTTAAATTACTCTGGAGAGACTTGTAATAAGACCCAACTTAATGGAGCAAGTTGTTAGAGAATCTTGGTTGTCTTCCTTTTAAGTCTGACTTTGGAAGGATGAACAGTGTGGTATTAAAAAAAAAAAAGTTCAACTTCCTTTTAGGAGTGCATACCAGTTCTTATAGGCTGTATAAATTCTCTATTTTATGCCCGTTGAGTAGTCACAGGTTCTGTGAAGTCCTTCATTATAACTTTTATAAAAAAACAAATCAATTCTAATTCAACTCAACAATTACACATTGATCTCCTAAAATGTGCCAAACATAATACAGAACATGCATTTTACAGGAAAATTGGACTGCACTAAGATATGCAGTAAATCATCTGCAATTTTATGAAAGGGAAGCCAGGCATGTTAATGGAGTTTGTTTTTATAAACATGAAGTGTTTGGGCATGTTTGATTTTTCAGTTGGGCTGCTCAGCCAAGCTTAGTTAACACCTTGTAAAAAGTGAGTTGCTTCTCATTTTCTTAATAGGAAGCAGTGAGAGTCATATTTAAGATCCCCTGTATCAGCTGGAGGCCTTCTGTGGCATTCCTTAAGCCTCTGAGGTTGGATCTAGGATGCAAATCCATCTGGATACTTGAGACCAGAGCGTGTGTTTCTCCAGAGACTTCAAACTATCTTCCCATCAATCTCAGACAAGTAAACTATCTAAAAGCCGATCTTTGTTTCAAATTGCTAAGTGAGCATAAAGGTTCTATTGATAAGCTTTTACATCATCCTAATTTCTTGAAATATGTTAGCCGGATTCTCATTTTTACAATCCACTTGGCCTTTAGTACATACCATATTTCTGCATCTGTGTGGATATCACTTTCCTCAGTAATATAATGTTAACTTAAGAATGTGATAAAACAGGAAGCATGCTGGAACTTTTCCTTGTCCTGTGGCCTTAACAAGCCACAGCTGTATCAGCAGCTGGTCATCGAGGGAGCATGGTGCTAGCCTCTCCCAGCATCCTTTTTCAACTAGATCAAAAGGAAATAGACGAGGCTGAAGGTTTTATCATCAAAGCCAATAGAAATCTGTGGGAGCCAATATTTCCATTTAGATTGCTTTAGCCTCATCAGACTGAAAAGTTTTTTCTCTAGCGGGAAGGGGATGTTAAAGCAGCCAATTTAAAAAGCTTTTTCATCCTCACAGATTTATCCTTAGTTTGTCAAAGAAAGGGAATATGGTATCAAAAAGTTTGTCCACCTCCCAACATGCTTTGCTGAGTTGTCAGCTTATTCTCTGACCAATTATTTTAAAAGTTGTGTTAAATACCACCAGTGATTGCTTAAATGGCATTTTTCCTACAAATGGCTTGCCATAGATTGAATAAAGGAACCCCAAACTTCTATCTCATTTGCAGGTGAAGGTAAAGAATAACTACAATCAGGGAATTAATAGTATCAGTTTCTAGAAAGAAATCAAATAAATAGTTTCATCTGAAGCTGTTCAAAATAAATATCTTCATTCTTTCGGATGACACCATCTCAATTCAACTGTTTGCCAATTGCTGTAGGCCAAGGACAACCCGTCATTCGATGGACCCATGGGGGCCCTGGGAAAATGTTGGGAAATATTCTGTTTATTTTTAAATTTTGTCTTAAAAGACTTTATTATCTTTAGAGCAGTTTTAAATTAACAACAAAATTGAGAGGAAGGTACAGGGATATTCCATATACCCCCGGCCACCCACGCATGCATAGTTTTCCCCTTTAGCAACATCTGCCCTGAAACAGTGCCTTTGTTACAACTGATGAACCTACACTGACACACCATCACCCGAAGTCTGTAGTTTAAATGAGGGTTCACTCTTGGTGTTGTACATCCTGTGGGTTTGGAGCTTTTGGTAAGGATGCGGGGAAATGGGAACCCTTGGGCACTATCGATAGGAATGTAAAATGGTGCACCTGCTGTGAAAAATAGTATGGAGTTCCCTCAAAAAAAAACAAACAAACATAGAATCACCATATGATCTAGCAATTCCACTTCTAGGTATATGGTGCAAAGAATTGCAAGCAGGGACTCAAAGAGGTGTTTGTACACCCATGTTCACAACAGCATTATTCACAATAGCCAAGGGCTGGAAGCAACCCAAGGGTCCATCAACAGATAAATGGTTACACAAAATGTGGTGTATACATATAATGGAATGCCATTCAGCCTTTAAAAGGAAGATAATTGTGGCACATGCTACGACATGAATGAACCTTGAGGACATTACATCAAGCGAAATAAGCCTATCACAAAAGGACAAATACCGTATGATTCCACTTATGTGAAGTACCTAGAGCAGTCAAATTCATAGAGATAGAAATTAGAGTTGTGGTTGCCAGGGGCTGGGTTAGGGGATAATGAGGAATTATTGTCCAAGGGGTACAAAATTTCATTTTTGGAGGATGAAAAGAGTTCTATGGATGGATGGTGGTGATGGTTGCACCCACACAACAATGTGAGTGTACTTAATGCCTCTGAACTGTACTTATAACAGTGGTTAAGACAGTAATTTCATGTTATGTATATATTACCACAATTTTTTAAAAAGGTAAAACAAGGCCCTTTAAAAGCAAAAAGGAATACAACACACAGTGCCCAGATCTTCATTTCTAAATACCATTTTCTGATGAGAGGTACAAACACTCTTCTGAGAAATGGCTGTTTCTAGGGCTGGGGCAGAGAAAGGACAAGGTAAGCCTGGAGAATCTTGCCAGAAAGTAATGAAGCTCTCAAAGAAGCAAAGGGAGCAAAACACAACAGAACAACAACAAACAACGGGGCATGTCAGAGGGATGTGGGAGCCAACTGGAAGAGCCAACTGGCCAGAACTGGCACCATCTGAGCAACAAAATAAATACTGTGGTATTGAATTGGAGCCCAAAGTATAAAGTAAACATCTGTGGATCCATCCTAATATAAATCAGTGTTTCAATAAATCAGTAAACGGAGAAGACAGAACCCATCTGCCTTACAGAAGAATTCTAGATAATATATGTAGGCACTGGCTTTTCCAGGAAGTGAAGCTTAGCCTCTCCTCTCCTCAGTGGAGGCCAGGCTTCATGGCTGGCTGAGTGAATAGAGTATGGGAAGGAAAAAAGAATAGTAATTTTGCAGTGGGGAAACCTAGCAAACACTGGCTTCATCAAGGTTAACATCACCAGAAATGGAGTTTGATATCATGTACCCACTTATACAGGGTGATAAGAAGGACACTTCTTTGGGACATACTTCCCCCAAACATTTGACACCAATCTAACCATAAGAAAAGCATCAGACCACCTCCAAACTGAGGGGCATTTCACAAGATACCCGACCAGGACTCTTCAAGGTTGTCTAGTCGTCAAAAATAAGGAAAGACTAAGAAACTGTCACAACTGTAGGAAATTCAGGTGACATGAGGACTCTGTATCATATGGTACCCTGGATGGGATCCTGGAGCCCTAAAAGAAAATTAGTGGGAAAACTGGAGACATCTGAAGTAAATCGAGTTTATTTTGTAGTATGTACCAATGTGAATTTCTTAGTTTTGACAGATGTACCAAGACGATGTAGGTTGTCAAATTAAGGGAAACTTGGTGAAGCATGTACAGGAATTATCTGTACTGTCCTCAGAACTTTTCTATAAGCCTAAAAACTGTTTTAAAATTTTATTTTTAAAAAGGAATATGTTACTTGCCTTAGCATGATAAACTATAGTTTGAACAAACAACCTATAGGTATTTAAGGACACTGAGGACATTTTTAAAAAATCAATAAAAATTCTAGCAAGTAATGGAATAATTAATACATAATGTTTATTAAGTAATTATGGCAGGGCCCATGACACGACACAATATGTATTCAGCAAGTGGTAAGTGTTATCACTTAACATTGTTTTGGAAGTACTTAAAGTTGAAACAAATAAAAATTATATTTTGGGGAAGGAAAGAAATATTATTTCTATTATACATATTTTTGTACATTTTTGGCTCCTTGCAAAAACAGTAAAGAATCAACTGAATAACTATTGTGGGTAGAAACTAACTATAATTATTGGAAAAATTTAGTGAAGTGACTCGGCACAGATAAACACATTTAATGACTTTCTTATGCACCAGCAATAACTACCTGTATAAATACACCTGAAAAAGAAATCATGAATAGAATCAAACAGCAAAACATATCTAGGAATAACGTTAAGTGCCCAATAATAGAGAAATGAAAAAAGTAATTTATGGTTTATGTACATGATGGAATATTATGTGGGTATTTATAATTGTGTTTTCAAGAGAATCTGTGACAATAAGTCAGGTATCTATAAAAAAGTTAAAAAAAATTTAAGATGCCAAATTACATAGTAAGTCAGTTCAAAACTGGGAGGAAACTATGCAAATAAAAAGCCATAAAATCAATCCACTTGATACTTAGGTCAAAATATCTGAAGAATAAAACCTCTCAAGTTGTGGTAGGCCAAGGAAAAAATCCCTACCATAAAAGATGAGGAATGTGGTTCTTCATAAATTCAGTGAGGGTTTTTGACATGAGCTGACGTGAGCCACCAATCTGGCCATTCGTAATTGTCAGCCACTTTTCTGTGGATTTCAGGTGGTCCGACCAGAAGGAGGTGGGAAGGTTAAGTTTGAGATGCACATTAAACACACAAAAGGAGATACCAGATACGTTGTTTTGCAAAGAATCAACAAAGGTGAACAATGGTAGCTCTCCAAAGGAAAATTTTTGTGTCAGAGGGTGAAAACTGAAAGCTTTTGTCCAGGATGTGCACAATTTTGGCTCTTTGGCAATTTCTTGTAGGAGACGTTGAGCCGAAGTGGAAATCTGCTGTGGGGGGCATTCAATAATAAAATTGTCCCTCCCATGGACGTGGCCCTTAAGACCTCGCTGGAGAACCCTTCCAGTGGGGCAGTACAATGTGACACGGCCCCCAAAGGCTGTGCCTTGAGTCGTTGCATCAGCCCAAGTAAAAGGTTCTCAGTGTTCCCCCACCTTCCTTCACGCTCGTCACTTCTGTTAAACTTCCATATAAATATATGCTCTGTAAAGTTAAGAGCGACCGAGTGCAAGTGCTGCCAGAAAGAACGAAGAGCTCGAAAGCTTAGAACAGAAAGGGAATTACTAAACCATTAAGTTCAATTAACAAGTGAAAAATGAACTAAGTTGCTCCAGAGTGATTTTTAATTCTGTCAAATAAAGAGGAACCAGACTGCAGGGTAAACTCGTATTTATTAGTTTTGGTTAATGAGTTTTTCCATAAGCAGAATTTCTTAAATTTTATTGAATCAATAAAGTCACCGTTTGGAAATCTGGTTTTTCCCACCAGAGTAGGATTTTAATTAAGCATACAGCAAACACCCAAGCACTGTAAAGCTATTCCACGGAGATGTATTGGTCTATGGGTTATGTTATTGGCCTGGTAGGGTTGCAGAAGTCCTTCATTTGCATGTAATCTCTACCATGTACCTCTTGCGCGTTAATTTTTATCTTCAGGATGATGGTATTTTTCTTGTATTCGTTCCCAAAGAATCATTGTAAAAATAGTAACATCAGGGCTTCTCCTTGAAAGAGGAGAACTACATCCTTTCTTCTAGCCTCTGAGCAGACCAGGCATTAATTATCACTATATGGAGTGTCTTGAACTTCTCCTAAGAAGGACTGAGTCTGGAGTGTGACGACCCCTTTACAGTACAGATAGCCTTGCTGTGTTTCATGGTCATGGGATACATCCTTCCCTGGTCAGTGGCTCTGTGAACACCTGCCTTTTTCATGAGAGAGTCCGCGGACAAAAGGGAGTTGGAGGGGCGTAAATCTGTCCCCAAAACTTGAAAACATCATGAAATGTGTGCTTTGCAGATAATCTGTCGGTTGATGCTTCCTTATTTCAAAAGTTTTGGTAGAAAGGAAAATTCCTATAGTGTGGCCCCATGTCCTCACATTTCTGTTTGCATTATGTGTTTTTCAAGATAAAAGAAGTAACGGGAACTTGGAGATTGCTAACTTACTCCTCGGAAAATGCCTCCATTAGGTAAAAGGCTTCTCCACTGGTTCTTGGTTAAAGTTGTGTGATGTAATATAACAGTCATGTCCTGGGGGCCTGAAGAAATGGATTTCAGTCCCATTCTCCAGACTGTGTATTTAGCTACCACATGGACCGCTTTGCCTGAATCAGAGAGCCTCAAGCCAGCCACAGCAAGAAAGCAAGGGCCTACTTCCCTTCCCTCTTCAAAAACTCTCTCCAGGGTTCCACCTCATAAATGGCAATCCCAAGAGTGGATTCAGATTTTGTGGGGTCTGGAGCTTATAAAATTGGGGGACCCTCTCAAGAGATCGATTTCTAACTGTTGTCTGCTATAGCATGCCAACTACAGGGTAACCTAGGGATGGTAGAGATGTTAGATTCATTCCCCGGCTCTAGAGAACTGTGCTTCTCCAGTGTCTTCTCTGGCCTGGTAACCCTGGGGGCCATATCCCTCAGATGATACGCCCATGTGTGCGTGGACAGTCAGGCATGGCTGCAGATGGGTAGTATTGGCTGGAGGCGACAGCAGCCTCATCATTACTACCCTGATTTCGCACCTTGAGGGTATTTGTCCTGAAAGCTTCTGTGTCCTGCATTAGGCTTATGCCTTAGTCACAGAGATTTGGCTGGCCTAATCTGTTTCTAGCCTGCAAGTCCGTTTCCCATCCCCTGGTAAGTCCTGGCAAGAAGTCAGGTGGCCTAGGTACCCTCACAGGAACAGGAGAGGCTTCTCTGCTCCTCACCCTTCTCTATTAATACTTCAGGGTCTGGGGCGCCTGGGCAGCTCCATTGGTTGGGCGGCTGCCTTCGGCTCAGGTCATGATCCCGGAGTCCTGGGATCGAGTCCTGCGTCGGGCTCCTTGCTCAGTGAGGAGCCTGCTTCTCCCTCTCCCTCTGCTGCTCCCCCTGCTTGTGCTCTCTATCTCTCTGACAAATAAATAAATAAAAATCTTTAAATTATGAGTAGTACAGCTATTAGTTTTGAAATGGCCTTAAACAGTGGGAAATAAGACAACATGCACATATGTATGTCACTGTCACTCATTACACCAACTTATGAAACTAGTAACATTGAAAACGCCTAGACTTTTCAAGATATGCTGTACGAAGACTTTCGAGACTGGCAGCTTGACTGCTGTCTCTGGAGCTGCAATGCACCCATCCATGAACTGAGAAGCTCTTCATACTCACAGCGTGAGCGTCCCAGTGACTGTGGACAACCACTGTCTGCAGCCTTGCCTGTGGGATATTCTGTTAAAGGTCAAGTCCATAAAGTGGAAACACGGCTGGTATGAAAATAAATTTCTGAAAATAATTTCTGTCACTCTAAAAAAGAAACCATTAATTCCCAGCTTTTGCCCTTTTCTAATTCTGTTGGCCACTGGGACTTTAGGTCCCTCCCTTGATGGGACACTTTCTGTCCTCACCTCCCACTGGTTTTGTTCCCTCATGAAAACACTTCCTCAAACCCATCTTATGATTACCTCACATTAAATAATCAGGTTTGTATACACTTTGGGATTTCATGATTTTTCTCATTGAGATTCCTCGCACCTAGAATGCAAAATGGACAGATCCATTATGGTTATCGGCGTTTTGTTTTTTCAGTTACCTGATTGTTTGGATTATTTTCTAGTAGTCTCAAACAGCCCTTATCACTGTGTTTTCCTATGTTATGAAGACACGTAAAACTGAGGAAGAATATCGAGTTTTTCTTTGTCGTTATCAGGCACTACAGGCTTTTGCTGAGTTTTCTGAGCTGAGCTAACTCTTTGATTTGTGAGCAAAAGTTTAAAAGGCTAAACAGGGGGAAATTGGTTCAATATTTCAGGCACAATGAAACATTTCTTTTGTCACTTTATTTCCCTGCTCTATTAATTTGTGGTTACTCACCTTCTCCTCAGAGATCCCCAGGGAACCCCAAATCTGACTCTCTATGATCTGCCACACGAACCCAAACATTTCTCCCAGTAAATTACATCCCACGTGTACTAAAACAAAACTGGCTTTTTAGGGAGCATAGGAGAATGTTTCAGGCCCCGGCTGGCCACATTCAGGTTTGCTGCTCACACGCATCCTGACGATGAGACTCTCATGGCCTGTGCGGGTCTGGGAAGAAGAGCGTAGGGTTCACTCAGTGGCCTGAACAATGCTGGAATGTTTCTTCCCTGTCCATTCACTCAAACAATGTGCCATTCTGCACCTCATAAGCACTTGATTTATCCCAACTCTTGGGCCTGACCTGTAATCCCCCTCTCCTTACCCATCTGACCCATCTGTGTTTCATTTCCCACTCATCAGCATCCAGAGAGCTAGGCCCAGACCCTGTTTGGAACCATTAGACAGAGATTGGCACTCTTCCCTCTGCCTGCACCACATCCTCCGCTGGAAAAAAAAATGACCATCAGATCAGAGAACAGAGCCTGCTTTGTCCCTTGCAACAGGGATCTGGAAGCATTTTCAATCATTTGCACTCTATACCCACTCAAACGCATTAATGTGATCAACATTGGGCCTGTTGTGGGCATTTTTTCCAGCAAATAGCTTGCTAACATTCCAGGCATGTACTCCCCTGAAAACAAGACTGAGACAGGGCCCTGAATATTCAATTGGAAAATCACCAAGAGCAAAAGCTTAGCTTGGCACGGCTGGTGTTGATTCTTAATAAGTGACTTCCTAAAGCTGAGGCATGGGGCTTACAGCGTCAATGACTTGTTTGAAAAATATTTTGTAGGTGCCTCATACCACTCTATTTCCTGTGGTATGCGTCATATTGTGAGCTATTCCAAGCCAGCCTGGTTAAGCACGCTAACTTTTTCCCCCCAAGATTGTGGTGTTTAACTAAAAATGTCTTTATACAAGATGAGCTCATAGCTATTAGTGCTGATGTAGTTTTAACTGCTTGGATACCCACTGCAGTTAGTTGAAACTGTGCTGAAAAAAAGGTAAACCTGAGCAAAAACATATCTCACCCTGCCTAAATGGGCGGACGGCAGTCCCAGTGACAGCATTTCTTCAGGGGGAGAAAGTTCCAGATTTAAGTACAATGCGTACCTTTCACTTTCATTAAAAAGACTTACTGTTCTTAGTGTATTACTAAGGTGCTAAAGACATCTGGAACATGGGAATGAAATTAACCCTTTCTGTTGCTTCAGGTACTTTTAAAGCTCAACGAAGGACAGAGGTAATGTGATTGGAGAAAACAAGTGTGTCTTGTCGACAGAATTTCCTAAAAGGGAAAGACAAGAAATCCAAAGACTGAAAATTCTGCCTCTGAGATTAAAATATTTATGAGTAGGGTTTGTGTTTGTGTAGGGTTCAGATGAAGTAATGTATATAAGATATCTTGACAAACATTTAAAATTCTAGAGCTGGGGGAGGAAACTGATACTGAGCCCATGCCTACTCTGTGCCACATCCAGCTTTTGGTACTTCTGCATCCTAGCAAATGTGGTCTTCATGGCACTTAGGATGTACATATTCTTTTCATTTTGCAAGCAAGGAAAGAGAATCCCAAAGAGATTCGGTGAACTTCTCAAGGTCACACAGTTGATTAATTATAGAGGCAAGATTCAAAACTAGGTTTGTGTGAATACCAAGCTTGTGTTCTATCCCTTACCTTGCTTGCTACTCACAGATCCAAATCCAAATAGTTGCATCATTCTTATTGTTGTAAATTTTCTGCTTGTTCAAAGGATGTGCGTTTGCCATGGTGCGAAGGGCTAGAACAGGAGATGAGTGTAAATTTATGTCATATACTCCCTTGCCTTCCTCCAGCAAATCGGCTATAGACAGTGTCTAGTTTGGGGCCCTTCCCCAGTGGGTGACCAGTAGCTATTAAGTGATTAGACATTGTACATGCCATCTCTGAGTGATTTGTGTTTCTACAATAGGGCCTTTTATAACACAGAAGAGAGGGATTGAGACTCTGGACACTGCCCAGGCTGTGTTTGCCTCTCGGGGCAAATAATTTTCCTTGGTGCCAGGAGCAGCTCTGACGTGGCCACTCTGCCCTTGTGGGGCCTGGGGCTCTGAGCTCCCAAGCAAGGGCCTGATCGCATCTGCCATCAAGTAGGAGTGCAGCAAGGTGAGGCCAGGGAAGCCAAATTGTGTGTCAGGAAAAGAGGCGACCACAGATGTTCCTCTTTCTAGGGCACTGAGGGGGTCGGAGAATCTCTATAGGAAATGACCAAGACCTCCCTGGGGCAAAAGCTACTGGACAAATGCACTGTACAGGATTATTAAGGCAAGGAAGACCCTCTAGCCCCCCTCCACATTTAGGAAGGCACATACTGCAGCTCTTCCCATGAAGTAGAAAAAGGGGCTTTTGTGTTGGGTATTATCTGTAAGTGTTTGGGCTTTGCCAAGCTTTCGGGCTACAGAATTACGCGCTGGGACTGTGAATTGTTAGTTGATCCTTTATGACTTGATACTTAGCGTGTTATCTAAAGGGAATAACTTGTTTCTTGGTGGAGATTTGCAAGCTGGACAAGTTTCTTTTCACAACATGGTTTTTAAAAGATAGAAATTTTCTAAAAAATTCTGTGACTCCCCCACCCCCCACTCCTTACAATTTAATAAGTTTGCAAAACTATCAGTTCAGAATGTCTAGCTGAATGACAGCTATGAGACCGGTTTCTGTTCTCAAGTTGTAAGTAGTTCGCATCTTCTACCTGAGGCATTAGAAGAAAGTTTCCTTCAAGTGAATAAAAAACCATTCACTTGTTATTTTGAAACAATTCTGACTTCAGAAGTTTATCACCACTGGAGAGTGACATTTGGGGAAAGACCATATAAATATGTTGCTAAACTGATGAAACTTTCACAGGTTTTAGAAATAGGTACATTCTTTTATTCTTGCAATTTAAAGTCTACACTGGAACTACTTAATGGAAAGGCAGCTTTAGGAAAGGTAGGCAGATTTTTCTAATGAAAGCAGGTGATGTGGGTACCAGTCAGAAATCAGTTCTGTTTAGGCCTTTTGTAATTTCATCAAAAGTCAATTTTTTTATACTGAATACTCTTGTGTTATTATCATATTTCTTGCAAGTTGATTTGCTCTCTCTTGTTAGAAAGACTTTCATCCTCAGCAAGTAATGGGAAGAAAACATGTAAGAAAATGTCAAAAAAATCTAAATTTGCATGATTCATCATGGTGTTAAAGAGAAAATTTGGAAATGTTGGTTAGGAACAACTGAAGTCTTCAACTCATGACGTTTGAACTGATTTGAGTTTTCTTGAAGCCAGCTCCATTGCGGGCTTTCGTGTTCACCATGGACATACATTCCCCATGGCTCTTAAGTAAGGACTATGTCTGAAAGAAGTGAATAGAATGCTGGGACTTTTCTCTTAAGATTACATGTGCCCCCTCAAGTAAAGTTCCATGCAACTTTCCTTCCCAGAGCTATGCACACAAAATTTCAGGAAACAGCAGGTCTTAATTAGGCTTCCAGTTTATAGTTTCACCTGAAAAAATACATTTAAAAAAATCATATATGTTTGGCTGTCGAGATTTTTCAAGTCAATAAATTCTTGCTAATTAATCACATTAACGGTGCTCCTTAAAAGTTGAAACAGAATCAGAAAACAAACCAAATTCCCCATAAATATCCAACATAAAGGCCTATTCACTGATGCATTTTTGGTTTCTAAGAATTTTACAAGTGCTTTTTTCTCCCTGACAGGACACACACACACACACACACACACACCCAATGTCACTATCTGCAGTCGGATTACATTGTCTGCACAGGAAAACAATTCTGGTGATAAATTTTAATACTTCAAAATGATGTCACTGTGTGTGAGTACTTTGCTGCTTTGTACCCATATGTGTGATTGTTTTAAAAAATCAGAGCCCTCAGGGGCACCTGGGTGGCTCAGTCAGTTAAGTGTCTGCCTTAGGCTCAGGTCATGATCCCAGTGTCCTGGGATCAAGCTCCACATCTGACCCCCTGCTCAGCAGGGAGTCTTCTTCTCCCTCTCCCTTTGCCCCTCCCCCCTGCTCATACACGCTCTTTTTCAAATAAATAAATAAAATCTTTAAAAAACATTGGAGCCCCCAAACCATCAACAGCAACATGTTACCTCATCTTTGAGCCCCCACAAAGGGAGAAATGAACGATAGGAGGTGAAGAGAAGAAGGTGAACTGGGAAAGCCAGGAGCTAAGGGGGCAAATGGACTTCCGTCTGTTTGTCCGCCATTGCGTTCTTTAGGAGGACCCTAATCCTGGTATAAATGTGCCCTACTGATATCCTAGTTGATGCTTTGGTCTGCTATGGTGCATAATGTACAAAAGCGGATTGCTTAAATCCCCTTCGGAAACATAAACAGATCTAAAATCCCACCTCTCTCTGTGGTATGCTTCCTGAGAATAGTTCATTAAGAAAATAACCTTTCAAACTCATAAACTTTAAGCTCTCCAAATTTCTTTGGTGTGTGTTTATCAAAATGCTGTATTTCAACACCAGTGTGCTTCAGTTTAAAATCTTGTTCTTTCTCAGCGTGTCGTACTTAGCCATCTCTCTGACAGGATTTCTGAATGTGGTCGATCTTTTAGAAGGAGAGGGGGTCAGTTGCTGTTTTCAACAAGTAATGAATTTTAAATCAGCAAAATGGGAGAAGTCCACATTCAGGGGAATAGATTTTCATATCTTTTTTTTTTTTTTAAGATTTTATTTATTTGACAGAGAGAGAGAGACAGCGAGAGCAGGAATACAAGCAGGGGGAGTGGGAGAGGGAGAAGCAGGGGGAGTGGGAGAGGGAGAAGCAGGCTTCCCGTGGAGCAGGGAGCCCAATGCGGGGCTCCATCCCAGGACCCTGGGACCATGACCTGAGCCGAAGGCAGATGCTTAACCATCTGAGCTACCCAGGCACCCCAGATTTTCATATTTTTTAAACCTTTCATATAGTATGGAGATGGCCCTAACTTTATACATACATAAAATGGGAAAATGGCTGATAAGAATTTCTGTCACTGCCCCTCCCACAGTCACAAATGATTGATCATGGCAGCAACACAGCATTTTATAAGATCCTTATTTGGAAATTTTAGGATTATAGATTTGAGCTGATTTTATGCTGTATAGACAAAGAGAAAACTAACAATATAAAATAAAAACAATAACAGTGATCTAAGGAGGGGTACGTTCCAAGATTCCTAGTGGATGTCTGAAACTGCAGACATAGCATACATATATGTATGTATATACATAGCAGATATATATACTATGTTTTTTCCTATACATACATACCTAAGACGAAGCTTAATTTATAAATTAGGCATAGTAAGAGATCAACAGCAATAACTAATAATAAAATAGAACAATTACAGCAATGTACCATAATAAAAGTTACACGAATGTGGTCTCTCTTTCAAACTATCATACTGTACTGTACTCATCCTTCTTCTTGTGATGATGTGAGATTATAAAATGCCTAGGTGCTGCGATGAAGAGAGGTAAAATATGTGGGCACATGTCAAGAAGAGGATCATCTGCTTCTGGACCGTGGTTGGCTGCGTGTAGCTGAAAACACAGAAAGTCAAACTATGGATGAGGAGACCCTGCTGTATTTTAATTTCAAATACTTGCACATTTCAGTCCTTCTTTTGACCTGTTATTCCTTCCTGCCTCCCTTAGTTACATTTAGATCTTATATTCTGGGCTCTATGTTGCCAGCCATTAAGGAAGACTAGGTAAAAAGCCATGTGTTATGTCAAAGAGTAGTTGGCATGGCCCCAGCTAAGCTTGTAACTCATTGTTTAACTTGGACAAAATATTTCACGACCCACCCAGTTCCTTTACCAGTAAGTTAAGGAAATGGAATCACTGATTCACTCAACAACTTTTGGTGAGTGTCCATTCTAGGCAAAGCACTATATGCAGTTGACACAAAGATACATGACAGCGTCTAGCTCTTGAGGGTCTTATTGTATAGGCAGACATGTAAGAGATTGGAATGGGGATAATAGCCACACATATATTTCCCTTTTTGATCAGCAGGCTTACTACTTTATTATTCACTCTATGGAAAGAAGTAGAAGAGAAGGAAAATATCTTGTCAGGAAGCTCATGAAGAAGTAATGGTTCTTTGTTCTCCCATTTTTTCATTGAGACTAAAGATGAGGATTGGAGGTAGAAAAAAAGAACAAGATAGTTGTGAAACCAAAAGCAGATTGGGCTTGTGTCTCACTTCCTTCCGGTTTGGGATTCTGGATGGAGAAAGCCTGGCAGATTGTCTAAATTCCCAACAGGGAATAGCTACAGCAAGTGTAGAGAGGATGGCATGGCATGGGAGGGAGAAAGAGTGCTCAAGTGGGCCTTTTGTCCCCTAGCACCTGTTAGTAGCACTGGGGACATCTAAAATTTCCCACATGTTCCCATGGACACCGAAGGCTGAGAGCCAGCAGGACTGCGATGAGGCTGCAGCAGTGAGGGAAGAGGGGACCCCTACCAGAGGCTGAAGAGAGGACCATCTCACTCAGGGTCAGATGAAGTGCAAGGCTGAGACTCAGAAGATCCAAAGGGCAGAGAGAAAGGAGTTCAGGCTGAGGGGCAGGATGTGAACTGCTGACCACAGCCGGACTGACAGAAGAAAGTAAGCATTTCATCAGTTATTGAACTTCATGACCAGAGGCAGAGAGGACAGAAACCTATATGGAGACAGGGAAAATGAGTTTACCTCAGCCAGAGGCCAACAAAAGGCAGAAGAGAAGCATGGGGCTGGGTTAATAGGAGGGGTCTGCCATAATACCGTAAGCATTATAAGCTTCCCCTGTGCTCACACGTTAGCTGGGAATGGAGCAGAGTAATCTGTCTCAGGTGAGATAACACTGGTGAGGCGTTTCAACTTTTCTTTGACTAACTCGTTGCCAAAACTGGATTGAATTAACTTAAAAGGGGAGTGTTTTAAACTGGAAGAGATTGAGACACTCTGAATTGGCAGGTTTAGGTTTTTCTCCCCTACCCCCAGTCCATTACCACGGGGCCTCAGGACAAGACGCAGCTCCAACATGGATAATACAGACATTTTTTTGAACACCTATATTGTAATGTATATGATACAGATGTGTCCTCTTTTATGATAATATAGCAATAGCTTCTAGATGTTTTCTAGCTTTTCAGGCACTCTCCCATCCATTATTTTATTTGCTCTTCTCGGTAAGAATGAGAGGTTGGCAGTGTGAGATATTACCTCCGTTTTATAGGTGAGAAATCTGAAGCTCAGTGAGGTTGGCTTGCGCCTCTTTATCCATAAAGTGGAGACAATAATACTCGGCCAAAGGCTTTGTGGGATCAAATAGGAATGGGGAACCCATAGGCAGATATGATTTACTGTAACTCTAAGAACATGTAAAAGCCGATGAAGCAGGGTGAGAGTGTCATCAAAATGACTAAGATGTGGATAATGCTGTCAGACTGCGGAGATGTTTCATCTCATGAGAGGGTTCCTAGAAAGGTTTCGGTAAATCTGTTGATGCATGAAATGCTCTGGGGAACCTCATGTTACATGAACACTGGGGAACTGCAGTTGGGTTCAAGGAATAGATACTTTTTTGTGATTTTACGAAAAGAGCATGATTTAGCACACCCAACTCAAGTTTTCACTTCAGCACTTAAAGGAGTATAAGTGTGATAGGGATATTAAATGCATGTTTTCTACAAGTTCATATTTTTCAGCTATCTTAAAACTGTGAAAGATGTGATAGCTGTATGCTTTTTAAACAATGCAATTGAATTTACATTCCATTTCTGTAGAATAATACAAGTGTGGTGCTCAGTTAGCCTAAGATTTTGATCATGGGCAGGTCAAGGCCACTCCAGGCACTTCTGCTCTCTAGGAATGAAGTGGCCTCCTCTCCTTGGCCCTTGTGGTCTTGTGCGTTCTGGTCCCTTCTGGTGTCTCCAACCCAATCTCACATCTTTTCCTTTTTCACTAACTGCATGCTTGTCACATGGCCCTTCATGTAGCTTCTTACTATTCTGAGTGAGATTTGTGGATATGATCTTCCTCAGCAAAGAAGCTCTTTCCTTCTCTGGAATTTTGGCTCCTTCTTGTGCATTAGGGCCCTTCATCAATGCCTCCTCCCCAGTGAAGCCTTCGTGAATTATCCAGTTTAAATATAGCCCCATGATAATCTCTATTTTACTCTACTTTTATTGTGCTTCATATTTTGTAATGATCCATTCAATTGGTTACTTAGTATCCATCATCCCAAGTTACAGGAGGGTGGACACTTTGTTTCATTCATCACCCCACTACTAGGCACTACCTGAAACATAATAAATAACTGTTGAATTAACAGGTAAATAAACGAATAAACCAGGTGTATAAAGCCCTTAGCCAAGTCTATAGCACATGACAAAAGTTTAATAAAAACTGGCTGTTTTTATTACCATAGTATTGATGACCTCAAAATCATTGTTGCTTAAGTTGTATATAAATATTGGGGTAAAATATAAAGAATATATTATAAAGAATGTAATAGGTTTTGACATTTCTACATGATTGTTTTGTGTATGTTCTCAGACTATTCAAATTATTCATAATTTAAATTGCAAATCCCAAAATAGAAACGCAAATGAATAAAGTTCTGAAAAGATATTCAAACCAACTGAATATTAAATAAATAGAAATGGAAACAACAATGAGATATCATTTTTCTACTGTTTTCTACTATAAGACTGGCAAAGAAAGAAGAAATTAATACTATTCTGTGTTGGCAAGCATATGGCAAAAATGTACCTTCACATGGATTTTTCTGAAGGTTAACGAGGCAAATATGTAACAAAGTTTAAAATGTGTATTGCTGTTACTCCAGCACTCTAATCCCAGGAAATTATACCATGAAAATATTAGGAAAGTTAAAAAATATTGATAAGAATGTTTACACTAGGGTTTTTTACAATATAAAAATTTGGAACTTACTGTTAGAAATATTTCATTATAATGCAGAAATTTGGGAATAAGTTTATTATAAATAATGGTATATTTATAACTGCTGATAGGAATGCAAATTGGTACCAGCTTGGAGAACAATTTGACATCATCTTTAAAGTTAAATATGAACATGTCCTATATCCTAGGAATTCCAGTCTTTAGGTATGAACCTTAGAAAAACCTGCACACAAGCCCAGAGAGGAATACACAAGAATTTTTCTAAACATTGCTTTTAATAGCTGAACAGTTTGATATACAGCATTTGTGGTATGGTTTAAAGTATTTTTTTTAAAGATTTTATTTATTTGTTTGAGAGAGCGTGAGATAGCGAGAGAGAGCACAAGCAGGGAGGAGAAGGAGAAGCAGGCTCCCTGCGAGCAGGAAGCCCAATGCGGGACTTAATCCCAGGACCCCAAGATCATGACCTGGGCTGAGCCACCCAGGTGCCCCTAAAGTATTTTTAATTTATATTATTTTAATAGGTTAACAACAGGGTTTTTAAATTTTATTTTTTTCAGCTTTCTTGAGATATAATTGGCATATAGCATTGTGTAAGCTTAAGAAGCGCTATGTGATGATTTGATACACACATATATACACACGGCAAAATGATTATCACCCTAAAGTTAGTTAAAACATCCATCACCTCAAACAATACAATTGTGTGTGTGGTGAGAACACTTATGATCTCCTTCTCATAGCAAATTTCAAGCATATAATACAGTGTAGTTAACTAGAGTCACCATGCTGAATATTCGATCCCCAGAACCTATTCTGGGGGTTGCAACTGATCCCCCCTGGGCAGTTTCTACAGCCAAGATTGAAATCTGTAGAGTTGGTTCTGGAGGTGAGGAGGGGTGTATATCCCGCTGGGTCCCGGGGTTGTCTGGACTGCTCCCTGACCTGGCTGGACGGGTTGTAGCCAAGTACAGGCCCCTTTAGGGTCTGAGGCACAGATGTGTTTCTCACCTGGTCCTCGAACTGGCAGGACTGCTTGAAAACTGCCAGTGGAAGATGAATGTAGCCTTTTTAGGACCTTCAGGGGTGCTGATGGAAGTGTCTGCGGCTGGTTTACTGGGCTAGGAGCACAGCTTATGACCTGTGGGTGGGCGGGGGGCTGCGTGGAGCCAGGTATAAGGCCAGGATCACAGGTAGGAGTGTCTCCTTCTCAGTCCCTGGGCTGGCGGGTCTGCTGGTGGACTTTAGCTGTTGGGTTGGTGTCCCTTTAGGATCTCTAGGGGTGCAGCTGGGAGTGTGTCCTGCTGGGCCCCCGTGCTAGCAGGAGTGTTCACAGACTGTCGTTGGGAGTGGCTGGAGCCAAATATAGGGCCTTTTCAGGTAAATCCATATATTATTATTATATCTATTCTTAGATGATTATTGGTATTTCTTTATGGCCTGGCCCATGGTAAATTTTCATAAACATTCTATATATTCTTGATAAAAATGTTCATTCTTTATTTGTTGTGTACAGAGTTCTATATACATCTATTAAACTTTTTATGTTGCTCAAATATTTAAAATATGTGTTGCTCAGAAATTAATTTAGCAGTGAGTCAATCCTTTCATTATCCCTGACAGAAAGGTTCTCTCTCTTTTAATTCTCTCTCATCCTATAACTGATAATTTTGGTATCTAATGTCCTAATTAGAGAGGGTCTAATTCTGTTCTGATAGCTTTTGCCAACTCTCTCAAATTGGCTTGATTGGGCATGTGTTTTTATAATTGTGGATTGTAAGCTCATCTTTCTCTGGACTCTATACCTGGCAATTATGTGAAGCCTAGGTGGAAATCATATGTCTTCCTCTAAAGAGTGTCTTTTATTCTTTTTTAGGCAACCTCAAATTGGGTACAATTTTGAGTTTATTTCTCAGCTTGGGGTTTCTTAGACCATGTGAGTTGTATAAATTTGAATCCCAAGCCCGTGTGAGAGCCGACTTCGGTTACAAATTCTCAAGGGACACTTTTTCTGACCCAGCTTTTAGCTGGAACCAAGATGTTGGTTCTTACAGTTCTCCTTGCTTTTAGGTATATTTTTCCAATCTACCTTTTTACTGACAATGTAACTCTTCAGATGCTGAATTTATGCAAAGGGGATTCTTAGTTCCAACTTCAGTATTTCTTTAGCCCAACATCATGTCTTTAGTACTTTGCTTTACCTTAAAATCTTAAACCTCCATACACCTGAACTCACGTAACACTGCATGTTAACTATACGGAAATTCAAATAAAATAAGATTTAGGGCGCCTGGGTGGCTCAGTTGGTTAAGCGACTGCCTTCGGCTCAGGTCATGATCCTGGAGTCCCAGGATCGAGTCCCGCATCGGACTCCCTGCTCGGCGGGGAACCTGCTTCTCCCTCTGACCCTCCCCACTCTCGTGTGCTCTCTGTCTCTCTCATTCTCTCTGTCTCAAATAAATAAATAAAAAAAAAAATAAGATTTAAAAAGAACAACTTAAACCTGCGCAGTTCAGGGATTTACAAGAACTTTAATATCCACTGCACCATTGCCCTCAGCTTGCTTCCCTCTTCCTAGCCACTTCCTGGCTTTGAGTCTACGGGTATTTGGTATACTGTTTTGCCAGCTTTGTCATGCATTTAAAGCATCTGCACGAACATGTTTGTTCATAGCATTGGTGTGAAATTCAGTGAGAATCTATATAGAGCATTTAGCTCACTGTCTGAAATATATGCAGATCTAGAGGCTTGGGTTTGAAAAATACTGCCCTGAAAGAAGAAAAAGCTTTTGACATTCCTATTAGTGACAAGAAATTGTCTAAGTTTTCTCTTTTGTAAATAACCATCTCACACTATACTGCAGTTTGAGTGCACAATAAACATCCAGTTTTGCTAATGATTGAGAGGAGAAGAATGTGTCCCTGATTTTTCTGTATGTGCATGGCAGAAGTAGCTGTGAATTGGCACACAGAAATATCAGGTCAAGGGTTTCATTTCTGAAAGCCCATGGACTAAGGCACCCTGGAGAAGAAGAGACTTTCACAAACAATAGGAATGGTTTTTTCCACTTTTCCTTTCAATCTAATTTTCTTTCCATTGAAAGCAGCTGTGCTTTTTCTCATTCTGACAACTCAGAAATCAGTGTAACCCATTCTTCATAACTGCTTTAGAATATGCTGGCAGAAGCTGCTTCTGACAGTAGGCTGCTGAATGTTCAATGGTGCTTGATTATGTGGAAGGTTCAAAGACTGCTGTGATTATTTCCTTCTTTGTTAAACTGTCCTTGTCTTATTACAAAACTGCTAATTCTTCCAGAAACCAGAGATTATCTAAATAAGCAAGAGCAGAAGTGGTACTGTGTAACAAGGACAGGTTCTTTCGTTTTCCTTTTTTTTCCTGGGGGAGTGGGTGATTTTTTTTTAAACAGCTTTATTGAGAGATAATTCCCATACCATCCAAGGCACACATTAAAATGTACAATTCCATGGTTTTTAGTATAGTCAATTCAGTATAATTTTAGTTTTAGATATCTACTGTCGCCACAGTCAATTTTAAAAAATGTTTTCACCACCTCAAAGAGAACCCCTGGGGGCACCTGGGTGGCACAGTCAATTAAGTGTCCAACTCTTGGTTTCAGCTCAGGTCATGACCTCAGGGTCGTGAGATCAAGCCCCGTGTAGGGCTCCATGCTCAGTGCAGAGTCTGCCTAAGACTCTCTCTCTCCCTCTGCCCCTCCCCCCCCACTCTCTCTCTCTCTCAAATAAATAAATAAATCTTAAAAAAAAAAAGAAAAAAGCAACCCTGTACCCTTTAGCAATCACTTTCTACCCCAATCCTGCTCCCCCCAGCACTAAACAACCACTAGCCTACCTTCTACCTTCATAGCTTTCACTCTTCTGGACTTACATATAAATAGAATCATATGTGGTGTTTTGTGACGGACTTCTTTCACTTAGTTTTTAAGGTTCATCCATGTTGTAGTGTGTTTTAGTATTTCATTTCTGTTTATGGCCGGATAATATCCCATTATATGGATATACCACATTTTGTTTATCCATTCATCATTTGATGGACATTTGGGTTATTTCCTCATTTTGATTATTATGAATGGTGCTGCTATAAACATCCATGCATAGGTTTTTGTGTGGACATACTTTTTCATTTTTCTTGGGTATATATCTAGGAGTGGATTTGCAGGGTCTTATTGTAACTACATGTTTCATCATTTGAGGAACTGCCAGACTATTTTCCAAAGTAGCTGCACCATTTGACATTCTCATCAGCAGCACACGAGGATTCCTATTTCTCCAAATCCTTGTCAGCTCGTTACTATCAGACTATTTGACTCCATTCTATGGAAATCATTTCTCATTGTAGATTTGATTTGCCTTTCTCTGATGATTAATGATGTTGAGTATGTTTTCATGTGCTTATTGACAGCTTGTATATCTTCCTTGAAGAAATGTCTATTCAGATCATTTGGCTTCATTTTACTTAGGGTAAGGGCAGATTTTTAAAAAATGATTTCTAATATATGATTTTTTAAATAAAACCTAACAACATGTATATAATATTTAATAATATCCATAAGAAACTTACTTGATTAAGAAGAATAAAAGTACCTGAAATTGGAACTCTTAAAGAAAAAAACCAGTTTGTTATATAGATCATTGAACAAAAAGAACTTAAAATAATAGTGATTAAATTTTGCTCACCCCTGTCCTTCACTATAGTGTTCCCCAGGGTCTCTTACAGTAGGACTTCAATCCATTGACCTAATGAATATCATTACCCAAAATATTCTGTTTGACTGCTATGTTCTTCCCTTGCAAATTATTGCTCCAATCAAGGGACATCTCAGATTTTCACCTATTTCCTTGGCAGCCCTTTAAGAACTCAGAGTTAATGAGAAAGATGTTTTGATTTCTTCTCAAATAGTATCTCATCCCCTCTGGCAGGAAATTTTCTTACCTTACGACTGACTGAAGCCTATTCACCTACAGTAACTAGATTATTGATGTCACATACTAGGTCTCTGTCATTTTAACCCTGCCTGTGGATGGAGTGGGGCAAGCTTTCTCATACCTCAGCACACCAAATGCTGTTATTGAGCTTACCCATTTCATATCTTTATGAATGGTAGCCATAAGCCATGGAATTTCCAGTGGCACTCCAATGTCAAGAAATTGATCATTTTTGAAATATATAAGTAAATAGGACTTAATTTCCCTAGTGTTTCAAAAATCTTCATATAAATAAATTCAGAAATTGTTTTTAAAAATCCCTTTTTTTTCCAACTTGGTATCTTGACTTGTGTATCAGGTACATGTGAACCATTTTAGAATATTAAACTTCTAAGACAAGGTTGGAGCATGTGAGGGCCCTTATTGGTTAACTATTTATATCTCCCTTCAAATTGACATTTTATAAATATTAGCTTAATATTCATTTTGACTCTAAAGAGAAATTGGTTTCCAATTAACAAAAATTACATGTAATAGGGAATTGTCCATAGGATAGGTATTATGGAATAGATGTGAAATTATATATGATAGAGTTTACTTGGAGCATCAGTTATAATAGCCACAGTTTATAAGGAACTAGATGTCCCTCAGTAAGAGTTTTATAATAATTATGGGTCAACCACATAATAGAATAATAGGTAAGCTATTTTAAAAATGTGAAATTCTGTAGTTATACGGAAAGGTCTCCAAATGTTTTAATGGAAAAAAAATACAAAGTGTATAACAATATGTATAGCATGAAGCCATATATAAAATATTTCTGTGGATAAGTTTACAGATGCACGAAATATCTCCTGAAGTTAATGCAAGGAACTAGAAACTGGTTGTTTCTGAGGAATGAGGTGGTAGCTGGGAGGCAGGGGAAAAGGGAGGCTTCTCACTGTACCTCATAGAGTGTCTTTCCATCTTATATCATGTATATTGATCCTATTTAATAATTCACAAATCTTATAAATAAATCAACCAAAATAAAGAATTTGTCACATATTCTTATTACATGCTATTTCTCATATCATACAAACGTCTTAGGATGCATTGTAACTCCCAAAATTTAGGTAATCAAATATTCCTCCCTAGTAAAATGGACTTGGCTTACATATTAGCTTTGAGGAATTCTGCTGAGACAGCTAACTTCATATGAATGGTGGCAGCTGACTTCAGAGATTATGGTGCTCTTTATAGAGGGCATATAGGAGAGAACTTAAAAAAAAACAACTCTATTTTCATTCAAGGTATGTCTATTTCTCTGGTTATTTAAGAATTTGAATGAGGAAACTTGAATCAACTGGCACCATATTTCTGATTTATTCCAGTAAGTTTTATTGACATTTTAGACTGGAACTCTGGGGACCTGCCCGTCTAAGTTGCTTTTTAATCCTACCGTGGTTTCACACCAATGTAAGAGTTTTGCTAATGTTATATTAGTTAAAACTTTAGTAGAAGATAAAATAACAGAGAGTCTAAACACTTATTTCAATTTTAACCCAGACAGAAGTTTGAACTTTTGGGACCCCTTAATAAAGACACCAGCTCTTTTAAATACACTGTAAGATGTGGCCATTTAAAATGCCTTATTACAGATGACATTTAAAGAGAGAGGAAAGAAAGAAAGAAAGAAAGAAAGAAAGAAAGAAAGAAAGAAAGAAAGAAAGAAAGAAAGAAAGAAAAAGAAAGAAGAAAGAAAGAAAAGAAAGAAAGAAAGAAAAACTCAAGGAATATAAAAGATGTTAAGAGAATTTGTGAAAAGAATGATTTAGAGTTATTTCTTTATACCGTCACAGTTTTGGTTCAATTTCATTTTAGTTAAATGATGTCTGTTGTAAGTATTGTTTATGAAAATGCTGAAAAATCATCTTGCTATAGAAAAAACACCTTTATCTAGCTGCTATGAACAGAGCTCTTCCATTAAGTTTTAGACAAATTCTTTCTCCTTTTCTTTGTGCATACTCTATGTGTGTATATATGTTAAATATACTCCTTTTGCCTTGTTACAAGTGAAATCTGATTTCTTCTAGTTACCAAATAGTTTATATCTGAATTAACTAAAAACTTTACTAAAATGACTTGACCTTACTTGAGAATGACCCTGTATGCCATTTTCTTGAGAAAATGGAGCCAAAGCAAACTCAAGTTTAATTGGGAAAAATTATGCCAGTTCCCTGTTATTTAATATTTTATTTGGGGATTTTTTTTTTCAGTAACATCAACTACTCTTATACTCTGAAACTTGCAATGTGATCTATGTTTGCACTCAAGAAAATCTAGACCAAAAAGTTCACCTATAGAAAATGGGGGAGGGAGGGCGCCTGGGTGGCTCAGTTGGTTAAGCGACTGCCTTCGGCTCAGGTCATGATCCCGGAGTCCCTGGATCGAGTCCTGCATCGGGCTCCCTGCTCAGCAGGGAGCCTGCTTCTCCCTCTGACCCTCCCCCTTCTCATGTGCTCTCTCTGTCTCAAATAAATAAATAAATAAATAAATAAATAAATAAATAAATAAATAAATAAATAAATAAAAGAAAATGGGGGAGGGAAAAGGAGCTTCATAGTGGAGAAACCTAACTCAGCCAAGTGGTCAGGGTCAGCATCAACATGATAAGCAATGTATACATTATGAATACATAGGGTATGTTTTCTTGATATGAAAGTGACTCTTTACCTTTATGTTTCTTCTCCCCAAAACACAGAGAAAAACATTAGCCAAATCCTAACTGAAGGGAATTCTACAAAATACCTGACCAATACTTCTTAAAAGTGTCAAGATAATAAAAAACAAGGAAGTCTGAGAAACTATCATAGCCAACAGGAACTATAATGGTGAATTCATTTGCTTCTCCTTGCTGTTCTGTCAGTTTTTGCCTCATGTACTCCTCATGTACTTGGATGCTCTATTGTTAGACACATACAAGTTAAGGATCCTTATGTCTTCTGGGAGTAGTGACCCTCTTATCATTATATGATGCCCCTCCCTATCTCTGATAACTTTCCTAACTCTGAAGTCTGCTCTGCCTGAATTAATATAGTTACTCTCTCTCCCTTCTGATGAGTATTAGCATGGTATAACTCTCTCCATCTCTTTATTTTTAATCTATCCTTTATGTATAAAGTGGTTTCTTATAGACAACATACAGTTGGGTCTTGTTTTTTTTGATCCAATCTAACAATCTCCCTTTTTTAATTGGCATATTTTGATCATTTGTGTTTGAAGTAATTATCAATATAGTTCAATTAATATTTACCATAATATTTATTACTGATTTCTTTTTGTTGCCCTTGTTCTTTGTTCCTATTTTTTGTCTTCCACACTTTTCCTGACTTTTGTGGTTGTAATTGATCATTTTATATAGTTTGATTTTCTTTCCTGTCTTAGCCTATCAATTATACTTTTTTTTTCTTACTGTTTTGGTGATTGCAGTCCTAGGGTTGCTTAGGTGTAGTTTTTGTGTGCATGTCCGTTTATCCAACATAGTGTTCTCTGAGCTTCCTACATCTGTGGTTTGGTATCTGACACTAATTTGGGATAATTCTCAATCATTGTGGCTTCAAACATTGCTTCTGTTCCTGTCTCCATTTCTTCTTCCTCCAATATTCCCATTACATGCATGTTACACATTTTGCAGTTGACCCACAGTTCTTGGATACTCTGTTCTATTTTTCAGTCTTTTCTTTTTTGTTCATTTTCTGGCAGTTTCTACTGTCACATCCTCAAACTCAGAGATTCTTTCCTCAGCTATGTCTTGTCTACCAAGGAGACCATCAAAGACAATTCTTCATTTCTGCTACCATGTTTTTGAGCTTTAGCCTTTTTTTTTTTTTGATTCTTAGAATTTCCATCTCTCTGCTTACATTAACCATCTGTTCTTCCATGTCATCTATTTTTTCAATTTAAGCCCTTAGCATATTAATTATAGTTTTGTTTAAAAAAAAAAAAAACAGCTGGCCTGATAATTCTAACATTCCTACCATATCTGACTCTGGTTCTGATGCTTGTTCAGTGTCTTCAAATTGTGTTCTTTCCCTTTTAGTATGACTTGTAATTTTGTTGTGGTGGATGAAAGGTGGACACAATATACTGAGTAAAAGAAACCTCAGTAAATTGGGCTTAGTAGTGGTATTGTGTTGGGGGAGAGAAGTGTTCTGTAGTCCCAGGATCAGGTCTCAGTCTTTTGGGGAGCTTCTGCCCATGGACCATGAACTTTGCCAGTGCTTCTCAATCCCACCACCCTCCCCTGAGGTGGGGTGGAATGGGCAGGGGGACTGGATCAGGATGTTCCCCTTCCCCAGGGACGTCAGCTCTGATAAAACCCCATCAGGTTAGGCTCTGGTAAAAATGCTTTCTTCTCAGGGTGGACCTTGTTAAGAAGAGCAGAATGCTCTAGTATCTTTGAAAATAGTTCCTTTTATTCTCCCCCTGGTGGAACTATGAGGGGATTTTCCTCCAGTATTCACTCTGAGGACTTTATAGAGCTCCTGGAGGTAAAATTGTCTTTGATTTTTTTTTGTAGTTTGAAAATGATAGATGCCTAGGTGGAACTTGGCACGGGGCACTTGTCCTGCTTGGTGTTTGCACAAAAGTGTGGGGAGTCCCCTATGAGTGGGTCCTATGGAGTTTTTAGCCCCCAGGTTGGTCCACTCTGAGCCACCAGCATTTCATCTATTACAGTTCAGATATTTTTAGTCCTGTGCTGGTTCTCATGGAGGTCTCTGCTTGTGGGTTTCTGCTCTAATAAGTTGTGATTTTCTGCATTTGTCTGTCTGTCACTCCACAGTGATTTGCTCTGTGACCTCACTTCTCTGACAGATCTAGGAAGAGTTGATTTTTCAGCTGTAACAAGCTCTTGTTACAATGGAGTGGTGACTTCCTAGCTCCTTACATACTCAAATTTATCTGTGGAATCTGTGGAGTCCCATCAGTTTCATTATTGGTGGCTTACAGCACGCTAAGCTTGGATTTCCCCATATTGCAAAATTTGGGTTGTTAGGGACATTTTTGTTAAGTTCTGGTATATTTGGTTCTCACGTTGTTCTATAAACTAAAAGAGTAAAATCTTGATTGTCAGCTTCTGAGGCAGGGAGGTTTCACCATAGAGCATGACTCTGCCTCTCCTGTCCCTCCCAATAAACAATTGCTCACTATGGGCCTGGGGTCCCCACCCAAGGTAAATGACTCAGTTGCAATTTCAAAAATATTATAAGCAAGCACAGAATATTTGTGCAAGGAAACAGGACAATAAATGTTACTTCGACCAAGTTATATCTAGTTTAATAACTATGGTGATGAGTGGCCTTGAGTAGAAACCTAAGAGCAATAAAAATGTTGTCATAACCATTAGAAATAGTGTTCAGTGTTGAACTTTTGCTTTCATCGCCTCTTTTTATTCTCCTACAGATTTTGTCCCAGCACTGCTTAGCCTGGATAATTATTTATTCCACAGATATTTATTGATCTTTCTAGTCCAATTTTATCCCCTTATGAACTGTATGAGCTCTGTAAGCACTTTTTTTAAAATTTTGGATTTCAGTGTTCACCACTTAATTTCTGAATCATAGAATATCTGAAGTTTCTACCACCAAAAGTATTTAATAAATTATAGATTATTGAGTGAAGGACTCAGAGTGATGTTAATCAGAGAAAACAACTTTGGAGAAGGCTAAAAACTGGAGGGTTGATCTCTCTCCTTCCCTCTAGTCTCCTTAGCAATTTTCTGTAATGTCTTCCAGACCTGGTTCCAATTTCATGTCCCCTGAGAGGATGTCCTTAACTTCTCCTGTGGGTGACTCCTCCTCTCTTTCCTACAAGCCTCTGTTATGGAAAGATTCTATGGTTCATCTGTGTATGTGCTGCTTCCATCCACCCCTTACACTGTGAGCAATACAAGAACAGGAACCACATTTCACCCTTTGAGTGAACAGAGTTCATCCCTCCTGTAATACATGTCATTTATTTATTTCAGATGATTTTGGTAGATTTTGATAAAATCTTACATTTTATGCATGTTCAATATATGTTATATATGTTCCAAACTACCCTACAAGTGTGCTCAGCAAAAATGTAAGTGTACCTTCTTTTTGTGTTTTCTTCAGTTCTGGGTACATGGCAGGTGGTCAGTAGGTGCTATAATTCTTTGAACTGGAAGGAGAGAGATGGTGATTTTTTTGATGGACCTTTTCGTAAGAATCCCCTTGTTTAGGGGCACCTGGGTGGCTCAGTTGATTAAGTGTCTGACTCTTGATTACAGCTCAGGTCTTGATCTTGGGGTCATGAGTTCAAGCCACATTGGGCTCTACGCTGGGTATGGAGCCTACTTAAGAAAAAAAAAAAAGGAATCTGCTTATTCATCATCATTTAAAAGCAGTTATTAATTCACTTGCACATTGCTCATATCAAGTAGAAGTTTAAACTAAATGGTTTAATCTATTCCTTTAGGCAGCTAAGATTATGCACACAAGTGTTCACTCTGGGAGGGCAAGAAAGCACCAGCTTATCTTGCATTAGAGTGCATTGAACAGTATAAGGTATTACAACTCTTTTGAAAAATACTCTTTTACAACTGGGCTGAATCATGGGGCTGGTAGCTCATGTAAGCAAGCAATTCCTTTGCAGCTTAGAGGGCAAGCTGCAGAGTTGGGGCAGGGATACCTTTAGTGTCATTGCACATCCTCTAATCCAACTTCCTCCACCATGACCCTTTCTTTATACCATGACCGAACTAACAGAAGACAGTTGCCAGCATTCTCTTGTATCTTTTCACTGGCAATTGGTCCAGTGTTAATCCATCCTCAGGCCTGAAAGCCATATAGGACCAGACATGGTCTATGAGTTGCTGACTCTTCAGGCAGAAGAAATGATTTAGGATATTACAGGTTGTCAGACAGGTTCATTTAGGCTAATGCAGGCAAAGTTTCCTTTACCTAAGAAACCACAAGAAGAATCTTTAATTGAATTATTTAGCAATTATTTTAATTGCTAAAATGTGTTTTGCCTTGTGGGCAGCTTTGGAGTTTTCTCTTCTTGTCTGTTTATTGATGATATGGTCAATAAATCCATCAGAAGACCTCAACACCTGGCTGGCAGTCATCTTCTCCACCCTCTGGCCTGACATCATTCTGGGTGACTCAATATGACAACCTCACTGCATGGTTCCATGCCCACCTCACCTTCAAGGACCTTCCCTGACTCAGACACCACCCCATGGCCGCACCCTAAACCTTATCAGATCCGTATTGGTCCACCTCTCAAATGAAGCGTTCACACTCATTCTTAACCATGTGTTCCCAACCATCTCTCTCTCTCTCTCCTTCCCTTCCTCCCCTCTTCCCTCCCTCATGTTACTGTTCCCAACACACTAGTTCTCTAGCCTCTTTAGTATCTGTATTTTAGAGTCCTTTGTCCCTCTCCCCACTAGGTCTTTCCTGTCTCACTTAGCTCCCCATCCATGCCATCCCTTCATCCCTTTGTTTACCAGTATTCTAAAACCTTTTATTCTATTGTCTTCCCACCACACTGGGACAGAAAGAAGACCCACAAATCTTAATGAATGTAATTATGACCTTCTCTGCTTTGATATTCATTGATATTTTAAGAGAAAGATCCCACAGTATTGAAGATTGTTCCATGATAGATTTCTATCCTTGATCTCAGTGAAGCACTTAAAGCTCCCTGACAGCACTATCTTGTTTTTCCTGGTCAACATGCTCTCATTCCACAGGGTATTTCGGATAATACCTATGCTTCTCAAACTACAACCCTGCCCACTCCAGCTCCCTTTCACTATCAGCCTCCGATCTTGTCTTTTGGTTCATGGAGTAACGAGTAATTAGACAGTAATTCTTTCAATTTACTTACATACAACTCTACCCTTTTCTTCCTTCCCCTGTTAAAAAGAGATTTTCTTTTTCCTTAGGAGTGTAAATCTGGTTATTCCATCTCACTCTTTATATTTAATACCTCTCCCCTGGCCCACTTAAATATTCATATATATTTTTAGTGGGGGTGGGGTGAACCCTTATTTCTAATTCCTGTCCCTGTCCACTGTTCTCTTCCTGGGTTTCTTTTTCCATTTAGAGCCTATCTTTTTGAAATATTTGTCCTTTCTGATATCTCCACAGTGCCACCTTCCAATCATGACACAACATAGCCCTTCATTCTTATTGCTCTACTCAAACAGATCTTTAAAAGACCAATAATGGTTTCCTTATAGCTAAGTTTAAAGAACATTTGGAAGCCTTTGTCTTACTGGATCTCTCCCTGATAAAAACACCACTGATTGCTTCCTCCTTTTAAAAATACTTTCATTCATATTTTCTATGTCATAACACTCCCTGGTCCCTCCTCCCCTTCTTTACATGTTTATTCATGGTTACTTTGTCTCCTCTTCCTAGGCCCATACCTTTTAAATTGGTGCCATTCAAAGTGTTGTCTTTGATGCTTTGTCTCTACAACTTGTAGTAAAGGAGAAATAGTAGCCCCTTCCTAGGGATGTCCACATTCTAATTGCCAGAACTGTGAATATGTTACCTTACATGGCAAAAGGGACTCTGGGAATGATGAAATTAAGGATCTTGACATGAAAGAGTATCCTGGGTTATCCAGGCGAGCTCAATGTAATCATGAGTCTTTATAAAGGAAAGAGGAGAGTTCTTGAAGGAGATGTGGTAATGGAAACAGAGGTTGGAGGCATGCAGGCAGCCTCTAGAAGTTGGAAAAGGTGAGGACATTGATTCTCCCCTAGAGCCTCCAGAAGGAATGACACCTTGACACTGTAAGACCTACTTCAAACTTCTGACCTCCAAAACTCTAATACATGTGTGTTGTTACAAGCCCTGAAGTTTCTGATAATTTGTTACGGCAGCAACTAGAAACTAAGACAACCCTCTCCCTGGACAGTCTCATCTGACGCTTCACTTCAGGTCTTTATCCTTTTACATATCAGAAGGCTCCTGAGGTACTTACTGTTTTGTTGTTGTAAAAAATTCACCGCCTAAACAAATCATTCCTGGGTCATAATTCAGTTTAGGGATATTGCCCTTGTAGTAGGATTGGGTAGGTGAAAAAGTACTCAGCTATTCAGTAACTCAGGCTGACAGAGGTTCTGCCAACTTTAACATTGCTAAAAAGAAAAAGAGCATGGACCAGCACACCTGGGAGGTTTTTAAAGGTCTGGTCTATAAGTGGGGTAGTTTTCCTTTCAATTCCCTGGTCAGATTTCAGTCACATTGCAGCATCTAATTGCGAAAGATACAGAGAAATATAGCCTATTATGTGCCCCTGATGAAAGAGAAAACATGGGGATTTCTCTTAACAGCTTTTTGAAATATCTCCCAAATCTATATTTTTAAGTCTGGTCTATTTTCAGACGACTACAGCTACGTAGCCAACTTCTTACTGGATAGCTTTGCTCAGAGGTATCTAAGAACCGTGAACTCAACATTTCAAAAGTGTAACCCATCATTTTCTCAATGTTGTGTCCTCCAGTGTTTCTAAATCAGTGACCGGTAGCATTGTTACCCAAGCCAGAAAGCCAGGGGCCATGTATGACTTCTCTTTTACTGCTTAATCAATCACCAGGTCAATAAATAGTGAATAAAAGAACTCTGTTTCAATTCTGTTCATCTTTCCAGCATTACTGCCATCACCCTATTCTATGCCATCACCATCAATCACCTAGACCACTGAAAATGCCTCATAATTTGCATCTATTCTTAATCCTCACAAATCCATTTTTCATACTATAGTCCAAACGATCTTCTGTGAATGTCAGTTCCCAAATTTGTGCCATTCCCCAATTCAAACCCATTGTAGATTTCCCCCAGTATTCTCAAGGCAAAGTTAAAACATACCATGGCTTCCAAGGTTCTCCTTGACCCATCTCCTACTCGTACCTCCTGTCTCTCCTCCAGCCCCGCCCACACAGCTCTGTGCTACTGTCACACCAAACGCTTCTAGGTTTCTCTCAGGCTCCATGCTGTCTCTTGCTTCTGGATCTTCATACATCTGTGGCTCTTGCCTGGCTCCTCTCCTTGGCCTTCAAACTTGACCAGTCAAGTCTTCCTTGTCTTTCAGACATCAGCTCAAAAATCATTTCCTGTGGGAAACTTTCCCTGACATCCCATAAGAACATAGAACCCATATTATACTCTATTGTATAAATATGTCTTTCCTGAGAAAATGCCAGGTACGTGTGGGCAGGAAAAGAGTCCATCTTTTTCTCTTTATCCTCAGCACCTAGTATAGTGCCCAGTATGTAGTGATGCTGAATAAATATGTGTTTAAAGGATGAACAGATTTTATTTGTATGTATGTAAAGCTCATGAAGCTAAGTAAAGACTAAGGCATTTATATGCTCAATACTGATGTCCAATTCCCACTTTGACTCCTAATTTCTGTACTGGTTAAAATGAACATTAACAGCTACTGTCATGGCATGATCCTCAATCACAAACAGCAACTATGTTTTATGTGATATATGATTATCACATTAACTCATAGTGCTTCAAAGGGACACAAAAATAGCAAAACTACTTCTCAGTATAGGCCAAGATTGCTTTACAAATAAACACAAAAACAGAGCAAAAGTTGTTTTCTAATTCAAGAAAATGTGTATTTTATATATAGACAACATATATATATACACACTGTATATATATACACACACACATATAGACATATATTACATATACATCTATGTGTATATATATGTATACACACACATTTTATATACAATTTCCTTTTAATCCAGCTTCTTACATTTCTAGCAAGAGAAAAAATATGTAAATATAATGGTTATTAAACTAGATAAACTTAAGCCACTTTTTTTAATTCAGAAAAGGCTTAACAGTTCTCATAGTGATTCAGTCTAGCACTTCCTTATATGACAAAAGAATTACTTGTGAAGTCATTATGGTCAATATGCTCTACATTTCTCTAGATTAAATGAGGATAATCTCTAATTATGAGAGATAAGGTGCATTTATCTAAATTTAAGCTTGAAACATTTGGTTAAGAAATAAATCATTTTGGTGTGGAAATTTTTAAAAGAACGCTTAAACAATAATAAAATATATTTTAATGCCCTAAACTATGGTACTATTATGTTAAGAATAAGACTTCAAATACACCAAAGTTTGAAAATTCAGAATGACTACTCCCAAAGAAATTATAATCCATCCCTCGAGTATACAATTCCATTTTTGAAAGAAAGTCTTTTAACACAAGACAGTGCAATCTTTTATTTGGCACATCAAGCAATTCAATAAAATATTATGGGAAAGGATGGATCTATGTAAGATTTAAGGGCTTTGATTTGCATTTAAATGGCATCATTTCTTAAAATGTCTATGCCTTTTTCAGTGGAGAGTTTAATAAAAGATGGAAAATATTACTGACAGTAAAAGTATGTGTACAATTGGTCTTTAGTGAAAAACGGACAGAATTTATTAGAAGATAAATGGTAAACCTTTTCCTGATGAGACTGAGTCAGTCAGTGCCCCCAAACCAATTCTCGTCCAAGTAATTGGGTGAGAAGTTTGATGTTTTTGTCCATAGTAACGTTCTCACAATTTTCTTTGAGTTTCGGGAAGCAAATTGTTTGGTAATAATAATCAGTTTTTAAAAAAATTGTTCTGATACTTTGTGACTCTGAACTGTTTAGGGTAGCCACAGAAAGATCTACTCACAAAAAGAGAGAGAGTTTAAGAAAGGAAAATTAAAAAGAGAAAAAACATGGCTCCCAAGAAATAAAAAAAGGAAGAATGAAAGATCTAGAAAACACACACAAACACACAAAAAGAAACAGTACACAAAAGTGAGGGAAAGGGCCACCTTGCTGCTTTTCATTTTTCTCCATGGCAACAGTTCCAGAGAGCACCAGCTATGGGTCTGGAGTCTCAAATGCAGCTTTGCAAGATTCTCACATCTGTCGGACTCACTGTGGAGCATGAGGAATGACTATCTGCTCCACCAGTGCAGGTCTAATCCAACTTTGACCCTTGTCTGAACTGATTAGCTCTGTCCCATCATGGGGAGACACAACATTGATTATGCTTCATTGTAGTTGAACTTGAGCTGAAGAATTACCCTGGAAGTTGTGGTAAAAATAGTTATCAGTGATTTTTGAGTTTCCAACATGTGTCAGGAGTGTACTAGATCTTTGGAATTCAAATAATAATAACTGCTACATATATAGATAGCATCCACACGTGCTAAGAATTCTCCCAAACACTTAACATAACTCACTTAATCCTGGGGCACCTGGATGGCTCAGTCAGTTGAGCGTCTGCCTTCGGCTCAGATCAGGATCTCAGGGTCTGGGATCAAGCCCTGCATCAGGCTCCCTGCTCAGCAGGGAGTCCTCTTCTCCCTCTTTCTCTGCCCCTCCCCCCACACTTGTGCACACACTCTCTCTCTCTTGCTCACTCTCTCTCAAATAAATAAATAAAATCTTTAAAAAAAAACTCATTTAATCCTGGCGACAATATAACAAAACAACAGTATTCCTATTTTACAATTAAGAAACTGAAGCTAGAATGGTTTCATGACTTGCCCAAAGTCATATAAATAGTTAAATGCACAGCCATTGACAAGTGAAATCAATACAGGAGACATGAACCCAACAATTGCCTTTTGATGAGGCATATAATAGCAATATGTACAGGGTGTGACATAGAGACAACAGTGGTGCCCCCAACACAGACTGAGGGTGTCAGAGAAGTCTTCTCAGGAAGATGGTGCTTGAACTAAGTCCTAAGGAATGGATAGGATTTAGACAAGAACAAAGAGAATGCTTTCAAGGTAGTAGAGGAACATGAAGAAGATCCCAGAAACCAGAAAGAACACAGGTGTTTGAGTAAAAGCACAAAAATCAATAGAATAGGAGTCTAGGGCAGGACATGGAAATAGAGATGAAAGATGGAGGTGGAGATCTGGCTAAGTTTCAAGTCCTGAAAAGCCTGGTTTGCCATGCAGGCCATGGGGAGCCATTAAATGAGTTTAATCTGAGAAAAGTGTATTTGGTTCTTAATATCAGAATAAACAGTCTAAAGAGTATTGCTTATTGGATAAAAGCACAGGTTTTTTGTTTTTTTATTCAGATATTATTTTGAATACTGGTTCATTTTGAATACTCATACCATCTATGGGTAAATCACTCCACTAGACCTCCACTGCCTTGTTTGTAAAATAGGATGAGGGGATCATGCTTAGAAATGGCCAAATAAATGGCGGTACTCATAATGTCCATGTCAAATTGGAGGAGAAGATAGGAAAAAAGGATATTAGTTAAGAGTGCATTTTAGTAATGTACTCGTGAGATGATGATGGTTCTTAATGGGGTGGGGATGAGGACTCCCCGCAAAAAGAATTATCCAGCCCAATATATCAATATGTTGTGCCAATGTTGATAAACCCTGTTCTAAGCTAAGGTGTGGGAGTGAAGATGGAACGAAGGGGACAGACTGAAGCAATGTTAATGAAGCTAAATCAAAAGATCTTTGTGACTGACTTGAAGAGAAAGTTACAGGGCTGTGGTCTGAGTTGTTTATCCTGGCACTAATTAGAGTACCCTGTACACATGATATTCCAAAATATTTGTTGAGTGAAAAAAGGAATATATGAATGAATGAATAGAGAAATAGGATTCGAGACTCCCAGTTTGTTGTCTTGGGCCATTTAGGTAATAGTGGTGACAGCCTCTGCAGGGCAGGGCAGAGGAAGAGGAGATGGTCTTGGGAGAAAGATGGAGAGGTCAGTAATGGAATTGAGGTGCCTAAGGTGAAAATTACAGTGTAGCTAGACCCAACTGTTTAGTTGTTCAATGTCTCAATGGTTGATTATACCAAATGGGATACCTTTAAAAAAAAATGGAAACCCTCCTTGAATCTGAAAATCATATTGGAGATTCATAAATTATAACCGAGGATGAATTCGAGTTTTTATGATAGCTAGAGAAATCTACATTTTTACATTAATTTTTCTGAGGAAACCATATTTTAAAACTTCCAATGATGTGGTTTTAGGATGCTAACTATTTCCTCCCATGTCTTCTTGCCCAACCTCACTACTTTGGCTCTGAAGCGAAGTAAAAAAAAAAAAAAATCTACTTGAGCCATTTAAGCACCAGAGGCAGTGGGATTACTTCTACCCTCAGAGGTGGTTACTTGTCCTTCTCCACACTCATCCCTTTTCCAAAGCCAGTCTGTCCCCAAAGGTCCATCTGCCATTGATCTATTATCCAATGGCCCCTAGAACTACAGTGGAGACATTTGTCCCCAGGGTTCCTTTTGCCTACACTCAATGCCACTCAATGGCCTTGTTGAGTGGTTTCTACACCACTGGCAAAGCACAGGAGTGGCTCAGATACAAGGACATTGAGGTCACTGCCACTGCTGTTTGTACCCTTGTCACTCCACTCTGGCCATATCATTTCTCTACACACATGTCTTCACCATGAAGAGAATACCACTCTTTCTAAGCCTTTTCTTACTCCAAAAGCCACTCTGTCCTTACCATTTACAAACCATTACCTAAAACCATTTAGGGCAGATTCCCTAGGGCCTGGGGCAGAGTGTATTTGCCAAGTGCTACACCACCATGCCCAGGAGAGAACTCAGGAAACCTAACTCTTCTTATCTCAGGGATGAGATCCTTCCTTGCCAGCCAGGTCAACAGACCTTACTTCAACCTTCTGTTCAAGGATATTCGTTTTAGTGACCTTCGTGTTCTCAGAGATCACAGCAACTATCAGTTCTGTGAACTCTCCTTATATTTTTCAGAAACTCCTTGAGTCTTGAGTCTGTCCCCTTGTGAGGGCCTGACCTGATATCTCAGTCTGATCAAGGTGGACACCCAGAGTATGTCCCATGCCTGTCCTTTCCTACATACATTTTTATGAATTATATTTTATTTTTGTATTGGTACTGAAGAGAATTTGACTCTTGGTCTGTCTGCTTTTACTGACTCTTAACAGAATTAGCTATTCAAAACATAGCCATAAAGACATTGTGCATTCTGTGCTCTATAGCTCTTGTTACGCACCTTTAGGATACTGTGTGCTGCCTAACTAGGATCTTAGCCAGTGCCTTTGAAAGGGAGTTGTGATTGGATTGAGTCCTTTCATCATGGCCTAAAATTATTTTTGGTCAGACTTTTAAATCCCAAGTCCACCCTGTGATTTCTGTGGTCAGGGGGTTTGGCAATCATGCTTTCCAAAAATATCGAGACATCAGGAAGAAGGCCCTGAAACGAGTGTAGATGTCAGCACCTTCATTTATAAGAACTCACACTGCCGTCATGGAAAACATGCTAATGCCAGAAAGAGGGAGGAGAGATTAACGGAGTTCTAGAAGCAACAAGTCAGAGCTGGATTTCCTGGTGGTGGTGCATGCATGCACACATAGAAGGATGTCAGAAACAGTTTTAAAGTTTTGTTTTTTTTTTTTAATCTAGCAAAGGAACATTTTATCCATTTGTCAGACCTGTGAGCTCTGCTGCCTCAATTGCATTAGCTTTTTGTTCATTTTTAAGTGACTGAAATGATGAAAACAAGTTCCTTGTGAAGTCTCGCCAAAAATCATCAGGGGAAACGATATCTGTTCATGTATTGGATCAGAGTTCACATTGTGACAGAGTATTTTCATGTCAAAACGAGTATCTCCATGGTTATGAAGTCCTTTTCTTGTCAGCTATTAAATTGCTACCAAGGGCTATAGGTAGGGGTTTTGTTTTTGTTTTTGTTTTTTTTTTTTCATTTTAAAATTTCTTCCATTGAAAGAAAGTAAACAAAAGAAGACATTGATTTATACAGAAATCCTAATGTGCTACTGAGAAAATGATGTATTGTGTGGTCACATGATCGAAATTTCTCCCATGAAGGATTAATCTGGTTCTGGGAATAGTTCTGAGAGGTTTTATATCCATTTTTGTGAAGCTTGAAGAGGCTTCAGTGTAACACCACACCCCAAGAGGTCTGTAAAGTTGTTAAAATATTAAGAAAGACATAATTGTTAAAAGACTAGTTCTTAAATAAAATCCCTTGTGGAATATGAAAAATCTCCTAAAGCTATAAGGCGACAGTGTTACATTGAGGACTGATGTAACTCAGTTCATTTAGAAAATACCATAAACAGCTTTATTATGGGAATTTGGTAAAGAAATCTTTCATTAATAGGAAATATTTGGCTCTACCTTGCAAATAAAGTGATGTTTACATAATTTGTTAAGATCTTTCAGAGATTCAATATCCTCTGCTCAACCTTAACATGAGTACTATATTAAATATATGATTTTGAAAAAAAAAACTTGTAAAATTCAGTTTTGGGTAATGTGATTTCTCATTTTGAGTTGTACTCTTTTGTTCTTCACTGAATTCATTTGATATAAGTAGGGGAAATGGTTCAAATCCCTACTGGAGGCTGATGTGATACAGATAGTCTTAGCTAGTGGACCTTGTTGGAAAGAGATGTTCAGATTCTGAACCAAAATCATCAAGGGGAATCTGTGTTAGATTTCCAGTGGTAGATGGAGAAGGAACATTTCAGTCAAACACACAGTTGACTAGTGTGGGCTTTGACTACAAATCCAGTGAAATCCTGAACCTGCTGATCTGGCCCGGACCACATGGGAGCCTTTGCAGTTCTGTTTTTCCTTGGTTTATGCCTAGAATTTGAACAAGTCCAAGTAGTCTGTTTTATCTCCTTTCCCTGAGGACAATCCTGGCACTTATCAGTTAAAAACTCCACCAGTGTTCTTGGCTCAGCTTAGAATCTTTTTTCCTGGGAAGTATGTTCCCTTGGAGTAAAACAGAGGTGGTGGTGAGCCAGGTATGACCCAGAAACACTCAGCAATCTCTAGAGGTTAGAGTGTTATAGCCAAGAGCCCTTAAATCTAAGGCTAGGCAATTCAATTTAGTTTTGAGTATCAGCGAATACTGGGGTTAGCCTTTGGTGCACCAGGCTTGGGTAGGGAATTAAATAAACATACGTGGGCTTGGCTAAGATTTCCCTCCACTCCTGTGGCCCCTTGGACTCTGCTGGCTTCCTTTTGAATCTATAGGGGAGCCAAGGTTTTATCCTGTAAGCCAAGAGAGTGGCATGATAAAATATGCATTTTGAAACGAGAAGCTAGAAGTTATTCAAGTGGCAGATCAGGAGGAAAGAAGGCTGGAACCAGGGCAGTCAAGGTCATTAAAATGTTCCAGGTGAGAGACCAAGAAGATGGGAATAGGGGAAGAGAGCTGGTTAAAGGAACAGTAATGGAAAATGACTCTCAAGATGTAGTGGAAGGTCCCCAAACAGGTAGAGATGAGCTTTTGTTTTCTATGGTTATCAAATGGCATGGAAGAAAAGTATGTAAGGTAGGAATGCATACAGGAAACCAAATATCCAATGTGGAAACAATTTCAAAGATGGCAGTAAGAGGTAGAATAACCCAAACTGTAACGGGTTTGCTAATGCCTCTGTATGCTCTCCTTGAAACCCCAACTGGGGCAGATATTAATGTTACATTACACAACACTAACTCTTTACTTTGTACACATGTGATAAAGTTCCTCCTGTAACAAACTATCCCTAAATTATGCATCAGGGTGCTCTGCTTCCACCTGCGGCAGTCACTCTTCCTTAGTGGTTTCTACCATCTGAGATGCTGGTTCCCTAGCACATAAAAGCAGGTGATCATTATCATCAGTTCCCTGGCTTCATTATTATTTCACAGGATGAACTGCAAAAGATAAAGTATAAATATCCCTTTCTTACTGTTCATTACCAGTCACATTTTCTCATATTCAATTTCATTCTTCCTTCCAAGAAACCTAAATAGGAGTAGATATTGATTTTGGAAATGTGTTTCTTAATGGTTAAGAAATAGCAAACTATACCCTGAAATGTAATTTTAAATGTATATTTTATGTCCTTTGGCTAAAACAAAGATCTCTACTTTGTCCTGTCTTTAGTGCTCCTGCCATGTATCAGAAGACAGATCTTTTGTGTTTAGCAGGAAAAAATATTTTTACCATTTTTTCAGTGTGTAGAATGAATAAAACATCAAAGATTTCTTGTTTTGCCAGCTCTTTTACAGTTTAGCAGAATCGAGAGGAGAAAATTCACCTGCAATTTTGATACACAACCTGACAGGACACAGACTACAACTCACAAAAAAATTCTGATTGAAAGATTTATCTCCTGGATGAAATCCATGCAGATAAAGTGGCTGGATAAAGCAGGATGGAATAGCACACAATTGAAACTAGTTCTTACATTTTTCATGTAATGGCATTCTTTTGTTCTTTGTATTAAATATTCTAAATAGTCTCTCTATATTAATTGATGGAATTAAAGCAAGCTAGATATTATGTGCACCCGCATCATTTCTGATTGGCCCAATTTGAAAGCTTACTGGGGCGTGAAAAAAAAATCATCACACACACAATGCTTTCTTTCTGGGCAGTCTAAGGAACACAAGACTGGAAACAGAAATGGGAATGTATTCTGAAAATCGCAGCCTTGAATCAGCAAGCTATCGGTTTCAGAATAAAAGCACATTAAGACTCAGTGTGAGGATATTATCCCCTGTTTAACCTGTGAAAAGTACATCCAATCCAAAACTTCACACCGTAGTTCTCTTTAGTCACTGACAACTCTGCTGATGGTGTGGTTTTCCTTATAGGCAAATGTGAAAGAAAATCTAGATTTTTGTCTGCAGTCTTTGCTGGCTAGTAGGGTCAGCTTCATGGGGCAGTCTCTCAGGGCCCAGCACCCAGAAGGGCCCTGCATTGGTTTAAAGCTCTGCTGTTGGGCGCCTGGGTGGCTCAGTCGGGTAAGCACCTGCCTTTGGATCGGGCCCTGATCCCAGGGTCCTGGGATCGAGTCCCACATCCTGCTCTCTGCTCAGTGGGGAGCCTGCTTCTCCCTCTACCCCTCCCATCTGCTCATGATCTCTCTCCCATGCTCTCTCTAATAAGTAAATTTTAAATAAATAAATAAAGCTCTGCTGTTGCCGAGCATGGAAAATGTTAATAAATTTTGAACAAGGAACCCTGCATTTTCACTTTGCATGGGGCACCACAAGTTTTGGAGCTAGTCCTGCTTGCTGGACCCCACATTTTGGAGCTCAGTCTTTTTGCTTTACAATGGCAGGACATGAAGACTTTGGAGGATTTGTGTGTGTGTGTGCGCGTGTGTGTGCTGATTGTTGGCTTGTTTTTCTTTTTAAAATTAGGCAGTCTTACTTTGGGAGCTAACTTATTTATACTTATGGACTTGAATCACTACTGCCTCTGGATGGCAGGGTATGATTCTTATTCTATTCTTATTCCCTTCCCTCCCCCCATCCACACACACAGTTTAATAACATGATCTATTAGTTACAGGTCATGATATGAGATAGAGCTCTAAGTCAAACTTCTATCATACATGCAGAATATATTCCTTCGTCCTTTGTTCTCTGAGGTGGAATCTCTGTGCCAATTTCACACTCTCTTGCTGTTTCCCTGATGGTCTTTCAGTGTTTACTTGGTTCGCCTTTTATGCTGCTGTCAAAGCTGCACTTCGGAAAAGCTTAACCAAAAAGAATGAAGCCAGATGTTCACAGACATTTTGATTAACTTTATTTTAAACCACTTTTAAATTTTATTTTTTTCTTTTTTTTTTCCTTTTTTTTTTTTTAAAGATTTATTTATTTATTTATTTGAGAGAGAGAATGAGATAGAGAGAGCATGATGGGGGGAGGGTCAGAGAGAGAAGCAGACTCCCTGCCAAGCAGGCAGCCCGATGCGGGACTCGATCCCGGGACTCCAGGACCATGACCTGAGCCGAAGGCAGTCGCTTAACCAACTGAGCCACCCAGGCGCCCCTAAACCACTTTTGAATTTTAAAATGCTTTCTGTGGAACATACTTAATTCTTTGCCTACTCGTGCATCACGGGAATCAGTATTAACTGAATTATAACCAAGTAATTATCTCTTGCATCTCTATTGAGGGAATCCATGTTGTTGATATGGTTAATGGGTTTTTTTGTTTTGTTTTCTTTTGTTTTAGACAAGATTTTTTGCTAATTAGGTATGGTTAATTTACCCTTATGTTGGTTTTTAAAATTTTTAAATGTTATGATTTTTTGAAGTTGGATATTCTAGCTTCTTCTAAAACATGGGAGGGACTAGCATCAGTGGTTCAGCTGTTCTTAAATTAATGAGGTCCAACTTGCCATTTTCTTATGGGTAGCTTTTTTGTGTCCTGTTTAAAAGATCTCTGCCTGTTCTAAGCTCATGAATATATTCTCTTATATTATTATCCAGAAAATGTATTGTTTTACTTTTCAGGTTGAAATCTGTTCCATCTGGAATTCATTTTTGTATGTAAGATAGTGAGGTGGGATTTAAGGTTTACTTTTATTCTTTTTCCAATTCACACGGTATCACTTATTGGTGAAAGAAAGTCAAAGGAAACTATCATTTCCACTGCTCTTGAGAACACCTTTCTCATCAATGAAGTATTTGTATATATGTGGGTTTGTTTCTCAAATATTTCTGGAATGTTCTCAATAAATTTATCATCTATCCTTTAATCAATAATAAATTTTTTTCTAAAGATTTTATTTATTTATTTGACAGAGAGAGGCATAGTGAGAGAGGGAACACAAGCAGGGGGAGTGGGAGAGGGAGAAGCAGGCTTCCCGCCGAGCAGGGAGCCTGATGCGGGGCTCGATCCCAGGACCCTGGGATCATGACCTGAGCCAAAGGCAGATGCTTAATGACTGAGCCACCCAGGTGCCCCTAATCAATAATAAATTTAATTACAATAGCTGTAAATAAATTTGAATATCTGGTGTTGTAGGTCTTCAAACTTTGCTTTTCTTCTTCAAGATCATCATGGCTATTCTTTGTCTTCAACATGTCCACATTGATGTAAATCAACTTCTCAAACTCCACAAAAATACCTGTTGAGATTTTGACTAGGAGTGCATGGAATTTACAGATCAAACTGAGAAATGACTTGTCTTACATTATTGTCTAATTCATGGACATAGTATATGCAATGTTGATTTAGATCTTTTAAAATTTCTTTCAATAATGTTTTTTAGTTTTCCCTCCTACACACTATTGTTAGATGTAGTCCTGTATATTTAATTTTTGATATTATTGTAAATAACATTGTATTGTTTTTTATTTTATTTTTGAAATTATTGGTCTTTTATGAGTATAATTTATTTCTGTATATTGATTTTGTATGTACTGACTGATAAATTCAATTATTGATTCTAATGGTTTATCTTTTGGATTTTCTATGTATATTCTCATGTCTCCTTGTCAATGCATATATATTTTATTTCTTTTTCTTGCCTTATTGCATTGGCAGGATTTCCAAGAAACTCTTAAATGGAAATGGCAATAGGGCTATCCTTATCTCTTGATATATCCTTATCTCAGAAAGAAATTTTTCAGCATTGCATTATGTATGATATTTGTCATAAGTTTTCTTTGAAGATACTCTTTATTATATAAAGAAATTTTCTTCTACTTGTATATTGCTAAGAGGCATTTCTTATGTTGTTTTGTCTCAATCATGAATGGTTGTAAATGTTTTCATTTATTTTTTTTACACTTATTAAAAGGGCTACACGCTTATTTTCTTATATCTGTTAGTATAGTGGATGACAGTGATTGAGTTTTGAGTGATAAATCAACTTGGCTTTCTTGGTTTGATCCCAATTTTGTGGGGATATATTATATTTTCCCATATTGTTGGGTTTAATTTGATACTATTTAGTGTGTTTGTGCCTCTGTTCACAAAGATCTATAATTTTCCTTTTTTTTTTTTTTTATGTCTTTGTCAGGTATTCCTGTCAAGATTACAGTGACCTCATAACATGAGTTGGGAAATACATCCCCTCTATCTAGACTATAAAAAAAGCTTGTGCAGGATTGAAATTATTTCTTTCTAAAATATTTAGAATGGTTCTCTTTTGAAGCATCTGTGCCCAGGATTTTCTTTGTGGGAAGGTTTTTAATATTTTTTAGAGATTTATTTATTTATTTGAGAGAGAGAGAGAGAGTGGTGGGGAGGAGCAGAGAGAGAGGGAGAAAGACTCTTAATCAGACTCCACTGAGCATGGAGCCTGATGTGGGGCTCAATTCCAGGATCCTAAGGTCATGACCTGAACTGAAACCAAGAGTCAGATGCTTAACTGAATGTGCCACCCAGGCGCCCCAGGGAAGATTTTTAATTTTGAAATCAATCTCTTTCATAGATAATAGCATCATTCAGATTTTTTAATTTCTTTATTTGTATCAATTTTGATAAGTTCTCTTTTTTCAATGAGTTTAACTTATGAAATTAATATAAAGTTTGTGATCTTTTACTATATTTTAATGTATGTGATTTTTAGCTTTTTTCTCCTTCTTCTAGTGAATGTATTTAAGGCTTTAAAATTTCCCTTTTAAGCACTACTCTTCCTACATTGTATACATGCCACTCATTTCCAAATATTTTCCAATTTCCTCAATTAAAACTTTGATTTCTATCTTTACAGTGCAGTGAGAGCACTATAAACACTATGCCACTGTTTTCTGTTTTGTTTCTATGCTCTGTGCCAAAACCAGTTTATTCCCTGAGGGCTTGTAGGGCTCACCTCAAAGTATTTCCCTTCTCTATGCAATCAAGGCTCATTCTTCAAGGATTCAGGATCTAGAATCTTCAAGTCTTGGCTGCATTGGTTTCCTTTCATAACATTTAGTATTTTTCTTCTTTTTTAAAAAAAAATATACAGATTTTGTAGTTGTCCTTTGTGAAGGATGAGCCTGATAGATATTTTCTCATAGCCAAGAGCAGTTTACCTCCCCCACAGTTAAGATTTTACTAGGAAAATGCATTTGACTTCTGCTTATATCATGTTTGTTCAGCTTATTATTATCTAGAGAATGGCAATCTAGAAATATTGAGATTATTTTTGAATCATAAAAATCATAATATTTCCCTTTTCTTTGTGTGTCTTAATACAATAGGTTATATGTGTGTGTGTGGTGTTTCAATATCTGATTTTATCTCCTACACAATTGTAGTTTTTGTTTTTGTTTTTTTAAAGATTATTTATTTATTTATTTGACAGAGAGAGACACAGCGAGAGAGGGAACACAAGCAGGGGGAGTGGGAGAGGGAGAAGCAGGCTTCCCCCTGAGCAGGGAGCCCGATGTGGGACTCGATCCCAGGACCCTGAGATCATGACCTGAGCTGAAGGCAGACACTTAACGACTGAGCCACCCAGACGCCTCACGATTGTAGTTTTTGTTTGTTTGTTTGTTTTTTGAAGGATTGCCATAGCAAACTGGCTTTTTTGGTGGGGGGAGGTGGAAGGTGGAAGAAGAAACACTAGTTATTTTTGAGTTTCATCAAACCTGTGTATTCCTTCTTGTGTGTAACAGTATGGGAATTGCTGTGTCAGGGATGATGGTTGAAACTCCTACTGGTGAAGCTAAAACTTCCATGGGATGTTCTCTGATTCATAGATACAGGTCAGCACTTTCAAATAGTTCTCATTTGTTACGTTGCAAATCTTTTCTTGCTGCTGAAAACATTGAGTATTATTGGTGGCTCAGTAGCATCACCTTTCTCTAGAAAGATCAATCCCTAAAAATTTTCAGTACTTTAATGTCACTTTTGGGAATGTCTCAATCACAAAACAGGTGATTTATTCATCATGCACAAATGAGTGAATTATGATGTGGTCACTCAGATCTATGTCCCATTTGTGATTATTTCTTTAATTCATTAACCAAAAAATAAGACTTTTCATGCCAATGTTTTATGCGTCCCCTGAGAAGCCACATGCTTGCCTTTTCACTTTCTATTCAGACTCCTGTGAATTCTGTCTCTTAAATTATTTATATCAGATGACTCTTTCCTTATTAAGCTTTGCAGCCTGGCCCCGCTCTGGAGGCTCTGGACTCAGGGCACTGATTCTCTGAGTGCCTTCTTCTAACCCATGATTTTATCCAGGTGAGCTCAGGTTATGTTGAGCATCAAGGGCAGCCTTGAAAAGGAAAAGACACCCAAAAATAATATCTTGCAGTTTGAAGGGTGGAAGGAGGGAGAGAAAATTAGGCTATCCCACCAGCTTGTCCTGGGGCTGGGAGAGGAATTATGTCCTGGCTATATATATAGAGAGAGAGAGAGAGAGAGCACAGAGTAATAAGACTGGTTCAACAGGTCACTCAGGAAAATCATATTCTCCTAGCCACAGCAAACAACTTTAGGTCTTCCTTAAGTAGTCATATCAGAGCCACTTTCTTTTTTTTTTTTTAAAGATTTTATTTATTTATTTGAGACAGAGAGAATGAGAGAGACAGAGAGCCCATGAGAGGGGGGAGGGTCAGAGGGAGAAGCAGGCTCCCCGCCGAGCAGGGAGCCCGATGCGGGACTCGATCCCGGGACTCCAGGATCATGATCTGAGCCGAAGGCAGTCGCTTAACCGACTGAGCCAACCAGGCGCCCCTCAGAGCCACTTTCTTTTTCTTCATTCTGGAAGACTGACTTCCTGGACTAGCAGTGTGTCCCTTCCCATCATCTTTCATCCAGTTGGAACTGTGAGTGGAAGACACTGTGGGAGCAGTGCACACCCAGGGTGATTAAGTATAGCTGGACGGACAAGGCTTCTGAGCTGGAGATAGGCACGGCCTAGAGAAAAGCCTCCACTACATAGCTTCAATGATTGTACCATTTCATTCTCTAGGATAATTGCTACCCTGTATTTGAAACAGATCCAACAGCGTGTATATTAATTGCTCCAAAAAGCCCTTGCATTCTTGCCATTATTTAAGTCAAAAGCAGCCTGGTGATAGTGACCCAGGGCAACTGATCTATTGTCAGGATGGAGGGAGGGGAGAAAACATTATTAGAAAAACCTGGGTAGTGACTTAGTCTGCTCAGGTTGCTGTAACAAATTCCACAGAGTGGACGGCTTCCATAGCAGACATTTATTTCTCACAGTTCTGGAGGCTGGTGAATCCAAAATCAAGGCACTGGCAGATTTGGTGTCTGGTGAGAACCCACTTACTGACTCCTAGATGGCTGTCTTCTCTCTGTGTGCCCCACGTGGCAGAAGGGGTGAGAGAGCTCTCTGGGTTCTCGTCCATCAGGGCACTAATTCCATTCATGAGGGCTTCATTCTCACCTCCCAAAAGCCCCACTTCCTAATAGCATCACCTTGGGGGGTAGGATTTCAGCATGTGAATTTTACACAAACCATCTACAGCAGGTAGGCTGGGAGTTGCCTTGTTGGACTGTTTTTGGAAGAGAAATGATGCCTCGGGAAGGCTGTTGTCAATTACGATTGGGTGAAGATTATATCAGAGAAGCACCTGATAAGGATATAGTTAGAGCAAGAAACGAAAGGAGGGGCTGCTGCATTTTACTACCTCTCAATCGGTTTCCAGACTTTCTAAGTTGGAATACTTGCTAATGAAGCAATACCAAAATAGTTTGGATTTATATGGAGGAACATCAACATATTTAGAAAATGCAGGATGTCTCTCATATGGTTGGTGTCTGTTCAGCATCCATTTACCTTCTATAGTTCCCTAAAACAAACTAGCTAATGAGGACTCTAGCTCCAATCCCTTTTTCCCTTGCCCAAATGGTGACAAGCATCTTCATTTATAAAAAGAGAAGTTGAATTCAATGATTCCCAAGGTCCTGCCAGCTTTGATAATTGAACTTCTGCTTTTGTGAAACCTGAGGTTTTGTAACTTCTCACACAGTCTAAATATTGAGTAACATTATAGAGTATTCGCTAGTCTTCCAGGTGATTTAAGGACCCTTCTGTTCATTCCAGCTACGATAGAAACTGCCAGGTGCTTAACACCAAACTTCATTTTCTTTGAATGGATTGCTGACGCCTTGATGACAGAGATCGCAATTGCCTTTTGGGATATCAGGTGATAACTGATATCACAGCAATGCAGCCAATTTGAGAGAAAGATGACACTTGTTACTTGGTTCAAGAGGGCAGTTCAGGTACAGGCAGGGTGGACTTGGGTGTTTTAAAGTGAAGCTTGCTGAATAAGAGCAACTCACAAAGCCTGGTGCTCAACTGTTTCTTTGGGCAGGTCACCAATGTCACTCAGAGCTCAGCTTAGCAGTTATAGATGCTAATTACTTTGAAGTTTATCAGTCTACCTAAAAGCAAAAGCAATCATCTGATGAGTCAGATTATCACTCATATCAAATATCATTAATGTTTCTTTGCCCATCAGAATAAATATGTAGCTCAATAGAGGACAAAGGGACTTACATTAGGCGTCAAAAAACCCAGGTCCTAGGATTTCATAATGTATTCATTAGACATTCTTAGGAGAAATCATTGATCTTCCCCGAGCCTTTTTCCATATCTAAATTTAGGAATAATCCCTACACAACACCATTTTATAAGATTGCTAAACAACCCAGAGAGAATATTAATTCACCTCTAGTTTTATAAGCGAAAAAACGGAGACTCGGAGAATTTTATTCACTTAATGTCTCCAAGTTTGTGAAACTGGGAATTCAGTGTACTTTCTATTAGGTCTTATTAGCTCTCTTTTGAAACCAAATGAGATAATGTGTATGAAAGCTATAATAGAAAAACTGTAATATGGATTTACTATATTGCATAGTATATTGGCACAGAAGGGCAGTCATGACATCTCTCTTTTCCAAATGAGAAAACTAAGGCACAGGAGGGTTGAAAGATTATTTGAAATCAGCTCTCAAGGGCTAGAAGCCAGGATTTCTTATATACCAATTTCAGTAGTATCTCCATGAGAATATACTAGATGGGAATATTATTTTCAATAGGGGCTAAATGTACTTGTCACTAAGTGGCAGTATAGAATAATGGAATAGGCGTAAGCTCTGGAGGCTGGCAAAACGGTTCCAAACCAGAACTCATCCCTTACTAGCTACATCACTTTGGATAAATATGAAACCTTCCTGAGTATGAGATTTCTCAGGTAAAAAATGGAGATCTATCTAATCAGTAATAATATTTTCGAATACTTATGGAACATTTATCATGTCATAATTGCTCTGTAGTAGTTTTACTATTATTATTTCAATGGTTTTGAATTTATTAGCTCTGTGTATCCCCAGAACAGGATTACTGTCAAAACTTTGAGAAGATTAAATATGCCAAGCACCTGTTTCCTTCTTTCCTCTCAAACACTTCAGAGAGGATTGCTGGTGACAAACCATATGCTATAACAAATGAATCCCCTTCTCTTCCCTAATTGTGACCCAAATTTAGGAAGTATGGGATGGGAAGGGAATAGTAATGCGATTTATTGTTTCATATGTATCACAGTTTGGAGATGAATTGTTGATTTTTAGTGTTTTTCCAAGCATTAATGACAATACTCTGACCGAACATTATAATCATTTCTAACCAACCTGAAAGAAATAACAATTTCATTGGTTTTTCAACTGATGTTGTTGGTGTTTGTCCACAACTGAGCAAAAATATTTTCCCTCCAAGAACTCTTTTCTGATTAAAGTATGGGCAAACTGCGTCCATTACATAGCACATATCGTTTGATTCTTGTAATTTTATCTGGTAAAAAACAAAACAAAACAAAACATAATGAGAAGGAACTAATTTCACAGGAGATTTTTCTAAGGAAATCATACCCTATAATCAAAATCAAAATTGACTTTCCAATTAGAAAAGGAATTCAGGTCAGGAATGTGAACTAGCAATTTCCAGATATAACCACATATATTGTTTAGAACAAATATTAAAAAAACAAACTCTTTTTGCTGCCCTATTTACCAGAAGATCTTTTCAGCAGTTTCTGTAAAATCTTACCTTGTTGCCAAAGAGTGATTTGAGGTTCAAAAGCAACTGGAGAATAGAGCTATTATTTGTGTGACTTTTCATTAATTCTGAGCCTTATGGTGACTGAACATCTTTCTTTCCAGAAGCTCAGAGACATTGTTTACTGAGCTGCTATGCTAATTTGTACTTTGGAACAAAGCTTGAGCTAGTACCTCCTTCAGAGATGGTGCAAATGAATTGGGTAGAAGCAATAGTACCCAGATCTCGTAGTTTTGGAAATTGTCAGAATCTCAATGACAAAGTATTTCACAATTACTCTTAAATCTTTATCTTTAGATATGTTCTCTCTTCTGAATTCTAAATATATTAACCATGCATGATATATTCACCTAGAAGTCTCAGAGTCCCTTCAAATGCAACTCATCCCATATGTACTCATAATATTCTCCTGAAAATTTGCGACTCCTTTGGTATTCTACATCTTGATTAATGATTTACTATCTACCTAGATGTCCACGCCAGAAATTTGGCCATCATTCTTGATTCTTCCTTTTGTTTCAGCATTTATGTCCAGTGCATCTCTCATGACCATCAGTTCTACTGTCAAATATGTCTTTGATGGACTCTGAAAAACAAACTGAGGGTTCTAGAGGGGAGGGGGGGTGGGAGGATGGGTTAGCCTGGTGATGGGTATTGAGGAGGGCACGTTCTGCATGGAGCACTGGGTGTTATGCACAAACAATGAATCATGGAACACTACATCAAAAACTAATGATGTACTGTATGGTGATTAACATAACAATGAAAAATTTTTTAAAAATGTCTTTGAATCTGCTCCTTCCTCCTCCCACCATTATCCTCATTTTCTCTCTCCTGGATTATTGTCATAGCTTCCTAATGGGTCTGCCCGTCGCCAGGGTAACCACTTTCCATTCCATTCCACCCACGGAACTGCTGCCACAGTGTGCTTTCCGAAGAACAAATCCGATCTTGTTGCTCACAAAATTCAAATCCTCCAGTGGATCCCAGTCACTTACAGCATGAAACTTTAAACCCCTGAGCATGGATAGCAAAGATTGTTTTTCACCTGGCTCCTGGGTCTTCCATCTGCAACCCAAGACCATCCTCCCTGAATGTCTCATGCTTTGGTTTCACGTAATCCTCTCTAGAGTTTCTGTGGCTTTGCACATGCAGTTCCCATGCCTGCCTTCCCCTCTTCCACCCCCTCCACACCCACTCACAGTTCAGGTGGCACCGATTTGGGGCAGCTCTTCCTTTGCTCCTCTGTGCGTATTCTGAGTAACGATCTCAGGCACACCGTTATAGTAAGTTTTACTTCATTTTATTTTAATTCATTGCTTATGTATTACTTTCCCCCTTCTTTCTGTGTATTCATTTGAGCATTCTTTGTATTCCCAGCATCTATCAGAGCACTTGGCAGTAGAGTGGGAACTCAGTACATGTTTGCTGAATATGAATGAATACTGAGGCAGCTGGTTCCCGTCAAAGCTCAGCCACCCTGGGCATACAACTTAATGTCCTTTGAGACTTTGTCCTCATTTGCAGAACCAGGGATGACAAAACCTATCTTCCTGTTCTGCTGTGAGAATTAAATAAGATGGACATTCTCCGTAAACAGTAAATTAATATACGCCTATAAATATATACAAGATCATATAATTATTATGACCTATTACACACTGAACAATACATTTCTAAAAACTGATTTATCGATACACATGACAAATGAGAACACATCACAAAACAGCCAAGGCTTTCCTTTCATTCCCATCTCCTTTGCTTTCCTTCTTCTCACTACTGATGTACATACCCTTGATGTTATAACCACCACATCTAGTGTCCCAGAGTTGCCGTCTACTTTCATATCTGCAGGACTTTGCGTGCTGTCCCCCTGCTCAGAATGTCCCTTCCCTCTCCTCTCCTGGTGAATTTATCTTCTAAAATCTGACTCCAGAGTTTGATACTCTTGCAAGTCTGCCCTGTCTCTCCCAGGCAGAACTGATCATGCTTCTCTCTCAAACACTTGGCACATGCTTCTCTTATGGTTTGCACCACTGCAAATAGTTTTTGTTTGTGTGTTCATCTTTTCCACATTCTATTGTGAGCTCCTTGAGGGGTTATCTCATTCTCCTAGGAATGTTATTACTGTGTCCCTGTGATTGCTTCCTGCAAAGTGAGTCTTGCTCAGATTCCCAAACCAAAGGGCACAATACAAACGAAATATTTAAGCATCCACAGTCCCTCAGATTGTCCCTCTCTTGCTTGAAGGGTTTGTGCTCCAGGAGACACCCTGGTTTCATGAGTTACTCTCAAATTCCCTTTGATGACTGTCTGATGTCTGCCTGGGGCTCCTGGGCATTTTGGAGGTTTCTCCAGGTCACTGTTCTCCCTGGCATTTTGGGGCTTGATTTATTTTAAAGCTTTAAATGGATGCAGTGTCCTTGGTTTCCCTCTTAGTATCAGCTCAGTTCTCCATATGAGGCTGGCACTCTCTTTCCTCTTTGGTTTACTTTTTCCTGATGCCTGAAGCTTTACTCAGGGACCATAGCCCTGTGGCTTACCCTGAGCTATCTCATCCAGGACACATGCCCCTGAATATCCCACCCCTCCCTTCCTCCTTCCCTGTCTTCTGTTTTCCTTCTTTTTCTTCCTCCTCTCCCTCTTCTCTTCCTCTTTCCCCTATATTGACAATCTTTTTTAAAGGCAGCCAATTGTCATCGAAGATTTGCTTAGTGATAGGTACCGTGTTAAACACTGTATGTGTATTTTATCATTGTTCCTTATAATAAATCCATGAGGAATTACTAGTAGTGTTCCTATTTTAGAGGAAAAGGACACTGAAATGTACAGAGATATCATGACTTGGGAGGCATAGGATTTCAAACAACCTGGGTCTTCTTCAGTATAAAGCTCATGCTCTTGATCCCAATGATACTGTACTTCTGAGGCCTCTCTGACCAACCCCCCCCCGCCCTTTCTCCTGTCTGCCTCTCAACCCTTCCTCTGAATCTCTATCTCACCACCAGCGGCACACAGTTTGCCTGCATTGTGACCTAGATGATCACGCCCAGCTGCACGTCCACGATCAACCTTCATTACACAACCTGTCAACTTCCTTACTCTGCCTTTCTTTAGGTACCACACCTACTGACATACGGCAGAGGGAAAGAGGCATTGACTTCTTTATCTCTATGTTCCTAACTTCTACCACAAGTGGACCCCAAACAAATACATTAAACAAATATGCAGATTTCATTAACAATAGTAGAGAAAAGATAAATAGAAACAATATCCAAAATTCTTTTTTTTTTTTAAGATTTTATTTATTTATTTGACAGAGAGAGAAAGCACAAGCTGGGGGAGCTGCAGGCAGAGGGAGAAGCAGGCTCTCCACTGAACAGGGAGCCCAACGCAGGGCTCCATCCCAGGATGGTGGGATCATGATCTGAGCCGAAGGCAGATGCTTAACTAACTGAGCCTCCCAGGTGCCCCCCAAAATTCTTTTGACCGCAAATTATTTTAAGCACCATTGATTTTATATAGAAATATTTGACATGTTAATTTAAGTGTTCTCAAAGAAGATTGCCCCAAAGATGACTACTAGGCAATCTGGTTGGTTTGGGTTGAATTAAGGCAACATATTTAAACCTAAATATAGAGAACTGGGTTCTTTTAAAACTGGAAAGGGAAATTTAGCCCCATAAAACACTTAATTGTGCCTTCTTCTCAATTTTAACTTTAATATTTTATTATAATTAGAAGCAACCATATTACAATTTCTCTTTGCAATATTCTTGGGACATAGAAAAAGATTGGGTAATTGTAAATTTAAGTATTGATAAGTGGCTTGGTCAGGATCTTATACTGAACCCAAAGAACTGCTTCCCTTTTCATGATTGTGATCACTGGCAAATCCTAATCCAGTTTTTGGTTCTCAAGGAGCTACTTATAAAATTAGACAATTTAGTAAAGCAAAGCTAATTTGAAGTCAGTTATTTAACTTGAGTAATCATGAATCACTGTAGACCGTATGCTGTAGACTAACTGCATTTTGTTTTGTGTAAAGTAACCTATGTTGGGAATTTTCCTCTTTGAACTCTGAGCCCATGATGGGAAAAGGCCCATCCGTATACCTCTACTCTGAAGTGTTATTGCTCTTGTATTTTTGTTCGGTACCATTTGGTGGTTAGTCACGTGTGGTAGACAGGATAATAGCTCCCTCCCCCAAGATGTCCATGATCTAATCCTCCAGAACCTATGAATATGTTATGTTGCATGGCGAAAAGAAATTTAGGTTGCAGATGGAATTAAGCTTGCTAATCAAGTGACCTTAAAATAAAGAGATTATTCTGGATTATCCAGGTGGACCTAATATAATCATAAGGGTCCTTAAATGGAAGAGGGGGGCAAAAGGGAAGGTCAGATTGATGCACTGTAAGAAGGACTTGACCCATCATTGCTGGCTTTAGAAGGGGTGACCATCCAAGGTATGTGGGTAGCCTCTAGAAGCTAGAAAAGGCAAAGTAACAGATAGTTGACTAGAGTCTTCAGCAGGAACACAGCCCCCCTGACACCTTAATTTTAGCATGGTAAGACTCATTTCAGACTTCTGACCTACAGAACTGTAAGATCATAAATATGTGTTGTTTAAAGCCACCAAGTTTGTGGTAATTTGTTAGGACAGCTGTAGAAATATAATGTAACATCCCTATGATGAAGATGTCCTGTCTGTCTGCAACCTTGGGAAATGGGAATCCCACACTCTCCTGGAACACTTATGTATCTGACTTTGAATTTTGGTGACACTCTCTGTCCCCACATTGGAGGACATGTCTACCTTTCTCACATCAGTGCCTTTTACAAGGGAAGGGTCAGTCCCATAGAGAAATGTTTGGGCCCCTGGTGATATCCTAATTTTATTTTTTAAACACCTTTCTTCCATGTGGGGTGTAGATATTCTGGACTGGTTTGGAGAATGTTGAGTGGGGAATTGACCATGTGCCATCTCCCTCGTACCTGGAATTACTTCTATTCCCTTTCAAATGTAGCCCAAGCTGAGGGGCCAGGCCCTGCCTGCCAGAGTTAACATGGTGCTTTTTCCCCACAGTCTTTTAGTAAAGTCTGGCTGCTGCTCCCCACCTCCACCTCTTTAGCATATATGTCTGCATTTATCAAACACGAATAGTGAAAAAGTTCCATGCTCTTGTGCATGACATTTTCTGCACTCCAGGGAAATCAGGCATGTAACCAGACCAGTGTTTCTGTGAATCACTACATATTCTGTGACAGGTAAGGAGTTTCTGAGCATTTTAGATCAAAGAAAGAGGTGAGTATGTTTAAGCTCCATTTGCTGTCCTAATTCAGCTCCAGCAGAGCCAATAGACATTGTGACCTAAAATTAAAAATCAAATGGCCTCTGTCATCAAGGAGCTTGGGTATCTATTAAAGAGATACACACAACACGATCTTTCTGGCAATAGATATTTAGCTGGTGTGCACTGGTACTCCTGTTTAGCTGGATCTGTTTTGATTGGCCAAGGCCATAGTGGCTTGTCCATTTGATCTGCCGTGTTGGCTATTATGTGTTTTGGCTGTGGGAGAACCATGAAATTGACCTTAACTCATCTTCAGGGTAGAAATGGAAGCCTATTGGGAGAGAAGAGTCAGAACCTTGAAGAATTAATAAGAACTACTATGCAGTGGAAAGAGAATTCCAGAGCATGGGCAAGGTCAAGATCCAAATAATCGTTGGCTGTGTGTGGAGAGTATTTGGTCCAAAGTGGTGAGGGTGCTAAATATGTGCCTGTGGGAGCCACAGGACTCTGGATAATTTGTCTTTTCTAAAGTAATTTGGTTATGAATTTCTTAAAAAGCTGATCAGCATAACAATTTACTTTCAATTATTTTGTTGTTGAAATGAGTGTTTCTGGTTACTTTTTTTTCTCTCTCAAAGGTTGCTCATTTTGGCACACTATAAAATAGTCCCTCACCTAGCTTGAAGGATTACTGATTTGTAAAATGGCTTTTTTTTTTTAATTTTGCTTTTTAAAATTTTGAACTAATGGGGCGCCTGGGTGGCTCAGTCGTTAAGCGTCTGCCTTCGGCTCAGGTCATGATCCCAGGGTCCTGGGATTGAGCCCTGCATCGAGCTCCCTGCTCCGCGGGAAGCCTGCTTCTCTCTCTCCCGCTCCTCCTGCTTGTGTTCCCTTTCTCGCTATGTCTCTCTCTGTCAAATAAATAAATAAAATCTTAAAAAAAAAATAAAATAAATAAAATTTTGAACTAATAGTTTGAAAGCCACAATCTAAATTTGTAATAGTTGAAAGCACAAGCTAAATATCCATCAGTAGCAAGAAGTATAATGACTACATAGGATCATGGTTGATCTATGTGCAAATCCCCTCTGGAAATAGCCACAGTATGGCCTTGAATTTGAACTTAGCATCTCTGAGTTCCTATTTTTGCGTTTGTAAAATGGCATTCATAACATCTGCTTCACAAAATTATTAAGGATTAAAACAGACATTTGAAACCAAAATTTGCCACAGTACCTAAAATACAATAAGCTCACACTCATTAAAAGGTAGTTTCTTTCATCATTTTTTCTTACTTTTTTCTTATTAAAAAAAGCAATGAATTATTACTGCAGAAAACAAAACAATTGGGCAAACACAAAGAATACAATGGACAAATATTTATGCTATTCCAAATTTTTCTGTGTGGCAGAAAAGTGTAAGACGAGGAATTATAAATTAAAAAGCACTAATGGTTCTAAAAATTGACACATAAAGCATAGCAAAACAATGCACAATTAGCCAATGCCTTAAAAACCCCATTTAGTCATCATTTAAACTTCATTTTCACATGGATCGACTTTCTTTCCACTAAAATGTTTCCAAAAGTAGTTTAATTAAATTGCTTCTGGCTAAGTCATATGCCAACGTTAACTTTGGAGGCAGGAAGAGGTGAGGTCACAAAAGGCTTCTCTACCCTGTTAAAGAACTTAACAGTGGACCCTGGAGAACCTTTGAAGAATTTAAAAGCAGAGGCTGAGGAGGGTTTATCCCAGTTTTAGGCTTTGCAAGACTGAGACCTGGAAAAATTTACCGAGGTATCGAAGTCACCTTAAGATAAGAGTGGAGGCTGTGAGTTAAACCCAAAATTTAAGTAAATTGCCTTGAATCCTTTCTGGACAAGGTTAAGTAGGACATAAATAAGTATCAAGCAGTCCAAATGGATCATGTCTCTTTTTCTGCACCATGGGAATGCAGAGGCATTCCTTTTTTTTGTTGTAAAGTGTGTTGTACTAATAAACCTGGGATACCTGTTGCCCACATGAGTATTCTGAAGATGAAGGGGAAAAATAAATTAACTGTTACTCTATTTATGAACTGGACTGACGGCAAAAGGAAATAGGTAATGCCTCATGGCTGCGGGGAAGCATTTTATCTTGAGTGTCATGCCTAATAGTTACTGTCCAAAGCAGATACTCTCTCAGGCTGGTTCCTGCTACCACTTCTATTGCTTTGAACCAGGAACTCTGCAGAGTGTTTCAGAATTGCTTAGTGGACTTGCAAATTTTGCTTCAATTCCATCCCTGAAATACACATATTCTTTTAAATGTGCAGGATCTTTTAAAAAATATGCCTCCCTGGTGACATGTCTGATTGACCAACATTTGGACCACAGTGGCACAAGAAAATTGTCAGTAATCAGTGCTGTGAATACACACGCCTACCTGATTCATCCACTGGGCTCAGCTTGGTACCAGTGTTTTGTTTTACATTCATTAAAATTCCTAGCAGGACACAAAATGCTGAACATCACCCAAAACAAAACCAAACAAAACCAACCAACCAAAAAAGAAGAAGAAGAAGAAAAAAGAAGCTTAGGCTCAGATACAGCAATGTTGGTTAATGAAGAAAGAAAAACAAGTCATTTATATATTGCTTATTCTTCTTTAGCTCATTGTTATTTTTTTTTAATTTGCAATTTTGTGGCAGTTATAAAACCCCAAACATTGGTTTTTTGCTTATTCAGTTATCTCTTTGCCGCATGAAGATAAACTGAAAGACAAAAAGAAAACAAAAATTAATGGAAGATGTTCAGTCTTTCGCACTCACTCTGAATGTTCAAATATAGTAGGCTATCCTGTCTTTCATTTCAACCCACATATTTTGGTCATCAAACCTTCTAAAAATATAATTCTGCTGTTTGCAAGTTTAGGAAGCATATAGGGGTTAAAATAGGTGTTTTGTTTTTATAAATAAGCCTCTATCAACCATTGTTATACAAACAGGCATTAAGTTTGGTACTTATTTTCAAAAAATACAAATGCAAGTTAATTCCAATTTTAGGAAACACAATCATATCTTAAGGGAAAACCATAAGCTATTCCAGGATGGAATATATCCAATGATACAAGCTATTGGGTTTTACTTTATTTGTTATTGAATAGGTAAGTACCCGTTGGTTTTACATTTTCTTGTAGTAGGGAGTAAAGAGATAGAAAATAAATGAATAGGTAACATGTTAGGCATTTTTTTTTTTTAATAGACACTGTGTTAAGCTGGAGAAACAGCCATTTTCAGTAAATGTGGTAGAGGCTTCTGTTTGCCTCCACAGGGTTTGCTCTCACTCTTTTCCGTGATAATACAAAGCCTGATTTGGGGGTCTGACATATTGACGAGGCAGTACCACATGTTCCAATTTCCCTTGCTAGGTGTGGCCTTGGGACAAATTCTGGATATGTGCATTCAACTTCCAGAACACATGTTCAACTTCTGGAATACATCTTCCATCTTCCTCCTTGTTGCTGCTCACAGGTGGTTGTGATGGCTGGTTATTCATCTTGGAACTGTGAGGAGAAGGAAGCATTCTAGCAATGGCGGTATGGAAAACTGGAAGCAACAAAGCAACAGGTGCTACAGATCTGACTATGGAATCACCATGCCATCCTTAAACTACTGTAATCAGGCTTTAATGCAAACAGAAAAGATGATTCAGCATGTTTACGCTTTAGGTATTTAAGATCTCTATTGTAAGCAGACAAATATAAATCCTAATGAGTACAGAATTTGATGCCTCAAAGTAGAATGTTGGCCATGACAAAACCTAACATGTAGATGCTGATGGCTGAGACAGTGGAAGCCAAAAAAATAACAACAAAAAAAACCCTCTTGTTATGCTGAGGCAACACATTCGATGAAACAATTACGATGACATCTTAGAAAGCAGAGTGCATGCTGTGGCCATAGCATTAGGGGAAATGGTAGGCAAGATTCGATATGTTATCTTACGTTTGTTACTTCTTGCTGCTTTAGCAGAGTCTACAAAATAAATAAACTGAGGTGTGAGCCAATCAGTCTGGTAGCCAACTGCATCCTGCAATACAAGTTGACCAGGAGTCTAGCAATCCTAAATTATTAGTAAGTAATACTAACTACACATACATGGTGCCTACAATGTGCCAGGTACCATTCTAGTGCTTTATATATTTTGTGTAACTCAAGCCTCCAACAACACAATGAAGTCCACAGTGTTTTTAGACCCATTTTACAGATGAGAATCAAAGAAGTTAAGTAACTTGTCTGTTACACATCTTACAAGTGAAGAACCTAATTTGAACTAGGCAATCTGAGCTCAAAGTTTATATTCCTAACTGCTGCACTAAACAGTCAGTAGTTTGGACTTTATGGAATTGAAAAAGCAAATTGCTTTTGTACCCTAGACTGAGGCAGTTCTAACTAAAGGCTGCAAATAGGGCAGACTTTGCAGAAGATAAGATGGTGCCTCTGAGCCTTTCCCAAGCATCTGCTGTTCAGCGTTCTCCGCCAGACAATGGGAGCCAGCTCAGTGGCAAAGATCAGATGAAGACTGTTGTCTCCCACCCCAGTTCTTTGTTTCAAATGGCTTTAAGAGAGCCAGCCTGAAACATGAGAGAAGGGGGATGGGCAGAGCCCAGAGGCAATAAGTAAAAGACCTGTGTGTTTGGTCTTAAAAACTCTGACTCCACAAGATTTCTATCTATGGCTATTAACACATACAACTGACCAGAAGCAAATAAACTGGAAGTCCCTTAGAGTTTTGAAGAAATGATATTACTAAAAACTCAAAATTCTGTTCAATCCCAAAAGCATTTGCTTGGCTCTCAAACCAGTACCAGCAAGAGATGGGGTACAAAAGCTGTGCACAAAAGCTGTGCAGGTCCAAAAAGGACACCCTCTCCTATGTCCACCTCAGACGGGGCCCAGGGGATAGTGAACAAGGAAGTTTCATTCAGGGGAGCTTTCTTATGAGATAATCTAGGAAATTGTCAACTGCCAAGAAGGGAGTCATCACGAGACCTGCCCAGGAAGACATAGCTCCCAAGATGGTTCTGTCTCCCATTCTTCCGTGGCATCAGGCTGCCTGCAATCTTTCTGACTGGTACTGTTTTCCTTTACTGATAAATTTGGATTTTTCCCACCCCCCAGGTGTTTCCTTCATAGAAGAAGGATAATATAAGTACCTTAATTGTAATAACCTTTCATAAAAAAAAATATGGAGACAATTGTGAAGCCTCTGACTTTACACATCTCCTCCTCCATGTCATGGCATTTCTCCTGATCCTCTGTTTAAGGCTTTCCTAGCTTTCTCTTCCTCTTGAATGGCATTTCACAATGATACCACCTTTGTAAAATAATAGTGACTCCCAACTGGGTCAAAGATTTCAGTAAGGGTCAAGGGTAAGGCTAGATAAAGTTCTATGCAGGTCTGGAATCACTTTAATCTCTTTCACTTTCACATGTCAAAAATGGGAATGAGGTTCCAGAATAAACAGTAAAGCAACTTCTAGATAACCCAATAAAAGAAGAAAATATGGCACATTTCCAGTACTTCCAGATTGTGTAGAAGGACAAAATATAATCAGTGGAGAGGAGATTGATTTGTACATTAGAAATGCTTTTAAGTAGCTCTGAGCTCTGGTTGAACTTGTTATCTCTGGACTCCATGGCATGACTTATATCAGGGTGATGTGCTTATTTATTCAATTTGTATAATGTGTCCAGAGTCTCAAGAAGTATGGAGGCATTATCAATGTAAATGAAGAGTCAGTCCTAAACTGTGATGCTCTCGGGATGGATAGCCAATCCAGATGTAGGTTTGTTGGAAGCAAAGTAGAGTGGGTGTCAGTGTCAGTTATCTTTGATGGCAGATGAGTATAATATTAAGGATTACCTAATAAACAACTGTTTTCCCTGAGGAAGAGAATTTCAGGTTCTCTTCTTAACATCTAGTCTTCAGTGAGAGATAAGGACACCAAATGATCTGGAGAAAGCAAATAAACAGATTGGCCACTGGAAGGGGGAGAAGAGCAACTTGCACCCAGAGGGGACAATGTAGTAGATGTCCTACAGGAACAAAGCCTTCCTCTGGCTCAGGGTTGGTATACAAACATTGGATTGTTGCCGGGGCTGGCAGCAGATGGTGGTGAGTCCTCTGCCAACACGTGTCCTTTTCCTTTGATAATGGTGTCCAGAATTCTTGATGAATAGTTGGGTAAATTTTCTAGGTTTCTGGGTGGGGACTCAAATCAATAGAACTGTGACACCCTTGAAAGGTAATACTGGCTTTAGTTAACAGAGGTGTCTGTGACAGGGTGTTACATAATCGTGCATTTTCTTTTCTTTTCTTTTCTTTCTTTCTTTTTTTTTTTTTTAAGATTTTATTTATTTGACAGAGAGAGACACAGAGAGGGAACACAAGCAGGGGGAGTGGGAGAGGGAGAAGCAGGCTTCCCACGGAGCAGGGAGCCTGATGCGGGGATCATGACCTGAGCTGAAGGCAGACACTTAATGACTGAGCCACCCAGGTGCCCCTTTTCTTTTTTTTAGGACTAGCCAGATCAAATACCCCCAAACCATACTTCTTACACCAGATAATTTTTTTTGAAAACTAAAGTCTCCTTAAGATTATAGCAGTTCATTTGAAATGGGTTTGAACCACTAGATAGTTTATACTAAGTTAGCAAGGTTTAAACCCACCAAACTGTCTTCAGTTATGTCACTGGACCTGACACACAAACACAGAGTAAAATTATAAAACACTTTTGATGATAGAAGGGGTGGGATTACAGAATCAAACACTAATATCATGTTGAAAGTTTAGTGATAACCTGTTCTAATTCAATGCAACAAAACAGAAAGGATTGCTCTTAATTGAATTATTTGAGATAGACTTAAATAAATATATTTACAATTTATCTGGGTAATTCAGAACAGAACTTCTACTTGCAGCATAAACTATCCCCAGACCACAATGTGTGATGAGTAAATTTTACACTTAAAAAACAAAACAAAACAAAAAAACCCCTCAAATTTATTCCATTGTTCAATCTCCCTTACCTGGTTGGTCAGTTTGGGCTACCCCTCTTTTCCAAGATTGTATGTATGTTCCGGGGGCATCAGAGAAGTACCTGAGTACTGGTGCCACTGTTAAGCTATCCATCAACTCATCTGGTCTTCAGTCATTGGCCCATACAAGATAGGAGTCATTTCTTTATAGTCCCATCTGCTATAAACACAGAGTCATCCCCTCTCTTCCTGAGGCCCCAACCTGGGAGGCACAGAATGAAGGTGGAGAGACTGCACTTCCTCTCTGGGATTCCAAGGCTACCTGTGTTCCACTTGCTCCTTCCCATCTGTCCTGTCTCCCTTCCTGCCCAAATGAATCATTTTCTAGATGGTAGCAGGGGAGAGGTCAACTGTCTTACAATTTTTCCTCCCATTTATCTTGTCCTTACACAGAGTTGTCATTATCGCTCAAGCGCTAGGTTTCTTAACTTTGGCACCATGGGCATTTGGGACTGGATGTTTTATTGTTGTGGGGGCTGTCCTGCTCACCGTAAGATGTTTCGCTCATCAGATGTCAGTGGCATTTCCAGTTGGGAAAATGGAAAATTGTCTCCAGACCTTGCCCAACGGCCCTGGTGCCTTTGCCCTTGGTGGAGAACTACTTCTTTAAGGGTATATGCTTTTGGAAATCAAAGCTGTTAAGATTTCCCTGGAGACAATGAACAGTGTACAGGAGAGCTCGTAGAAGAGGTGGCCAAAGGAGATAGGAGAAAGTGGGAATTTATCATTTATTTATATACCCTCTACTTGACATTCAGGAAAGGGAGACAGAAATGTTAGGATAGCTACACACACACTTCCACACTGAACAGAGATGCTTAAATGTTAGAAGGGTTTGGGCTTTGTATTTTTTATGAAGTAATTGTTTTCTCCTTAACACTGCTGTAACTTTTCTAAGAGAGTATTTACATCAATACAAGTAAATTGATGCAAATAAAATAGATTCCAGAAGCATGAACATTAAAGTTGTGCATAATTAGTTTAAAATTGCATTCTTCAGGGGCGCCTGGGTGGCTCAGTCGTTAAGCGTCTGCCTTCAGCTCAGGTCCTGATCCCAGGGTCCTGGGATCGAGCCCCTCATCGGGCTCCCTGCTCAGCGGGAAGCCTGCTTCTCCCTCTCCCACTCCCCCTGCTTGTGTTCCCTCTCTCGCTATGTCTCTCTGTGTCAAATAAATAAATAAAATCTTTTTAAAAAAAATAAAATTGCATTTTTCTAAAATATATGAATTTCTTCTAATATAAATTAGTCAAACAGGTTATTATATAGAACATCATGATGGCATCTTCTTAAACAGGGAAAAACCCCCATGAAACATAAGCATGTACGCGTAGCATTAACTATGCCACACTTCTTGAGGAAGAATAGCAAAAGTACTAAACTGTAAAAAAAAAAAAATTAATTTCTGAGACATTTGGAGTTTCTGAACTTAAGGGAAAGGAAGTCATGTATCCCCCCTGACTGATGTATGATGGGCCAAATAGAAATGTCAAAGGCTGTTGACAGAACAAGAATAATGGACATACATTTATGGCCTTTGTCAACAGCCCCAGAGATCAGTGGCCCCATTGGCCAAAACCAAGTATTTCCTCCAAAGGATGAATCTTGAAAAGAGAGGTTTCCAGATGCAGTTAATATCCAGGTGTTGTGTTGGCCTTTTTGACACCCTCCAGTCACCTCTCCCCAGGCAGGGAAATTTGAAAACTTAATGATCAGCAAGCTTGCTTTCTTCCAGGCAATGTTTGGTCAACTATGGACTGATAAGTGTATTCATTTTAGGGGCCGGTAAAGAATCTGGGAAACAATGGAGCAGTCATTTAGGATTTTTGCCACTGAACACTTACAGCCCTTTACACTTGTGTAGGGAAAGAACCTACACCATTTAATGTTGAGCATATTTCTTCCTTTTGAGGGTGACAGTCTTTAAACTTGCCACCTCTTTGATGTTGTGCTTATGCTAAGAAAGATTTCAGTGCAGTGACCTTTACTTATCCTAATGTGACGATTGTTTTACTTTGAAATTATTTTTCTCAAACACAGTACTGATATCTGAGCTTCAAAGATGAAAATTTAAAACTCTGAGTTATTCTGTATATAACAGTTGGTTCTCTAACACCAACTAAAGTGTTTTATGTTTTCAGGTTTTATTTTATTCTCGAAAACCTATACTCATATTTTCTCATGAATAAATATGAATATCTGCATTGAAAGTTAACTGAATTAAATGTCAGCAGGAAATTCATACAAGAGAAAAATGTATCTCACTAACAAACATGAAAAAATATTTAATTCATTTGTAAACACTGAAATGCAAATTAGAACTAAAACAACATATAATTTTTTTACTTATCAAATTGGCAGTGATAAAAAAAATTTTAGGGTACTCAATACTGGAAAATGGGAGAGAGAAATGTAACAGCCTCTTTGGAAAATAGTTTGACAATATGTAGAAAGGGTCTTTTAAATTTCTAAGCCTGAGACAAGTAAATCTGGGAATTTATCCAAAGAAAATTATGTCAGATACAGAGAAAGTTTTATGTACAATGGTACTCATGTTAGTACTACTTAGAATAGAGGGAGAAAGGGGAAACAGTATTTGACAATAAAGGAAATTTAAGCAAAGTGTGATACATCTCCCCTATGAATATGTATGTAGACATTAAATGTTAATAAATTATTTGTATTAATATTATAACACTCATGTTATATGTAGGAAATGATGCACTTCAAAAATTATGTCAATTATGTATTAAAGTTATATAAAAGTGATGCTTGGAAAAAAGACTAAAATATAGACTAATATTAATACTTGTATTTATACAGTGAGACTGTGGATAAATACTTTTAAATTTTACTCAAATTTTCTAATTTTTCCAAAAATTCTGTATTAGTCTTTTATATTTGGAATAAAAAATTTTACTTTAAAAATATATATACATTTTTAAATGGCTACTCTGCAATTCTAATCTTCACACATATAGTTCTTAAACTACCTGTTTTTTTCCAAATAAAAAGCTTCAGAGTTATAACATAAAAAAATGACTGTAACTTATATCCTAGTCACCATTTTTCACTTAGTCCAGCTTCAGCCATCTTTGGTAAAATTGAATATCCTTTTTAAAATCATGATAAACATGTCTCATGGCTTGTTCCAATTCTTACATATTATTGGTCAACTTAATTTCCAGGACTTCATATATCCAATCTTCTCTGTTAGTTCACAGTGGTATTTTCTAAAACTTGTATCAATGAAGTAATTTTCAATTACGGCTTGTCTTTCTTTCCTTCTTTGTTTCCTAGAATATAATCTACATTCTAGCTTGAATTTTAAGAAGCTCTCATTCCTCTGCTAAACAAAAAAGAATTGTCACACCTGTGGGTTTTCCTTCTCTGTTCTTCTAGGGTTAGAAGTGTACTGGGTGTTGGGCAAGAGGGGGCACAGGCCTGACGTTAACACCTGCTGCCTTCAGCCACCGATCATCTCAGGGTTCTTGGGCAATGAAGCAATTTCTAGGTCTTATGATATTCATGGGAGGTAGGGGGGTTGTCAGGGGAAAAGTAGAAAATACCAAAAAATAGCTTAACTTCAAAAATCTTACATGGTACTTAAGTGGTTTTCAGTGTGTGATCCTGAACTAAGCGTTTCTAACTTGTTACGAACGCAAATTCTCAGGCCTGTTAATAGACCTACTGAATCAGAGGCTGTGCTTTTCTTCAAGCCTTCCAGGTGATCCTGATGCACACTACACTTTGAGAACACTGGTTAAGAAGAGACCTAAAGAAAACAATAATGTAATTTCCAATTTTGTATGGTACCTTTCGAATAAGGGTGAGGCTAGCGGAGGCACTTTTTGGAAATAATTATTCTTTCTGTGTAAAGCCTAGCTGGTTTTCCTCTTGGGCCTCATAAGTATTAACCATCCCCCTGTGAACTGTCCTTCCCTTTCCCTCTGTTCTGAAGCGGGTCTTTTGTTGTTAGATTCAGTGGTTACTACGTTGGGATGTGCCAGGGCAGCAGAAGTCCTTGGATTCCTTTTCCATATGACCTGCTTCAGACAGTATTTATGACAGTAACTGTGTGCTGTATTTCCTACACTTCATATTTCAAACATGCCAACCTGTTAAAAACTAGACTGGAATGTTCCTTTGAACATCAGCTGGTATGTGGCTCCCACATTTACTCCCACAAATAAAGAAAATACAAGAAAATTGTCCCCTTCCCCACAGTTCTGCTTTGCAAAAGTATTTGCCATTTAGAATATAAATCTCTCTAGATTTATTTGCTGGCTGTTTGCAACTGTATCAGTGTTCTTCTTTGATCAGCATTCTGAGAATGTCCAGAGAAAGAGGCTATCATTGTTACTCTGGATCTATAAAATAGCATGTCTTCGGGCCACTCTAGGTCTTCATTTCCATATATTTATTCCAGAATTCTAATTCTAAACTTAAACTCTTTCACGCGTGGACACTGTTCCCATGGCTCCCATTTATTATTGTCCCCTCCTAGTAGTTTTTGCAGGGCATTTTCTTCTCTTTACCTATTTTCTTACTCTGACAGCCAGGAGACAAGGCCTGTATTTTAATCGATCTGTCCAATTTCCCAGACCCGATCTCTCTCCCACACCCCAGCCTTATATTTTGAACTCCTTGCTTGGTGTCATTCAACCTTCTAGTATGTTCTCTGACTCTAGAACTGAGCTTCTCAAACTTTGCTGTGCCTCACAATCACCTGGTAAACTTTTAAAAACACAGATTTCTAGGCCCACTGCCGGGCATTCCGACTCAGTGGATTCTGCAAAGGACTGCAGAACTATCATTTCCAGCATGCTCACTAGTGATGCTAATGCTGCAGGTCTGAAGACCACACTTTTGAGATCCTTCATTCACTCAACTGTTTTGTGATTTACCTTGAGTTTTTACGTGAGACAGACACTATTGATGTCTCAGCCCGCCAACAGTCAGTTCTCCTTTCTCCTTAATAACAGATCCTAATTGTATCTAGGGACTCACCAGAGACTCTTGGTTCGGGAAGGCCTGCTTTCAATTGCAATGCCAGGATGAGAATTTTAGTAAGTTGAAGATAATTAAGTTAATAAATTGAAATTCAGAATAATTTCATCTTTCCCCTTCCCCTGCCCCGCCCCGAGAATGACTTAGTCTGAGACATGGATAAAGTCAGCAGCAGGTGGGGTGGGGGAGCTTCTGAGAATTGTTTCTTATCTCTCAAAGAGATACATCTGGAAGAGATAAATCCTTTTTCTGGCTCTGGACTGATAGGGTTTATTGTAAGAGTGCTACATTCTGCTCATGGCCATCAAGAGAGCTTGCCAAATGTTGAGGACAGCGGGGTGGAAAAAAAGGAACTAACAGGCCCCTCAAATGATGAATGGACAGTTAACCAGCCTGGAGCCATACTGCTTCTAGACTTCTTATGTGGGATTTCTGTTTCTTCCCGCTAAAAGTAAATTAATTGATATGATGTATCTATCTATCTGCCATCCATTTATTTATCTTTAACTTGTTTGTATAATTAGATTATATTCAATACTCTGATTTCTGTTCAGATCGTATAAATCTTTCACCTTTCACTATAAGTAGATTATATTTGCTTAATCAATATGTGATGATCAGAAAAGATAGTGACAGCACTGTTAGAATATAGCTATATTACTTGGCTTAGCTTACCGTCCATCAACATCATATCAAGAAGTCATCACATTTCCTTTGTTATACAGAGATTTGGAAGGAATAGAATATAGGAAAGTTAAGTCTGATGGGATATGTACGACAGGACAAAAATTTCAGACTCTACTCGAGAGGGCAGGCCCAAAAAGGCACCAGAATGGGACCCCTCGGCTCCCGTGCCACAGCAAGAAGGAACAGAAGCCTCTGCTTTCAAATATCCTTCCAGGTGTCTCTTCATGCACGCCTATACCTCAGTAACATCTTCTCCACTGTGCATTCACTGTCATTAAAGCAAAACAAAACCTGATCTTGACATTCTTACTGAAACCCTTAAAGACTCACCATGCAAGAACACTTAACATGAGATTTACCCTCTTAGGAGATTTTGTCAGTGTACAATAGCGTACTCTTATCTACAGATCTGCCTTGACTTACAATGGGGTTACAGCACATTGTTAATTGAAAATGCATTTAATACACCTAATCTCCCAAACATCACAGCTTAGCGTCACCTACCTTAAACATGCTCAAAATATTGACTGTCGTTTATGGTTGGGCAAAATTGTCTAATTCAAAGACTATTTTATAACAAAGTATTGGATATTTTAAGTACTTTATTGAATACTGAAAGTGAAAAGCAGCATAGCTGTGTGGGTACAGAAAGGTTGTAAGTGTATCAGCTGTTTACCCTCATGATTGCCTAGCTGACTGAGAGCTTTGGCCTGCGCAGCAACATGAAAGGATCGTTCCACATATCACTAGCCTGGGAAAAGGTCCAAATCCAAAGAATGTGTATCACTTTCACACCATCATAAAGTTGAAAAACCGTAAGTGGAACCATTCTAAGTCAGGGACCGTCCATATAGACACTCTTGTACAGCAGGTGTCTAGAATTTATTTGCCTCATATAACTAAAACTTGATACCCATTGAAGGACAACTTCCATTTCCTCCTGCCCTTAACCCCTGGCACCCACCATTCTGTTCTCTACTCTTGGTTGTTTGACTATTTTAGATTCCCCATATATGTAGAATCACCCAGTATTTGTCCTTCTGTGACTGGTTTATTTCACTTAGCCTAATGTCATCAGGGTTTGTCCATGTTGCCACATATTGCAGGACCCCCTTCTTTTATAAGGCTGAATAATATTCCATCATACGTATAGACCACATTTTCTTCATCCATCTGTCCATTGATGAACAGTTAGGTTGTTTCCACACCTTGACTATTATGAATAGAGCTGCAGTGAGTGTGAGGGAGTTAAAATCTCTTCAAGATTCTGATTTCAATTCTTTTGGATAAATACCCAGAAGTGGGATTGTTGAATCACAGGGTAGTTTGATTTTTTTTTTTTTTGAGGCACCCCCATACTGGTTTCCATAGCGGCCACACAACTTTACACTCCTATCAACAGTGCTCAAGCATTCCCATTTCTCCACATCGTTGCCAATACTGGTTATCTGTTGTTTTTTCCATAATAGCCATTGTAACAGGTGTGAAGTGATAGCTCTTGAAGTGGTTTTGATTTGTATTTCCCTGATAATTAGTGGCACTGAGCATCTTTTTATATAGCTACTGGCTATTTGTATGTTTTCTTTGGAGAAACATCTATTTAAAGTCTTTTTAAATTGAATTATTAGTTTTCTTACTATTGAGTTATAACAGTTCCTTATATATTTTGGAAATGAACCCCTTATCAGATGTATGGTTTGCAGTATTTTCTCTGATCTGTTCATTTGTAAAGGCTTCCCATTTTTCTGAAGATAAACATTCCAGATCCTTACCTTGGCCTACAAGGCCCTGTATGAGCTGGTTCCCACCTACCTCTCAGCCTTCTCTAGCAACCATTACTCTGTACCCTCTTGTTTTTCTTGTTATTGTTATTCTAGTCCCAAAGGCCTGCTTTCAATTCTAAATTCCTGTCATGTGCTTCCTGCCCCATAAAGCTTTGAATACAGCATCACCGCTTCCTAAAAAGCATCTCCCACATCTTTGCTACTTCACCCTTTGCCTTTCATCTTTCGTAATTCAACTGAAGTGCCACTCCCAGACAGAACACTTTTTTTGAGACTAGACTAAATCTTCTATTCTTGCATATTCATTTAATACCATAATTCTCTTTCGTGGTACTTATCACCATTTTAATTGTATAATTAAATGTGTAATTAATTATTTAGTGTCTGTCTCCTAAATTACCATGTGAGCCCTTGAGGGCAAGAACATTATCTGTTTACTACCATATCCCTGGCACCAGACACTAAACATGGGTTGAACATCTCTTTTTACTTTGGGCACCTTCTCTAATGACTGTATTTTTACTCACTCTTCCTTCACCAAACATTCAATAAATAATGGTTAGCCTGATTTTGCACATGATCTTTCACACCACTATAGTCAAATGGACAAAATGGGCATTATTTTTCCTGCTTCACAGATTAGGAAATAAGTCCCACAGAAGTTAAGTCACCTACCTATGCTTATTTCATCTATGTTGGCATTTAAAGTTAGAGAGGCTGACTCGTACTCCTTGGCTTCTCCTTGGACTAGTCACCTCCAGGACATTACTCAGCCTGCATCGAAAGGGTACACTCATGCTTAAATAGACTACAGCTTTTTCTTTCTCTGCATCAAAATTCTATGCAGCTTACCCTTGCCTGAGTCATTCATGGAAAGCACATTCATGGAGAACACACTGTGTGAAATATACCAGCCCACCCAGGAATGTCCTTTCATCACTCCAGGCACAAAGGGTCCATGGAATGTTCTAGGAATATCTTTGAAAGGGATGTGAGAATTCAAGGCAGAGAATTTCTGCCAGTCACTACCCTCCCCCGCCCCACTTGCTTCTAGACTACCTGGCATGTGCTTAAGTATAAGGACCCAGGAAACCTCAACAGTGAATACAAGATTTTCAGTTCTTTCTAGAAGAGAGTAATTCAAGAGATACATTAATGCACTCATGGAAATTAGGATCCCAGCCTTGGCCTTGAACCTCTGAAAGTAGACTGGGGCAACCAAAAGGTCTGTAGAGAGAACTTGCAGAGTCATCGGTGGTTATTTGTCTAAGAGGTAAGTAGTTTTGGTAAAGTTCCTAGAGGGCTCTGGACTTGTCTTCTCCTCTTCCTCCCCTCTTGACACTCCACTGACAGTAGTTCAGGGGTGAGATCATCAACACGGGGCACTATTGGCTGCTTAAAGATTACATGCTGCTGTTTTCTCATGAGCAAGTGGTTTAGCCCTGATTGAGGAAGTATAAAAGCAGGGAAGAGGCAAGGGGCCAACTGATGATGGATAAAGACCCAGGTTAGGGGCTGTTGGAGTGTTCGGTAAATGTGTATTAAAATTTTGCCATCGGGGCGCCTGGGTGGCTCAGTTGGTTAAGCAACTGCCTTCGGCTCAGGTCATGATCCTGGAGTCCCTGGATTGAGTCCCGCATTAAATTGAATTATTAGTTTTCTTACTATTGAGTTATAACAGTTCCTTATATATTTTGGAAATGAACCCCTTATCAGATGTATGGTTTGCAGTATTTTCTCTGATCTGTTCATTTGTAAAGGCTTCAAATGACCCTCTGACCCTCCCCCCTCTCATGTGCTCACTCTCTCTCATTCTCTCTCTCTCAAATAAATAAAATCTTTGAAAAAAAAATAATAAAAAAATTTTGCCATCAAAGCTATACGCCTCTCTTTATCAATAAATAATTGTTGCTGAATATCTGCTCTGAGTCCACTTTGTGATAGGAGCAGTGAGGAATTTCAAAAGAACGGTGAAGGAATAGGAAGACAGAGTGGAAAGAACAAAGCCCTTAGAGTCAGAAGAATGGATATGGTTTCAGATCTTCAGCTCACTGGATCAACTTCCGTTGGGCCTATATTTTATTCATAAAGCATTAATAGCCTTATGCACTTCAAAAGGTTGTTATAAAAACTGTGAAAGACAAATGTGTCAAAAAAAAGTAGCTTGGCATTTAGTTACCTCTTTCATTTAACAAATATATTTAAGGGTCTATAATATACATTAATAAACTAACCAGACAAAATTCAAATCTTTATGGTAGACTCCTACTTATTCTTCAAAGTTCCGATCAACTCTTACATCTTCTGGCTATGTTATTCCCTTAAATAAATATTTTCCTTAATTAAATCTCAAATGCCCTTACTACATTGGTATTTTATATATTTGTGAACATTCCGCCCTAAACTGTGAGTTCCTCAAAACAGACATTATGCCTTATTCACCTTTCTGCTCCTATAGAGTCTATTAGAGGTTATTTAGCAGAAACATGGTATGATCAAACTGTCATCCAGACAAGAAAAAAGTTTGTATAATTGGAATGTTCTGTCTATAATTGATGTCTTGAGACACATTTAGTAAGAAATTCTCTGGAGGTAAAGAGAGTCTTGCCATCTTGGGAGTTGTCCTTCTGCGTATCTATAACATAAAGTAACCAGAACACAGCACCATGTCTATTCAGAAACAAGGGGGGTAATGAAAATGATTATGTACCCAAAGTGTTGTTGAACAATATTTTTCTCAAAAGAGTTCAATATAGGCTCATTTAAAAATATAAACTTTATTTTTTTTCCCCATTAATTTCTCTTTTTAGTTTTCACTTGCAATAAGAAAATTTTCTTGAGCAAAAAAACTGATAAAAAGCAGTTTGGGTAATGGTTTGCCTTTAATGCCATGCTTATTCCTTACAGCTAAATATTTATAAAAGGAAAATATGACCTAAACAATTTTAATCCAAATGACAAGGGGTATATTTTATTACAAAAAAAAATCATTTACTTTTGTAATATTAAAGTATTTGCAGGGACTTAAAGATCAATGAGGTTTCCAAAATCAACCAGCATTTCAATAGTGAGATAATTTACTGAAATCGTTTGGCATAGACCCAACTTTTGCCAAGTTAGGTAGAAATTCCTACCTTCCTTAATGTGAAGAATCTGAGTTCTCCCAATATTCTATCAGATGTTTGTAGTTTGAGTTGTGTGAGTGTTCCTGGAAATTTTCAAGTCGAGCATTTTTAAGGGAATCCTTTAAAATGTAAGAGGGAACTTAGAAATACAATCACCAATAAATTCCTTATGATATGAGCAAGCTCTATGTCACAGGTTTTATAGGATCAACATTACTTGTGTCAGATTTTTGTAAATAGGGATGTAAATGGTCACAAGACTGGGCTTTTTTTCCCCTTAATATTATAAACAAGTTTACAAGATGCTGATCTCAAGTACCATATGTCTTCCTTTCAATTGTTAAGAACCATTTCTAAAGATCTAACTAACACAAGAGCAGATGAGCCACACTGGCTGGATTTGGGGATAATTGGATTTTCTTTTCTCTTCACAAAAATTATGCATGCCTGGAAAGAACAGCAAGAATAAACTTCAACCGATGCCTACTAATTACCATCAGCTAGTGCCTGGCTTTTGAAATCTGATTTAAGAAAAAAAAAAAAATGAAATGAAACCACAGGCTTGGCTGATAGAAAACTGTATAATGTTTAAGCAATGATGGGGAAAGCCCAATCTTAAGCAGGCTAGACTTTGGACCAAACCCAACTGATGTTTCTCATCCTTGTTTATTTTGTTACTTGACATGATTCAACTCATTAAGGATTTCAAAGGTCCAAGGGAAAGTACTTCTACTTTGCCAAGGCATCCTTAGTTGGAATTCCATTATCTCCCATGATCCGAGACAGGGATTTCCTCCTACTCAGTTCTGAGTAATTATGTGTAAGCAAAGCCTTGGTGTTCTCGCAGAGTGACTGTACTGAGTTGATGGTTCACCATGAATCATTAATGCGGCAGGCGTCTTCAATGAGAGGCTAAGGAGGGGTAGCATTGCTTTGCAGTGTTTAGATGAAGTATGGTTTTCTCATTCATTTCATTTGCTTCATCAGAGTTGGTGCTTACCTCTGTACACCATACCCTCTCCTAAAATGATTACAGGAAAAGACGAGACAGCAGGCATATTTCATCAGCCTTTCCTGCTCTAGGGAGTCTAACTCAGATTATGCCTTAGGAAATAGTGCTTCCTCCTTTCAGAAACTGGGAATTAGTGTTCTTGCTCTTCCTTTCCTCCCTCCACTACTCCTCCCCCAACCAGTGAAACAAAATAATCTTAAACTAGGAGGTGGTATTTTTTTTTATTCTGCATTTTTATGTTTCAAATTTTTAGAGCATTCTTCTTTTGGGGGGGGGAGTGGGGGCATGCAATAGATTCCTCTGAGGCCATTAAAAATGTGACTTCTTCCACAGTAATTCAACTCAGCACATATTCAGGACTAATGTACAACTTTAGGACAGTTGCAGTCTGTCACCAATGGATCCCCCTTCTTGCCCTTTCCTTCCCTTCCATGCCCAAAGATTTCAGGTTAAATAAAAGTCTCTGTAACATATCCTACCAAGATTTAAAGGGAATGGAAACTGAGACCATTTTTTTTCTCTTAATTTTTTTTTAAAGATTTTATTTATTTATTTGAGAGAGAATGAGATAGAGAGAGAGAGAGCTTGAGCGGGGGGAGGGTCAGAGGGAGAAGCAGACCCCCCGCCGAGCAGGGAGCCCGATGCGGGACTCGATCCTGGGACTCCAGGATCATGACCTGAGCCGAAGGCAGTCGCCCAACCAACTGAGCCACCCAGGCGCCCCTTTTTCTCTTAATTTTTTAATAACATATCCCGCCCAGGCAGCTAACGATGTTTACAAGAGAACAACTCAGAGGAGAACCTGGTGGGGTTCAGGATTCTGGGCCATCCTGGTTCTCCTGTGACTCTAAAGCTCTTTAAGAGCTTCACTGGTAAAATAACAATGCATCGTCGAGACTCCCCTGGCAAGGCCCTTGGCTTTTCCCATTGTTTTGTATAATAGCTTTACCGAGGTGCCATACCATTCACGCATTTAAAGCGCTCGGTGCTATTCACAGAGTTGTGCAACCATCACCACAATTTTCACAAATTTTCATCACCTCAGGAAGAAACCCATACCCTTGAGCCATCACTTCCTGTTTCCCCCTCCAGCCCATCCCAGCCCTAGGCAATTACCAATTTACACTTTGTCTTTGTGGACTTGCCGCTCCCCAGATGAAACCTCAGATGGGCTTTGCCCACTGTGCTACTCTTATGTAAGACTGTTGTTCCAGATGAAGTGTCCCTAGCTCTACTCACTTGAATTAAACAATTCATCACCTGAGTGTCTAGTGGGAATAAAGCATTATGTTAGGCCGGCAGAAGTTTGCTAGCTGAGTTTTTTTTTTTAAAGATATATTTATTTTTAGAGCAAGAGAACACATGAGTGGGGGAGGGGCAGAGGGAAAGAAAGAATCTCAAGCAGACTCCCCACTGAGTGTAGAGCCCAACACAGGGCTCGATCCTAAGACCCTGAGGTCCTGACCTGAGTTGGACACCTAACTGACTGAGCCACCCAAGTGCCCCTGAGGTCCTGACCTGAGTTGGACACCTAACTGACTGAGCCACCCAAGTGCCCTGATAGTGAGTTTTCAACCTAGTTGTGGGAATAATTCTAAAAGGAAGTGATAAATACCATAAGAGCAGTACACAGTGCTATGGCATTCCAAAGTGTCCACCCAACCTTGCTCTCCAAAGCTGGCAGGCCCATCCTCACCTCTAAAACCAGTGCTCACCAGGGATTACCCTAGATGTGGGTTCCCGTTTATGGTCAACATCCTGAACCATTTCCTGGCATCCCTAAGAGTGTCTGATTCCCTCAGATTCTGATCCTGTCTTTGGATCTTTGGGACTCCAAATTCTTTTCTGTTTGTCCTTCACGGTATTCTTTTGGATCTTGTGACAGAGATGGGAGGGTTGCTCCCTGCTTCCTTCATAGCTTTCTGGTCATGCTGTCTTCTTTTTGTTCCTTTATCATGTCAAATTTCTTCTCAGCTAGGTGCCTTCGCATAGCTATTCTGCTTATTTATTCTTTTTGATTCCTATGATATCCTAAATTTTAACCAACCATTTTTCAAGTGTAGGCTAAAAAATGGCACTTCCTAGCCAGACTAGGCTGGACTAGTCCAGGTGCAGCCTTTAGGAAAAACTTATACTCATCCTTTATCTCTTTTACCACAATTATAATTTCAATTATTTCTATGATTTGTTAAATATTTCCCCCACTAAATCATGATGCAAGTATTCACACAATTTCACAACTGTATTTCTAGAACCTAGAATAGTGCCTGGAATAGATGAAACTCTAATATATGATTGTGAATAAATGAAGGGCAGCAATATGATCACAACTGTTATATATATATATTACATATAATACATGAGGATTAGAAGTAGCCTATTCCCTAAACCAAAGAAGAAGTACTTAACCTGCTATATTAAAATGATCTGTTTCCTTCTATTCCCACCATTGGATAGCAAGTTTCTCAAAGCCAGGAACGTGTGTATTTAAATGTCTGACACATAGTAGTTATTTATTTATTGCAATATACATAGCAGTTTGTGTCTCAAAAATGTTGGCCCTTTGTCTTAATCTACTTGACCTCTAACTCTCTGTCCCTGCTCTTCTCTACTGATGATAGTAGCCAGGACCATCGACCTAAAGTCTACCTGTAGGCTGATGACTCACCAGACTGGAACTCTGTCCCTCATTTCACCCCTGAGTACCTATGGTGACATCTCAAAATTAAGGCAATTACTGGTTCTGTCTTTCTTCTATCTCTCCAAAGCTGTTTGTTCCATTTCAGAAAATAGTTTTCCCATTTTTCCAATGCTCAAGCTAAAATCATTGATACTTACCTTTCCATCATACCCCATGTCTAAACTATAGTTTAGTAAGCTTTTAAAAAACATACCTAGGACTCATTTAATTCATTTTTGTGTACTTGAAAGACATACCTGAGATCCATTAGAGTGTTTATTATATTCATTTATCACATCTGACATCATCTTATTTATTAGTTTTCTAGCTTTTTATCATGCTTCCTCACTAGACCATCAACTCCTTGAAGTAATAGATCTTGTTTTCTTTTCGCTATTTTTACCCTAGTGCTCAGAACAGGACTGTAGCTTAGCAAATATTTGTTAAATGAATGAACGAAAAAATGAGCATTTGTGGGAGTAGGCTAAACTGAAGAGGAGAAGCAATAGCAATGGGAAAAGTAATAGCACGTCTTTGGAAAAAAAATCTTGGTGAGGAAAAAAACAAACAAGAAAAGGTAAAAATGAAGTAAGATTCTAGAGGATAAGTTTTAATAGGTTCAGGATATGTACCCCTTCGTGAATTTCATGGTATTAATTGATGCATAAATTCGGGATATTCCCTGGATACTCTGAATCTCATCTAAGATCTTCCAGAAGGGAACATGAATGTCAGAGTAAGAATTTCTAGAGGTTGATTTCATTCTGATGGTCAGCTTCCATCTAACGTTGCCACTTTTCTGACCCTTCAACTATTACATCAAATTCCCCCTTGAGATGGGCAGAAGTGAGAGTAGAGGTTGGTGCTATATTGGGCTCACAGAATTTTCGGTTAGGCAAAGCTGCACAGGACAAAACGCAAAGCGAAAGAATTGCCCCCAAAGAATCTCTTTTCTGCAGTGGAGTTACTCCAGATATAGTCAGCTTCTCTAGGTCTCTCCTTAATCTTTTTTTTTTTTTTTTTTTTAAGATTTTATTTATTTATTTGACAGAGAGAGACACAGCGAGAGAGGGAACAAAGCAGGGGGAGTGGGAGAGGGAGAAGCAGGCTTCCCACCGAGCAGGGAGCCCGATGGGGGGCTCGATCCCAGGACCCCGGGATCATGACCTGAGCCGAAGGCAGACGCTTAACCATCTGAGCCACCCAGGCGCCCCCTCCTTAATCTTAACTAAAGTATTATTAAAACTTCTCAAGATCCACACTGTGCTCATAGCTTCTAGAAAGAAGTAAATTACTGTCAAAACTTGTGTGGATGCAGGGACTTTAAAATGGATCATTGGCCAAATAGAATTTTTCCATTGAATGAGCCCAAAGGATAAGGAAATGCGTGTCTCCAGAGCCACTTCGCTTGTGCACCTCAAATATACAGCCTGTTGAAGTCACCAGAGGCCACCGAACCTCCTACCTGCTGGATTACACTGGAATAATGTGACATTTTACTAACACTCCCTAGAAAACTTACTTGACTGTTCTGCCTCACTTTCATGGGACGGTGTCCAGGATAAGCAGGGAAACATTTTCCCCCCTATTTTATCTGAGTTTGCTCAAGGAACTGAAATCACCATGTCCTGAGCCACATGCCATGTGCAAGGCCTCCGACAAGCACACAGAAAACTCTGAGGAATCGTTATTCAGTGACTCTTGCCTTCTGCAAGCCTATGGAATTCAGGTGCCCACAGGAAGGAGTGGAGAGGTTTTTCCAGCCTGACCGTATCAGCCGTCTCACCGCAAGAACCTTCTGTTTTGGCTGAAGTCCTGCTATCAGACTCAGGCTGTGTATGGGCAAATGTGAGTTTAACGTGTCTGGTTTACATTTTATAAGTGTTTCCTTCACAGGCTCCTGTCCTTATGCCCAATGGCTTGACTGCTTTGTATTCATGTTTGTTTTTTAAGAGGAGGTATGATGGTTGGACACTGGAGAACATAAACTCTGGAAGTTTAAATTCAGGGAGTGGTGAAATTAATGATGACAAAGAACCACAGGTACTTGAGTACAGCAGAGAAAATCAGACGAGTACGATCCACGATGTAAGGATGTGGGAGGCGATTTAAAGAACAATGTGAGTGTGGGGTGGACAGTAGGAGCAACAGAAAATTTTTGGTGAATTAAGCAAAGTTTTCAGCAATTATCCTTCTCCTCGTATTTTGGAGGTGTGGGTTGCTGTGAGCTATAGTTCTGTGGCAAAGGACTTGGTGGAGAGGAAAACAGTTTTAAAATTTCTCTTAGAACCCAGCCCACTGGAATTATGAAAGCGGCCTCAGTAAGTCAGATAGACTTGCATGCCTCCAGTTACAGAGGTGTAGGAAAAGGAAAGACTTCAGTTACTGGAAACTAGTATTTGCGTTGGACAACGTTATTATTTGAATTGGATGGTGGAGGGAGAGGTGCATCTTAACTTTATCAAACATGTTACAGATGTAATTTGTAATCCATCCACCCAGGGCCATTTTGTTTGTGGATACAGGATGATTGTGAATATTTTTTAAACATGTTTTTTAAATGATCTTTAAGCTCTTAGAGTATTCTAAGAATATTCTTAAGCTCCATAAGAATTCCAGAAGAATTTGTTTGCAAGTCAAAGATTGACACCTGCTATATTCTACTGTTGATTACTTTTTAAAGTAAATTAACTATCTAGCCTGCCACGGAGGCATGCCTTGCTACTCTTTTTGAGTAAACAAAGCCGAGAGACCCATAATAAAATATTTTTCCCCTCAAAGAGAATAAAACAGTCTGGGATATGCCCATCTGACACACAAGGTACTTTGCCTTTTAAGGTTACATTCTCTGGGATGTAAAAATTACTCAATTAAGGTGACTTGGATGGTGATTTCTGAAAATACTCAGTTAAAAGTAAATGAATCATCCTCCTCTAAATAAACCTGGTTCAGTATCTAAGGGGCTTGCTTTTCTAAATTCTCCCAGCCTTCCATTTTTATTATCTGCTAGATTGAGAGTGAGTTGTGCTCACTGATCACCAGCAGGGAGAGCGACCCTTCCTTCTGCAGTTCATTAACTTGCAGGAAGCCTTCACGGTTCACTCCCGGGCCCATCACGCTTCACTCCCCCAAGGAGGGTGTGCTCAGGTTTGAGCGTGGGGGTGGGAATGGAGGCGTTTCCGTTCTATTTTGGTTTCTCCTACTGACTGGCTGCTCAGCTGTTCATGAGTCACCTTAACCTCAAAATCTGTCATTAAGACAGAAATAATGGTACCTATTTTCTGTGCCTTACATGAATTGCATGAAGACATTATTCATATTTCCGAAACACATGTGAGAATTAGTCAAGGTTAGATAGAAGGAAAAGTACAATGTAATTGTTCTGGAGACAAGATAAATAAGCTTTTATCATTTAGATTGAGAATTTTCTGTACTGAAAAATTAAGAATGAGAAGAGATCCTAATAAAAATTAAATTTGACAAAATGTTTATGTGGCAAACTGGATCAAGAATATATACGCTATGAATAATATATGGCATTAAATATATGGCATTAGAACTTTCAAATGCCATATATTTCTTTACTTAATCAAATATGCAGTTAATAAAATTTTATTGAGCATCCTGGCATTGAATTAGACATTAGGGAGACCATATGACACAGAACCTGTCCTAAAGGCAACCACAGAGTAGAAATAAAACAGTAAATGACTCTAGGGCGCCTGGGTGGCTCAGTTGGTTAAGCGACTGCCTTCGGCTCAGGTCATGATCCTGGAGTCCCGGGATCGAGTCCCACATCGGGCTCCCTGCTCAGCAGGGGGTCCGCTTCTCCCTCTGCCCTCTTCCCTCTCGTGCTCTGTCTCTCATTCTCTCTCTCTCAAATAAATAAATAAAATCTTAAAAAAAAATAAAAAATAAATAAAACAGTAAATGACTCTAGGTAATGGCATATGTAAGTCTTGTGGTATTTGGAAGCTTTTTTGCTTTAACAGCATCAGTACCAGTGGTTCTTAAAGCAGTGGTTAGGAGCTTCAGAAAGAGAAATCACCTTAATAGTTTGTATTTATCTGAGGAGTTTACATTTATCTTAAATATATTTTTCTGCAGTATGACTTACCTTCGTTATTCCGTTTCTACATTTGGGAGTTTATTGTTTATTTTTTACCCATTCATGTGTAGAAATAATAATATTAAAGGATATGAGTTTATCTCTTGATAGCATTTGGTCCACATTCCTTATATTGTTTTTATTATTTAGTGCTAGCAATACTACATAACGAGTGCTCCATTTATTATGACTTCTATTAGGTGATCCAGGTTTTTCATATGGATTGTTGTATGTTTGACCCCTGAAGTAGGAAGAGTATTTTACAGATGTTCTATTGAATTCTTTCTGGTTTGCCCACAAACAGCTTCTACCATATTAAGCAGTCTTTACAACAGGCTCCTAAAAACAGACTTCTGCCAAACTGAATAGTCTTTAGGGCAGGCCCCTACAAACAATGAAAATATGTTTATTTGTGTTTGGGGATAGAACCAAATGCCTACCCTTCATTCTCCTGACCAAAGTCCAAGGGAAGATATGCTCACTAATTGACACCTTTCTCCCTGGGATGGTTGGGAGACTTCTGAATGTGATATTATTGGCCTTTTCTGGACCAGAGCTCATTATGTGGTTCCCCCTATTTCATGTCCCAGGGAGAGATGAAAGAGTAGCATTGAGTTTCCATGTAGCAGCATCCAAACACTGGCTAGAATCCCAAACTCTCAGCCTCAGTATATGAGCTGGGTTCAGATCTTCTATCACGTTGCCCTGTTCCTCCCAAACAGGGCTAGCTCATCACTGATCCTTCTCTCTTAACCATGTTTTCTGAGATATGGGGGCTTTTCTCTTAGTGATCTATTTTCTCCAGCAAAGATCTATTCAGAGAGAAGTGGAATTCTAATTATAGTTGCCATAATGGTTTTATCTCACTTAGAAGACAGAAAATAAATTGAATTATTCTTCTAGCTAGATCTTGCTGACCAATAGAGAGAGTTATTTTTTGTTCTTGTCATATTTTAAGTCAACACACTTGTCATCTGAACCCTAAGCTTATATTAAATATATTATATTAAATAAGGATGTTTCCCTTTCTTTTGCTCAGGGACAAGTTTCATAATATTTTGTGCAAAATCCACATATACAGGTGGACAGCTTCTTTCTCCTTCCTCAAATTTTTAGAAATCAGTACAAGAACAAGATTGAAATTCAGTTTCTTAAAAATTAGACAGTTCTCTATTTCTGATTCATTAGATTTTACATACTCCTTTGAGCACTCTTTTTTTTTCACTTCACAGCTTCTTTGTTCCCATCATACAAAGTAATCCTTGCTGAAAGTATCAGCATTATTCTCCAACCCCTCATTCCTCAACTGCCCAATTAAATCCTATCAGTAGACTCAGCTGAATTATAGATGTTGGAAACTGTCCTTTTGTTATTGAGGGAAACTGAAGGAGTGCTGTTTTAGTAGCTCAGATTAATCAGCATCCAGTTAGCCTTCCTTAATCTTGTTCTGACCTAGGAGCTAAGGTTCTGACCTGTGCCCATGACCAAGTGCCCTACTTTGCCACCAATAGCTGAATATCTGATACGGTGACTCATCTTTGAGTATTTACCTGGATAATCTACTCATACTTCCCATTAGCTTCCTTTATCATCATTTCTATTGTCAATTCTCTTATGGACTGCCATCCCATCCACTACCTCTTTATTAGTTCGGTGGTTGTTTCCCCTCAACTACCTGACTTCCATACACCAACTGTCGTCCAAACCACATCTCCTCCTCTCACCTGCCCCATTTCTGCATTACCATGTTTTCACTGACTTTCTCCTGAGGTATTATTTCTTAGCTCTTTTAGCACCTCCCTTATGTGGATAATCCATCTGAGGTGTCATCTAATAGCTTTCCCCATACTCTTTGAGTACTAGGGATGTTGGAAACTGCTCAGAATATTTATCAAATATTTTTAACATAATTCTAAATTTTAAGTATTACCTCTGAGAAGCCATTCAAAGGGAATGCCAAGCTATAGGGAAAAAGTAAGTACACAAAGATGCTCAGTGTTCTTATTTATAGTATGAAAATAATTAGAAAATACCAGCAACAAAGGAATGTTTAAATAAAGAGTAATAAACCATGAGGTACTGTAATGTGAACATTAAAACTGTTTCTAGAGAGTGTTATAATAATATGAAAACATCTTTACACTAAATTAAATTGCCTCAATTGAATAAAGTTAGTTTAATTTACTTTAGTGGTAAAATTTTTAAAAAGCAGGATTTACCATATCGAGTGTGATAATAACTAAGTTAAAAAAAATTTTAAATGTAAATCTTCTAAGGTTTCTCTAATGACTAGTGTGATAGGCAGCCTCCAAGGTGGTCCTGATGACCCCCATTTCTTGGGAGTGTGCACCTTTCTGTAATCCCGTCTTCTTGAGTGTGGGCTGGCCTTGCTTCTAACCAATAGAATATAGCCAAGATGAGAGGATGTCACTTTCTTAATTTGATTACAAAAGATCATAATTTCCATCTCCTTAGCAAACTTTCTCTCTCATCTTCATGACTTGCATGTTTTGACGAACAACCTGCCATGTGGGAGCAGCCCACCTGGCTAGAAATGGAGGGCAGATTCCAGTCAACTGCTGGTGAGGAAAAGGGCGACTCTGTCCAACAACCTGGGAGGAAACTAATGCTGCTACCACTACTGACTGAGCTTCAGAGTAGATCCTTCCTCAGTTAAGCCTTCAGATGAGACTGCAGACCCTTTGTTGAGACTCTGATTGGAGCCTTGTTAGAGAACACAAAACAGAGGACCCAGCTAAGCTGTGCCCAGATTCCTGACCTCACAAAAATGTGATATAAAAAATGTGTTTTATCTTAAGCTGCTAAGTTTTGGAGTAGTTTGTTACATAGCAATAAATAACTAGTACCTGAAGGTATTATTTTGATAATATAGCTGTAAAGTTCTCTTAAAAAGGACATTCAAAGAAAAAGTGAATTTGAGATGCTAAAGGACTATGTGAACATCTCTTGTACAATTGCCCTGAGAAGCTGATCCCCGGCCCTGGACAAGAGTGAGGGCATCATCACTGCACAGCACAGAATATTTGCATAAGCTCACAGTGGTAAGGGTTCACTGTGGATACTTTAGCATTTGAGTTTTTATTTTCTGCTCTCTAAGAAAACTGAGTGAACTGGAAGGTAGAGCACTCATCCTGGAATTAGAGACCTACCTATATGGGAAGTTGCCTTAAATCTATTTGGAAGAAATCTTCACTTTCCTATAGAGTTCCCCACCCTTACCCAGAAGGTAGGAAAATAGGATACTGTGACACTGAAGATCTCTTTACTCCACCCCATAAGAGGTAATGGGATTAAAAGGCTCTAATGCTGACCAGGAGATATTATCTGAGGAGGCTTGTCAGAGAGGAGTGGTGTCTTTCTACCCTCCACCTCTGGGGGCTCACCCCTAGGTGCTTACCTGAGGACAGCCTTCAGGAACTATCTACTGTAGCGGAGAGGGCAAGGAATTGTTCACCCTTGACCACTGAATCTTTTAACCAGCCTTACCAGAAGAGGAGGAGCAATTATAATCTGGAGAAGGGGTAAGAAATTGCATCTAGGTGAGCTTGTCTATATGGCTTTGTATGTCAGAATTTTCCAAAGCCAGGCATTTGGGGTTTTTGAAACTATATGTGTAAGTGTGTGTGTGTGTGTGTGTGTTTGGGTCAGGCAGGGGCTCAAGAAGGGAGAAAACTCAGATAAGTGGCTGAGTTGACCTAGATAAGGAAAGGGTGAAGGGGCTCTTGCTCTTTTGTGTATTAATTCTCCTCTTTCTGCCTTCTACCCCTGGCCCCACACCATGTCAGTTCATTCATTCACCTGAGTATTGGCCCCTTCCTGAAGCTGTGTCCACCCCACTATCTGCTGCTACCTCTCCTCTTCCTAGTAGAGAACCCAGTCTCATTTAAACCATCATTTGACCACAATTCATGAATCATAACCACATGGACCTTCCAGAAGGGAAAGAGCTAATATAGCTCTTTCTAGAGAAATGATTTGAGTTCTGGAGGCACAGTTTATTCTAATATACAAGACAGATGGGAAACACACACTATTAGCACCTGCCTGAGTCACCAACACTTAGATATTTCCTTTCAGCAGTTGTCATGCCATGGGAAAAATGTATCACCATGCATTGTGTGTGAAGGACGAGCAGTCACAGATTAATAATCAGACATTCTCAGAGCCCAGTAATGGATTGAAACCAAAAGCCAGAGATACAATCTCATTACTACTAACATTTGCTTATAAATGACATCTGTTGGTTTATTTTTTTTCTCCACTCACTTTGAATTAGTTTAGGCTACCGCAAGGAAATACCATAGACCGGGTAGTCTAATGACAGATAATTATTTTCTTATAGTTCTATAGTCTGCAAGTTAGAGACCCGAGTGCCAGTATGTTTGGTTTCTGTTGAGAGCTCTTTTCCCGGCCACCTTCTCACTGTGTCCTCACAGGGGGAGTAGGGAGGGAGGGAGAGAGAGAAGGTGGAGGGGGACAAGCTCTCTGGTATCTCCTTTTATAAAGGCACTAATCCCATTATGAGTGCCCCACCTTCATGACCTCATCTAACCCTAATTACCTCCCAAAGGCCCCATCTCCAAATACCATCCCACTGGGGGCTAGGGCTTCAACACACAGATTTGGGGAGACACAAATATTCATTGTATAGCGGGCTTGTTGTCCTGTATGTATTTTTTCCACACCAAGTTTTAACTGCATGTTTTCTAGAGAGCAAAGTTCAAACTATTCTTTGTAGAGTATCTTCTGTGTATCACAGAATATTGCTAGTGGAAGAATGATTTCTGGCAATTGTGATTATACTCAAGCTTTTAGCTTATTGGAACTTGGAAGCAAAAAAGAAAAAAAAATGTCTAGGTTGTATTAGCATTATGCTTTTAAAATTAAGGAGGGCCATGATGTAATGAGCACTGGGTATTATGTAAGACTGACGAATCCCTGAACTCTACCTCTGAAACTAATAATACACCATATGTTAATTGAATTTAAATTTTAAAAATTAAAAATAAAATCTTTTAAAAATAATGGTGATCAATGCTGCAGCATTGGTATGGGTCATGGATTCAGGTATGGTTTTAAGTGTAATAAAATGTATTTTGCACATGGCAACATCAAACTGTGAAGCTACACTCACTTACAAATCCTCATTACCTTATATACGAAAACTTACGCTGAGTGGCCTGAAATAAGGTCATTATACCCTGACGCTTTCACAACCTTCTCCTTTTCTTTATAACAAGTGCTCACTATTATGGGAAGAATGCCTGCCTTTACTTTGCAGCTTTGCAGAGCTTTAAGGAAGCAGAGTTTTTAATCACACTCTTCTTTTCTTGCTTGCACTTCTGACTTCTCTAAGTTGGCAACAGAATTTTAAGTTCATCTCTGAGATAGCATCACTCTTTAACCTTGGACAGTTTAAAAGTCTCTACCCAGGCATTTCTAGGCATTTTATTGCTTCATTCCTTTATTCTCATGTCAAGGATAAGTGGATTGGAGCCAACAAACAAAATTAGAGCAGAGCCCTTACTCTATTTCCAGATCAGCTAAACCAATTAATACAATTTAATTAAAACTTATTTTTTTCCCCTTTCTGCAGAAGGGGCTCTCAGCGCAGCTGTTGCAATAGGGTTTTTAGTGTGTAGTTCCAGCTTCATTTAACTCCTGCAGGGACATTTTCAGAGTGAGACGATACAGGAATGGGACACTACTAATTGACCTTGGTTTAAATTTCTCATGTAGCACCATGGCAAATTACCTCTTAAATTGCTTATTTTCTTAATCTGAAAAATAGAAAGTTAATTCCATTCTTACTCTTTTTCTTGGGATTTAGTACTTCAGGAGTATCTGTGCCTACAATGAACTGTCCATATTTGGCAGATCTCAACCAATTCATTTGAATAAATGTAAAGTACACTGGCTACTGAAAGAAATGCCCTCTGATAGCAGCATAGGATGTTTTAACTTGAATAGGAGCAAAAATTTCGTAACAGTGATGAACCCCATTTTTTCCTCCATAATATTTACCTTGAGCATTCCTATAAATTATAGGAATGTGGTATTGGCAAAATAATCTCAGATTCATTGGGGTACATGGCAAATCTAGCAAGAGTTTCCCTCTTCACTTGGATCCCCCACATTTTCCTTGGGTTTTTAGAGGTCCCTCCTGGGAGTCAGACTGTTATGGGCACAGAGTTCAAATTCCTTTCTCAAAAGTACACTGTTATAACTTACTTTATTGCTCTTCTCTGCCACTTCTCTTTTCCTTTCCCTAAACCATGAAATCTTTATTGATATTAGAGCAAAAACACCTGTTCTTACCCTGCATACAATCAGAAGGGAGAGTTTGACTGCAAGTAACAGAAACACCTATAGAGGCTTAAACAATTAAGTGGATTATTTTGTTCCCATAGAAGTCTGGAGAGAAGTAGACTAGGTTGATACAGTAGTCAAGCACCCCATATAGGATCTAGGTTTTCCTTTTTTCTTTTCCGCTAGACTTAATGAATGACCTTCAACCTCATGGATATAGGATAGTTCTAGAAACTCCACACACCCCATCTATGTTGCAAGAAAGGTGAAGGGAAAGGGAGAGGACAAAAAGCCTTATGCCAGCAGAGTCTGGCTTACTTTTAAATATTTTCTTAGAAACCCCATCTAGTGATTTCTGTATACTGTTTTTGGACTTTAAGTACAGGTGAATCTGGGAAGGTATTTTATCTTGACACAATGATTCACCCAAATAAAAGTGGTGTTCTTCTAGTGCAAAAGAAGATAAAAATATACATCTGGTGGACAACTATTTTTATTTTCCAAAGCCTACAGCGTGGCTACCCAACATCTGTATACACATTTATTCTAGTATTTTACCCCTTACAGAATATTGTGAAATGTGTGGAGATATTTTTACCTGTCAGGATGACTGGGGAGGAGTGTGTGTTAGTAGCATTTGGTGTCTAGGAGCTGGTGATGTTAATTGTCCTGTAACATGTAGAATACTCTCAAGTAACGAAGAATTACCTCAGCTAGAATCCCAGGGTTGGCTCCCATTCAAACACAGGAATACCACTTCCCTGACAGGAAATTATATCCTAAATTTATAACTGTTCCTCTTCTAGGTCAGATAAAGATTTTCTGGGACTGTGTAATTTAAACCAGATGTAATGTCTCCTTAACCAGTAATCTAGTTATCTACCTGTAGAACATCCAAGATACAATGGTGATGTAGGAACAGCATTAGCTGCAATTAAAATTCACATTTGGAAAAAAAAAAATGAAGTCAATGGTCCATGGCATATAGCAGATCTTCCTGATAAGAATAACTACAGCTCTTAATTGACTAAGCTGGTAGCCTCGGTTTGGGTATCTTGGAAGATTTCTCTGGTCTATTATCCTTCACTGCCACCTTTGAGCACCTTTGACCATTGAGCTTTGGGGTGGGAGCATACCTTTAGGGTTGCATTTGTGCTTAGGGCAGTTAAGAGTGCAAGAATTGCTTTTGGGGTTGAATAGTTACCAGAGGATGTTGTCCTGTCCTGGGTTGGTTGGTTGTTCTTTGTTTAGAAAATATAGGTTCCTTAAAACTTAGTAGGCTTTCAGTCTGTTTGCTTCAGCCAATTCTCTGAGTAACTACAGCAAAGGAGCCTGTGTGGATATAGTTTTATGCATTAAAATCTTTTATCTACTGGCTTCTGTGACCTGACCATTTTCCTGAACTCCTCCTGGTCAGTGCCTTAAGGTAATTAGAAACAACCTTGGATAAGGATACAAACATTTAGAATAACATTTTTTCCAGTGACTACTCCTTGTATTTGGCAGAGAACTTTTGTAGAAGAGATGTAGGAAAGGCCCAAGATACCAATCTAAAACTGCTTATTCTAAGCTGTCCTCTGTTTCAGACAAAGAACTTACCTTGCTCAACCCTCCAAGGCTCAAACCATGAGAGTTTCGCTAACTTTGTCTCTCGGCCAACTTATTTTGATAACACATCTCTGCTTGCAGATGGTCTAATTGTAGTCTGAGCTCATTTATCTCTTGTAGAACTTGGCTTAAGGAGGCAAGAAGAAAGAGCAGACCCCACCATTTGAATTGTTACTGCCATTTTCCCTTGGTGTGCATCTGGTCAATACCCGATGTCATTATAGTTGGACCAAATGTTTATTACTGAACGTGTGTCTCTCCTCCGATGATCTTCCTGACAAATATTTACTCTTCCTTTTAGACTCTGGTAAAAATCTCCTTTTTCTTTTGTCAAATCTTCTTTGAACTATCTTTAGGTAAAGTTGGAGGTGTATCCTTCCACTCTCTCATAATTCTCTGAATGCACCTCCATTAAAGTACTTATTACATTTTCAAGGGAAGAAGCCCTGTTCTCATAAACTTACAGCACCAGTTCATGGACCAATGATTATTACATTGATTACATACACAGATTTTCAATACATATTTACTGAATGAATTAATATATGAATAAATATGTGAATGATGGAAAATTGAAATGCTTCAGTTATTTGATTCAAGTTTAACTATGTGTAACACACATACATACACATACACATACAGTGAATTTTGCTCTTTTCCTAAATGTAAAATGATTGATGGAGGTTGGGTGGAGGAAGAATCTATTCCTTCATGGTTCAAATTATTTAGTTTCTGATTAAATTTGTTTATTTACATAATATTCTAAAATTTGTGGGGTTAATGTGACTTCTAAAGATTTCATGAGATTGTCTGATGGCAGTTTAGACAGAGAGTCCAGCAACATGCAACAAACATTAAATGAGCATTTGGGTTCAGCACAGAAGGAATTAGGAAAATATATTCCCAGGATATATGTATTTCTCAACATGAGTATTCTTCAGCATTACACAATAAACATACCTCTGTAACATCATTTATAAAGTGAAATTCTTTAGATCAACTCATCTATCTCTATTGAATTAATTTTCTTCATCTGCCCTAATTATTTACTTGAGTATTCAAATAAAACATGCTCATTTTACAAAATTCAATCTATTCCTGTAATGTTATAAATATACAATATTACAGAAATAGATGCTACAAAAAATTTCCCTATATGCTGCTCCCTAAAGAGAAGTTTGGTACGTATATTTTCCAAATACAGTCCAAAGAACAAAATCACCCTTAAGAATATAGCATGCACTTCTACAACTCACTAGCAAAAAAGAGCCCTAGTAACCCAACTGAAAAAATAAGCAAATGACCTTATAGACATTTTTCCAAAGAAGATATATGGAGAGCCAATAGGTACATGAAAAGATGCTAAGTATCACTAGTCATTAAGGAAATGCAAAATAAAATCACAATGAGATCTCACCTCATACCTGTTAGAATGACCATCCTCAAAAAGACAGAAAATAAATGCTAGCAAGGATGTGAAGGAAAGGAAACCCTTATGCGCTGTTGTTGTGATTGTAAATTCATTTTGCCGCTATGGAAAAAATAGTATGGAAGATCCACAAAAAAATAAAAATAGAACTACCATATGATCTAGCAATTTCACCTATGGGAATATATCCAAAAGAATGAGAACACTAACTCAAAAAAATATCTGCACCCCTCTGTTCACAGAAGCATTATTTATAATAGCCAAGACGTGGAAATGACCTATGTGTCCATCAGTGGATGAATGGATAAAGTGGTGGGGTACATGTGTATATACATGTATATAAAAATATACATGTACACACACATACACATATACACATACAATGGAATAGTATTTAGTCATAAAAAATGAAGAAATCCTACTATTTGACAACATGGATGGATCTTGGAGGCATTATGCTAAGCGAAGTAAGTCAAAGACAAATACTGTATGATCTCAGTAATATATGGAATCTAATAAAAAACAAAAAACCTAAAATTCATAGAAAAAGAGATCAGATTTGTGGCTACCAGAGGTGAGGGAAGAGGAAAGGGGGAATAGAAAGAAGGTGGTCAAAAGGTACAGACTTTCCATTATAGGATAAATAAGTGCTAGGAATGTAATGTACAATATGATGGCTACAGTTAACGCTGCTATATGATATATGGGAAAGTTTTTAAGAGAGTAGATCCTAAGTATTCTCATCACGAGAAATTTTTTTTTTAGTTGTATCTAGATGAGATGATGGATGTAAACTAAACCTGTTGAAGTAATAATTTCACAATATATATAAATCAAGCCATCATGTTGTATGCCTTAAGTTTATGTAGTAACACATGTCAATTATTTCTCGATAAAACTGGGAAAAAATAATTAATTCCTTCCCCCACTCCTCCCAAGAAGAATATAGTATGCTAGCTTGATGTCTGGAGGCTGACAAAGTTAGCTGCCTGAATGGCAATTCAACTCAGAGGTTTGGCTAAAAGGGAAGAAGAAATATGATGTGCTAGCTAGAAGGGAGAAAATAGTTGAGTGCAGGTTAAGACTTTTGAAAATGTATTATTTGCTTGGTTTTTTTTCCCCCTTAGGATGGTCAAGGTTTGAAAATTTTTACAGGCTGAGAAGAAAATCCAGTAGAAAGAAATGATTTGGGGAATGGAGATAGATGGGCTTATGTCTTTAATAGATGGAATGCAATGTGATATATCACATTTTTAGCTTACATAAAATTTAATTCATAGGATATTAGATCCAGAAGGGATTTGGATATCATCACATCTCCCCTCATTGAACAGATTTAGAAAATACAGACTATTCAGGTTAAATGACTTCTTCTCATTCACTCCCCTAACTCCAATTTGAATTGGTAATCTCAAATGTAGAAGTGGTAAGATTTATGGGGCCATCTCTTTCTTAATAATCTTAGCACAGTGCCCACAGGTGAATAAGAAAGAAAAGAAATGGGGGGAAAGAAGAAAAGAAAGAAGGAGGAGGGGAGAAGGAAGGGAAAGGAAAGTCCTTTACTTCTTACTCCTACTTTTCAATTTCTTCTTATCCAGTTTTCTCAAGGCTTCCTCACACTAGCCACATTGGTGGCTGGATAAAAAAATAGGTGAACCTTATATGCTTTTGAAATATAATTTCATTCATTTTTCAAAGCAGTTCTAATGTATTTCTGCATTGCAGATATAGAGCTGGGATTCAAAGAAGATATCTATGTTTTTTAAGTTCATGTAACTTAGACTTGGGAGTCAAGACTCAAATCCTAGTTTTGAGCTCCCAAGTATAGATTTCCCTCCCTCAGCCTCAATATTTTAATATAAGTGTTAACTTATCTTTAACATTTAAGGAAAATACCTTTATTTTAAACTACTTTAAAGTAGTTTGTCTTTACATTTTAAAAATCTGAACTTTTCCAATTATCAAATAATCGATACATTTATTGACTACTCAAATAAGATATAGCCAATATTGTGCTAGACACTAAATACTGGTTGCCCATGTTATGACCTTTGGTCAATAAAATGTCCTCTTCCAAGTATCTCTTGGCAATCTCATGGCAGATCCAGTTTTATGGGACCTGAAGTTTGTACAATCTGGGGAACCCTTTTATTTATTTTTTATTTTCTATTTTTAGATTTTATTTATGTGTGTGTGTGTGTGAGAGGGAGAGAGAGAGAACACGAGCTGAGTGAGAGGCAGAGGGAGAAGCAGACTCCCTGCTGAGCAGGGAGCCAGATGTGGGATCATGACCTGAGCCAAAGGCAGATGCTTAACCGACTGAGCCACCCAGGTGCCCCCAATCTGGGGAACGCTTTTAAAGAAAAATAAGAGAAAACAATAAAATCAAAATCAATTATAAAAGTGGATGTTTATGTAGAATGAGAAAAAAATACATCAATCACAAATGTTTAAAAACTGACATCAATTATCACAAAATTAAGAAGAGCAACATGGTATCTTTATTAACTACCTGACCCACTTCTGTAACATATTTTGTCCTATACTCTTGGGCTGCATGCTCTTTAATAGGTTTTTCATAGGATAATAGTTTTGTAATATTTTCTATAGAAATATTGGGAAGATAATTCAGTCTTATCTCCCTCAGGGTTGATCAAAAATATTTTTTTTCATTATTTACAGTTTTTTCAGTTGTACAATCTGGTATTGGTAATATCATTTAAATGTCTGGGTTTGGGTCAATTTCCAAAACTATCAAATTTTTGTTATATATGAACTATAGGATTAGAGGGCATCTCAAATGTTTTTGTGCAGTGACTCATTTGGTTAGGGACACTCATTAATTGATAGGCTATGGATGTTGTCATGGTATTACTTTAAGTGAATTGGCACAGCAATCAGTAGGAGTGTTCCTACACCAGGACAGCTAGCAAGACTTAACTGTACACAGAAGTGACTACAAGGGCACCTGGGTGGCTCAGTTGGTTAAGCGCCTGCCTTCAGCTCAGGTCATGATCCTGGAGTCCTGGGATCGAGTCCCGCATCGGGCTCCCTGCTCCATGGGGAGTCTGCTTCTCCCTCTGACCCTCCCCCCTCTCATGTGCTCTCTCATTCTTGCTCTCTCAAATAAATAAATAAATAAAATCTTTAAAAAAAAAAAAAGAAGTGACTGCAAACCATAATATTATATCTCCAACTTGTCCAGCCCCCAAAATGCCATTGCCACTTGGGTGAGAAAGGTGGGTGGGGCTGTGAGCTTGACAGGATGTTGGATGAAAGGGTGCAGCCAGTTGGAATTGAAATGTCTTACTTTTGCAAGTTTTAGTAACTTTACAGCTATAGCATCATAGTTTTCAATCATTTCCATGTATAGTTCAGTTATTGATAACTGTCCTGGTACAGGAACTTTCCTACTGCCTAGTTTCCCAGTTCACCTGGAATAATAACATCATGACATTCATGGTATATCACTTATGTGTCCCCAGTTAAATGAATCACTACACAAGAAAACTTAAAATGCCCTCTAATGCCTTGTTAAGACCTATAAAGTTGTGAAGGCCTGAACCTAAGCTCCATTAGTGGCATAGGAAATCCTTCTCTAGTAAACTGTTACCAAAGTAGAGTCTCCAAATCTCTAAGCAATTACTAAGTAAAACCAATCAGAAAGTCATACCTCTTGATTTCCTGATTGCTCTATAATCACTCTGCTTGTGATAGCCTAAATAAAGGAAGGTGAATAACTTGCATTTTTCTCTTATAAAATATATATTAACCAACAGTGGACATTTCGTTATTTTTTTAATTTATAAATTTGCTATACCAGCTAAAGTAAATGTTTGGTTTTCATTTTTTTAAAATTTTTCTTTGTATAGATACAATGGTAAAAACCACGTCACAGTAATACATAGAGGTAATCAGGAAAATACAAAGCTTAGCAAACTAATTGAACCTTAGGGTAGAGAAAGCTCCGTTACACCCAGTGAAGCTAAGCTTTGGGGGGAAGTTAATACTTCTTCAACAGTTGTACTAAGAACATTAAAAAATACTTTTGCCAAGGAAGGATATCAACATTTTAATCTACCTTACACTGATAAAAAGAAAAACACACAGCAGGGAGGAGGCAGGGGCAGGTTTTCATGGAGCCACAGACGGTGGAAACAAAAACGTCCTTTGTTTGGAGAATATTGCACCTGCATTAAATTTACTGCTGACATCTCTTCGTAGAAATTTGATTTTTCTCTCATTCCCCCACCTTTGATTGTTTTCAACACTGAGGAATGTGAGGCATGCCAGTCGTCCTCCTTGTCCTTGCGACATTTCTGTCTTCAGCTGTGAAAGAGAACAGGGCTTCCTCACCCCCTGGCCATCAGCACGTCATCTCAAAAATGCACCTGTGATCCGTAACACGACACTACCGCGCAGAGCTTCATACTTCTGTGACAGACGCAAGAGATCAATTTCCTGCTGATTGGGCCTCGGAGTCTGGGCACTGTTCTGACAAGGAAAGTCTCTTTCAAATAATCCGAACTACTAAAGGCAGTTCAAATACAGATGCAGAACCTTTCAAGGTGCTGTGATATCAATATCCTAAAGAAAGGCACCATGGCCATAGGCACAGTGGTTGTGGGGATTTTGTGTGTGTGTGGGGGGGGGGGGCGGGGGTTGTCCATAGAGTGAGTTGACTTTGACATTTTATATACCGTCTGATTAGTACATATAGTGGACAAAGGAGAGAATGTGAGTGTGATGGATAGTCCATCATGCAAATTTGGTTCAGAAATTATTTTAGTTGTGAAATCGTTATATATGATAGATGAATTGAGCTTTGTTACTTATGTTTAGGCCCTTGTAGCCTCCTCAGAAGCATTGCAAAGGTAGAGTCTACCCCACGTCTGTACCCTGTGTACCTCTATGATCACCTCTGCACTTGTGCACAGCAGTTATTTACTTAGCTCTCATCTCCTGTCCTATCCATGAGTTTCCTAAGACAGACAGCTGTGCCATATCCCCTGGGTCCCAGTGCCTCCACCTGCATTCCATCTGGCAAATCCCTACTAAATACTCGGTTTTTAGTGAACTAATGGATTGTCAATTAGATTAACCACCTCCTGGGGGATCCTGGAGGTGCAATAACACTTTTCACTGAAACTATGTCAGTTTGGCCTTGACTTAGAGCTCAGAAATGTATCTTGAATTGGGAAAGCAGAGAAGAAAGAGAAGGAGAAGAAGAATATTCAGAAGAAGATAAAGTGTGTTATCTTAAGGTCAGAAGACGTGGGTCCCAAACGTAACTCTAACACCTATAAGTTGTGTGACTTTGAGAACTGATTTAATTTCTAAGCATCATTCTTCTTTTCATAAAATGGGGATAATAATAGAATCTGGGGGATTAAATGAGAAAAAATGAATGTAAAATGCTTAGAATCGCTGGCTCTGGAGAAAGAATTCAATAAAAATTAGCAGTTAGTACTAGGAGAGTAAGAAAAAAAACTTTGGCTTCAGTTTATGGAAGATTTTATCTGCAAATCAGAAATTAGAAGACAGTTCCAAAGAGGCTGAGGCACAGTTAGGAAGCCTTACATTAGAGGATGTGCCTTTAGGCCACCCTCTCTTCCTATCTAATCAGAAATCACCAGATAGGGCCCAGCTTCCATATTACTATTTGCTGTATGAATACCTATGAACCTCTCTCTGTAAACTGCAAGTGTGCCAGGATTGATTTATTTTTTGGCAAAAGGGCAGAATTAAAATGGAAGCCTTTTAGATGTCCTTTCTCACACTGAGTACCACTTAACATTTAACATGAGAGTGTTCTGAGATCATTTTAAACATCATCCATATATTTGGCTATAATCCTCCAGTCTACAGTGGCCTGAAAAGATCATATCTCTCCACATTCCACCACCGTTTCCAAGTTACACCTGATCTATGAGATGCAAATTCAATGTTAGCTCATAAATGAGCCACTTCATTGTGACTATTTCTAGTCTTTCCCTATTTCTCCCAGATTCTCTTACTTATTAGGAAGCAAGGAAGGGATGGGGTAACTGCGTGATGGGCATTATGGAGGCCATGTGGTGTGATGAGCACTGGGTGTTATACGCAACTAATGAGTCATTGAACATTACATCAAAAACTAATGATGTATTATATGTTGGCTAATTGAATTTAAATTTAAAAAAAAGGAAGTCAGGAAAAACAAACTAATATTTAGTGCTAAAAATTTATGTAACTTTAATCTTACCTAAGTACATCCCATTTTATTAGTCTCTGAGGTCACTCTTTAATGTTCATATCACAGTTGGTTGAGTCAGATCACAAAGGAAACTGGAAAGTCCAGTCTCTTACCAGGTTTCCTCTTTCCTAATTCCCAAGTGCTTCTGGCTTGGGAAGGCCTAGAAGTTCCCCATATTTGCCCTGATTGTTAATCAGCCCTCAGTCAGCTGTGTTTTCCACTATAGGGTCAGAACTGTCCCCCCACCATCTTGAGCCTGGCTTCCCTCAATCTGCTGTTGCTTTCCCCCTGTACCAGCTTATCTTGATTTGGTGCACTGACCTTTTGCTCAGCTCCTCTGAATGGTAGCTGAGACCTGACCATTGCTTATTAAAGTCTTAAGAAGAACAAAAGGATCTTTAAACTGATTGTCAGATATTGCTTTTCTCAGTCTCCAGGCCACGTTTGTCCATCAGAGGCCCCTTCCGGACACTTCTGTCTAGATACGACCTTGCCACCATGTTGTAGGGATGGGTTTATCGCCACCACCTGTGCCATGATAGAGATCTCAAACGCATCTCCCTCGCTCCATTCCTCTGCCGGGGACTGTCTATTCCTCAAACCTGGAGGAAGGAAGGAGCATTTCTGCCTTTTACCTGTCCAGAGTCTCCTTTCAAATCACCATATTCTCTCAGGATAGATATCCTCTGGAATGTTTTACAGTGAAACTATCCAATCCTTTCAAGGGAAAGGCATCCATAGGTATATCATCTTACCTTTGAACTGCTTACAAAACAATTGTCTGTCATGTGTACATTTTGAGCATATTGTGTGTTATTCAACTTCAGCAGTTCTGTTGAGTGTAGCTTCCCACCCCCACTAGTATGTGGGGGAAGGTCATGTCTCTGTGTCATTCTGCAGTTGTCTAAGACTGCTCTCAGGAGTCTAATCATCTATTCCACTCCAGGACTTAAACAAGATCAAAGGCACAGAACTCTCAAGGAATAAGTAATACATTCTGAAGTCAGTTCATTGTAAATCCATATTCAGAAAAGTTACATTTTCCTAAAATAAGCTATCTCCCAAGATTCAGCTTTGTCTACCTGGAAGATGACTTTTTTATGTGAAGTAGTGCTATTTGGCTTTTGGAAACACATTGTCATAAGTCTCTTCATTTCAGAATAAAGTTGTGTGCTATCTTTGCATAACCAAAAGGCCCATGCAAATATTTTTTTTTTCTAAAATAAAGGAGTAATTTATTGGGTCTAGTCTCAGCCAAAATACTTGCACAACTACATAACAGGATATTGTGTCATAGTCACATTTTGAGCTATTCATTGGGGGGGGGTTTGTCCGTATTCTCCAAGGTAGCAAGGCTCTTTGCATTCTTTACCTCTGGGATACTTGCAGAGTAGAAGCTAGAAACTTTGGTCAAAATCTAACCTCCTCAATTGTTTTAGGTGTCTGGGAGAGAGACAAACATATACCTTTGATGGGAAAAAATATAAAAGAAGGAGGGACTTTTCCCTAGATATATTGGTAGATCTGCAGAGCATTGCAAATCCTCATACTACCTTTACACAAAGCCCCAGAAACATTAATGTCCTCAGAGTGAATAACTTCTCCCAAGCATAAGAGCTCCCTGCCTCACCAGAAATGCCCACAATTAAAGTAAAGCCTAATGCAACTGGGCCATCGAACATGAAAGGTACCCTTGAGCTGGGAGAGCATGCAACTCCAAGGTAACCAATGTGGACAAGTAACCAATATGGCTGTCATATTGTTTGGGAGCTCTGTGGCACACTGGGACTATTGCAGATTTATGTATATTTAAAGGGAAATAGGAAATTTGGATTTTTTCTACATCTCAGATTGTAAAGTAGGATTCACATTTTTCTCAACAGAAGGGTATTGGTAGAATGCCTGTTTCCCAGTCAAAGAAGCTGAGACTCAGAATGAGATTCAAGATCCTGTATTCTAATATCTCACAAACAGAAGATGACAGAGTTGGGATTTGCATCCAGATCTGCTTAACCTCAAACATGTGCCCTTTTCAAAATTTCATTTTATTTTAACTCCAGTATAGTTAACATACAGTGATATATATACAAACATGCCCTTTTAACCAAAACTGTCTGGCTTTCAGGTTGATTGAAAATCAACCTTGTCAATGGAAGACACCAACTTTACCAAATGATCAAACTAACAACACAGTATATCAGCATTATGAACCCCTTGAAATGATGCACTAAGAAGGATGCATAATATTTTTTTAATATTCTTGTCCAAAATACATAACCTCCAAACATGAGAACACAGCAGACAAACCCAAATGGAGGGACAGTCTATAAAATAAATGGTCACTGTTTTTCAAGTGTGAAGGTCATGAAAGACAAGGAAAGACTGGGAGACTATTACAGACACGGGGTAAGGTGACATATCAACTACACACAACGGAAAATTCTGGATTGGGTCCTGGAACAGAAAAAAAGAACATTAGTGAAAACTGGTGAAATTCAAATAGGAACTGTTGCTTATTTGATAATATCATACTGATGTTAATACCCTGTTCTTCACAATTTTACTATGATCATGTAAGATCTTTGCTTGAGAGGGAGTGAAGTGAGGGATCTAAGGGAACTCTTGTACTATGCTACTTTCCTCTAAGTCTAAAATTGTTTTTCAGTTTGCCTTTTTTTTTTTTTAACTAGGAAACAATCTGCATCAATCGTAGAGGAGGTTTCAGCAGATTTTTTGTCAGTTCCCAAAACACTTGCTGCAGACATCTGGGGACACCAGAACTGACTCCAAGAACTCATGGGGAGTATCTTCTGTGCACAAAAGAATTGTGAGCATTTTTTTTCTCCTGAGAAAAAGATGATTATGATACTAAAATCTAGGAGCTGAAGCAATGCTGTTGACCAGGCAAAACAAGATAGCACTCAAACCCTTCTAACCCAAGGCCTTCTTTATAAATTGTGGAAGACATTAGTCTGAAATAGATATTTAATTGAATGTAATTAAGCTTTTCGCACAAATAGGTCAGGTACTTCCTTCCTCTATGTGATATTTTATAAATGAAATGCTTCATACTTTATAGATCCAGTGATGGTGACTACAAGACAGTTATTTCCATTGTTAAACAATTTAAAGATATGGTTTCTATCTAGAAAATATCTATTTCTGAATCAAATATGGACTGAGCAAACACTATGCGGGAAACTAAATCCCTAGTACCAGAATATAATGAGATCAGTTCCTTGCCATGGAAACATTGCTTTGGTGACAGGGTAGGTGTGAAGTTAGAATAGGGAAAGTGGCATACAGGGCTATGAGGTTACTGTGGGGGCTAGGTAAGAAAGAATAGGGGCCCCCACCTGCAGCAGCGCTAGGAAGGATAAAGAAAATGTGATGAAATTAATAGATAAAATCACTAGCAAGAGAACAAGAGTATATGATGACGTGTATCAAATACTGTGTGAAATGTGGTGGCAAAGAAAAGAGAGAGAGAGTTGGAGGGGAGAGAAGTGAATGTGATAGGGATGTATTGAGGAAGAAATGAGGTGGGGAGAAAGGTAAGCTGATTGATGAGAAAGAGAAAGAAAGTCATTGATTTTATTTAGAAAAAAAAAAAAAGACTTACCAAGAATCCTCAATTTCCTTAAAGTTTTCTAGAGCTTTTAGCCAACTCTGAAAGACTTCTGCACTCCCCACATAATCACCACCATAGCTAACATTGGCCTAAGGCATCATAATATCAATTCTAATACAATTTAGAATTTGACCACTTTTTTTTTTTTTTTAGAAAGTTATTAGGGGATAGACTCAGATTACACTGTTGCTATAACGCTCGGGAGTAGTCGTGAAGCAGAGGACTGGTCATCATCAAAATGGGTGGATCCATGTGTGAACACAGTAAAGACACAGAAAAAAGAAAGCACATTTATCCATGGCTTTCAAGAAATATTTACTAAGCCCTGCTATGCATCAGGTGATACTCTAGGTTCTGAGGAAACAGTGGGAAATAAGAAGGACAGTATCTCTGCTCAAAAAACAAAACAAAACAAAACAAAACCACAATTATTTTCACTGTAGTAGATATGATACAGGAAAGAAAGCAGGGTAGGTACAAGGTGACCTGCCTAAGAAGTGGTAAAGAGGGAGGACTGCTACCTGACTTAGACATTCTCTAAGGATGTCTTAGAAGAGCAAAGGTAGCTCTGAGAAGCTCTAGACAGGGGGGAAGGGAGGGTGTGGAATGCTCTAGGTAGAGGCATACTGTGGTAGTTACAGGCACAAAATCCAGAGCCAGGCTCTCTGGGTTCGAATCATGGTTCTTCCAATTACCATCTGTCTGATCTTGGCCAAGTTCCTTAACTTTTGATGCTTCCATTTTCTCGTCTGTAAAATGAGGGTAATACGGGGACTAAATGTATTAAATACTTGAATGTAGTGCTATTTGTGTTTGTTAAATACATACATGCATGCAAACATACATCCATAAAGTTGGCCTAGGGTTTCATGTAGGCGATGAGCAAAAAGAAAATTTAAAGGGTATAATGGTTATACTGAATCTTGAGGTCTGGAGCAGGAACTCTCTAAGAAGAGGGAAGAGTAGATGGAAAAGCTGTTCAGAAGCAACTCAGAGTGCTGGGGTAACTTCAAGTGATTTGGAATAGATAGGGGCACAGGGATGTTCCAGGGGATAGCCTGGTTATCTCTTGCTCTGTGACAAACTACCCCAAGACTAAGTGCTTAAAACCATGACTTATTATTATCATTCATGATTATGGAGATAGATGGGCTGGGCTGGGAGCTCTCACGCAGTCGCAGTAAGATGATGGCTGGGGCTGGATTCATCTGGAGACTTCCTACCTTGCAGTCTGGTTCCTGGGCTGGACTGGCTGGAACAGAACAGAACCCTAGTTCGGCATCTCCCTGTCCACATGCCCACTCCATGTGGCGGGCTGGGGCTCTCTCACAGAATGGCAGGTCTCAGGGGTAATCATTCCTTTTATGGCAGTTTCCCATTTAGCCAGAGTTCCAAGAGACAGGAAGTGAAGGCTGTGAATTTCCTAAGGCCTGTCCTTGGAAACTGCCCCAGTGAGATATCTACTCTGGTTGAAGGAGCCACAGACCAGTCCGGATTCAGGGGAGGGGACATAGACTCTGGCTTTGATTGGAGAAGGGCCAAAGCACGTGTGGCCATTTTTAATCTACCTCAGTCGGTGCGGAGTGGCTCTAGAGCTGGGGGTAGGAGGGATGCCTGTATTCAGAAGAACCTTGTATAACATTCAGTCATGTTTGAAATTTATCTAGTAGGAAAAATTAGAACCATTTTAGGTTTTAGCTATGGAAATACTAAATCTCTAGCTGTTACAACAGAAGATAACATAAAGCAGATTTCTTTATTGTAAAGTAGTAGTGAAAACATGAGACCCATAAGGGAAAGTAGAGAATAATGTACTGCTCTTCCATATCTGAAAGGTTGTTCTTTCCTTCCAGTTCTGCTTCCCTGCAGAGAAATTCTCTAATGGCCACTGAAGGACCCTAAGGGACAGACGGGTGCAGCTGTGACCAGGATGCATTCTGGATTAAGAGGTGAGTTTGGAGTTTACCTAGCACTCAGAGTTTCTCAGTTAGTTTTATTACTTTGATGTACAGAGAGACCATTTTGGTGTTGGAGAGTTAACCAGTCTCGGGAAGGCAGGTGTCACATTTTTTGGTATAGCTGGAATACTAACAGAGGAGCTGATTTGACCCTGTACGAATTCCCTAGCAGCGAGTTCTGCGAAGAGTGTAGACATAGTCCATGTTCTGAACACATTTCCGTAAGCATTAATTAACATTTTCTTCCCTTCAGTGTCTATTTTTAAAACGAGGGCCCAAGAATTTAGAAAGTTGCCTATGGAAGGAACAGTCATATAATTATGAAACTTAAAGCAGCCTGATTTTCATCAACATAATTCCACCTGGGATTGCCACATGTACGATTTCTGGGCTCAATGGAACAATTCCTCTTTTATGGGTAGATTCTTAGGTCCTAGCAGTAAGTACCTGGTCTGGGTAACATGTTTCTTTCTTCACCATAAAAAATGAAACACAGCTCAAAATAGTTTCTTCTAACCGTTTTCCCAAACCACAGGGCTTTATTTAACAAACACTTGCATCCTGCTTAATATGTGCCAGGTATGATTCAAAGTACTTTATAAATAATAACTCATTTTCCCATCATTACTACCCTAGGAGACCAATGCTGTTACTATCATTCTTAGTTTTGCAGATGAGGCGTAGAGCAATTAGTAAGACAGGTAGTAAATGACAGAGCTGGGAGATGAGCCCATGCGGCTGGGCTCCGTATTCCTGTTCTCAAACACTACGGTTGGTTGCTGCTATTTTCCCCTTATGGCCACTATTTTAGCCTCTATGTAAGTCTGGTTTTGACACACACTGTTACAGTTACTGTAACTTCCCAGAGAGAAGTAGAAGTCCCTACTTATTTTTCTATTTATCCAGAGTATCAGGCATTGTGCTTAACAAATAGGAGGGACTCGAGAAATGGATTTGCCTGAATGAATGAAACTGGATTAATGATAGGAGGATAAGTGATTCTCAGACCTTCGGATCTGTCATTTAAAGGACTGTATTATTTAACAATTATGATGTCTTATACAAGCTTTACGTCTTCAATAACATTGGCAAGAATTTTATGTATATATCCCATTTCTACTTTCTCCTGCATGTTGAAGCACTCACATTTTATTGCTCTCCAGAAAGATTCATAGTAAGTCTTACAACTCAAATTTGATTCCCAAGACAAAGGTTAATTGGCAAGCTTTGTGTAAGCATTAAATATTATACATGAATCAGAAGGTCGGTTGTTAATTCTGAGTCAGATAGCTCTTATAATGAAATTTTAAAAGAAATGACATCTTGCACATTAATGGCTTTTAGCCCTTTTGAGAAATATTTTTTTTTTTAACACTGGTAGGTTAATCAAAATTGAGTTCTGTGAACTATAAACTCCTAAGTATATAATCTAAGTATACATTGTCCTCAATTAGATAGGTACTGTCATTGAATTTACATCACTTGCCAATGTATCATAGACATTTGAAAATGTATAGGATTCAGCAAATATTTTTATTTTGTTAATTTCTTTGCTAACTTTTTATGGTAAGGACAAATTTTAAGATTGAGAAAGCTATACATTAATCACAGAACTACGCACATTCAATTTTAAGGTAAGCCTCTTGACAAATAGAAAAGTTTTTAAGAAAAGTTATTTTTCCCTAAATGAGAGGACAATTTTGTGAGAAGGTTATAATTATGATCTTGATTTCTTGATTAAAACAATCCAGCCATTTTTTCTGCTGAAACCAAGACACACAGACACAAACATGTACAAATATATTTATTTATATATATATATTCAAATATATATGATATTTCCAATATTTGAAAACTATTTCCACTGAAAATTCATAGTTACAAGTGCTCTGTTTTAAATCTTTTCTGAAAATGAATTTATTTAAAATGTGAATCATTTTATACTACAGGATTCATATATATAATATTTCTTGAATTTCTTATACAAAATGAAACAAGACCTTTTCTTTATAAAAATCAAACTCAGAGATTCTAAAAAAATAAACATATGAAAGAATAGACAATTTCAATATTGTTTTAATAAAAGCATGCTTTTCTTATTAAAGTTTTGGGATGGATTTAAGATGCATAAAACACAAACCAGAGATATTGTAACTGGGACACAATTTGGGGATCTAATAAAACTGCAGACTTCAAGCCTCCATCCCCTGTTACAGTGATGTTATCTGACTTCCTAAGTGTAGCTATTAGTCTGGCTTGTCAGCTGTCTGCATTGGACCAAGAAAAGACCAACCTTCACCTCATTTCTCATCTTTAAATATATGTAAGGGCTCGGGGGGGTGGGGGCGGGGACGGTTGGGTTGGGAGCAGCATGGAATATGCAAGATGAAAGGTCTAATGTAGCAAAATAGTTTTGTTATTTCATCTTTTTCTTAGACTAGAGAATAATCCTATCTGTTACAGAGGTTCTGACAGCAACCAAGGCAGGACAGCTAGTGCTGAGTGAAGTTGGGTCATTAGATACTAAAAGCAGCAAAGAGAGGTTTACTTAAAAGGCCAGAGACTTCAGGATAGACTGAGAAGTCAGCAGCCAATTATTTGACAACTAAAGTCCTCTAATAGGGAGACACCTGGGTGGCTCAGTCCGTAAGCGTCTGCCTTCAGCTCAGGGCATGATCCCAGGGTCCTGGGATTGAATCCCTCATTGGGCTCCCTGCTCAGTGGGGAGCCTGCTTCTCCCTCTGCCTGCCATTCCCCCTGCTTGTGCCCGTACTCTCTCCCTCTCTCTGACAAATAAATAAATAAAATCTTTAAAAAAAATAAAGTCCTCTAATAGAGAGATGACTTACATGGTAGTTAATAACTGAAAATCCACACCTTAAAGAAAGATCAGATATACAATCACTTGTTTTCTTGTTATCTAATCCTAAGATTTCCTGTTTCCAGGTTTGAGGAAAACCTTTGCCACACCAATGAGAAAGCTCAGCTCCTACTTATCTTATGTTTACTTTCCTTGACTTTCCCAAAGACACCAGGATGGGGATAGGACTCGTTTTTTTTAAAGATTTTATTTATTTATTTGAGAGAGAGAGAGTCAGAGATAGTGACAGAGAGCATGAGTGGGGAGGAGAGGGAGAAGCAGGCTCCCCACTGAGCAGGGAGCCCGATGCGGGGCTCAATCCCAGGACCCTGGGATCATGACCTGAGCCAAAGGCAGACACTTAACCAACTGAGCCACCCAGGTGCCCCAGGAATAGGACTCATCTATGGAATAAGAGACTGGAAGAGGTTTTAGAGATCATGAAATCAATCTTCCCTTCCTGTCTTTCAAGGTAGAGAACAATTGAGTCCCAGAGCGGTTAAATGAGTTGTCCAGAGCACATGGGTCTTTAAGGCCTAGTTCATACCAAAAGCAGAGGTGAAGTCCCAAATGCCCAGTATAATCTTTGGATTAACATGCATACAGTGAAGTGACTGCTGTAAAGTTTTCACAGAGACAAGGAGAATATTATTCATATTTGAGGGAATGATTAAGCAAGTTGAGTTGACCACCTTCTGCATTTCAACAATACTTACGCTATTAACTCAATCTCTTTTCAGTTTTCAGCATATGAATCCAATCACTGTTCCTGTTTTTAAATCATGGACTGTAACCTCTTACTTGAGTAGCTGAATAAATGAAAGCCTTGAGAGGTAGCATGACTTGTTCAAGGGCACGTAGTTCCAAGCTGACCCCAGAGAACTCAGTCCTCTCTGCAACTTTCTCCCAAAATACATTTTGTTCAGAGACTTCTTAGATCCTAGAAATGCTGGACTTGGGAGTCATGCAAGAGGACAATTGGAGGTCGATGCCGTGAGGCACAATATCTTTCTCTCTGCTCCAGGAGCACCAAGGCTTCAGAAGTTTAGGACCTCTCCACACTTAGAGGGGCCCTTCCAGAGCCGAGGGTTTTACCACTGTTGATGATGCATCATTTAAGACAATGCCTGGTGCCAGGATGTTTTGCCAAAAGGCCATGTTGTCATGCTGCCCAAAGCCTAAATGTTGTTTTGGAAGTCCCTGTGCTTGCTGAATTTCAGAATGGTAGATGGTCTGTGTAAAGAGAATAAAATGAGATGGGTCTTTTTTTATCAAAGATAAAAAATGTAAGGGCTTGTGTATTCACATATCCTCTGAGCAGGAATCCATAAACTCATTTCTCTGGTTTTAAAGCAAGAAGTACACTGGAGCATATTTCAACTCAGTGCCAGAATCTGACGTGGAATGGCAGAATGAATGCAGCCAACTACAGTAAAGGGCAAGAGGAATCCCACGGGCCACAGCTACTCAGCATTTAAGCTACTTTTGTGGAGGACTGCAGGTAAGGGACTTGGTTGCTATACACATTGGTGAACACAAATGAATTGGCTCGCAGGAAGTCCATGCCACTAGATCAGAAGAATTCAGCCTTCCAAGAGCTGAAATAGTGATACATGATGAGCCGTAGCAACTTATTATGGTTTTAAGGCTTGGGTACTTTGCGGGCATGAAGTATAATATCATGAACCCTAAGAATTTTCAAGATTCTGTCTCAAGTTAGTGCTATAGTACATCTTGCCACCATTGACACAGGCATTCACTGTTCTGCCTGAGGCATTAGCTGTCTAATTTGATCAAATTCAGATCCTATAATTTGAATCCAAGCCAAACCACAATCAAATCATAAAATTTCCAAATCTGCCACCATCTTGGAAATGTCAAATACTGGGTAGGGGAGCAGGAAATGACTATACAGGGAATAAACGGAGCCTGCTTTAATGAATTTTGTGTCTGGTCCCTATGTGAGGCCATCAATCCATTAGATATAATTTAAACATCTTGATTAACATTTCATTACCTTACATGACTGCTGGAAAAAAAAAAAAACGCGTCTCCATGCACCATGCATACCAAAATATCCTAAACTCCTTTGAGTTTCAAGGAACTAAATATAGTGCTCTCAGGCCACTTAGATGGTGTCTGAAGTCTGCTTGATGTTAAGCTAAAAAATAAACCTAAGAAAAAGGGATGTTTTTATATGCTCAGATATTAGGACCCGCTCGAAGCATGGACTGCTTTGGCAGTCACTGTCAGACCTCCCTGGTGTCTGAGGAATTGTACGCTCCTTTCTAAATCCTTTCGGAAATTGCCAGTTTGATAGAATAACATTGCAGGAAACCACTCAAATTGAACATATTTGTTGTTTTATGTTCGGCCAAGCAAATGTCAGAACAATGCCAGGAGACCAGAGTGGATCAAAATTGGAGGGGGCAGGAGAGGAGGTGAAGGGAGGGAACCAGGAGCAAAAGAGACAATGAGATTAGAGTAAAAAGTTATTTTAATGGGGAATTTTAAACCCATAAAACTACTTCTTGCTTTTGAGAATTAAAAGCAAAAGAGATTGTGTCGTCTCAACTATCTCGTGGTCAACAGCATGGCGTCCAATTTGAGAGTTTTTGTTGTAGAATTTCATTATTCTGGTCCATAATTTTCTGGTAAATTGCTATCCACTGGTCAATATGTTGCCAACAATGAAGACTAAATTGAAGGCTGATTTGGAGAACTCATTAATGGAGCCTATTCTTTCAGTTTTATGTCATTTATCTTGAAAATGAATCTCCTTTACTACTGGAACTTTTTTTCCGTTTTGCATTTTTCCATTACATAGCGTGTCATATAAATCATCTTAATTAATTAGGAACAATATTTTGCCATAATCATTTCTTCGGTCTCATGTTTGAAGTCCCAGGGAAACTTATTTTTCCTACGTCTGACAGTATAATAGAACTTACTGGTAGTGATTCCGAGTATTCCTGCAGGAATTTATTTTTCCAAAAAGATCGGTGTGGGGAAAGGCTGCATGAATGACTGTGTTAGCTTTGCTTTTTTTTTTTTTTTTTTTTTGTAAGTGGCTGACTCATAAATTAGGAACTTGATTCTCTCTCCCTGGCTTTGGATGGTTTCCTAATGAGCAGAAGGGCTGTTTTATTTATTTATTTACTAACCAATGTGGATTCAAGCCCTTGATAGCACTTTAACACCTTAGTGACTGCAGCATATTAGTATGCCAGGCACACAGTGTTGGTTTGGTTACCAGGAAAAACTTTTTGCCTCATCTCCACTCAAGTATCGAACTCAGGGCCAAACATATGCTCTCTATTTTTGCCAGGCTATCATTACATTTTAGCACATAGGGTAATTTTGATACTGAGTAAAATTAAATGCTACTATAAAGTAAATAAATCTTTCTTTTCCACAGCAGTTAAAAAAACAAAACAAAACTGTAGCTTCCTTTCTAAAATATCTAAACACGCTTGTTTGGGTAGCAGCCAAATAGTCAAAACGGTATCTTATTTTCAAATGTGTAATAACACACCCAATAAATTATTTAAAAGTCAGAATTTGGATTAATTACGTAGTCTTTGGACAGTATTAATATTTGATCTTAGATACACATTCATCTAATTGCTCTGAAATTGGAGATTTTGTGATTTGAATGACAAAATATTTTGGTTCTCTAAGGATCACAATGGTTTGATGTAGGTATTATTTTTACTTAGTGGGTACAAATAGATGTGTATAGGAAGTGAAGGGAATCGTCCAATGTCACACACATACACACACACACACACACACACAGTTATACCACTGGAGCTAAAGAACATCTAGAAGTTATTGTCAAAGCATTGCTAAATAAACACACACCTGTGATCTCATTTTTTTTCTGCACTCACATGATTGCTTCACCAAAGTAGCAAGAGAATAAGGGAATCATTCGCTGCTTTCACAGGTCTTCAGGCGAAGGGAGTAAAGTGATTAATTACACACAGCTTATATAAAGAGTCAGTCCAGTCTTCCTGGTAGGCAGAGTAGGTGCACGTATATGTTGTGTGATTTGCGAGAGAGAAAAAGTTTCTCCTTGTTAGGTATCCCCTGGGCTGCTTGTATCGAGGGTAGACAGCTTCAACAAAGGGTGAACTCTCTTCCCACTGTTTTCTATTACTCATCAGTGCACATCACCCAGTGGAACACTCCAGTCCCGCCCTGCACCCCCCAACTCTGCCTTTGTCTCCCCAGCTCTCAGGTCAGGTTCACCATCCTCATAAGGTCTTCTGCAATGCCCTAGCTGTGACCTTCAGCCAAGAATGAGTTTTACATATTTAAATTATTGGAAAAAGGACCAAAAGATAAGCATTTCATGATATATGAAAAGTATAAGAAATTCTAAGTTCAGTGCCCATAAATAAGTCTTTTGTTCACACATTGTCTATGGCCATGTTTGCTATAAAATGACAGAGTCAAATAGTTGCGATGTTCTGTGTGGCACCAAAGCCTAAAATTTTTACCCTCTGGCCCTTTACAAAGATGCAATTTGCAGACCCCTGCCCTAGACTCCACAATCAAGTAAACTCATGCCCTTAAGTTCCCGTAGCACCCGATGGCTAACTGTACACCTTCTCTACTAGAGTTTAAGCTTCATGCGGCAAGCTTATTTTGCTCAGTATATCTCCAGCACTTATAAGAGTATGTCAGAGCACACAGTAAGGGTTCAATAATGAGATGTCAAATTCACCCTTCCTAAGAATGTTTTAAGAATGACTTTGTGAATAGTATGATTCATAATGAGTTATGAATCTCCTTTATCAGTCAGTTAAAAATTATTTTGCAGGTAATTCTCTTCCTGGTTGAAACAAACAACAAATCCACCAACAAGAAAGAGCCATTACCTAGAGTGAATCTATATTATTTCTTACCAGTGACCAAGTAAAACAGGGTTAATATTAGGTATAGGATTTTTTTTTTCATATATTCCATCCATCCCTTTTTGAGGAATGAAGGAAGAACTAGAATTTAGTGTTAGCATGTATTTCTGGCTATCTGGGAAAGCCTTCTAATAAAAATATTATTTTAGTCCTTAATAACCATGGAGATTGCAACTTTTCTAGATTCATGACATTGGTATTAAGACACAGAAAGAAGATGCATGCGATCTGTAGCTGACTTGTAGAGATGGTTAAGTGGCCACACACCATGAAACCTAAAGGTAATATGTACTAACTGTGTTAGTTTGCAAAGGCTACCGTAATGAAGTAACCCAGACCAGGTGGTTTCAGTAACAGAAATCTATTTTCTCACAGTTCTAGAGGCTAGAAATCTGAGATCAAGGTGTGGCAGGGTCAGTTTCTTCTCAGGCCTCTCTCCTCACCTTGTAGATGACCATCTCCCTGTGTCCTCACGTAGTCTTTCATCTGCATATGTGTCCTATTTTCCTCTTCTTACGACACTGGTCATATTGGAATTGAACCCAGCCCAATGACACTTAATCTTAACTACCCCTTTACTGACACCCTCTCTCCAAATACAGTCACATTCTGGCATTCTGGGGGTTAAGACTTCAGCATATGAATTTGAGGGGACACAATTGAGCCCATAATACCAACCAAAATGTTCAAGCAAATCTTCATCCACAGATTTTTGTCAAGCCCAGGAAAGAGCACACAGTAAACTATGCCCAAATTCTACCACTTGGGATAGCAGTCTTTCTAGCAAAGAAGAAATATATCTTGGACTTTAATGTGCCATACACAAATCTCTGTTCACTAATTCAAGTTTATAGTTTTTGTTCATATTTCCCCTCCTTGCTCAAGTAATTAATTCTCTGATAAGCGGTATCCTAGTAAATGTAATGGTAGCCTATCAACATGCACAGTATCATACCATTTTCAAGTATCTAAGCAACTTTCGTGCCTCAGTGAGATAATTGGATTCAGTATATTCAGTCACTTATTCATCATTACATACTTAAATGAGATAGTCATGTGAGGTCTCTCTAAGGTGGTGATTAAGAGAGGGATTTCCTGAATAACCCTCTACAGCGGGACCTTACTCTTATTGGCATTAGCTGTTTGCAGTGTAGGTATTTTTCCTAGAGGATGACTTTTCTCTTTTTCTCTCTGTTCTTCAGTCCCTGGGGCTTGCGTCTGACTGGGACTGAATACTGTAGTGTAAACTCAGAACATTCTGAACAACTTTCAACTTGCTAGAATGGCTGCCATAAAGTTTACATTGATACCTGGAAGATAACCTACCTGTTGCCCGAAGTTTGTGGTTATTTTAAAAGAATAGTATAACTAAACTTCAAACCTCTATCTAATAAGGTCCTTTCAAAACCTTGAGATTTAAAACTTTCTTCTATCTCCTTTCTAAAAAAAAAAAAAAAAAAAAAAAAAAAAAATCTGTATTTCTTCTCTGTCTTTCAATCTCTCTTCTCAGTTTGGAGACCCAAAATAGTTTGTAGAGAGAAGAATTCTGAAGTGTAGATGTTTTAGCAGGCCTCTAAGATGGACACATTTTCAGTTATACCCAGAAACCACTCACCAATGTGTCAATTGTCAAATGTTGTCTTCTTCCTTCCTCTTTCCTGTCCTCTTCCCCCCCTCGTCCTTCTTTTAAACAAATTTGTGTTTTTTTAAGAACCCGTGTTTCTTATTTCAGACAATTGTTATTTTATTTACTGATTCTAATATGTAATTAAAATACATAAAAAGAAAAATTATGGGTAGGGTATGCACGAGTACATACATGGCTGGTGTAGAGACCATATTGGAATAGTGAAAATTAATGGCAATGAAGGGTTTGGGATGGGGCTTGAACTCTGTGTTTTTTTGGTTTTGTTTTGTTTTGAATGAGACAGCTCTGACTCAAATATGGCAAAACATGATATTCGTTCAATCTGTGTGCCTATTATATTATGTACTTTTCTCTATACTTGAGTTCTTTAGAGCATGACTGTTGAATTGTGTTCTTCATTCCCTTTCCTTGACTTTGGGCCGTCTCTACAATCTCTCCTTCCACGCTGATGACTGGAGCTTCATTCAGCATTGCTGCTGGACTGAATGAGTGGTCAGTCCATTTGGGCTTTTTTGGGTGTTGTATTTTTTTTCTTTTGGTCATCAATAATTCTGCCGATGATAACATTGTGTCTTTTAAATAGAGAGATGTGCGTTTGCCAGGAGGGACATGGTGGCTCTGGTGAAGGTGGGTGAGGTGATTATGTCTCTGCGAGTCAGGACTGGCCACCAATAGTTATCTTCAGTTCTCAGGGTGAATCATGAAGGTTTTCTAATATTGACTCAAGAATAATCCCACTTTGTTACACAATATTTGAGATGGAAACTGTTAGCATGCATTTCCTTCCATAACAAACATTTCTCCCTCCAGTACCTACAGAAGCCCTTCCTTTGTGGCCTTAAATGGAAACTTCCTTGCAGTCTTTCATTCTAGACGTGCTACTCTGAACAACCATCTATGCCCTTTCTTCTCCCCTAATGGCAATGACTGTTCTTGCCTTGATATAAGGCTGCAATATGTTGTTAACTTATACCCAACACAACTACAAGTCTGTAAGGGGGATGCCAATGATTAGACAAGAAGTGTAGACATTTTTTTTTTTTTAATAAATCGGGCTTTTTTTTTTTTTTAGCAATGGAGAAAGGCTCCAGGCTTTACCACTTGGGCTTAGCACCCTGCACTCTAACTGGCTGATATTCTTAGAGTTATATTCTAAATCTTTTATTATTATTTTCAATCCTGGGTAGACAGTAGGTCCCTGGAAATATTTGTTCATTGATAGATTCAATATCATAAGTATATGTGTTCGTTCTTAAATAATCACCAATATTTCTTCGCTTTGTTCATTTTGTTTTGAACATATGTATCATCTTAGGATATTTAACATACAAAATTTAATTTAAAATTTAAATATTTCAAATAAGATTAAGATAGAAGTCCTATTACCAGGCATGATCTAAAAATAGAATTTGGAATTTTGTGAATAAGTTTAAGTTGTATAAATGCCATGTTAAATGTTAAAAGTCAGTGAGTGATCAGGTAGTATAATTTATTTATCTGGAAGTTTTCAATTCTGATGGTAATTCTAGAATAAATTTTTCTTTTTGTTGGGAAATCAGAAGATCAAATATGAGGAAAATGTGCACTTTTAAACAGTTCTTTTCAAAAATCATAGAGTAAAAAAGACTAATACAGATTTTATTATTGCATTTTAAAATATTGACTCGTCTGTGGTTAAATCTTATTTTCTCTGAATCAGTCCCCTTGATAGTCTGGCATTAAGATTTGTAACAAAGACTTTAAATTGTTTTGCTTTTAATGGGTAGGAACATGGAAACTGAAATAAAAGCTTTTCTTCAAAGCCCTTGAAGCATGAAACTGTAATAGAATTCAATCTTACTTACTGAACACTCTCAATGCTGATTTATAGGAGCCTACGTTTGTTCAGTTTATAAAATTATGTTTTTACTGAGCTTGAGTTGTCCCAAAGACTTTTCAAAATCCATGTCCTTTTGAATGAAAAACTAGTCACATGATTGACATTTCACTTAAATGACTTCTTAATGTTCTTAATCATATGAGTAATTGACACAAGGCTGTCCTATCTATGAGTATAGTCCTTTCCAGTACTCTTCCTGTCTTGTGCATCTAAAATACACTAATCAGTGAGTCAAAGTAAAGTCACCTTTATTTTGCTTTTTCTATTGAATTTCAAAATTGTAACATACTAGAAAAAATTAATTATAGAAATACATTTAACAAATACTTATAAACTCACTACTTGGCTTTAACAAATCTTAACATTTAAAAATATTTGCTTCTGGGGCACCTGGGTGGCTCAGTCAGTTAAGCGTCTACCTTTGGCTCAGGTCATGATCCCCAGGGTCCTGGGATCGAGCCCGGCATTGGGCTCCCTGCTCAGTGGGGAGCCTGCTTCTCCCTCTCCTGCTCCTCCTGCTCATGCTTGTGCTCTCTCAATCTCTCTGTCAAATAAATAAATAAAATCTTTAAAAAGTAAAGTAAAAATAAAAATGTTTGCTTCAGACCATGTTTCTGATTCCTCGTGTTTGTTTGGGGGCTTTATTATGTAGATATATATCTAAAAGCAATGTTTTGCAAGTTTTAAAATTTTATATAAATACATTTGTATATCTTACTGTGGCCTATTTTTTAATGTCCATTTGATAGATACAGCTCTATCTAGTTCATTTATCCCCATTTTGTAATACTGCCCTTATTTATATAGTACTGATTGTTTAATTTATTCTACTGTTGAACATTTAAGTAATGTAAAATTTTGTGACTAAATTAGTATCATTGTAACACTTACTTGTACCTGTCTATTTTGTACATGTCAAAGTTTTTGGGGTTTTGGGGCGGGCGGTGTAGTGGAGAGTCCTATTCCTAGAACTGCGCTTTAGGAGATATGTGTGTGGGGGGGTATATATATATATATATATATATATATATATATATATATATATATATATTAACCATTGTCAAATTCTTTCCAAAGTAATTGTAACAGTTTCCATTCTAAGCAGTAAACTTTCAAGAATTACCATTTCCAAATATTCTTGACAGCATTTGATACTGGCAGGTTTAACATGTTGCCACTTTGAAAATTTGCATCTTTTTATTATTTTCCTATGTGTTGGCCTGATTACTTATTACTTTTGAATATACATATTCTCTCTCTCATTTTTTCCTCTCTTTCCATATATAATCCAACTTTTTATTTATAAGAATTATATCTATTCAAACCTTTGTTCATTTTATCTTTTTTGGTTGTTTTATGTATTCCTTATATACTCAATATATGAATTCTTTTTCATTTTTATGCTTAGAATTATTTTTTCACAATGACCATTTTTAAGATTTACTGGTGGTTTATTTTGCGGTTCAAAATGTTTTTATTTCAGTGCTATCAAAGTTATCAATACTTTCCTCTGATCTTTGTGCTTTTGTGAGTTTTGTGTCTAAGAAATCTTTTCCTAGCCCAACATTATATTCAATATTATCCTGTATTTTCTTCTAAAAGATTTAAAGTTTAGCTTGTCACATTCACAGGTTAAATTCACTTGGAACTTATTTTTTTATACAATGTGAAGTAGTTTTTTTTTTTTTTAAGATTTTATTTATTTTTGACAGAGAGAGAGTGTGCAAGCAGAGGAAGCAGCAGGCAGAGGGAGAGGGAGAAGCAGGCTTCCTGCTGAGCAGGGAGCCCGATGTGGGGACTCCATCCCAGGACCCTGGGACCATGACCTGAGCCGAAGGCAGACGCTTAACCGCATGAGCCACCCAGGCGCTCCGTGAAGTAGTATTTTAATTTACATTTTTCCACATAGAAAAACATTGTCCCAGCACTGTTTATTTAAAAGTTTCCGGTGACTGTTAATGCTGTGTCTGCCCATATAAGCCTACTCGTGTGGGTCTGTGTCTGAGTATCCAAGGGGCAGTGGCAATCGGACTGTCCGCTTAGTCCTTGACATGCCTGAGACTGAACGATTCATTTTCAGATTATTGGTTTGTGGCTGTATTGCTTGGCATTAACTTCCTCATGTGTTCCTCAATTCCAGCTTGTTCTTTTTCAGGTTCATCTTGTCCATGTCATTTTTGAGCTTAGTTACATTTCTTAATTTTTTCTTTCATATTTTTGTTCATTACTGTGAGTCAAAAATCTTATATTTATTGCTTGAGCCCAAATTATGATCACTTGAGGGTGATACCAGATGAGTATTGTCATATATTACACCCAGCTTTTTTCAGTTCAATAAGAACATCTCAAAAATGCACAGGAATGCCACCTCCCCTTCCCCCCACCCACTCACCCTCGTCTTACTCCTACACATTCCTCCTGTGGCATCAGCATTTTACTAGAGATGCTGTTCTCTGCTGATTACTGCCGTGGCCCTCAGCACCCTTTGGGGGAAGGGACAAAATACTTTCTCTACTGAGCATGCTCATTTTCTCACTGCATGGCCAAGAGTAATCAGTCATGGTTAATGATACTCCGTGGAAGTTTTCAAGAGAAAGAGAGACTTTCACAAGTCTGTGATCATGGCTTGGGATCTCTCTCTCTCTCTCTCTTTTTTCTTTTAGAGAAGGGGGGGAGGGGAAGGGCAGTGGGAGACAGAGAATCTTAAGCAGGTTCCACACCCAGTGCACAGCCCAACTTGGGGCTGGATCTCACAACCCTGAGATCATGACCTGAGCCGAAATCAAGAGTCAGATGCTTAATAGAATGAGCCACCCAGATGCCCCATTGGGATCACTTTTCAGGCACTTCCCTGCCTCACTCTGGGTCTAACTAACTCCGTGAGGAGAGGGCTGCCTTACTCTCCACTATACAGGTATTCTGCTTATCTCCATCCCATGGAGTTTAAGATAGGAGCTCTGAAGCCTAGGAAGAGGAGAAATTCACAATCCAGGCTTGTCCGCTTAGTTTTGTCTTCCTGATCCTTAACTGATTATCCTCTGGGATGATGGTCTTCAGTAACCTGCTACACTTGAAATTGTTTAAGTTTCCCTTTGCTGTTGTAACAAACTACCACAGTTAGTGGCTTAAAACAACACAAATGTATTACATTACAGTGCTGGGGGTCAGAAGTCCAAAATGATTCTCAATCTGCTAAAATCAAGGCATTGGCAGGCTGCGTTGCTTCTAGAGTCTCTAGCAGAAAATTGGTTTCTGTGTCCTTTCCGGCTTCTAGAAGCTACTTGAATTCCTCGGCTTGCAGTCCCTTTTTCCACGTCCAAAGCCTGCCATGGTGGGCTGAGTCTTTCTCATGTCACACTGCTCTACACTGCTTCCATTGTCACATCTCCTTCTCTGGTTCTTCTGCCTCCCTCTTCTACATTTAAAGGAGCCCTGTAATTTCATCGGATCCACCCTGACAATCCAGGATAGTTTCCTTATTTTCAGGTCAGCTGATTAGCAACCTTAATTTCCCCCTCATCATGTAACAAAACATATTCAAGGGCTCTGGGGAGTCAGGCCTGGGCATCTTTGGGAGCCATTATTTCCCCCACCACAGAGGACAAATGCTGCTCTATGCCCAGGATTATAATGACTGTAAAAAGGCATGAGAATATAATGGTTTAGTATCAGTACATTTACCAAATTCTATGCTATTTGTCTTAAATATCTTTACATGTGGGACATCCCTAGCTCTGTCCAGGGTGGGCTGAGTAAATGTCAGTCTTCCTTCTATAACACATGGCCATAAGATGAAGGGAACATCAGGTCATTATGTCTTTCAGATTTCAGGGTCTCCTCACCTGTCATCTGTAGGTTGCCGCTTTGGCAAGGGAACATACACATAACTCCTAAGAGCAAGACATAATATACGTGTAGAAGCAGTCAAGACCCCCTTTTATGAAAGGAAATACGTCTATCAGAAATAAGATTTGCAGGGACCTGCAATTCCTAACAACACACCCAATTTAGAACTCTAAACTGAACAACCAGCCATTATGTTTGTGGGATATATATTTGATTTAATTCTTTGCACCTAGCTCTTCCCCAAGGCTATGAGCGGTTCCTTGCTCTTTCTCCCTCTCTCTCTAAACCCTCCACTTCCAATGCTATGTTTTTTACAGAACAATGAAAAAAATCTGTTCCAATGAAATTTAAGTCTTCATTTTAGAAGACAGAAGACAACTTAGATTTAAATGACAGTGTTTTTGTGTGTGCATGTGTTTAAAAATTATTGAAGTACTATTTACAGTGTACTCAGTATGTATATATAGTAGTCTTGCTACCTGTAGCTTTGATGTCCATATGTGACAGACTTCTAAGACTTCCGAAATTTTAAAGTATTTGCTTTTGTTCTCTATCTACTTCCAGACCTTATGCTCTGAACATGTCATCTATTTCTATCCTATCTTACATTTCTTTACCTTAAATATTGCTAAACAGAATTTGCCGATGAGTTGACACAATTTCTGTCCTCCTCATCTAAACCCCCATCTAGTCTCTCCTCAAGGTTGCGTAAGCTTCTTCCAGACCCTACAAGGTTTCTCTCCCACTTCCAGCTTTTCCTCAAGTGAGCTCACTTTGCTCATTTAAGGTATTTTTTTCCTTTTAACACCCAGCCTGAGCTATCATCTTTTGTCATATTAAAATCAATACTAGGAATACGTCCCAAGAATACGTTTGATCTAGCTGCCTTTCTCTTTTTCCCTCCCACAGAAGCTGTAAAGAACAGTTTATCTTAATTGTCTAAAAATATAAATGCATGAGGGCAAGGACTGCATTTTTTTTACCTTCTGTAACCTTCAAACAATTGTGTATAGAAAATGTTCAAGTGCTCAGTTAACAAATGAATCAAAGTACTACCATTTCTTCCTTAAATGTCACATATTTTTATGCAGCTAAAAATATTTTTCTGTGGTCTTGGCATTTTGCATGTGACATGGCATTTGCTCTAAAAGTAACAATAGAATTATAACAGACCTCTCAAGTGCTATTTTCAGTAAACTATTTTGCCATTGTAAAATCTTTTGTTAAAATGCAAGAAAAGATAATTATTCTTTTTTTTTCTTAATACCATTGTGAATAAAAATGCAGTGTACTTACAATAGAAAAATTATCATTGAACTGTCTAATGGGGTTGATGTGGAGGCATTTTTGTAATGTGTTAATCCTCTTGGGACCACTTTATATATATATATATATATATATTTTTTTCCCCCCAAGTTATTTCTGCCTCGGTAACTTAAACATTGCTACTATGACCATAATCTGTCCCTCAGGCTTTTCTTTTAAGGGGAAGAAATACAAAATCACTTCCTTTCCTGTGTAAATAGAAACTTGGCACTGCAGATATATCTGAATAACAGATTGCCTAAACTGCCCCTGGGAAGCCTGGCACAACAGAATCAGACCCAGGGACAGACAGTGACATTTGCTGAGATTTGACAAGTTTAAAACGCAGGCCCCCAAGTATTTTAGCATTTCAGTAGCAGATCATCAGATTCAGTAAAATCAAACAATGAAAAGTGATCAACTTCATTTGTATATGATGCCAAATAAATGCCTGGATTGCTTTTACTCCTATAAAACTAATGGGTTGGTTAATTAATTAGTAGGTTGCTTGCCAAACTGTAGAAACAGAATACAGTTGATCTCAGAATTATGATTATAGAGATAAGGGAAGTAAATAGAAAATAAACTAATTAAACAGGGTAATTATGTGTTTAAATTTGTGATGGAAAAGCAATCAATTTCTTACCTGAATCCTGAGGATGTGTCAATATCAATCCAGTTTGCCATACAAGTCCTTAGTTTCTAGTTTACAAAATATTTCATGCCTCTTCCATTTTTCTCTTTTTAAACAGCAAAACTAGAGGTGAGAATCAATAATTCTCATTTTCTACATTTCAAAATGATAACATCTTTCCTTTGATTTATATAAAAGTTGTCTCCCTAAAGTGTTATGCATGTAAGGCTGTGTATTTGTAATGTAACTTTATCTCTGTTTATTTCATCTTTAAAATCCATGCAATATTTCACTCTGTTCCATAACTTAATCTTTTTGTGTGTTTCTGTGAGAATATTGGTTGCCCTCAAAAAAATTTTTTTTTTTAAGATTTTATTTATTTATTTGAGAGAGAGAGACAGAGAAGAGAGAGCATGAGACGGGGGAGGGTCTGGAGGGTCAGAGGGAGAAGCAGACTCCCCGCGGAGCAGGGAGCCCGATGCGGGACTCCAGGATCATGACCCGAGCCGAAGGCAGTCGCTTAACCAACTGAGCCACCCAGGCGCCTGGTTTCCCTCAAACTTTGAGTAAACTTGATCCTCCAGGAGAATGCCCTTATGCTGTGATCTTGCCTTCCACCATCACAATCTGGGGCAGGTGTCTCTTGGATGGGCTCTTTCTCAGCAGAGCCCTCAGCACTGGTGCCTTCTCTCTCACCCTGGTGGGGCCGGGGAGTAGGGGTAGCAGCCAAAGTTTGACTGCCTTTGGAAGATGGCTCCATGACAGAGAAGGAAGCTGTAGTTGGTTTTCTATTTAAAGGTTTGCGGATTTCCTTTTGTATATTCAACATAGAATTAAAATGATCATTCACACACAAAACAAATTCTTGATTTACCCATCCTTTCAAAAATCTTCTCCTCACCTAGATTTCTCTAAGTCAGTAGAACTACTCAAACCTTAGAGTCTCTCTTTCCCTCACACTCCACATCCACTCCATCTGCAGAGACTGTCATCTCTACATCCTCACCCACTCCCTTCTCACCAGCCTCGCTGCCACCCCTAATCCATCAACCTGAAATACTACTTGTTCTCCCTCACTTTGCTCCGGTCCATCTCAAACAGTCTTCCTCAGATACAGCTTCCCTGATTGTCTCTCTGAAGAAGGGCCTGTGCTTTATCTTTTTCTATGCTCTTACCTTTATTGTTTTTCCTTGGTGATAAACAGCTTCCCAATTCGTCTCCTTGTTTCCGGTTTTGCCCCCTTACAAAACATTGTCTTCTTAGCTTCCACAGTGATCCTCTACAAAATAGAGAACAAAATCCACAACCCTTGCTGTGATTTTTGCTGAGCTGACTCCTAATCCTGGTTTTAGTTAGTTGGTTTCTCAGAGAGGTCTTCTCTAAGTCTTCCCTAAGAGTAGTGTCCTTAAGACACCACTCTATCTATGCCCCAAGTAACTTGGTAACACATCACCCTGTTTTATTTTCATTATAGCTCAAATCCTAATCCAAATACCTACTATTTTGTTTTGCTTTATTATTCAATTTTGTGGGGTTTTGGCTCTCCCAAGAGAATAAAAACCTTACTTGTTTCATTCAATAATGCAAGTCTCATGCCTAATACAGTGTCTGGCCTATAATAGGTGCTTAATAAATATCTGTGGAATGAATAAATGAGTTAATTTTGATTCAGTAATGCAGGTAGAACATGCCCTTTAAAAGTAGTTCAGGAGCACAACAACACTCAATCACAGGAGTAGAAAACAAAGCAGAGAAATGGCATATCACATGTTTTGGGAGGGTTGTTTGTTTGTTATTTGTTTCTCATGGAAAATGTGGAAGTGTATTAAAAGACCACTAAACTCTGTCAGAGACTTATGCTCTAATCCCATGATACTAAAAATATATCAAGTACCTACATTTAAAGATTACCAGACATACAGGTTTTTCATTTGAATGTTGGCACTAGCCTTGTGTGAGACTAATAACCCATTTTACAGGTGAGGAAGCTAGGGCTTGGAGAATTGCCAAGGACACACAGCCAGTTGCAGATCTGAGCTGAATCGAACTTTTCTAAAAGCTATAAACCCTCCATTACATCATATAACAACCAGATTTTGATTCTTGTAGCTTGGGAGAGTCAAGGTTGCATTCGGCCACAGCTTCTTCAACAACAAAGATTGAAAACTAGCCTTGGTTTATAGGATGGTACAATTTTAATCAAGATGAGGGACCTGCCATGCACAGTACGTGTTTGCCTATACTACAGACACGATGGGTACAAAATTTCATGGAAATCCATGAGCTACCAGATATAAAATAATGATTACTTTAAAAATAATCAAGATAAATTAACATAAAAAATTCTATATGATTATCTAACTTAAAGCTGTAATTGAATTTACTGTAAAATCTAGAGTAAATGTAGATGCAACAAAACATTCCGGAAATTGAAAGGCTGGGCTTTCTTTTCTTTCTCTTTTTTTGGTTTAAATGAATCAGCCTGTATATACCCAAAAAGTCATTTTAGTTTTATAGAAGCCAAGGTGCCTTATAACTGCCATCTTGACCCAGTGTTGCAGGGGCTGAACAGGAAAGTTGGAGAGCTTTTTGGATGACGTTGAAATATTTCTTGCTTGGGAATATTTAAAATCCTTTCATAGTATTCTTAATAAGTTTGGTGGATATTATGATACTCCATTAAAGATACTTGATATTGCTGATAGCAATCAGGTATGCACCCTAGAATTTCATTTCATTCCCTGTTAAGAGCTGTACAAAGTTGTACTTGGTTGGCATGAAAGAAACTCATCTTCATTAATAATTTTGACATAATGTCCTTAACTATAAAAGCAAGTGACATAATTATAACCACCATTTCTTAGACATGTAGTGTGTGCCAGATATTTTACATATATTATTGCCAATATCCCACCAACCATGCAAGACTTTAACATTATGAAATGTTAAACAATTTGCTTGAGGCCAAACAGCTAGGAAAATCAGAGAACTATGATTTTAACCCAGTCTCCTCTGATTTCAAAGTCTTACTTTTTCTCTCATTCCACTGTATTGCATTCATTCTTTCATTCATTGGACAAGATTAATTAATGCCTATTATATAGCAGGTACTGTTTGAGCTATTGAATAAAACAAAATCACTGTTCTTATGGGGCTTATAGTATAGATGGACAGAAAGAAAATAAACCAATATATGACATAATATAATATACATAACATAACATAATATAGCATAACATTAGTATAGTATTATGTATGTAGTTATACCAGGTATAAAATCAAAACAAAACAAGGGAACAAGGCAAGAAAGTATGTTTGGTAATCAGGTCAGAGAATGTCCTCATACTGGCCCCTTTAGGACTTTGTTGGCCGCAAGATGGGTTCTTGATTTATATATAAAAAGTTCCCTTTAAAAATAGCAACTAATACACCAGAGAATCCAGATACAGTTATACAGACATCTCCAATAATATATTCTGCTTTGGACAGAACTAATTAAATCATTAATTTACATATTCTTTCAGGAAAAGGTTTTGCAGAACATTTTATATATCAGGCAGAGAGACAGTGCTGGGGCTAAAAAGATGAATAAGACATAATCCTCTCCCTCAAGAGGAAGGCAGAAAGGCAAACAGAGAAATTCTTGAATAAATTTTATTCAAACATGAAGTTCATTCAAAAACATTTAATGAGATTCCATTATGCCCAAATCCAACCACTGTGTGAGACACTGAAAACCCATGAGGAGGTATGACCTAAAGAGAAGGGAGTCTGGAGGGAGCTACAGAGCTGTGTTCAGAGGAGACATGTGATGCTGCCTTTAAAGAACGAGTAAAAGTTTACCACAAAGACTGGAGAGATCATCTAGGTAGAGAAGATGGCAAATAGGAAAGCAGGAAATTGGTATGTTTGGGAACAGTGAGAAGACCCAGGCGCTGGAAAGCAAGGTTCAAGAGGGGCAGTGACAGGAGATAAAATAATGGGTGGGAGTTGACCCTGAAAGATACGGTATTTAAAGTGTGGATTCAGTCAGTAGACTGTGATGAGGGACACTTTGAGTCTCCTGTCATGTTTTCAATGGAGAAGAACTTGTCCTGTCCTGTCCTCCTATCCCTTTCACACTCCTTGCCAAAAGTGTGTTCATCAGGGTAAGATGACTTTGGGGATGGAATTGAATATGCACAGTTCCAACACACAGCTCTTGCACGGGTATGTTCACAGGGGCATGCTCTGTCTGAAGCTACTGGCCAGTGGCTAGGTGGGAAAACCTGTCTAATTCAGGGGTGAAGTAGTAGAAAAGCCATTTGCCATGGACCTAAAGTCACATCTCTCAATCAGCTGGATCACCAGTAAAGCTGACATTTCCATGCCCTGCAAACTAACTCCTGTTCTTTCTTTCTCAATTGTTTTCTGTTCTGAAAAAATAGTTTACTTATTAGCTTTCCCAAAACTTCAATACACCTGTGAAGTCAGAATAATGGTTTCCAAAGATGTTTTCATGCTAATCCCCCAAACCTGTGAGTAAGTGACCTTACATGGCAAAGGGGACTTGGCATGTGATTAAAATTAAGGATCTTGAGATGGGGAGATTATCCCAGATTATCCTAGATTCCTCCAATCTAATCACAATAGTCATTCAAAGCCGAACGTCTGTCAGTTGGGTCAAAGAGAGACGGAAGAATGGTTAGAGAGAGGCAGCATGGGAAGGGTTCAGCCACACGTTGCTGGCTTGGAAGATGGAGGAAGGGAGCCACAAACCAAAGAATGTGGGCAGCCTCTAGATGCTGAGAACAGACTCCAGGACCACAGCCAGCAAGGAAATGAGGACTTTGGTCGGACAACCACAAGAAATGGAATTCTGCCAAGTCAGATGAGTGGGAAACTGATTCTCCCCTAGAGTCTAAACGAAGGAACGTAGCCTGGTTAACACCTTGATTTTTGCCCTGTGTGACCTGTGTCAGGCTTCTGACCTACAAAACTGAAAGGTAATCATTTGTGTGGTTGTTTTAATCTACTCGGTTTGTGGTAATTTATCGTATCAGCCATAGAAAGCTAATATAGTATCACATGGAGCCAATGGGTTTTTTATTGTTGGTGGTGGTGTGTTGTTGTTTTTAAACTGAGATATAATTGGCATATGACATTGTATAGGTTTGAGGTATGCAATATGTTAGTTTAATACTTTTATGTATTGCAATATTATTACTACAGTGGTGTTCGTAATAGATAGTATTAGATAACACTTTTATCACATCACATAATTGTCAGTTCTTGTTTGTGTTGAGAACAGCTAAGATCTAGTCTTAAGGAGCCAGTGGAGGTTTTAACACAAGAGTGATAGCATGGCAATTCCAATAGCTGGTAGAGTTTGAGTTTGGAAACATTTGTGAGAGAGGGTGAGCAGCATGGGGCACTGGGATGCAGGGCTGGGTGAAAGAGAAGGGTATTCCAGCTTGGGAATTGGATGGACCATTCACCAAGATTGAGACTCCAGAAACAGAAACAAGTTTGTAAGAACAAACCATGAACTCAGTATTGATATATTAAGATGGAGATATGTAAGCCCTGTAGGACATTCAGGACAACAAATCGACAAGTTGTTGGGAATAAGTGCCTAAAGGAAAGTAGAGACAGTGAATTCCTTGGGGGTGAATAAGACGATGCAAAGTGAGAAACATTTATAGCTGGAGATCTAGTCATGATTTGGATCATGAAAAAATTATTTTAAACAATTCATGTATTTTTGTTTCACTACTAAACCAATCATCTGGAACACTACATAAAGGAAATATGGCCAAGGCAAGTTTGGATAAATATATAGATGACTTTCTAGAGGTTATTCAAGAAGTCTGTTCTGGGGTGGCTGGGTGACTCAGTCGGTTAAGCGGCTGCCTTCAGCTCAGGTCATGATCCCAGGATCCTGGGATCGAGTCCCGCATTGGGCTCCCTGCTCAACAGAGAGCTTGCTTCTCCCTCTCCCTCTGCCTGCCTCTCTGCCTACTTGTGCTCTTTCTCTAGCTCTCTGTCAAATAAATAAATAAAATCTTAAAAAAAAAAAGAAGCCTGTTCTGTTCATGCCACATGCTAAACATGGCCTGACATTTCTATTTTTATCAACATTGTTTTTCTAGACCTCCAAATCATCCATAAGAAGTTTAAAACTTTTCACAGAATTCCACTGATAATCCCACCATGCGCCACTCCTAGGCTCACACATCTGACACTGTGATTCACACGAGCGTTTAATCAGATCATTGTCCACATTACGTGATTATCTTATTTTGGTTTTTCCCTAATGCATTCATACCAAGGAAAATGTTAGTAAGTAATTCCCTCTTAGCTTAAAGGCTATTGTCCCCAAAACTGTAGTGTAATCCTCACCTTCCATGTTAAATCCCATTGTTGTTAGAGAGTATGTTTAGATAACATCTCTTTTCTAAACTTAAGGTTGAAAATTATCTTTATTTGCTCTCTGTGGGGCTTGACTTAGCTTCATATAACCAAAAACATCAACATAAGTCTTACCTCTGAGTTTTGCTGTATGGAATTGTATTAAGGGCAAAATGATCAGGAGTTCTGAGGCAGAGATCACACTTAAGATTGGCCAGATTATTTCTTTTACATAGCTGAATTTGCAAAAGTGACCCAAGACATAAACCTTCTTAAAAACAGATGTATTTTTTTTCTTATTGACATATAACATTATATGACATATAATTGATGCATAACATTATATTAGTTTCAGGTGTGCAACGTAACAATTCAATATTTGTATATATTGCGGAATGATCGCCACAACGAGTTTAGTTAACATTTGTTCCCATACATAGTTACAATTTTTTTTCTTGTGATGAGGACTTTTAAGATATACTCTCTTTAGCAACTTTCCTGTATGTGCTGCCATACTGAACTATAGTCACCATGCTGTGCGTTACATCCCCGTGACTTAATTATTTTATAATCTTGTATCTTTTGACCTTCCTCACCCATTTCTCCCACTCCCTACCTCCTAAAAAAAAAAACAGATGAAATTTTTAGAGTTTTTAAAACTTTTTATTTTGAAAAAAATTAGAAACTCCAGGAGGTTGAAAAATAGTATAGAGAGTTTCCCTGTGCCCATCACCTAGCTTTCCCGAATGGTAACATCTTACATAACTATAATACATTTTTCAAAACCAGGAGTCGACCCTAAGACAATACAATTAACTAGACTACAGGTTTTACTCAGATTCCAGAGGTTCTTGTATGTACTTTTTTGGGTACATGTGTGATGATAGTTCTGTGAAGTTTTGTTACATGTATAGATTCATATGAGCTCCACCATGGTGAATACAAAACTCACCACAAAGGAGCTCCCTTGTGGTACCCTTTATAGTTTCACCTTCTCCTTCTCCAACACCTGGCAAATACTGATCTGTTCTCCATTCCTATGGTTTTATCATTTCAAGATGATATAAATGGACTCATACAATATATAATATATATACTTTCTGATGTTGGCTTTTTTTTTAATTCAATATAATTACCTTGAGAGTCATTCATGTTTCTGCATATAATAATAGTTTGTTCCTTTTTATTGCTGAATCGTATTCCATGGTATGCATTACCACAGTGTGTTTATCCTTCACCCATTGAAGGACATTTGGGTTGTTTCCAGTTTGGGGCTATGATAATTAAAATCGCTATGAGCATTATGTATTGGTTTTTGCATGAACATAAATTTTAATTTCTCTAGAATAAAACCACAGGAGTATGATTGTTGCATTGTGTGGTAAATGTATGTTTAATTTTATAAGAACTGCCAGACTTCTAGAGTGGTTGTACCATTTCATACTCCCACCAGCAATTTATGAGAGGTCCAGTTTCTGGATCTCTCTTCAAGTACTTCCAGTGCTGTCAGTAAGTAAAAAGTACTGTCAGTGCTTTTTTTTTTTTTTTTTTTTTAATTTTAGTCATTCTAATAAGTGTGTAATGAAAAAACATATGGATTATTAATGGTATCAGTTTTTTTAAAGATGTATTATTTGAGAGAGAGAGAGCATGAGCTAGGGGACGGCAGAGGGAGAGGAAGAGAAGCAGATTCCCCGCTAGACATAGGGCTCAATCCCATGACCCCCAAGATCACGACCCTGAGCTCATGACCTGAGCTGAAATCAAGAGTCGGAAGCTTAACTGACTGAGCCACCCAGGCGCCCATATTAATGGTATTTTTGGAACTCTGTCTAGATACTTGAAAGAGCTCTCTAAAGAGCACACAACTTCTTATTCCCATATATGAGTATAGTGCTTTAGATAGGAGGTAAAAGGACTGGAAGTTGGATCTTGGCCTTCCATATTTGCAAGTGAAAATGAACACAAGAGTGTAGAAATTTAAGACCATGGACAGCCCCAAAGACCTGTTTATTTGTAACAGACTCCCTTTTGGAAACCTGTGGTCAGTTTCAGGGGACAGTAGAATAGAAGTCATAGCTTGCTACCTACCTTGATGATTTTTTTTTCTTTTTTCTTTTTAAGAGAGAGAGAGAAAGTGCATGTGTGTGTGTGCCTGTGAGCGGGGGGGAGGGGGCAGAGGGAGAAGGAAAGAGAGAATCTTAAGCAGGCTCTACACCCAGTGGGGCCACACTCAGGACTTGATCTCACAACCCTGAGATCATGACCTGAGCTGAAATCAAGAGTCCAACGCTTAACTGACTGAGTCACCCAGGCACCCCTTAATGATTTAATTCTTGATGTTCAAATGATAAGGAGCCCTTAGAGACCGTTCCAAAGAGTTTAACCTGCTTGCACTAGAGAATGGTTAAGATCTAGGGGGTCTTCTTGGTCTGAAAACTCAGTGTTACTTATTTGCCAAAAAAACAAAAATAACTATTGGAAAATGAATTTGAATACTACCAGTTTTCTTTACTAAGGGATAATTAATTAGAGTAATGAACTCGAAGTCAAAGGTTATGAATTTTAGGTATTCTGTCTCTTTTAACCACATATATCCTATTTGTTCTTTTGTTTATCTACAAAAATAATGAACACTTATAACATTACAGCCTATAAAAATCTTTCCACTTGCAAATGATTACACTAAAATTTCCCAATGCCTGTTCTAAGAAGCAGTAGTTACAGGCAAAGTTAACAAGCCAAAGAAGAATTTCATGACCAAAACTAATTAAATAGTTACTTTATAGCAGATTTCTCAAAGTTGCTATTAAATAGATGAATAGATGTATAATATGAAACTCCAAGAGGTCAATGGAGTATTGAGAACTTCCCTAAAACTTATTTCCACAGAACCCTTAATGACACTGACTAGTTCAAGGGCTCGATTAGAAAACCCTGGATGATATTGATTGAAAATTTGATTTTGGGGGGCCTGGGTGGCTCAGATGGTTAAGCGTCTGCCTTCGGCTCAGGTCATGATCCCAGGGTCCTAGGATCGAGTCCCACATCGGGCTTCCAGCTCAGCGGGGAGCCTGCTTCTCCCTCTGACCCTCTCCCCTCTCATGCTGTTTCTCTCTCGCTCGCTCTCTAAAAAATAAATAAAATCTTTTAAAAAAAAAAGAAAATATGATTTTGGGAAAAGAAAACTTTAGGAAGAGAAAAGGCAAAAAGTAGAAGTCAAAGGAGCCAGGTAGATGGAAGCCTGGATGCATTTTCTTTTGACACATAATAATTAAGAGAATAAATTTAATCACAAAGTTGCACTCAAAAACTCAAGCAAGATAGTGACTTCAGAATAATATTAGAAATTTAAAATTATTACCAGCACACATATAAAAATAATCAACATACTGAAAAATAGAAATTTCATTTTATTTAAGGAACATTAAAAAAAAAAGACAAAGAAATCTGTGCTATTTCTTCCTCTAAGCTCTAAGTCAAAATTCAGAACTTGCAAGCACTAATCCTGGGGAATCCCAATGCCCCTTAACAAACCACATGGAATGGAAGAAGACTGTTGAAGTCCTTGTATCGGTAGGCGCTTTTGTAAGTCAAGATAAAAATACTTGTCTTTAAGAGGTCTAAAAGCGTTAAGGAGAATATAAAGGTAAGTTTTCTCTTTCCTGGGGAAGATGATACAATATAGAGGAGAGAGTATGGGCTTTGGATCTATATAGACCAGAGACTGGGTCATTTAAACTTATTGTGCCTTAGTTTACTCATCTGTACAATAGGTATAATGATATCTATGTAAGAGGGTGTTTCGAAGATTAAATGAGATGATAAAACAAAAGCTATTAACATAGTGCAGAAAATAGAAGATACACAAAAATGTTTGTTTCTTTTCTTTTCCTTCACGGTGTGCTGACAGTATGCTATCAGCAGTTTTCTGAATAACCCTGATGATGCATGCTTTCTCATTTGATACAACCTTTAGCCACGTGAGTGGCTATAAGTTTGGTTATCTATTTTAAAGTGATGTAACTTAGGGGTGTCTGGGTGGCTCAGTCAACTAAGCATCTGCCTTTGGCTCGGGTCATGATCCTGGGGTCCTGGGATTGAACCCTGCATCTGGGCTCCCAGCTCAGCGGGGAGTCTATTTCTCCCTCTCCCTCTGCTGCTCCCCCCGCCATGCCCTTACTCTCTCTCTCTCTCTAACTTGCTCTCTCTCTCTCTTTCAAATAAATAAATAAAATCTTTTAAAAAATAAATAAGGGGCGCCTGGGTGGCTCAGTTGGTTAAGCGACTGCCTTCGGCTCAGGTCATGATCCTGGAGTCCCAGGATCGAGTCCCACATTGGGCTCCTTGCTCAGTGGGGAGTCTGCTTTTCCCTCTGACCCTCCCCCCCTCATGCTCTCTCTATCTCATTCTCTCTCAAATAAATAAATAAAATCTTAAAAAAATAAAAAATAAAAAATAAATAAAATGATGTAACTTAAATGATATTACACTATAGCAGAGTTGAAATAGAGGATTCTCATTTAAACAGATGTTGCCATCTTCCTTCTAAATCTGTTACATATTTGGAGACACCTTCCAGCCACTGGGAGTTGTAAGCTTAATGCAACTATGGAGCACATCAGACTTGAAGACACCAGTTAGAGTTTGTAATTTGTTCAGATTACATCCACTTTGGTTGCACATCTTGCTGTACAATGAGGAAGGGAAATTCGATGTGTGATTTGTATAGAGAGAGAATTGATCCTCAGAGAGAAAGGATAACAACAGAAAACATCAGTCATTTTTAACATTAATCACAGACACAGCAACAAAGATGTTTTTATGCTAGATTTTATGGTAGATTTATGAAGAGAGTAGAATGATTTGAAAGTGTTTAGATGAACTTATACTCAGCATATATTCTGTTATGGACCATCAATATATCAATGTAAATACACTGTTCTTAAGTGAACCTGAATAGCATGCCATGTCTCAGGATCAGTGGGGGCGGGGGGGGGGACTTCATTGCTAGTTACTAAGGAAGTGATATTCAGATTAGAAGGGAGGTTATATGAAAGTAGATACTCTAGAGATAATGATGGAAAAGTCAATATGTGTCACCTAAAAGGGCCAAGGCTCTCCATGGAAGGCAGCATTGGCTTATATTACCCAGAGCCTTGGGAACTTGCTGGATATGATATACCAGGAGCCAGCATGCTGGTCCTACACATTCCAGACATTTTCCTTTATAAACCACCTGAAAGTACAGCTGAATCTCTTCTATGAGAAACTCTTTAGGCTAAGGAGCCAATACAAATCTTTGGAGGTCTGTGTACAGCGACAGGCATATCTTTGCAAAGAATCCTTTCGAAATTGGCATGTAAGCCCCTTTTTCTCCAAATATAACTGAATCATAAGTTCAATATTATTTGGGAATTTGAATTTTTCATATAAATGGTTTATCCTTTGTGTATAATTTTTAATTTTCTTCTCACTAATTTTACTAATTTTATGAAGTATAATTGATTTGCAATATTTCCTATTAGTTTCAGGTATTAGTATCATAGTTAATTCAGTATTTATACATTACAAAATGATGTCTACAATAGGTCTTGTTACCATCTATCACCACACAAAATTATTACAATATTTTTGACTATAATTCCTTATGCTGTATATTACATACCCATGACTTATTTATTTTACAACTGGAAGTTTATACCTCTTAAGCTCCTTCTCTTTCACCCATTCTTCAACCTCTCTCTACTCTATTAACCAACAGTTTGTTTTCTATGTCTATGAGTCTGTTTCTGTTTTGTTTTATTTATTCATTTGCTTGGTTTTTTTAGATTCCACATTTAAGTGAAATTACACAGTATTTGTCTTCTCTGACTTATTTCACTTAGTATAACACCCTCTAGTCCACCTATGTTGTCTCAAATGGCAGGATTTCATTCCTTTTTATGGCTAATATTCTAGAGTGTGTGTGTGTGTGTGTGTGTGTACTGATACCACATCTTCTTTACTCTTTCATCCATTGACAGACACTTAGGTGCTTCCATGTCTTGGCTATTGTAGATAATGCTACAGTGAGCATTGGGATACATAATGTTTTTTCAAATTGATGTTTTTATTTTCTTCGAACAAACACCCAGAAGTGGAATTGCTAGATCATAGGGTAGTTCTATTTTTAATTTTTGAGGAACCTCCACACTGCTTTCCACAGTGGCTGCACCAATTTTCATTCCCACCAGCCATGTATGAAGGGTTCTCTACACATCCTCACCAACACTTGTTATTTTTTTCTTTTTGGCTCTAGCCAGTCTGACAGGTGTGAGATAATATCCCATTGTGGTTTTGATTTCCATTGTTCTCATGACTAGTAATGTTGAGCATCTTTTCACGTGCCTGTTGGCCATTTGCACATCTTCTTTGGAAAAATACTTTTACTATTAAAGGAAAAGAATTATGCAAATATAGTCATAATGTATATATGAATATATATAATGACTAATATGCAAATGTATTGAATATATATTTTTAGAATACATATTTTATAAACATAACTGAATATATATCATCAAAAAAGAATAACGGAGGGACCCACAGATTGGTTTAGAAGTCTCAAGAGATTGAACAGGTTTATATTAGATTTACTTATGCAAACATTCCCAAGGATGCATTTGCTGCCTTGAGCAAGGGCTGTGTTAAACTGGACAATTTATCTTTATCTGGACATTCATTATTGTGGACATTAAAAGCCATAATGAGGGGTACCTGGGTGGCTCAGTCGTTGGGCATCTGCCTTCAGCTCAGGTCATGATCTCAGGGTTTTGGGATCGAGCCCCACATCGGGCTCCTTGCTCAGCAGTGAGCCTGCTTCTCCCTCTTCCTCTGCCTGCCGCTCTGCCTACTTGGGTGCTCTCTCTTGCTCTATCTCAAATAAATGAATAAAATCTGAAAAATAATGAATAAAAGCCATAATGATAGTCAATGCTTTTTGTCTTTTCCCAATAGGAAATTAGAGTAAAAGACATATGGAACTGTCTTTTCTTAAAACCAGAAGTGTTTGCCTTTCAATTTTCACTGCTTCTTAGCCATTTAGCCATGCCTCATCTATATTTCTCAGTAATAGGAGTATGACCCAAATCCAATAAAAAAGTGATTCTTTGAAAAAATATGTACATGTTTGTTGCTTTATAAACAGGATTTTGAGAATTAATCAAAGAAAGGTTGTATTGGGTTAGGAAAGCACCATTTGCCTCAACCACAATGGAACTCCTTTTGGAGACAGTCCCAGACTCAAAGTCCAGTCTGGGTTTTTTATACAGTGGCATCTGGAAGTCCACAATGTGAATTTCTCAGGTTTCATACTCATCTATGAACTACATCTTTTAAATAGTAAGCTAATGACCTCCAAGTTTTTCACAACCAGTCAGGAAATAAAAAGGTATAGATACTTTCTGTTATGTTCTACTTTATTCATCAATATAGCTTTAGTTTAGCTACAACAGGACATTTCTTCTTCCATAAAATATGACAGATGTAAATATTGGCATATAAGCACATTTGAACTTATTATATTTTTATATATAATAACATTATAATCATCCAAAGTTAGCAAAGGGCAATGGCTTGCCTTTCTTTCAAGCAATATATATACATAAACATATATAGGCAAAAAAAAAAATATATATATATATGAAATACATTAGAAAACAATTATTCTACAACATGTTGGAAATTTTTTTTTCATTTGTCAACTAGTGTTAAATTTCATCAGAGCTATAATCAGATGAATCCCATAAATTTTCTCAAGAAATATTTTTATTAGTGTTTAACTTTACAGATGTCAAATAGATAACGCAAAAGTTCTGTAAAGTAATCATATTCATTCTCTGAGACAGATAGGTACATGAACACATAATTCTGTGCCAGCAAAGAGCATTTCACTTTTCATACACACTATTAACCATGACCACCTTTACATATATGGTGCTTGGGAAACATTTTACTGACTTTGTCCCCAAATCATCTCACAGGACTGATTTTTTAAGTATTACATTATTTTTTTTTTTTACAGAGGAAAAGGTTTGATCCAGTTTATAGCTCTTTTCCTTTTAATCCCTGGTCTTTTTCCACGTTTGGTTCCTTTAGTGCTTATAACACATTTTTCTTCTTCTTTTTTAATCTGGGAAAATTTAGCTTTGGAACACCATCTGTTTCCTAGTGAAGTGCTTGTATTCAGCTTCCCAGATGGGTTGAATAAGAAAAAAAGGTTAAATGATTTAACTTGAATCCATACTGTGAGTCATCTGCCCTCAGCCCAGTCCTGACAAAGTGAGAGATTTTCAAGGGGTTTTCTTCTTCATTACACTAACTTGAAGATCACACAACTTTCAGCAGAGCTTTCTCGAAACAGTAGCAAATATACTCAATATTGTTGGACAATAATTTGGATTTCCAATTTATTCCTAACATACAGCTTTTCAAAAATTGAAAAAGTAAATGTTTCCTTTCACAAGAAATTAAAACTTAACTTTTTCAGTATATCAGTGCTTTCTGTCATTCCAATCTCGTTTCTCTCCTTTCCAGCACCTCTTGTAAGTTTCTCCCATGTTAATCTTGTAACAACACCCCCTTTTCCCCATCTCTCCTGAAGAGTAGGCAGGAGTTCCTGAGTTTGTAGAGCAAACTTGCCCTGTTATAGAGTTTGGAGAGCAGTGATGCCTATGTTAATTAAATTCATTGCATTTCAATAGTATGAAGAGAGGGTCAAAGTTGATTTATTTAACTTGGACCAAGTTTCACTTGGTGTAATGTTCTAGTCTGGAGGCTGTGATGAAGTTCAAAGGAAGTAGAGATGAAGACTATCCTTGAGGAATTTAGTCTCTAGTAGGAGCCATAATCAAGGTGTCCCTATTTAGGCCAGAGACAGATTATTTCTTTAATGAACTGAATTCTGTGACAATCAATCTAACTCAAATCTGAAGGACTAACTTTTTTTTTTTTACTTAATTGTTCTTCCTAACAATTGATCCAGTTATACATTTCAATGTGATCAATAAATAGGAAGTCACCTTGCCCTTAATGTTTTGTGGCAAGATGTCCTGGTTTCTTAGTTTACCATAAAGTTATTATTTCTACTTAATTAACATGTAGACATATTTTAATATTACATACCTGAAACTACAATGATTCAATATAGTTTATCTCCCTCTTAAAAAATCTGAAATAAAGTCTTACTTTTAGGATTAATTTAAGTTTGAAAAAGATAAAGTAACTTCAGCATAGAGGGTTTATATATCGTCATAAAGTAAAATAGGGATAAAACATAGCACTAGGCTTAGCCCATAATTCAGTGACTGTTCATCATCTTCACAAGAAATGTGAAGTCAGATTGACCCCTCCAATGAATCCACAAATCTAGAAAACTAATCTGAATATTTATGTCATACACAAGTATTAATAATAGCAAGAACATGAAAAGATTTCCAAATTTATTTTTATCTAAATGAGGTTTCCAGATATAGTTATTTCCCCACTGAACATCAACTTGAAGTGTAATTAGCTGCCCAATTTTTTTCTTCCCAGGTAGACTGTAATCTTTTTAGGGCAAAAATGATCTTTGCTTATTCAAGACCGTTTCTGCTGGCTCTAGACTAGTGTCTGGAATATGGTAATAATATTTTCTTGTACCGAATTGCATTGGAGACCATCTGCCTTCCATTGTAGGAGCTCCCAGATTATAGGAGAGGCAATATTTAAAGAAATCATTTTAATCAAAGTAAACAAGCATTTTTATACCAGTACGAATAGAGTTGTACAAACAATGCAGAGCTGGGGTTACAGAGAACTCACTAAAGAAGCAGCATGTGACTTGGGTCTTGATGGATGACTGGGGCCATCCAGGTGGAAGGGTGGGCGAGGTATTCCAGGCTGAAGGAACAGACTTGATTTTTAAGAAATGGAAATGAAAAAGATCTCCTTTACCTTATTATCGTCCTCATTTGGCCAAAGAGTTGCAAAATGTTGAATACATTTCTTTCAATCACATACAATTTAGAAAGATGCCAGCATGACCAGATGGATAGTTTTCAGATTCACACTTTGGAAACACATGGTGCTTCTCCGAAGCAATTGTGTACTGTTTCTTTTTAAATAGCAGAAAGCATATGGGAACAGGATTGGATCTGTCACCTACTATCAAAAGAATGGTGAAGCTTCTAAAATAAATTAAATCAAAACCTATAAAGTGACAAAGATTTTTATCATATTTTGAAATTCTAAAGTTTCACATTTGCAGATACACGGACATTTAAAAAGAAAAAAAAAACTACTTTTTGTAAAAACCACAATCCCTGCTACCACTGCCAAATCTGAGGCAAAAAAGAGAGAAAAGTCAGTGTAATGAGAGTCTGGAAGAATTTCACTGATCAGGGATTAAATATTTCTACTCTTCACCAGTTTCCAAATTTCTTTTCCTAAGCAAAGCATGTATTTGTCTATTTTCCGCCAACGTCTCTTTTCTGAACACAAACATAAAAACAAACAAAAAACAATTACAACACCAAACATTATATGTATGAAAACGCCTGCTTTAATTTAACTAACTTAGGAATTATGGTTGTCCATTGTTTTGTGCAAAGGCCTCTCTATGTCCTGTTGGTACCATTAAGCAAGTGTAGAGGTGAGTGAATTCGCACCAATTCTAAGCACAGTGTTTCCATGGATGAGTTTTATAACCAGGTCAAATCTCCCTAATGCTAGACTTACAATTCTACCATATTCTATGTTTTCTATGGCGATTTATCTTTCCCCAAATTATTATTATGGGTTTGGGGATGATCAAACTTCAAGGAGAGTGATTTCATAGGGTTGAACCCAAGGGATTAAAGGAGCTTTAGATAACAAACCTATATTTTAAGAAAACATTTGTTTTCAAGGAGTAGGACTTCCTTTGCCTTTTATCCATGCAGAGTCCTTGATCCCAGATAAAGTAAATGGTCTTGGTGGCTTTAAAGTCATCAGCTATCCTTCATTCATTCAGGAATGTGCATTACTCTTCTTGACCCCCATGTGCATAGAACTTTGCTTCTAAAATCTGCTACGTGCCAATATGAATTTGTCAATTTTAGTTCTGGCATGGTGATAGAGAAATAACATCGTCTGTTATTCTTATTTATTCATCCACTCCATAAACACTTAGTGACTTCTGGGATAGGTGTTATGGGGCATTCAAAGATAGACTAGGTATATATCATGACTTCAAAGTGTTTACAGGCTGTTGGGGAAACTAAGATACAAAGAGCTATAACACAAGGAATAAAATGGTAAGTATTGTAATAAAGGTACAAAGGAAGTATTTTAGGAGTTCAAAAAAGCATTTGGTGGTCATAGATGTTTGTTTAATAGCCTTAGATATTTGGCTGATTTTTCAGGGAATTCAGAAAAATCTTTTGACACAGTCAAAATGTTTATGTCAAAGCCAGCATATCAAACGTGCACAAGTTGCATGAGATTTTATATTTCTACATGACACTAAATCATCACCATCATCCCAGCTTATTGGCAACTCCTTCCTATATCTTGTCATAACCATAGGCTACAACTAGAAAATGATTACAAGACGACATGTACTTTATTTTTTATTTTTTTAAATGGGGTTGCCTGCATTTCAAATCCTATTTTTATATATCAAAAACTCTAATAAAAACTACTTTTTAAAAAAATCAATGTTTGATCTCGGTCTCAACTTTAGAGACACAGTATCCTCAACATATCTGATTATTAATGTTATTTAGCTCTTAATGGATAAGCTCCATTTATGTTTTCAAATTTACTCTTCTAAATTGCCTCCAAAACAAAAGCTCAAAACCTGGTATGCTAAGAAGCTGCCTAACTCTTACATTAATATGAATGAAAAATATTGAAGGCATGTTTGTTCATTTCTGTGTATTGTGACAAATTGAGATGTTTCCTAAAGCAGTACTGAGTAAGAATGAAGAAACTGAATTATTGCCAGAGGAACCAAGACAATAGTTGGAGAACTGGGCCTTAAGACTGGATGACCAACTAAGGAGAGGAAGAATCAAGCCTCCAGGTGAAGGGTCAGAATGATAAGAGGAGCAACATCTCATTTGATAAACAGATTGAGAAGACAGTTCAGAAAGTGGGGGGTCTAAGAGTTTCTTCACACACTGTCTGGTTCCTGTTGTGTGGGTAGACATAGTAACTTGAAAGAATTGCAACTTGGGAACTATTTTCATTTAGTTTCTGCATAAATATATTTCAGATAGCCCTGCCACCAAATATTTATGTCATACATATTTGTTATCACCCATGCCATTTCAGTTTCAAACTCTTCAGCATATTTCAAGAAATTGTGAATGATCCCAGGGCACCGGCGCCAGGCTTAGTCAGCTGTTATTCTCTCACCATGACTTTGCAAAGATATCACCCACATTTCCAGAGCTTCCAAATCAAATCATGGTGACTAGTGAATTTGCTAAGTCAGAGGCACTTGTGAAAAAATTAAATTAGTATTAGATCAGTGATCTAAACTGATACCTAAATTCCAACATTAAATAAAACATGGCCCTCCGAAAACAGTAACTTCCAGCATACGCTTTGTTCATAGAAGAAGGAGCATTTAACCTCCAAGTTTCTAGTGGCTGTGCCAAAAAAGTTCAGTTGTGCATATTCAATTACAATATATGCAAAATACAATAGCATAAACATAGGCTAATAAATAAACTTGTGTGCCACAAGCAATGCTTTAATTATCTGAGAAATAGAGGAACTCACATTTAATAAATTTACTTGAACATCAGGGATTTCTTTGGTAACCATTCTGTTGTTGACCAGAGTGTTATCACATTCCATAGGTTTAAGCTCCCACCCTAAAACACAACCAGAAAACCAAATCTCTTTGCTTCCAAGAATACTGGCCTCTAGGTAACATAAAAAAGAGGAAGAAAGAAAGAAAAAGAAAGAAAGAAAGAAAGAAAGAAAGAAAGAAAGAAAGAGAGAGAGAGAGAGAGAGAGAAAGAAAGAAAGAAGAAAGAAAGAAAGAAAGAAAGAAAGGAAGGAAGGAAGGAAGGAAGGAAGGAAGAAGAAAAAAGATAAAATAAAGCTTTTCATTCATAGCAAAGTTAATACTGACTTCCTATGTCAAATGCCTTTATCCCCTCCTCCCACATGATCATCTCAAAGTCATTCATGAGCTTTGGTGGAAAGCCACCAGCATTACTCCCTGCTGCTGAGGTTTCTGTGCTGGGACAGAGCCATGGACACCAGCAGTGGGGTTGCTGTGTCTACATATCTCTCATCTACAAATTTGCCTCATTTTGCACTTCCAGATGGTTGCTCCATCTCCAGTATATTACATTGCATTAAGTAGTGACGTCAATTTGGATTTCTCTTAGTGAAAACTGTGACTCTCTTGAGGACCAACTTTCTTTTACCTTCTCATCCCCAAGATTCCTAAGACAATGCCTTCCATGCTATAATGAAAGAGACGAGTTGTTAAATTCAAATAAATTCTATAAGCACTGTTTCTAGTAGCAGCCAACAGTAGTGTTGGAATGTCATGTGAAAGAAAAACTGTCTCTTTCCAATCAAGCCTCATGGGATGAACTTAATGAATCTCCCACACACTCTTGCAAGCTCAGGAAACTGACTTTGTCTCATGGACACAGAGTTATATTAACCTAGCCCAAGAAACCAATGAGTGAAATCGAAATGTCCATGCATTACTTTGCAGTGAGAAATGTGCACACATCCTTCTCACCTCACATTTCTGACTTGGAACCTCTTTCCATCAGATTTAGTCTATAGCATGATAGAAAGATACTCAAGTTGTCTTTACTAGCACAAAGTGGCATTAATAGGAAGAGGCAACACATTACTATAATTTAAGTTTAAACTACGTGGTTTCCAGTAACCCTACTAGTCTCAGGATTGTTTCCAAGGAGACAGTATCAATTACGGTTTGAAGAAAAAAGTATTTCCAAAAAAGAAATAACTTTTATAGGAATTTAGAATTTACTCATTTGGTCTCTTTTTGTGTTACTTTCTAACTAAACTAATAACATTTATCTTATTTGATGCTTAGCTGAGATTTTATTCCATTTGGAAAAAAAAAAAGCCTTCTAATTTTAATAGAATGACCTGGAGAGTAGACAACTTTCCCAACATAATAATGGCATGTAGTCTTTTATCTTCAGATAAATGAAAAATTATTAGGAGAGTTTTGAGCAGCTAGATAAGAAAAGCTTGGGGGAGGGAGGTACCTTTGTACATTCATTCTTATTGAATCTACTCTACAGTTTGGATCAAAGCCCTTATGGTATCAACACCTAAAGCACAGAAACATTTTTAAATCTCTGCAAATTAACTATATTTTAAAAATATGGGCTATATAGACACATAATTTATTTAAAAGATTTTTATTTATTTATTTGACAGAGAGAGAGATAGCGAGAGCAGGAACACAAGCAGGGGGAGTGGGAGAGGGAGAAGCAGGCTTCCTGCTGAGCAGGGAGCCTGATGTGGGATTCGATCCCAGGACCCTGGGATCATGACCTGAGCCGAAGGCAGACGCTTAATGACTGAGCCACCCAGGCGCCCTAGACACATAATTTTAATCACTAAATTAATCAAGTACATGCTTAAACAATATCCGTTCCATGCCCTATACTGAACAATGGCTTCAGCAACAACTTTCTAATATAGTTATTAGAAATTTTCCATGCTACTAAGACTCTAAGTCACCTATTTTTTAAGTCAGTCTTTTTCTTTCTTTCTTTCTTTCTTTCTTTCTTTCTTTCTTTCTTTCTTTCTTTCTTTCTTTCTTCCTTCCTTCCTTCCTTCCTTCCTTCCTTCCTTTCTCTCTCTCTCTCTTTCTTTTTTTTTCTTTTCTTTTCTTTTCTTTTCTTTTCTTTCAGTAATCTCTGCACCTAAGGTGAGGCTTGAACTCAAGGCCCTGAGATCAAGAGTCTCACGCTTTTCTGACTGAGCCAGCCAGGTGCCCCGAGCAGCACTTCTTTATTTTTTTTTTTCTAAGTCACCTTTAATAAGTAGCTTGAAGAGAGTTTTTATCCACTGCCCCATTACTTCTTCGTATGATAATCATCTAAGGATTTAAGATTAAAACTTAAGGGCCAGAAAAAATCTGTTTTTTACCAGTGTCCAAGACAGGAACCTCACAAAAGTTATCTTTCTAAGATAAATGTTAAGGACTGAATTGTGTCCTCCCCCACCCCCCAAAACTCATAAGTGAAACCTTAATCCATATATAACTATATATTGTTTTTAATATTTTATTTATTTGTTTGACAGAGAAAGAGAGAGCACAGAAACAGGGGGAGTAGCAGGCAGAGGGAGAAGCAGGCTTCCCTCTGAGCAAGGACCCCAATATGGGACTCAATCCCAGGACCCCAGGATCATGACCTGAGCCGAAGGTAGATGTTTAACCTACTGAGCCACCCAGGCATCCCCATATGTAATTGTATTTAGAGATAGGGCCTTTAGGAAGTAATTTGGGCTAAAGAGGTCACAAGGTGGGGAACCTTAATCCAATAGGACTGGTGTCCTTATAAGAAGAGGAAGAGACACCAGGAATGCTCAGGAACAGAAAAAAAAAAAAAAAAAAAGGCCATGTGAAGACACAGCAGGAAGGCAGTCATCTGCAAGTCAGAGAGAAGCCTCAGGAGAGGCTTGCCAGTGCCTTGATCTTAGACTTTCAGCCTCCAGAACTGTGAGAAAATAGGTTTCTGTTGTTTAACCCACCTAGTCTCTGGCATTCTATTATGGCGGCCCTCACAGACTAAGACAATAATGCAGCAGGCGCTTTTTAGGGATCTGTTCAGTCATGCCCCCCACCCCTTTGCTAAGAACTAGCCACAAACAGAGTGGATCCCTAAAACTTCATATATAGTGAAAGACCTCGGCCTCCTGGTTACAGAGGCTCAGTTTTGTGGGGGGTCCCCAGCACAAGTTGGGGCCGATCATATTTTCCCTCCTGGGAAATTGAAAATGGGCATCAGAAGTGTACCTCAACCTCTCTAGGGCTTGGCCTTGGGTGATATAAAGTGGAGGTTGTGTTGACCATGCACACAGACTATCCCACGTGTCAGAGATCCGTACAACAGGACCCACCACCCCCACCGCTTTCTTTTTTTTTTTTTTTTCCAGTGAGTACTTTCTAGATGCTAGATAGTGCCATGAGAGTTTTATATATATTAACTCATTTAATCCTTACAACAACCTTCTGGGAGATAGGTTTTACAGAGGAACAAATGCAGTCACGGAGAAGTTAAATAACTTGCCGACGACTAAACAGCCGGCAAGTGGGCAAGTGGTAGAGTATTTCAAGTCAGGCGGCCTAGCTCCAACGCCCAAGTTCCTACCCACCATCTATACGGCCTCTCCCTTTAAGAAGGGAAGGAAGGGGGAAAGGGAGGGATGTGAGGAGGGGAAGAAGAAACTTCCCCAGCTTTTTCAGTCCTAAGTCCTGACCAGGGCCCAAGTGAATCATGGAATGTGGCCATGGTGGTACAACAGAGCCTCTGAGTGACATGGCAGGCCCCCCCAGCCCCACCCCACCACGTGTCTACCTCAGAGCAGCTTCTTGGTCCTTTAGATCTCATTACTGTAAAACCTTTTCCTTGGCACGATGAACATCAACTCAGAGACACAATTGTGTGAATGCTGGAAAGGAGGCTGCATTTGCAGTGTGAGGATATAGGTAAGAAATACGTCACTGTGAATGAAAACGCAAGTCAGCAGAAATCCCGGAAGGAGTAGCCCAAACATTTTAGTGCTTGGGAATTTAGTAAATTAAGATTGTTTCCAAACAATATTACTGGAATGTCCAGAGTCTTCCTAAGATTTATCTGATTAAATCAAATTAGCTTTGAATGCTTGGTATTTGGAGTTCTTTACTCCCCTATGAGACTCCCCTTTTAACTGAGAGTTTGGGAAACTTTATATATGGGAAACCCAACGTGCCTTAAGATGTACTCATTTTTCACTTATTTTTTTTTTTTTAAAGATTTTATTTATTTATTTGTTAGAAAGAGAGAGCGTGGGCGAGAGAGAGTGAGCGAGAGTACAAGCAGGGGTAGCTGCAGGCAGAGGGAGAAGCAGGCTCCCTGCTGAGCAAGGAGCCCGATGCGGGACTGGATCCCAGAGCACTGGGATCATGACCTGAGCTGAAGGCAGCCGCTTAACTGACTGAGCCACCCAGACGTCCCTCATTTTTCACTTATTTTTTAACTCATTTCATATTTGAAGTGTTTTACTAAAAAAGAAAAAAATGACAGAAAAAACAGATCCAAGTATCCTTCTAAGATTAAGTATGTAGAATTTAATATCAGAGACATGATAAAATTATATTGGAGAGATTTCTTTGTTTAGACATTTTATTGTACTCAGTAATTTTATGGCTTTATATTGAGGTGCTAGAATAATGTGACAAAGGACACTTCCACACTGCTTTTAATAGCAATGACTAACAAATCTGTAAACTAAGAAATGTCTGACCATGAAAAATGGTAACCTTCAAACATGTACAAATATCAGCATACTGAATTTGAAGTAAAAAAAGAACATGTTTGCAGGATACATGCGCCTAAACTAAGGGTCCTTATGTGTCAGGACAAAAAAAAAAAAAAGGGATCTCTCACCCTCTTCCCTAAAAAATCTTAGACCATTCTTTACCTAACACTGTGAAAATGCCAAGTAGACCAACTCATGGGTCTCATAGTTCATCAAGAGTAGGATAGATTTCCATCTTCTTTATAGAGCTGGAAGGAGGGCAGCATACAGAGAAAATGTACGTGTCCTGGTATTATTTGAAGAGAGAAGAATAAAGATAGGCTCAGAACCCAGAAAGTACATTAAATTCTTTTCCATTAGAAAAAAGCCTGCAGATTTCTTCAGGCTACTGGAATAGAGCAATTTCTTATTTGTTTCTTTGTTTATCTCTAAAGCTGTAGAATATGCTCTACACTATGGCTTCTTTTTTTCACATAGCTACAAAGCTTACTTGAGTATTTTTAGTCAGTTTAGAGGGGGCCATCCTTATGCCCCCAAAAGTAGAGAGCAGTTTTGAAACTAACAATGAGAATCATTGGATTCTCATTGGATATATTTAGATCTTGCTTGGACTATATTTTGTACCAGTTGACCTCTTAAGTCTCCCCCAGCCATCTATGTTTCCATGTGATATTACATGGCAGCTACTCCATAGACTATTTTATAAGAGACTACCCTAGTATATATATATTTTAAAAGATTTTATTTATTTATTTGAGACAGAGAGAATGAGAGACAGAGAGCATGAAAGGGAGGAGGGTCAGAGGGAGAAGCAGACTCCCTGCCGAGCAGGGAGCCCCATGCGGGACTCGATCCAGGGACTCCAGGATCATGACCTGAGCCGAAGGCAGTCGCCCAACCAACTGAGCCACCCAGGTGCCCACCCTAGTATAGTTTCAACTTGGAATTTTAATATCCTAAGATAGACGTTACCTATACTGAAGAGGGATTGTTTGCCTTCATATGCAATATACTCATTGAAATTTTTACCACAACATTCCTATCTCCTTGCTGATGCATTTCCCATAAATTGAGCTTAACCAGCTTACTTTCCTAAATAGGATAAATCACTAATGATGAAATATGTTTTGTAGTGTCACAGAAATGACTAGAGCCAGATTGGTTTTAATTTTGCACATGCTTGTCATCTAAAAAGAGCAAGTTAGAGGGAAATAATGAAAACCCAAGGCTGTTGTTAATTCTACCACATCTTAAAGTCTTCCTTCCAGACCATTCCTGGCATTCTAAACAGCCCCCAGTTTGACACCTCACTTTCTTGAGTTACAGACAGTTGCATTCCTTAAAACCAGTGACTGTCACAATGAAAGAGAAAAGGCTCTCAAGAGGAAGTAGCTGTCAAGGATGGCTAGACTGGAAATTGTACTTATCTTGACAGCGGTTTTGACTGTAATGGATTAACCCCCAGGATTAACATTTGCCTACTTTCGTCTTTTCCTGCCTCCCCCTCTTATAAGCAAATGTCTGGATCCCTGTGATGTTGTTCTATTGTCTGGAGACATTTTTGTTTGTCACAACGGGGAGGTGGGTGCTGTTGGCATCTGGTGAGTGAAAGTCAGGAACGATACAAAGCATCTTAAAATGTGCAGGACAGCCTCCCCGCTAAAAAAGAATTATCTGGCCCAACATGTCAATAGTACCAAGGTTGAGAAGCCCAGTTTTAGTCCTACCTTACAAATATCAGAGCATATGTGTCAATTCAGAGAAGTACTCATTTTGCCTTAATGTGTGTTGTTTTTCATCGTCAATCTCCTTTACGATGAAATCAATGGACACCATATCTTCTGTAAAAGAAATATCCTTCTTTGTTTAAAATACTATCTTCTTGAGCCATAAGAAATACAATTTAATGTAGCTGATTCAGGTATGAGGTCAATGAATGAAAATTGCTCGCCACTGTTGAATAATAGTAACTTGGACCCAACTAAGTTGTTCTCAGTCCTGGCTGCACAATTATAATCACCTGGGAGACTTTCAGACATATTGGTGCCAGGGCCCCGCCCCCTGGAAATGCTGGTTTAATTGGGCTCAGTTTGGGTCTGGACTCTGATGGCTGGCAAAGCTCACCAGGTGGTTGTAATGCACAGCCAGGGTTGAGAATGATTGGTTCCAGCCCGTGGGTCACCACCAGCGGATTCAGAAAATTCACTGGAGGGGTCAGGCTGGGACTCATTTTGGCAATGAGCTAGGTACATTAAACAGTTTCAGAAAATCATTTGTTCTAATCATCTCATCAGTTTTCTCTGGATGGCCAGGGGTTAGAGTGAACCCCAAGATGTTCCTAAAGTCCATCAGTACCTGCTAATAACCATCTGAAGATCTCCCAGGGAGAAACTATACCCTCTGAATGTAAAAGCAACACCATCTGTGAGTGCTGGGTGAGCATACCCTGCTAACTTTCCATGCGTGTTTGTCCTCTCCTTGCATTGTTCTCTCTATAGCACATGAAGTAGAGGGAATCATCACAGCTCTTGCTTATTGACTGCTATCTCAAATTATACATTTTCTTCTTTTTTTGAGGTGGGGAGGGGCAGAGGGAAAGGGAGAGGGAGAATCTGAAGCAGGCTCTACTTCCTGTGTGAGCCACATTTGGGGCTCCATCTCATAACCCTGAGATCATGACCTGAGCCGAAACCAAGAGATGGACACATAACTGACCAAGCCACCCAGGCGCCCTGCAAATGATGCATTTTCAACAGTGAGGATCTGATGCTAATAAAAACCAAAATATTAGGGAATACAAATATATTTCCAAAGACCACTGTTTCTTCTTCCCTTCCCATAATCCCCTGGAATGAAAAGGATAGCTTTTCCCTTTTGCACTACTTCCCTCCTTCCAAATTTCTCCTTCCTCTAGGCTAAGCCTTAACAGTAAATGTAGATATTTTCTCTATGAATCTGGAAGACTCAGTGATGGAGGTCTTCCTGTTATTGGTGAAATGTTAAGACTATGTGCATGTGTGCAGAGAGGAGTGCTATAGAAGGAATTAGGTGAAGCAGGGTCTGCTCAAGAGATTTAGCAATTCCTGGCCTTGCTCTCCATCAAACCTGCCTCTTGAGTGTATTGCTTTGTTATGGTATCACGTCCCTGTTCACCCCTGCTCCACCCCATCATGAATTGATAGGCTATGGTCCAGCTTTGAAACTATGCCAAAGAAATTTTACTTAAGGGAAGCGATTTAAATGAATTAATATTTGCAAAGTTATTATTCATATAATAAAAGTGTGTATATATACCAAAGTTGAGTCAAATTCAAGAGATGTAGACAAGCATTATTGTTCAATATCAGTTTGGAAAGCACCAGAGTATTCAATAATAGCTCTTTTATTTGAAGGATGATTTATATCAAGTGCAAGGTATAACATATGCAAATCTGATATAAAAAAAATACAGAAATATCCCTGACTCTGGACAACCCCAGAGAGTGTGGTTGTTCATTTAGGATGCCCTCTCAAGGTTTTCATATCATCTCAGGAAATGCTGAGAGTTGAGGAAGCCAATAGAACCAAACCAATGAGAGTAAGTAGTTCTCTAATGGCCAGCTGACACTCTTCCCACTATATCCTCTGCTAGTTTTAAGGCAACTCTCATCAGGAACCTTAGGAGAAATGGGATTGTGTGAAGAATTCTATATTAACTCTCATCAAGCACTTTTATTCCTTCAAATAACTGCACTAGTTATGCTTTATGGAAGATTCAGCTGGAAGAGGCAGGTCAGTGTAGAATACACATTTGCAGTGACCAAAGGGATTTGGGGAAGTGCTAGTCTATACCTCTGACTTAGCTCTTATAGATCCAAAAGAGAGTAATGTTTGTCTCAGCTCGTTCTCAGGATCTAGAGAATAAGGCACATATGTACTCCTCCAATAATCCAGTCTTTTGATAAACATTTAGATACGATGCATTCGGGTCCTTTTAGTTTTTTATTTGCCAATACCTGCCTCTAAACTATGATAAATGATAGTACTAGAAAATCAGTAAAACTATTAGAGAATAATATGATCAATTATAAACAAAAACAAAAACAAAAATTTTGGAATCAGATCTGTTTAAGTAACAATTCTGGCACTTCCTAGTTATTATCTTTGGCATGTTTTTTAACTTCTCTGAACATCAAGCTCAAAATAAGAAGAACTGGATACCTGCCACCAGCATTGCTGTGAGAATTATAGGCAAGGCACCTGGCATGAACTTGACCACAGAGTAAGCCTTCAAGAAATAGAGGCTGCTGTTGTGACCCACACTGCATTCTTGCCCCAAGTTTTACTTCTTTGATCTCCCTTCCAAGACTCTTCAGATCTTCTGCTTTACTGATGGAAATGGGTTTGAACATGCAGAAATAGAATTGGGTCAAATGACCCAGAAAGAGTGAGAACAATCACAGGGGCACTGGAAAGTGAGTCTTCATTCATTAGGATAAAGAAAATAAGAGGGATGGGAACCTCAGATTGTGGGTTGATGGGAACCTCAGATTACAGTGCTAACATATCCTCACTTACTCCTTGGCTTTCTTTGCTCGTTCTATGATAGGACACTTCATAGTCCCTAGGAACTATGAAAATTTCCAATTTTGAAGTTTCAGAAGAAATCAATATTGTGTCTTTAGATAAATATACCTTTAGAATTTCTTTGAGAATCCTCCTTCTGACTGGATTTCACTTTCTAATTTTATGTTTCAATATTGTGTGATATGCTACGAAAAGCACCTTTATCTGTTAAAAACTGAATAAATCTCCTTTGCTATTGATCAAATTTGAGATGACTGACCTTCCAGAATTTACTAATTACACCTTTGGTTTGTTAATTGATAAAATTAGGATAGCAATACTTACCCAAAAGAATTATTGTAAGATTTAAATATTTAAGTGTAAGTAAAGCTTGGCACATAGTGCTCAATAAATGGTCATTTACTTCCATCTTCATACAGTGGTTACTCAAAGTATTTTTACTAGCTGCAAATGATTTGGGGGGAGAAAAGGAAGAAAGGTATTAATATCTCTTCAAATCCACAGTCTGAATTGTTGGTTTCTTTATCTTGCAGACCTCCCTATAACTTAGAGCTGCCATTAACTTAAAAGAAAATCTTTGAGGCACAAAGCTAAAACTTAGTGCTTTGTACATACAATATGCCTCAACATTTGGGATTTGCTTTCTTAGTAAGTTCTGACTAAATGTATGGAAACCTATTAACATTTGGTGTGGTTTCTGCAAAGAGAAACAGCTTTCAAAACTATAAAAATCTTCTAAATTATATCTATTCTGGAGCAAGAAAAAAATCTAGGTAAGCCTGGATTTTATTCTAAAAGGCAGCTATTTTCCATCCTTTAATATAAGCCTCAAAGGTATCAAACTGAAGGTCAATTTAGAGGCACTCTCCTTGGAAACAAGCTTCGTGCCATGCTTTGGAAGCAGGCAGTAGCCTTCGTGGGCTCCCACCCCATGGACTGGGCTACCACAGTGTTTTAACCCCAAGTGGGTATTGTTTTGGGACCAGGGAAAGGATCGAAGTCATGTTTAATATTTTAAGTGAATTCGGTGCCATATTTCTATGCAAACATTCACAACATAACTTTTATTCTGGGTTAAATAAGAGAAAGGCAGAGGCATTGTTGGTGAGACACAGTGGAGTTACTGTTCAGAGTGTATAATGCCTCCGGGGCTGATTAGGAGGACATTTGTCCAGGAACCCAGAAATGATAATGGTCATCAAAAGTAGTTCCAGATGTCCCACATAAACAAAATGCATCTAAACGCAGGTACTGTAGGGAGTGGGAGGGGAAGCGGGCAAATGTAAATGTCATGCCTTCACTTTTAAATCCATCTTGACATCTAGAGGTAGTTCATCAGCGAGGGCTCATGCACTTGGAAAGAGCATTAGTAGGGTTAAGTACATTATAAGGCTAAGGGATCGGGACTAATTCTTTTCTAGTTCTGTGGAAAATTCAATTGCCAGAATATTTATTGTCAATATAAAAGTTAATGAGTTAACCATAAGAATAATAGCATAGAATTTTCCTTTCAGTTTTTATTAGAAACAGATTAAGTATAATTTTTAACAAATAAATACATCTCAAAAATAGAGCAGCCAACTATTGCTTTTAACATGAACATGTACCTATTCCAAAATTGCCCTGTTAATTAAAATTGCAAAATTAGGATTTTGCAGCTTTAAACTTATGTATAAGGAAAGACTGAATAACACGATAAATGTTGGCTGAAAACAGTAAACCAAAATTCTACAGATGGTTAAGGTCTCAAAAGTCTATTTTTAGATATGTTGGAAGAAGACTAGAAGAAAATAAACTGAAGTGTTCATGATGGTTGCCTTCGAATGGTGGTATCACGGTCGAATTTGTTCAGTTTTGTATTTCTATCTCTGTACTTCATAGAATCTATATGTTTTATTTTTACAATTTTGGGGGGGGCAATAAAACAAACTTTCCATGATGTCATAATCTAGAAATACCATATGCATATTTCTGTTTCAGTAGAGATGGCATTCACATACCCAGGAGTTGGCAGCTTTCTTTCTCTTTTTATAAGCTAAATTAATCGGATCGTGCCAGGATATTTTTTATTTCTTCTGAATCTCAATGAGAATTTTACTTTGAGACAAGGACCTCTAATTTTTTTTTTTTCTTTTTTTTGGTCTACCCTCACACAGTGTTTGTGCTTTTTCTGGAATCCAAATTAGATGCCTTCCACAAACTAATCTCAAAGGCGGTAGAAAAACAGCCCCAATAGAGCCCCAGCCGGCACACTCCCTGTTACTTTAAGAGTAGCACTCTCCCTCCCCCTTCCACCCACATACTTGTCCTCTCACAGCAAGTGCCAAGCAGTGACATCGACTATAGTTTCTAGGACACCATGGTCTCTGCTATACAGGGAAAAAAAGGGAGAGCGAGCAAGAGAAAGAAGGCGGGTGGTGAGGGACAGAGAGCACAAATCCAGCTATGTTCCCAGAGGATGAGTCACTTCCTCGCAATAATCCTGAGATGCTGTTTATGGCCAGGCTGCTGAGATGCGGCCCAGCTCCATTTCTCAGCGGAGCTGCGGGGCACAGCCTCCCCCTGGCTGTCCATTAATCACGAGGGGCTGTTACCCAGTGTACACAGAGTGGGAGTTCTGCCTACGAGTGGCCTCTAGCTGTCTCCAGCTCAATGAAATGACCCTGTGTGAAAACTTGTTTTATGAGAGATTGGTTTATTTGTAACTAAACTACTTCCTCCGCTATTTGATAAGCTCAAATATTTGCTACTGATAGTCTGAGTGTGTCACATTTATTATCCTATTTCAGTGGTTGCCCAACTTCTTTCGACCTGGCTCCATTAACCCTTGCAGGGATAGCAGTAGCTCTTAATAAACCAGCTTCTGTTTTCTCACACCAGAGCCAATGCCGTCTTGTAGGCAATGTGCATTACTTTAGCTCAGCTATGACGTGTGAATCCAAGAGAGGCCTTTCTATTCCCAACAGAGCATGGACAACTCTAGAAACAGGAGGCTCTGTAGACCGCCGGGGAGGTTCTGAGGGCACCATAAAGATGAAGGGAAGGTAGTCTCACTCACTAACATAAATCTAAGATGTTCTGCACACATTAGTATTTCTGAAATGGCAAATTTTAAAATGTTGCAATGACTTTCTATAGTTTCTTAGACCCCCCAAATATCATTTGTGCAGGGCATGCTGTCTTAAATACTGTAGCATTCTGCATTTTGAAACTTTGCCTTTTGGAGTCTGAGCTCATTTGCATTTGGCAGGACTAGATTTCCTGCTTCTACCGAGGGGGGACGGTGGTGAAAGCCTTTACAGTGCTCCCTCAAAGGGCTTTCTGAACATATTAAACTATGTTTCCAAGAGTTAAGTGAACCAGAATGAGGCAGATTTCATTTGAAATGAAAAAGAAATACAGGCTTTGTTACACGCAATACATTTGAAAAACCTAAATTGAAGTGTCTTTCCTGACAAACCCATATCGGGACTATTTTTCAGTTCTCTTGCTCTCTGACCAGCTACACAGAACTCTCAGTGAATGCAGAAGAGGCTAAGGAAATAACCACTTATGTGTGGCAAAATGTTCCAGCCTTGCAGAGATTTTCCCAAAATCATTAGACCCACCAAAACGCTTTTCATTGGCTAGGTCCACACCTTCTTCATCAGATTTTCCACACTTCTCCAGACTCCAAGTTCTGTCCATCTGTATTTCCTAAGAGAGCCAGTCATTTGTAGCTGAAAATGTAACAGAGTTTATGCTCATAAATCAGAGATCTCCTTGACTGTCAATCAAAAGAAAAAAAAAAGAAAGGAAAAAAGAAAAGGTAGAAAAAGCTTACCTCTTAACTCATCTTAAGAAAGTCATAATGTGACTTTCCAAGAGAAAAGTCATACAGACTCACCATCCCTCCGCCCCAGAAAAGGAGGTGAATTTAGGGCAACTACACTCTGAGGTGATATAGAGATGAACAGGAAAGGAGCCAGCCAAATCGGCCCCACTGGGATGGCAAATGGCTGGAGGGTGAGTGTTAAGGGCATGGATCCCACCTCAGGTCACTTTTAGGTACAACTCTCACCACGTGGTCTCCTACATCATCACCCCAACTGCCTGTCAGCAGAACAAAGACGGGACCTGAGTGATAGTCGGAATTGTCATCTGCAGTGGATTTGTATTCAGAAATAGTCTACTAACGTGTTGACTAGATTTTATATTTCAGAGTTCCCATCCCTTCCTTTATCTTATTTGTTTGTTTGTTTATTGTGGTAAAAAAAAAACACACAACATGAGATCTACCCTCTTAACAAATTTTTAAATGTACAATACAGTGTTGTTAACTATAAGCCCAATGTTAATTTTAAGCAGATCTCTAGAACTTTTTCATCTTATGAGACTGAAACTTTATACTCATCGAACAGCAACTCTCCCCCCAGCCTCTGGCAGCCACCATTCTCTTTTCTGCTTCAATGAGCTTGACCACATGAGATATCGCATGTAAGTGGAATCGTGCAGCATTTGTCCTTCTGTGACTGGTTTATTTCACTTAGCATAATGTGGGCTAGTTTCATCCATGTTGTAGCACATGACAGGATTTCCCTTTTTATGGCTGAATAATACTTGTGTGTGAGATATAAACATATATTTTCTTTATCCATCTATTGATGGATATTTAGTTTGTTTCCTCCTCTCAGCTATTATAAACAATGCTAGATTGGACATGATAGTGCAAATATCATATATCTGATAAGGAGTTAATATCCAAACTATACAAGGAACTCCTGCAACTCAATAGCAAAAAAGCAAATAACTTGATTAAAAAATGGGCAAAAGACCTGAGTAGATATTTCTCCAAGGAAAGCATACAAATTGCCAACAGGTATACATAAAGATATCCAACATCACTAATTTTCAGAGAAATGCAAATCAAAACCACAATGAGATATCACCTCATACCTGGTGGGAAGGAGGGTCTTTATTAAAATATAAAAGGTAATACAGGGTGCCTGGGTGGCTCAGTCGGTTAAGCATCCGACTCTTGATCTCAGCTCAGGTCTTGATCTCAGGGTCATGAGTCCAAGCCCCCACTGGGCTCCATGCTGGGTGTGGGGCCTACTTAAAAACAAACAAACAGGGGCGCCTGAGTGGCTCAGTCAGTTAAGCGTCTGCCTTTGGCTCGCGTCTTGATCCTGGGATCGAGTCCTGGGATGGAGCCCCACATTGGGCTCTCTGCTCAGCAGGGAGCCTACTTCTCCCTCTGCTTCTCCCTCTGTGTGCTCTCTCTCTCTCTCAAATAAATTTTTAAAATCTTTATAATAAATAAAGAAATAAAAATTTAAAAATTAAAAATAAAAGATAATAACAAGTTTTGGTGAAGATGCGGAGAAATTGGAATGTTTAAACACTACCGGTGGGAATGTAAAATGGTGCAGCCACTATAGAGAATAGTTAAAAAAGTTAAAAATAGAACTACCACATAATCCGGCAATCCCACTCCTGGGTATTTATCCAAAAAAGTTGAAATCAGGACCTCAAACAAATACCTGCACCTCCAGTTCATTGCAGCATCTTGGGCTTTTGTTGGTTGGTTTGTTTATTTAGAAAGTCTACCCATGCAGATTTTACATTGTATCAACTGAAGAGAAGTGATGATGGGATGGAAAAGGAAGCAATTCAGTCCAGGCACCTGGGTTTCAGTTGTCACTTCAACTTTACCATCAACATGACCTCCTGTAGGTTACTTAAATTGCCTGGGTCTTGATTTCCTTTTCTCTCAAAGGATTATGATACCCTCTCCCTTAAGGGCTGTTCTGTGAATTAAATGGGGTAATTTGGGTAGGAGTTGTATAAACTGAAGAGTACCACCAAAATGTTCATTGTTGTAATGGGAATGAACAAAACAAAATTCTGCTTATCCCATCCCCCTACGCAAAATAGAAAAAAATCCACTGTAGAATTTGAGTTTTCTAGTCGTCATCAGTTCTGGATTATTAACTGGATAATAACTAACTTTTCATATCTCTTTTGCCATGTAGATAAACAAATCTTTTATTCTTTTTTATATAATTTTTTTTAAGATTTATTTATTTATTAGAGAGAGAGTATGTGCCAGCAGGGAGAGGGGCAGAGGGAGGGGGGCAAGCAAACTCCTGCTGAGTGTGGAGCCCCAGGCAGGCTCAATCCCACAACCCCGAGACCCCAGCCAAAATCAAGAGTCAGACCCTTAATGACTGAGCTACCCAGGCGCCCCACAAACACTTTATTCTTAAAAAAAATGAACCACAAAGTATATGTGGATATTTACATAATATATTAAGTTTTCTTGGATGTACCTTTCCAAAACTGTGTGCTATCCTTATGTAATAAATTTATTTTCAGGCAAGGTAATTTTAAAAATATATTTCTATGTTAAAAACATACCTGATAATTGCTATTACTTATGCTCAGCCAGTGAGTCACAGGTTCTAGGATAGAGAACTAATAATCAAATTTGAAATAGCTATGAAATGGAGCCGAAGTTCTCCTAGTCAGGGTCTCCAGCACTAACTTTCTGCTGCAAGCACTTGTGCTGGGGAAGGGGTCTCCCAAGAAGGTGCCCCTTATTTCACCCTCTACTTTCTGTAGTTCTCTTGCATTACCCATTCCATCACATCATTTTCTTTTTTTAAAGAAATTATTTATTTATTTGAGAGAGAGTGAGCGAGAGAGAGCACAAGAGGGGGGGGTGTGGAGGGGCTGAGGGAGAAGCAGACTCCCCTCTAAGCAGGGAGCCCGATGTGGGGCTCGATCCCAGGAACCCAGGATTGTGAGCTAAAGGCAGATGCTTAACCTACTGAGCTACCCAGGTGCCCCTTTCACACTGTTTTCTGTAACTCAACATACCAAGTCAGTTCAGTGGTACAACAATGCTTACTGGAATGTTGAGACACCTTGCTGGGATGAGCTACATAGAGCTGAAGCTGATTTCTTGCACAAGGTCATATGGCTTTGTTACCTTGGTAGTTCCTTCCAAGCATTTCCAGTTTTCCCTTCACTCCTTTTAGTTCACAGTGCCTGATGCGTATTAGATACTCACATTGAAGAGGTTATTTTTGTTGTTCTTCTTGCACTTAACCTTGTTTTCCCTATCCTGGAGATGAACTTGATGTATCAATTAGCACATCTTGATTCTGATGCCACCCTCAGTTCTGTCCTTTCTGGTCCATGATATTAGAGAGACTCAGAACAGAAGTTAAGATCTGGCATTAAACTTTGATCTGGATTTAAATACTGTTGTTTTAATCTATAGCTCTGTGACCTTGAATAAATTACTTAATCTCACTAAAGCCTCAGGTTCCTCATTTGTAAAATGGCAATAATATTAATAATTGCAAAATGTTTTTATTAAATTTTATGTAGAGAGGCATGTAGAACATGCTTATTATTTGCTTGCTGCAGCATGCATTCTTTTTTTTATTAAGAAAAACACAGATATTATGGGGTATGATGCAAAATGCCCACTAAGATTAAAAAAAAATTAAGAGATTTGAAAGAATTTTTATACATACTTTGTGCTTCTCTGGGATATACTTCCAAGGTGCCACATATTCATTTTTATGTTCCTCTGCCATTTTAGGGGAAATTTTTGAGAAGCACTATTTATGGGTTAAGATTTACCTATTACAAATGACACAAACATCAACTAAAATGGACATAAGTAGAAAATGGAATATAGTCATTCACATCGCTAAAATATACAGGTGTAGAATTCAGATGTAGCTGAATCCCAGATTCAAAAAATACCATAAAGTAAGACTTTAATAAGCCTTTGTTATTCAAGATTTTTTCATTCATTATTTCTCTGATCTGGATCAACTTATTTTCCTTCCGTCTGTCTTTCTCTCCTTTTGGCTTCCGAGTCTATGTTTTCACTAAGAAATCTTAAAAAGTCTTAGTAACTCTGATTCCTAAGTGTCATCTTTTTCAAGTTTGATTTAAATCTAAACTTTATCCTGAATGGTACTGCTTGTCCCATTTTCGTCAAACTAGCACTAACATCAAAGCGCATGAAAATATCGAAGGAAAGCTTTACCTGACAGGGTAGTTGATGCAGTGTTCGGTGGCAGGTGTAAGTCTCAATCTTCAATCAAGAAAACAGAAAAGAGCCAAGATTCCTGCTCTTCCCTCCTTTCTGCTCTGAGGTAATGAACAGAAGGTAGATCATGGTCTTAAAACATTACCCTACTCGATCTAAAATATTTCACCTGAATACATTTGCAGATATTTACATTTTATTTCTATTTTTCCAGCATTACCTGCTTGTTCTCCTGACTACAGAATGAGTTCCCCAAGGGAGCAGAGTATCTTCTTTATTTTTACATTATTTCTAAAACTTAGCACAGTGCCTGGCATGTAGTGGGAAGTCACAAAATGTGAATATATTTTATTTTACCCCCAAATCAAAAGTAATATACTTGACCAAGGTTAATTACACATTTTCAAAGTTAATTTCCTAAAATGATGCTCTCTTAATTGCATAAAATGTCTAAATGAAAATATGGGATGTAAAAATACAGAAATTTTTTTCTGTGAAGAAAACAGTGGTAAGGTCTTTGGCTTTACAGGTCATATGATCTGTTGTAACTTATCCTTGTAGTGGGAAAGCAGCGATAAACAATACATAAGTGAATGAGTATTGCTGTATTCCAGTAGAACCTTCTTTACAAAAACAGGCTATAGGTTGATTTGGCTCAAGGACCATAGTTTGCTGACCCCTGTTCTAAAACAAAGCATAAGGTGTACAAAGTAAACATATTTTCTTTCTTTTTTTTTTTAGATTTTATTTATTTGAAAGAGAGAGACACAGCGAGAGAGAACACAAGCAGGGAGAGTGGGAGGGGGAGAAGCAGGCTTCCTGTGGAGCAGGGAGCCCAATGTGGGGCTCAATCCCAGGACCCTGGGATCATGACCTGAGCTGAAGGCAGACGCTTAACTACTGAGCCACCCAGCACCCCCAAAGTAAACATATTTTCAAGAGTGACCAATCATTCAAGTTGCCAGGTACTGGAGTTTCCCAGGACAAGGGATTTACAGTATGAAAAACAGGACAATCCCAGCAAAACTAGAATGAGTTGGTCACCCTACTTGTCCTAGATCCTAACATCATTCATTCATTCGTTCATTGAACAATGAGTACCTACTAACATTAAATCAACACTCAAAGTTTCAAATTAAGCCAGAGCACTTGCAATATTCTGCATTATCTGGTGATCATATAACATGTAATTCTGAAGCTAATTGTAAAGGCGTTACTTTTACTTTATTCATTTAAATTTAGACAGCTTTAGAATGAACATATGGCAGTAATTATCAACATAAAATAAGATAAAAGCATATTAAAAGAAAAAATCATAATGTAACAATATAAACTTTTTTCAATTTACATCATATAGAGTTCTTCACTTAATCTGTTTCACTAACACATATTTTATTCAAGCCATAAATGATGTCTTCCTGTAATAAAAATCCCAAACTAAACTTTTTTTATAGGCAAGAAATTTGAAGAGGTTGCCAAACATGCTTAGGAAAATCCCAGTGACTTCATGATTCATCATTTGTATTGAAAATTAGAAGGTGAGAAAATTGAGAGGAAAAAAAATATCTCACTAATAAGGATTAAAAACAAATGATTCATTTCTTAAAGTTTTTTCAGAGAAGCAAATTATAGCCAAATTATAGGCCTGACAAACCATAATTAAGGCATAAGAGGAATTATGGGGAATTGAGAGGTGAAGAAGGCCATATTTCAACTTAAATATCAATTTCACTTAGCATCGTTAAAATTAGCTCTTTCCTGCTACAAATTCTTTTAGTTTCTGAAGTCACTACTTAATGAAAAGGGAAATGGAATAGTAGAGCCTACCTATATAAATCAAATGGGATGAAGCATGGAGAGGAATTTATGTAAAGTTTTAAATAATGTTCGTACACAGACATGGATAGTATTTTTACCTGGAAATTAGAAAAGAGTCTCCAAGTCCAAAAGTCAAAAGAACAATGAAGTGCACACATTTTTCTTTCTCCCCCGTCGCAATTTGAACGCTTCAAGAGATTTTCTGAAATGACATGGCTCTGAGCAGTGTTTCTCTCTGGATAGTTTTAAAATTTGGAGGAGAAAATGACACTGATTTCTGACTTTCAATCCAAGCATTCATACAGCAAAAGATATAAAATTAAAAACTCAATTTATTGGAATATCTTGAGAATGGATGGATAGAATGACTTTAAGATGAATGTTTGTTTAGCTGATTATTAATCAGGAACATTTTGTCTTTCTATTTTCCATTTTGTTACCTACTATATTAAAATGACATAAGAGAACCATACTTTGCTTTCATTAATTCAGTAATAACCACAAAAGAAGCTTTCAACTGAACGGCGTTTTTATTTTATATCGTTGCGTATCATGAATAGATACTGTGTACAAAATCTAGATGCTTTAGGTGTGCATTAAATGAGGGCAAGAGGGTTTGGTTTTTTGCTTTAGAATTTTAATTGCATTCATTTGTAATCCGGTAGAGGAAGTAAACAGCATACTAGTAACATTCATCAATGCGAATAGGGTAAAAAGTGATTTCAATAGAGTCTGGCTGCGTCAGCCTCATCAAATGAGGCCAGCAGTGTTCATACTCTCTTCCATTCTCTCAGTAATAACAGTTCATTCATGAAAAACTTTATAATCATTTTATTAGCCATCCTTGTCAGAGGTCTAGTAACTTTAAGGGTCTTTGACTGATGCAGAAATGGAAGTATAAAAATATAAAGAGGGCACTTGTGGTCTGAATGCGGTCCATGCAGTTAGCATATCCCCCTTTTCCTGCTGGAGAACATCCAAAAGCAACAAGGAGAATGGGAAGCAAAAATGCAAACGCCATTTTCAGCAAAAGTAAGAGACAGCTCAAATCTCCAGAGCCCAAAATAGGTGTAAGGGCTGCCAAAAGCCGTGGAGACGGAGCAGGGCAGAGCAGGGGCTGTGTGGGAGGAAGCCGGGAGAAAATGCCTCGGAGTGAATTCCCTAGCAGCAGGCGGGGGGCCAGCTTCTGCAGCTCGCAGAAAGAGCAAAATGACAACTCTTAGACCCGAGCAGTGCGCTCGGGTGGTTAAACCTAGGTGCTCGCTTGCGACGCAGGATTTGGGTGCACCGACTGGCAGAAGGAGCCACCCTGGACCCGAATTGATTTTGAGACACCGAAGGGGGAGAGCTAAATAAAGAATCACTCCTAGAACAGCCATATGTACAGGGAAGCAGTTTGTCTTGTGACCACGGGGTTCAAGACGGTCTTTGCGCTATGTTGCACCTGCCTATACCACTGACTGGGGAGAAGCCACAGCTCCGTGAACCAGTGTGCAAAAACGAAACACGCCGCAGCCTGTGACTCGGCTCTGGCCACTCCTCCACGTCGGAAACTCCTGCAGTCCTTGGTCCAGAAAAACGCATCTTTTCAGTGAGCAGTGCAACAAGAAAAACAAAAATGGGATACTACAAGAAACAAAAAGAAAACAGAAACAGTAAACGAATAACAAAGAGCACTCCCCTGGAAGGCAGCATAGCTTAGGCATTAATAGGATGGAAGCAGACTTCCTATTTATGAATCTCTAGAATGAAGTTCATTCACATCTTAGTGCCTCATCTTCCTCGGTTTGTAAAACAGAGTCCAAGGTAATACCTACTACATGGGGTTATCACAATGATTGAACGATTAATATTTATAAAATGCTTAGAATAGTGCCTGCAACAGAGTAAATTGTATGTAAATGTTATTTTTTAAAACTATACTATGAAACACATGTAAACTTACATTGATTTAAAACAATAATAATAATTTGGGGGCGCCTGGGTGGCTCAGTCAGTTAAGTGTCTGACTTCAGTTCAGGTTATGATCTCAGCGTCCTGGGATCCAGCCCCCCACAGGGGTCCCTGCTCAGAGGGGAGTCTGCTTGTCGCTCTCCCTCAGCCCCTCCCCCTGGTCATACTCTTTCTCTCTCTCTCTCACATGAATAAATAAAATATTTAAAAAAATAATAATAAAATAAGTAAATAAAATAATTTAATGTATAATTACCACTGTGAAGCAAAACCACAAAATAAAAATATAAGAATTAAAGGAAGTAATGGTGAGATATTAGGAGGAAAGGAAAAATGAGTTAGGATTGCTCAGGAAAAGGGTAGGAAAAAATATCTAAAAATAAGGGCAACATTGGACAGATTGCAAGGGAGAGTAGACACTGTCAAAAATACAGTAGTTTTACAAGGTTTGGAAATTATTAAAATGACAAAATAAAATTAAAATAGAGATTTTATTTTTAATTTTATTTTGGATTTCCTACAGTCAAGTGGGATGTCAGGTGTACTGAGGAGATCTGATCAGTCGAGTGAAGTGTGATATCACAGGCATGGGAGAGGCAAATCGAAAAAAAAATCTGAGTCTCAGAGAAATTAAGTAATGCCCCCAACTTGGGAGAATCTGAGGCCACTCCTGTTGGACTCCAAAGGCCATGCTTTGAATGATTGTGAGACATAATATCATCTCTGTCTCACAGGCTTGCTGTAAGGATCAGACAAGAACAATTTTTCCATAGCACTTAAGTAACTATAAAATGGGATACAAATATGTGTTATTATATAATACAGCTACTGCATACTAGGCTTCACTCTAGAGAAAGAGAAGATATGTAAGTCAGAGTAGGTACAGCTAATCAGAATGCAATTAAATTTTTCCTCTTTCTGTCTTCTTGAAGACAAAAATCATTTCAGCTCAAAACTATTCCCCAAAAGTCAGCAAATGCATTCAAAGTCCATGCCTCTGATGATCCTCTACCTGAGCTGCTCTATGCCCACAGACCTCCTAGTCTCTCTCAAACATATTCACCTAATGAAACCTACTTCAAAATGTCACCTCACCTGGGAATCTTTTCTTAACCCGTCCAGAAACATAATAGTCGGGCTACCACTTGGCCGCATTTATATATCTAAACTGATGTATTGTGATGTGCCTTTTACCCCTCACTAGCCTATGTTCTCCTTTGAGCACAGAAACCCAATCTGATTCTTTGTTAAACATCCAGGCTAGCACAGTGATTAAAAACCTATCCAGCATTTGGTAATGGCAGAACAGACACATGACTTTGCCTAGATTATTAATGCACATACAGTTTCCTCATGGTTATTTAGGTGGAAGAAACCATACACTGGTCCTCTAAATTTTAAGATCTATTAGTTAATATTACACTGAGGCCAAGATTGCCAAGCATTTGTTAACCATTTCTATTCATTTTCTAATTTCATCTTTCTTCATGTCAACTATTAAAAACCATAAATTGACATATATTTGCTTTTACTGGGCAAAGGAGCTGAGTAAAGTGATGGTATAGCTGGAGCTAGAATATGGGATGACAAGACGAGAAGGTGAGAAGAAATGGAAAGAGATTTCAGGCAGGATTTCAGGGCTCGGGGTTGGAGGTAGGCTGAGACCAGAGGAAGGGTGCTCTGACCAGCATCAAGACTGGGGAAAGCGATGCAGTTGGTCCCAGGCAGGAGGCCTGGCTGCTCAGACGGTGGTAAGGAGTCTTCTCTCTGTCTTGCATTCCTCTACCGCTGATGAAGAGTATGGCTGATGTCATGGAGCGCCTGGGTGGCTCAGTTGGTTAAGCAACTGCCTTCGGCTCAGGTCATGATCCTGGAGTCCCAGGATCGAGTCCCGCATCGGGCTCCCTGCTCAGCAGGGAGTCTGCTTCTCCCGCTCCCGCTCCCCCCTCTTGTGCTCTGTCTCTAAAATAAATAAATAAAATCTTTAAAAAAAAAAAAAAAAGTATGGCTGACGTCAAACACTCATATGGACCTAATCCAATCACCACTGAAGAATTTTACCAGAAGACAAATTATAGTTTACAGAACATTGAAGAGACCAGTAATATCATTTCTCAAGAAAAAAAAAATCATAAAAATAGTTGTTAAAAGAAAAACTGAATGTGAGAGTAATTCCAGGAAATGTGAAAGCTGAATGAAAGATGCCAAAACTGAAATATGTCATTTATCCGATTTTATTCTTTGATCTTTAAACCCCAAATCTTATATTCACTTAGATATTCCAGGAATATTTTAACCACAAATTGAAAATGTTTTGTAAATATTTTCTCATGATATTTCATAAAAGCCGTCTGTGGGAAAGAGCACCATTTGTAGTCATGCCCATTTTACAGCTGTGGAAATACCAAGTGAAAAGGCACTGGGAGGTCCCCTGAGTCTCCAGGATATACCAGGTGGGGTTGTGTTTACTTTAATTGTGACTGGCCAGTCTGAGAGGTTTTATCAAATATATGAATGCTTTCTCTCCAAGCAGTGTGCTGACATTTTCATATAAATAGGATGAGTCTTGGGCCCGCTTGGTGACTCAGTCTGTTAAGCATCAGACTCTTGATTTTGGCTCAGGTCAGGATCTCAGGGTGTAAGATAGATCCCTATGATGGGCTGGGCTTCATGCTGGGTATGGAGTCTGCTTAAGATTCTCACTTCTTTTTTTTTTTTTTTTTTAGGTTTTTTTTTTTTAGTATGTTATGTTAATCACCATACATTACATCATTTGTTTTTGATGTAGTGTTCCATGATTCATTATTTGCGTATAACACCCAGTGCTCCATGCAGAATGTGTCCTCTTTAATACCCATCACCAGGCTAACCCATCCCCCCACCCGCCTCCCCTCTAGAACCCTCAGTTTGTTTTTCAGAGTCCATCATCTCTCATGGTTCATCTCCCCCTCCGATTTTGCCCCCTTCATTCTTCCCCTCCTGCTCTCTTCTTTTTCCTTTTTTTTTTAACATATAATGTATTATTTGTTTCAGAGGTACACTCTTCTCTCCCTCTCCCTCTGCTCCTCCTTGCTTCTCCCCCTCCCCACTCACACTGGAGCTCTCTCAGAAAAAAGAAAAACAGAAAAGCCCCCCAAAACTCAGGATGAGTCTAATCATACACAGCATTGCCGATGACTAGAACAATTCTCTGAACTTTGTCACCTGTGACAGAAAAGAAAGGTGATGGGAATAGAATCCTATTAATGTAAAAAAAAAAAATTCTAACTCTCCTTGAAAACCATCCCAAAGTACCTCCTCCACAGAACTTTGCCATGTTCCTTCAGTCATTTATGGTCCTTCTTCCTTTTATTCTGCACAGCATTTAGTTTCGATGGGCTTATAGTGACTTACTCAAACGTTTATGTCTCTTATATTCATCATAATTCTTACCTAAATAAGTATGTGTTTGCTGATGCATTTACTTATCTGTGTGCCCTATATGGTACTTAGAATGTCTTTTTATATGAGAACTCTAAATATATTTTAATTAAATCATAGAATAAACCTTAAAGGTTTTGATCCATCAGTCAGAAAACAATTCCCAATTATGTTAACTCATAACAATTATTTCCTTTTTGGGGTGCCTGGGTGGCTTATTCGGTTAAGCATCTGCCTTCGGCTCAGGTCATGATTCTCGGGTCCTGAAATCAAGCCCCACGTCAGCTCCCTCTCCCTCTGATGCTCACCTTATTTGTGCTCTCTGGCTCTCTCTCCCTCTCAAATAAATAAAATCTTTAAAAAAATTATTTCCTTTTAAGGAATTGAAAAATTAAAATATCCTATAACATAAATAAATAAATAATTCTATAACTAATTGTATTACTTATTCATTCAGCAGATTTTATTACCTATTTATTATGTGCCAGGCTGTGGAAATACAGCGGAGTACAATAAACAAAAGGTTTTAGCATTCATAGTGCTTAAACAGTAGGGAGAATAAACAAGTATATAAATAAAATACATATTATGATAAATGCTGTAAAGATCATATCATTGGAAGTGATCAGGTGAGTGGCTACTTAGATAAAATGATTAGGAAGGGCCTCCATAAGGAGGTGCTATTTGAGCTGAGATCTGAATGTAGAGAGAGCCTTGCAAACATGGGTGAGGAGCTCTCTATGCATAGGGATTAGCAAGTACCAGGGATCTGAGGTGAAAAGAGCCTGTGCTCAAGATACAGAAAGAAATCAATGAGGATTGAGGTTATTGTGCTTAGGGAAGTATAATACAAAATGATGTTGGAGGCAGAAGTAGAATTGAATTCATGTGAGGTTTTATAAGCCATAATTAGATTAGGTTTTCTAGTTGTAACATCAACCATATGCTTGTCTATAGAAGATTTGAGTGTCACGTTTGGGACATCTGGGCGGGCCTCAATGACCAGTTCTTACCAGTGGAATGTGAACAGAAATGCTCTGCGTCACTTCCAGGCCAATGTAATAGAAGACTGTGACTCCTCCACCCTCCCTATTTCTTCTCTTGCTGAAAATAGATGACTCTGATGCCCCAAGCACGTCCGTGGAGGGAATTAGCCTGGAGGAAAGCTTCTCATCAATTAGGAGCACAGGCAAGAAATAAAATTCTATTGTCTTAAACCATTGAGATGGTTTGGTTTGTTATAACAAATTATATAACACAACTAATACAGATATGATGTGACTTACATTTACAAATGATGACTCTGGCGCTGTGGTCATAAAGAATATAGGGCTCGAGCATAGAAGCAGGGAGGCAATTGAAGTTGTGGATGTCTTGATGAGCAATGATGCTCATTTGGTTTAGGAAGTAGACATGAAGATGTGGATAGCAGTGGACCACTTCAGGACATATTTTGAAATTAGACCCATCAGAAGCTACTGATGGGAGAGAAGGAAAGTAAGTAGTGTTTCTCATCAGTGTCATGTTTTATGATTTCTCAAAAGAGGATTTATATCTGAACAATTTTTACTTTCCTCTCTTCACTAGTGTGACAAGGAACAGCTTTGCCCTGGAAAGTTCTTATAAAGTTCTTATTGGTTTTACTCATACTTAATAATCTTGGAAGAATTATTGAAATTGAAATTAATTTGGAAACTGTTAACATAACCTAATCTTTTCAATGATGGTTTATGTCTTGACCTGAAGAAAATATAAATAAAAGTACAGTCTTCTTTGGTTTGGAGAATGCATTTCTATTTAGGTAGCCTAAATTTACAATTTACAATTATATTGCTGCCTCATCTTGAGCCAATGGTTAATACAACTTCCCAAATCTTTTTTTCCCCCCACTAAACTACTTGGGAATAAGTTTATCCGTAAGTGAGAAAAATCCACCTACAAGTTTGTTTGTTTGTTTTTACTTTTCCTTGAATAATTAGAAACCCCAAGGTAGTCCAGGGTTCTCAGCAGCAAAGCCTTGCCTAATTCAAATTTATGAATCAGTGTTTTAGTTAATGTGTGCCCATTCATTACATTGATAACCTGGAATGTCATAGGTAGGAAACACAAAACCTAACAGTATTTTAGGCATTGTGAGATGAGGACTATGAATTTTCAACAATATTTTGCTACAACAATAGCATCATAAATGGTTCCCAGGCAGGAAAATAATGATGAAAGACAAAGTGGAAAAAATGACATATGCTAGTCTAGTCTATCCTTTTTTATCAGGAAATAATATTTGCTGGAAGCCCCTCCCAGAAATATTCCAATCATATCTCACGGCCCAAAATGGATCTTACGGCCACCAGTTGTTGCAAGGGGCTCTGAAGAGGTAATGAATTTTAATTGAGCACATAATCATCCTGAACAAAATTGGTTATATTTAAGGAAAAAAGAGAGTATATTAATTAGGGTACAGGCTAGTGTGCTGTAATATAAAGCTCCCAAATTATAGAGGACTGTGAAAGTCCAGGGTTCATTGGATATTCTAAGGCTGGTTCGTATCTCTGTCATCTTCTATGAGGCCCCACTTATAGACCTAAGATTGCAGTCCAGTTGCACAATTTCCCAGGCATCTGTAAAGGGAGAAGAGTCTAAAGGAGCACACATTCAGTTATTTTAAGGGTATACCCCAAAATGGCACCCATTAATCCTATCCCCAAATTATTGGGCAGAACTTAGTCATATGGCCATATCTAGCTGCAAGTGAGGTTGGAAAATGTAGTGGTTAGCTGAGCATCCTTATGTCTAGCTGGAACTACTAATTTGAAAGAAGGGGAAAATGGAGATCAAGCAGGGTGGGGAGAGTGCAACAAGAAGTTGCTCAAAAACATCTCTCTTCCCTTCAGATACACAGGGATCCTTCAGTCAGCTACCCCTGGACAAAATTGTTCAGCCATCCAATGCATACTACTTATGTCAACACCTAGCTTGTGGTTCTCCATCTTATACAAATATATAGTTGATGAAGAAAGGATAGGTTCACTCACTCCTTTATCCAACCATTGAACAAATACTTATTGAGCCTCAAATGCCTGGCTGGAACTAAGATCCAAAGGGAGGAACAGTGCAAAAGGATGAGTAGAAACAGTACAGGAGGGCATGAAAGGTCACGTATGCTCACAGAAGGATAAGACTGGCTTGACAGGCTCTTCTCACACAGGACAGCAACAAGAGAAAAGTTTGGATGTAAAGGAAACCAGAGGCCAGTCTGTAGAGTTGGAATGTATTTCTTTCAACAGCACAAAGCTATGACAATGTTGTAAATACGAGCACAGCATTATCTGAAATGTGTTTTTGGAAGATTACCCTGGCTCCAGCACAAGTATTTGCTGCTCAGTGGAAATGAAATTGAGCAGGGATTCATAGCATTGCAATAGTCCACATGGGAGAAGATGAGGGATGTCTCTTGGGAGGAAAAGAACAAATGCAGGAGAAGCAGATGTAGCAACTCGCTGTATCTGAAACAAGAGAAAGGATGGAGAGCATCAGACCGGCTAATCTATAGGACTAGGGGTCTGGTGCTAAAATTAGCTGGAAGGTAGAAATGCAGAAAGAAGAACACATGTGGGGAAAACAGAGTGAGCTTAGTTTCAGACTACAGTTTGAGATCTCATTCCAGGAGGCAGGGGGAGAATCAGTAACTATGATATGTGACTAATAAAAATAAGCATTTTGTGCTTTGCAACATTTGTACTATGGATATTCTCATATTTTTCTGGGAAACTCTCCCAACTCAACATTTGGCTGCAGTCATTCTAAGCCCTTGAGAGTCATTCAGGAAATTCCATGCATGTATGACTCTACTTTGAAAGTGCACACCCAGGAAAAGACCCAATGAGTTATGATATACTTTGTAGAGTCAGGACTATACTATGCTAACAATAGACCTACAGAAGCCTGGAGCCCTCTAGGGACTTGCTCTAGGAAACACTGTATGTGAGGCTAGATTCCATGGGTGATGCAGATCTAAAGGCCGACTTGAAACTTGCATCCAGCAGGACAGGATAAAGTGGCAGACAGTTTTAAAAAAAAGAAAAGAAAGAAAGTGAGAAAGAGAACGAGAGGGAGGGAGGAAGAGGGTGGAAGGGAGGTAGAGAGAGAAAGGTAGAGAAAGGGAGAAAGAGAGAAAGAGAAAGGAAGGGAAGGAGGAAGGAAGGAAGGGAGGAAGGAAGAAAGGAAGGAAGGAAGGGAGGGAGGAAGGAAGAAAGGAAGGAAGGGAGGGAGGAAGGAAGAAAGGAAGGAAGGGAGGGAGGGAGGGAGGGAGGAAGAGAAGAAATAAGGACTCAAGAATGCTAAATCTAAAGAACCAGCTGAGTCTCTAGGAACCCAGTGGGTAGTTTTGTAATAAATGGCATCAAATGTCAGGACAAATTTTCCCTGACATCAGTCATCCATTAAAGTATACTTTTATGTATAAGCCATGTGTCCCTGCCTTGATTAAGTCTCAAATGGCCATCATCTCATGATAAATTATTGATGATTTGTAAATCTTTAACTTAATCTAAATCAAACTCTCTCTTTATTCCTTGTCTTCATATACCATACCTTGGCCTAGGCCACACCCCTCCTTATACTCCCTTATCTATTTTTCTGGCTTCCCCTTTTTTCCTATTTCTTTCCTACTTGGCATTTCCAAATTTCTCTTACTGCTGAAATCCTGTTTCAACTCCTCCTGTTCTCTTTTTGTCTGGTTTGCTGCATTTGGAAGATCTTGCTGAAACTGAACTCTGGCTATGCTCTGAAACTCTTCTCTTGAAAACTGCTCCCGGGGCACCTGGGTGGCACAGTTGGTTGGGTGTTGACTCTTGGTTTTGGCTCAGGTCGTGATCTGGGGGTCGTGGGATCAAGCTCAGCCAGGAGTCTGCTTAAGACTCTCTCTCTCCCTCTCCCTCTGCCCCTCCCCTCCGTGCTCTCATTCTCTCTCAAATAAATAAATAAATCTTAAAAAACAAACAAACAACAACAAAAAAAACACCTGCTCCCAAGGGCACCCCATCGCAGCAATGCCCACTTCAGCACCAGCCAAGATGGAAGACAAGTAGCAATGTGTACTTGGATGTGAGTGCACCCCAATTTTTAATATGTGTCACCTTAAGTTTGGAACTAATTTTGTCAATAAAGTATTAATGTCGTACCGTATAGTTAGATTCATCACCAACAAGTCAATAAGTCTGTGGGATATCCTCAGTCTATCTTATTCAACAAATTTTAGACTAAGGATCCAGGAATGGTGTTGGACAATGAGATCACATTGATAAAAAAAACACCAGCAACAGTCCACAAAGTTAAGTCAGTATTTCCAGTTAAGACAATAAAAAAAAAAAAAAAAAAAGAAAATTACAATGTTCCTCCCTCCTTCCCTTTCTCTTTCTCTCTTTCTTTCTTTTCTGTTTTTTAAAACTGTCTGCCACTTTATCCTGTCCTCCTGGGTGCAAGTTACAAGTCTTATCATAGTGTTAAGTTCTGTGAGAGTTTGCACAGAGAGGTTTTCTCACCTTGCTGCATATTTGTATATCTATATATCTAGAGAGCCTCGCTCACCCAGATTAGCTAACAGAACCAATTACAAAAACACCAACAAATGAGCTATTTAGTTATAACTGATTATGAAGACTTGATAAATAAAAAAATCCAAGCATGCTGCTTTCCATTAACTTTATTTACATTGAACGAATATGTTTGCTGGTAAAACATTCATTATGCAATAGCAGTGACAAGAACAGCAATTTTCAGAGTTCATACAGGAAACTCTGGGGAGGGAAGAGGTATCTCCCAAATATTTCAGGGGATCTGCAGGTTTAAAACTATTTTCATAATTCTACTAAGACATTTTCTGATGTTTTCACTCTCCGTCTCTCATTAACGTTGAGAATTTTCTCAGAGGTCACATGAGACACGATATTACAGATTGAATGCAAAAGCAGGTATGAGACGTTGTCTATTAGCTATACATTAAACAGATTTTTTGAAAATGTTAAACAATACCACGACATTGTCTCACTGCATTTTTTTTTTAAAGATTTTATTTATTTATTTGAGAGAGAGAGAATGAGAGAGAGTGAGCACATGAGAGGGGGGAGGGTCAGAGGGAGAAGCAGGCTCCCTGCCAAGCAGGGAGCCCGATGCGGGACTCGATCCAGGGACTCCAGGATCATGACCTGAGCCGAAGGCAGTCGCTCAACCAACTGAGCCACCCAGGCGCCCCTCTCACTGCATTTTTGCTTTAGAAAATATTTTCCTGGAAATACATTATTGATTTGAACAGGTAATGGATTTATTTTTAAATGAATTAATAAACAAATACCTTTCTCAGCTTTAAGACCTAATAGGTTAAATATTGAAAGATATGTCATATAATCAAAAGGGCTTTGGGGTGCTCAGTAATTTTTAAGCGTGTACAGGGGTTTGAAAACAGTTTCAGAACTGCTGCCCTAGATTGGTTAATGGTTATCAGAAATATATGGAATGACTTCTGCTTTTTTAACAAAGAAAAGACAAAAGTCAGAAAGTTTGGAATAGAAAATAAAAATTTATATTAAGAGAGTTTCACATAACATTGCTGAACAAGGAAAGCATTGTTTTCACATAAGGGAAGGAGAGAGGATAAAATTACATTTCTTGGAAATCTGGAAGAGCTTCAAGGAGGAGGTGAGGACTGGATTCATTTGACCCTTAGAAAATCAATAACTATGTATTTTAGTTTATATCTACTTCCTTAGGAACAACATAACTTGGGAAGATTCCAAAATATGAGGCCAGATCAAATAGATATTCCTTTAAGTTCAATAGTCCAAGAGCAAGTAAGATGTCGATACTGACTCCCCAGGCCAGACCCCAGTGAGATGCCTTTGATCTGAACAATAACTCTTTTGTCATTAACACAAATGCTGCGTATCTTCCTTTCTCATTTTATGGGCACAGATCTCATGGAGCCAAAGGGACTTCAGTGCTTGTGTCAAAGGGCTTTCAGCCTGGCGTTTGAGCATATATTCATCAAAACCTACTTTTTACAATGCGCTCTATGATGTCTTAAAAATTTATATCACTTTTAATTTTATATTTCAAATAAACTTTATTCTCACATGTCTGTCATAAGAAATGTTGCAAATTCTTTTGAAACGAGGCTGAATATTGACAGCATTCAGAGAAATGCTCTATGCGTTCACTCCAAGTTCGGTCCCAAGAAATCAATAAACAAAAATTGCTCTTACATGAGACAGAAATCTCCTGTAAAAGCCAGAACTATTTTGACATCTGGATCATGAAAGTTTATATTAAATGCCGTTTTACAGTTCAAATAGTACTTTAAGTTTATATTATAACTGGTACACAGATATTCATGGCAGGTATATTCACAATAGCCCAAACCGGGAGATAATCTAAATGTCCATCAACAAGCGAATAGATAAAATTCACATCCGTACAATGGAATACTACTCAGCATATAAAAGAAATGATTCACTGTTACAACAAATGAAGGAATCTCAGAATTGTCACACTACTTGAAAGAAGCCAGAGGCAAATAGTACACACTTTGCAATTTCATTTACATAAAATACCAGAAAATACAAACTAATCTATAGTGACAGAAAGCGGATGAGAGGTTTCAGAGTAGGAGTGGTGGGGGTGGGTTCAGGAGGAGGAGGAGCAGGAGGGATGGACTGCAAAGGAATACAATGATTCTTCTAGAGTGATGAAAAGATTCTGTAATTTGATTGTGGCGATGGTTTCACAGGTACGTGCCCTGTCAAAACTTGTAAAATTGTACACTTTAATGGATTCAGTTTATTGGACATAAAATTATACCTCAGTAAAGTTGATTCTAACATGCACTGTAACACAAATAACCTCATCAGATCACCTCAAGGAGCCTGTGACATAGCAGAGAAAATTGTGATCTCATTTTGCAGCTGAGGAAACTGGAGTCAAGAGATACAGTGACCTTCCCAGAGCCAGGAACTCTCTGAGCTTGAGAAAGACAGTTGTAAAGAGTAGTGACTTTCGAACTTTTTCCTGTGATTTTTGTCAAATGCAATATTCTGTAGATCTCCATGGTAGGAAACAGTAAATGCTGGGATGCTGGGTTTGGGTGTGAGTGTGGGCCAGAAGGGGTGGGGGTGACGCAAAGACACCTCTGTGGGACCCTAGGGCTCTGACACACCTTGACCACCTGAAAGTGATGGCACAAACATGGATGCTAAACACTGAACACCTTGTTTCAGACCTCTGTCTGCTCTGTCATTTACTAGCTGAAAGTTCATGTTTGCACATGACGTTGACTCTATTCACAGGATTAGTTATATAGAATCTTTCAGTGCTTATGCCCATTATCATTTCAAATAGTTTATCTGTTGTATTTTAGGTTTCTGTTAATTTGCTTATTAACCAGGCAAGACTATCCAGGTGTCTGATATTTTGAATACTTTCAAGAGTGCAGAGGATGAAGATGATCCCATGCAGTAAAGTTCCACAAAATTAATTACATAGGAGAATTTGTGAACTTTGGGCCAATGGTGTTATATTTGTGACAGCAGGGAAATGACTAAGCAAAACCTGAGCCTTATCCTTGATTCCAATCTCTCACACCTCTCAGTCACTGCCACAGATTCACCCAACTGATTCTCATTTGAATAACATCTCTTTACCTCCAAGGTCACCACTATAATTCAGAACAACCAAAATCCTTCTTTATGATAGCAAAGGTCCCACTTCAATCCCTGTCCAACCTATTCCACACACTGTGGGCAGAACATTCATTACAAACGTGCCGTCAATCCCCACCATTCCTCTGTACCCAGTCCTCTCATGGCTCCCCATTTCCTTTAGGAAAATGTCCAAACTCCTTCTTAGGGCTTACAAGGTCCTAATGAACTGGATTCTGCTTATCTCTCAGCAACATCTTCTACTGCATGAAACCCTAAACTCTACCCTTCAGCTAAATGAAAGTTTTCCAGTTTCTCAAACCCAAGAGTGATGGGCTTTCACACATGCTACCACTTACTCTCCTAGAACACCCTTCCTCCCTCATTTTAATCTAATGCAAGTTCATGCCTCATCTTAGCTCTCACTCCTTTTGGAAGCCCTCCTTCATGTCCTCCACCTTGGTCAGATGCCCTTTCTAGAGCTGAGTTTTCCCATCAGAGTGGTTATCACAGTATTAAACTGAACTGGTTGTGTGTATATTATCTCAGAATCATTAACTCTGGGACACACAAGTATCTTGCTTTTTCATATCTAGCATAGTACCTGGCACAGAGTAAGGACTCAAGAAATATTTCTGGAGTGAATTGACTGAATAAAACAGCTTAACAAAAGGCTAGAGTGCGTGGCCCTGGGCTGCTGGATTGCACCAGATTAAGATAACACATTGGCTGCCGATGGGACACATTGCTTTCTTCCAAAATTAAGGTAACAGAAAATGAGTGTGAGTTCATGACTTAACATCTCTTCTGGATGAATATTATATGAAATGGCTGAATTTAGTTGGAAACCAAAGTTTTTCACCTCTGTAGGAAGCACATGCAGAAACACGGTCATTTTCCAAGATATCATTCTTTCCTTGGCAAGAAGGATCCTCTAGCATCTTAATCCATAAAGCACTTCCATGATTAGGTTTAAGGTTTGCCATGGGTATAAGGGCCCCATCCAAAGAGACTAATGCACCAAGGTTAAAGAGGAAAAATACTGGTAAACTTTAAGCATGTTAGGATAATTGGGCCCAACATGCGTAAATTGCTTTCAGATGAAAGGCTCTAAGCAATTGTTAAATTATAAACATTGAAAAAAAAAATTCTCTGCATCCAATCTAGAGAAGAAAAGGTTTCCATTTGTACAGCAAATTAGATTCAGGTATTTCTGTAGGTCAGCTTTTTTTTTTTTTTTTTTTTTTTTTTTTTTAAGGCAAGGGAAGCTCTTCTGGCGCGGGCCGCGTCTGACTCAGAGATGGAAGGACCTGGTAACTGCGGAAGCCTTTTCGCCTCGCACTTGGGCCGCAGCAATTACATTGGAAGGGGTCCTAGACCTGCGGGGTGTGGGATGTGGGATAAATTTGGAGAAAGACCACAATATGTAAACAAAACCTGCCAGTTTTCCAAAATACCTAACCACAAGACTTCACATTTTGGCAGCTCAGAAAGAGTCAAATGTGCTTTATTCTGACAACAAGTTTTATTCTCAGCAGGGAGAGTTATGAATCCCAGTTAAAGCAAGCAACCACCAATAACCGAAGTTAGAGGAATTTTAAAATATAGCCTATGTAATAAAACGGAGCAAGCGCCTGTTCAGAGAGAATAGGCATCAAGAAAACCGAGGGTGTCGGTGAATCTTTGAAGTGTATGCGTGTTTTCAAAATCGTTTAGATTAAGAAATCCTCCAGAAGGAGAGTTATTTCTGAAGACAGATCAGTAGCATTAAACTGCTCACTTTATGTTAATTAAGTCTTCTAACTTGCAATATCATCTGCTGAATAATAGCGTTTTGAGTCTTAGATAAGGTTTTATTACGACTTTTCAGTTTTCAATGTCCTGAAAGTGCTATCTTTCATATTGTTGGTATTTGGCTTCTCCGAACTAGTACACACTTTAAAGCAATCAGAAAGTCGAAGAATAGATAATCCGTGTCCAAGCTTTGTTGTATTTTCCCAGAATTTCAATATTGCCGTTGCTCGGAGAAAACAACTGCTTTAACTTGGACCCTATCCATTGCCAACTCACATGTAAACAGGCCCCCGGGGGCTGTTCATCTTCCCTGCCTTCTGGAGGGAAATGGGCTGCAGGCTTTCGCCCTTGGCCAGAGGCTCTCACCCTCTCCAGAGCCGGGTCTTAGCAAGTCTGGAGAGCAAGGAAAGGTAAACAGCTCAGCTGCCTTTAAGAATGCTGATGAGTTTGCTTTGATCAGTTTCCAGGGAAAAGGTAAGCACAGACTACGTGGTCTATGGTCCCTTTGCTAAAGACTAAGGTTCTGAAGTAGGGGTGGGGGGCGGGCTTGGGAAACCCCATGAAATAAGCAGAGGATGGGGAGCAGTTCCAGGTACTGTCTCAGAAGGGAGTTAGGAACTGTAGATTTGGACCAAGTAGTTTATTTATTTATTTTTTAACTTTTAAAGCATTTATTTTTCTTTAAATATTCCTTGGATTTTTTTTGTCCAAGGATTTGGACAAAAGTTGTGATTTTATTAACTGGATTTTTTTTTGTTTTTGTTTCTCAAGGTTCGCGTTTTTTTAAAATGTTTCGAGTTCTTATTTAAATTCTAGTTAACGTATAGTGTAATATTAGTTTCAGGAGTAGAATTTAGTGATTCATCACTTACATACAGCACCCAATGCTCCTCACAACAAGTGCCCTCCTTAATACCCATCAGCCATTTACCCCTTCCCCACCCACCTCCCCTCCAGCAACCCTCAGTTTATTCTCTATATTTAAGAGTCTGTTTTATGGTTTACCTCTCTCTCTCTTTTTTCTTCCCCTATGTGCCTCTGTTAAATTAAATTCCACGTATGAGTTAAATCATATGGTATTTGTCCTTCTCTGACTGCTTATTTCACTTAGCTCCATCTACTTTGTTGCAAATGGCAAGAGTTCATTCTTTTTGATGGCTGACTAATATTCCATTGTACTTCTTCTTTAACCATTCATCAGTTGATGGACATTGGGGCTCTTTCCATAATTTGGTTATCGTTGATAGTGCTGCTATAGACATAGGGGTATATGTTTTCCTTTAAATCCGTATTTTTATATCCTTTGGGTAAATACCTAGTAATTGTAATTATTCTCTCATAGGGTAGTTCTATTTTTAATTTTTTGAGGAACCTCCATACTGTTCTCCAGAGTGGCCGCACCAGTTTACATTCCCACCGACAGTGCAAGAGGGTTCCTTCCCCTCTCTCCTCATCCTCACCAACATCTATTGTTTCCTGCATTGTTAATTTTAGCCATTCTGACAGGTGTGAGGTGGTATCTCATTGTGGTTTTGATTTGTATTTCCCTGATGCTGAGTGATGTTGAGCATTTTTTCATGTGTCTGTTGGCCATCTGGATGGCTTCTTTGAAAAAAATGTCTATTCATGTCTTAGGAACTGTAGATTAGGACTAAGTAGTTTAGATTTATTAAAATTCTATACTGATTAGACATAAAATACTTTTTTAAAAAGGCACCACCATTCATTTATTTTCCCATTCATCCGAGAAATATTTGCTAAGTACTTACTCTACCCTTGTCTGGTATGAACTCTACCTGGTACTGAGGATGTGACAGTGAATGAAAATGAAACACTCTCTACCCTCATGGAACTTCCTGTCTGCCAGGTGTATAATATGTGTGTGTGTGTGTGTGCGTGCGTGCACATGCATGTGTGTGTAGATAAAAATATAAAGATAAGGAAATACAAAAGTCAGAATTTAAATACCCTTTTAATTTTTTTGATAAGAAACCCCAAAGAGTTGGAGTGGGAAGGGAGGGCCTTGCTTAACTGTGGAAGTTGATGAAAGATGGCCCTTCCTTTCTCATCTCCCAGCAGCCAGGGCCAGACATGCTCTCTCCTAGGAAGGTGAACTTTGAAGGCACATGACAATGGCTCAGAAACAATTAGAAATCCATCAAGAATGCTGTCCCAGCAGTGTTTGGAATCCACAGCGCAGCAGCAGTCTCAGTGGTGAGGTTCTAAGCACACAGTAACCCTGGTGTGTGGTGTGATCTGGCTCAGCATTTAGCTGCTCGGCCTCCGGCTTCCTACCAATTTCCTTTCCCTGGTTTTTCTGTAATCTCATCAATCTGTCTCCTGTACCTTTTAGTGCTATAGTTGAACAGAGTTCGTGTCTGTTGTTTGCCACGAAGAATAGCGACTGGCTGAAGGGGAGACATTAATCAACGAGGGCTGGCATTATCAATTAATTACAACCATGGTTAAGTGTTGTAAAGAAAAGGTATTATTTGTCCTTTTGGGTAGAAAGCAAAGAAGATATTTGGGAAGGGTGAGACCCATGTCACATCTAGGCTGGAGAAAAAGTTTCCCCGAGAACCAACAAAATGCTAGAGTTACTGGAGAAGAAGCCTCCCGAATCCCAGGACCCATGGCAAAGGAAGGAAATGTTGAGTCCAACAGGAGTCTGAGAAAATAGAGGAGCAAGACCTCTACAGGGTTTTGACATTCCCATTAGGGTCACCTTTCCTGTTCATAAACAGCAGCTCCAGAAAATCCTCAGAAAAGATTTGTACTCCTCTCGGCACTTCACACAATTCCTGTATCCAAATGCTGACAGCTTTATGTCTGTTCCATTCACACTAGGCTGGTCCGGTGCAAGTCCCCTAGACCTCTTCCAGGTTCTTTTGTTCCACCTGTCAGATCTCTCCATTTCTTGGGCATCCAGGTGATTGCTCTAAAATGCTATGTGATTATGGGAACTCTCTTTCTTAAAATCCTTCTATCCATGATGGGAATCCATCATCCCATCACCAAAAGGATGAAATATGTGCTCCTGAACTGACATAAAAGCTCTCTCTATTGTGGTCCTGACAATCTCCCCAGCCTTACTCCCACCTCTCACTCCCCTCAGCTTTGTCTTCTAGCAACATTGCACTACTTTTGCTCATCTACTGAATCCTCTAAGCCTGAAACACCCTTTCCTCTATCCCTTACTTCTCTGCCTTCTCTTAATTTTAATTCATCTTTAATGAGTGAGCTCAGATATCATCTTTTCCTTCAGAAACTTTCCCGGAAAAAACTTTTTATGGGTTGCATAAAGAGCTCCTGTAGCAACTGTTTAGAGATAAAGACAGAGATAAAGGTATCTGTTATGATACCACATTTTACTGACATTTTCTTTTTACATCTCAATCTACCCATTGTCCTGTCACCTCAGACTGCTTTGACAAATTGCCATAGACTGGGGGGCTTAAACGACAGAAATTTATTTCTCACAATGGTGGAGACTGGGAAGTCCAAAATCAAGGCACTAGCCCATTCAGTTCCTGGTGAAGGCCCTCTTCCCAGCTCATAGAAGTCTGTCTTGTCATTGTATTCTCTTATGGCAGGAGGAGATAGGTCATCTTTCTCATGGCCCTTCTTATAAGGACACCAATCCCATTCACAAGGGCTCCACTTCATGTCCTTATTACTACCCAAAGGACCACCTCTAACATATGAATTTGAGGATGATAAAAACACTCAGTCCTTAATACCTGAAAAGGTTTTTGTCCTATTTCTTTTGATATCCCCAACCCCTAGAATAGTTTCAGCCAAAAATTAGGTTCTTAAAAAATACGTTGAACAAATTCATGTATATTATGTCCTCATTAATATCAGTAACAAAATTATAACCTCTGGTTTTACTGAAGACCTTGACTTATTTAATGTGATTTCTTTTGTTTGCTCAAGAACTGTCTCCCTTACCTTACTCTCTGATAATTTCAATAATCAATAGACTATTCCTAGAAAAGTTAAAAGATGGAGTTGATGGAGAAAATAGCAAGACAAGAAAAAGAAATATGAAGGAGTGTTGCTGCAAGAACGATGAGTCACAGTTGGAGACATTTGCAAAATGAAGAAGGAAAGAGTGGGAAATTAGAAGTCTCAGTTATGGTGCGTGATTCAGCCACAGATTAGAAGGCTGTATCTTACTTCCAGTTTCCTTCACTTCTATTTTAACTGTACAGATCTGACTTCCTGAAGTAACCTATTTCTAGTAACATATATTCAGCTCTGACATGTATAATTCCTGTCATGGGCCACATCAACCTGTGAAAGACAAAAACTAGATTCCTGACAATGCTTGGTGTGCGAGCCCTTACTTAATTTCTGAGCTGAACAGGAAGTAAGCATGGCAAAGGCCTTGGTGGAAGGCCAGCTCCCCAGCCAGTCACAAATCCCCAAGAGTATTTGCCTTTTCCCTCTTTGCACAAATTCCACTAATACCCCTCTATCTTTAACTGAGGATGAAGAAGGATCAAAAAGCTGAAAGCAGAGTTTAGATGATAGACAGCCTAGATTAACCCCCCACTCTATCACTTCACTTCCCAGTTTGTATGACCTTGAGTTTATTGATTAAATTCTCCAAGCTCAGTTTCCTCATCTCAGAAATGGGGACATAATAGTGCCTAACACAGGGTTTTGGTGACAAGTAAGTGCTGATAATGTATCTGTGATGCTCTTAGCACTAAGCCAAGAACACAGTGAATGTATTCAATAAATGATACATGCATTAATTCTTTCCAGCTGACAGGAATTCATTTTGGCCCATGATGACTTACTGGCTCATGTAACATGAGGCCAGACACCAATCTGCTCCATCCAGGTGGCTTCTGCTGGGCCTTCCAGATAACCGAGTTTGCAGCAAATTCTGCCACAAAAGCCCTAGTTATCTTCTTAGGAGATGATGAGGCTCTCATTCTCTGGCCTGAAACATCACTACCTCTTTGGAGGACTGGGATGATCCTGCTACCACCCTGGAAGATCCTTCTCTAAGGCATGCTAGACTCATGGCATTTGCACTTTCAACCTTTGAAAGTTTGGCCATATCTAGGTGTGCTGACACATGGTTCATGTGTGGAAACAAGTACTTAGCCAGTAAGACTGACTGATTATTCAGTCTCCATATCTTAATTAGTATGTGTGAATTTAGGTGTTCTGGAACATCTCAAGATGTTTCCTTTGCAAATGTCAAGGGCATACCATATATGTAGAGCCCCATTTCCAAGAAAAGTGTCATGCACCAACTAGAAATAGATGTATCATTTTTTTTTTTTTTTTGAGAGTGTGAGTGGGGTGTGGAGGGGCAGAGAGAGAGGAAGAGAGAGAATCTTAAGCAGACTCCATGCTCTACAGAGCTGGACGTGGGGCTTGATCTCATGACCCTGAGATCATGACCTGAGCCAAAATCAAGAGTTGGAAGTTTAACTGACCGAGCTCCTAGAAGTAGATGTATCTTAACTGAATGCAGCTTGGAGAGTCCTGTATGAGATTTCCTCAAGTGGGTTATAGACCCACCCTTTGAGGTACACATCAAATGCCACCACCTTCTCTGTGAAGTCCTCCCTGACTTTTCTCAAATATGTTTGCTATTTCTTCTTCTTTGCTACCATAGCATTGTATGCATAACCCATCATAACATTTGTTACTTTACAGTTGATCTCCTTAACTAGCCATAGTTACTTGAGAGCAGAGACTCTATCTTTGTATCCCTAGTACTTAGCTATTGCAGTTTCTGACATGTAGTTATCTCTCAATAATTATTTTCCTATAAGAATGAGCCATGGAAGGCCATACTCATTCTGTGGTGGCAGCTCTACAAATCATACACCTATGGAATTGGGTTACACCTGCTGATTCTGCCAGACTCAAGGTGGATTGGTCTGTCTTTAACTGTGCAATGTTTTCCTGGGCTCTTCTGCTACCATATAAGAGGATTCCATCTAGACTATCCTAGTGTACCTTAGATTGGTATCTCCCAAGGTCTTGGCTCCTCTGGCAAAGTTTAACCTTGAGTTGTAACCTCTCTATGCCTCCTATTGCTGGTAGATGCCATAGAAACCGAATCAACAGCCAAGCAGCACACTACTAAGACTGCCAGAGCAGGCTTTATAGAAGAGAAATTTTCAGAGATAGGAGTAATAGCAGGTATGCGATTTTCCCACTGCCTAGAGCATCCTGGAACAGTACACGGGGACTCCAGAAGGTCTGAGTGTCAGTCTCCAGAAGAGAAACCTCAGACCTTTGAACTGAGTGACAGGGAAATAACAGTTCCTCCCCTGGCACAGTCAGGGACTGAGATCCAAGAGAAATTTACTGGGTAAAATCTTAGTCCCAGCCCTGATTCATCAGCCAAGCACTCATGGTTAGAGAAGCAAACATTTGAGGGTCCCAGCTGTGTGGTTGCAGCTCTGTGATATGTGTGGGTGGTGCTATGGCTTGTACCTCAGCATTCGTGGTTGGGGTAACACCAGCCCTTCCCTGGCATAATCAGGGGGGTTGAGGTCACAGCTTACGTGATATGGGAGATGGGTGACATTTTTCACCGCGTCAGCCCTCTCTCAGGATCCAGGACCTGAGTCACTCAGCTATTGCTGCTTTCATGGAGCTTTGCAGGAGGAAAGCCTGTAGGTGATTAGGACAGGACAAGTTAAAACCTGATCTTTCAGTGAATTTAATCCTAATATGGTTCTAACTCATTAACATCTGCTGGGCCTAAGTAAAATTGATGAATTAAATTCAACCAGACTGACTTTCTTCTCATAGACAAAGTTACTAACACTTTTCTCTCTAAAATAAAAGTGATCATTAAGCCCAGGAGGGCAGGGGCTCCATCTAACACCCTAATGCAACCCTAGTGCTCGTGCTACTGCTTTTGTTGAGTCAATGAATGAAGGAACCTTCAGTTATGGGATTTAGACTTCATTCTTGGTTGATTTTGACATGAAAGGGGATTCAAAATGCGTTTATTATTTGTTTATTGTTTCTTGAAATCATTATGTTACACAATAAGGGCTAGTACTATGTAAAAGGTTCATCCTTTTTATACCATACCTCTCTACACCAGCTATAACACAGTACCCTAATATCTACTTGCTGCCTTTATAGAGTTCCTTTAGAAAACATAGTCATAGATTTGGTGAGAATTTAAGAAATGACGGCAGGGGGTGCCTGGGTGGCTCAGTCGTTAAGCGTCTGCCTTCGGCTCAGGTCATGATCTCAGGGTCCTGGGATCGGCCCCGCATCGGGCTCTCTGCTCCGCGGGAAGCCTGCTTCTCCCTCTCCCACTCCCCCTGTTTGTGTTCCCTCTCTCGCTGTGCCTCTCTCTGTCAAATAAATAAATAAAATCTTAAAAAAAAAAAAAGAATGAAATTCAAATTCAAAATCATGATCAGTAAGTCCTTTTTAAAAAAAAAAGAAATGACGGCAGGATGAAGGCCTGAGTGCTGGCTGGACTTAGTGGCTCGCTTACTGAGTAGAATATGAAAAGGGAAAAATAGTAGCCTTGCATGGGAGAAACCTGGCACACATAATCTTACCAAGTGATCAAGGGAAACATCAGCATGGTAGAGCACTTTGATGTCATATACCCTCTGATATACCTCTGTGACATTCTTTTCAAAACCCATAACCCCACTCTACGGCAGAAACTTCAGATAAACCAATATTGACGAACATTCTACAAAACACTTTACCAGGACTCATCAGAAATGTCAAAGTCATTAAAAACAAGGAAAGTCTGAGCAATCGTCACAGACAAAAGAAGCCCAAGGAGACATGATGACCACATGTAATGTGTTCTGAGTGAGATCCTGAAACTGTAAGAAGGACCTTAGGGAAAATGAGTGAAATCAAACAAAGTATGGAGTCTAGTTAATGGTACTGTCTGAATATTGGGTCCTTGGTTGTAACAAACGTACCATAGCGATGTCAGATACTAACAATGGGGAAACTGAGTGAAAGCTGTACAGGAACGCTGTTCTATCCTTTCAACTATTCTGCAGATCTAAAACTATTATATGCTTTTTCAAAAGTGAATGCTACTTGAGTATATGTAAAGGTGTTTAGAGCCACTTGACTGAAAGCCAGCAAGAATACAGTGCCTAAAACAGGGTCCAGCACACAGTGGGCAGCCGACAATCCCTACTGAATAAATTTAATGGCTATAAAGTATTTATGCATCATAGAAGCTATTTATTTGCAATTAAAAAGAGTTTTAAAAATCCTTAAATTGTAAAGTTATGGGAGAAGTTACCCCAAAGGAGGAAAAACAATGTTTTCATTTACTGAAAGTTTCCAAAAGATATTCAAACCAGGGATAATTTAAGGAAAGTTACGGAGGAGATGGCATGTGCAATCGGTTAGCGAGCTGCCCAGCCAAACAGAACATTGCTGTGAGGGAAAATGGAGCGGATATGATTAAAAGTAGGTATGTTTTCTTACGTGAACTTTAAAAATTGATACCATTTTCTCTTCTGCTGTTTGTTTGTTGTGGTCAGCTCCAGTCTTCTTGCTTTCTCTTGTTTATATATATATATATATATATATTTTTATTTTTTTTTTCCTTGTGGCCTTTCTCACATTTCATTTTTCTTCTTTCTTACTCCTCTGATTATCTTCTGTCTTTCTTTTTAATTTCTCATGACCCAGCAGCCCCAGGCTGAAGGTTGATTCCCTTTCATGTGAATGACTTAGCTCCCTGTCTTCTGTTCTCAGGCACCTGGCTTTGGGTCTTCCCATTGCTTATTAGCATTTTCTTTAGGGACACTTGCATGCATCTAGAAAGTACTTTGATTCGTTTTTCTTAGGTTGTCTATATCTGAAAACAGATGCATCTCCTCAGGTTTGTTAATTTACAAATCTGGAAAACAGCATAGACTTGGTGGCAGAACATATTTTCCTATGAGTAAAGTAGCAGTAACAGTGCTATGCTCACTTAAAATATACTCAAAGCAGAGTTATGTGAAAAGACGAATACATTTTTATCCTTTTTATTGAAATATATTTTTTAAACTTTCATCAGTTTTGATATTTTATTACCCAATGAATCAGAAAACTCAGTTTTTGCTCTCCTACCTGGGAGACTCTGGACAAGTCATTTCATTCTTCAAGTCTCCCTGTGCCTAGTGGTAAAATGGAAATGATCTATATAACACTTGACTTGCTCAGAGAAACAGTCAATCCTGATGCCCTTTCCAGATGTAAAATCTATGATTCTAAACTTGAATCAGTATTTGAGGCGCACTTCTATGCACATTTTACTTTGCAAGGCAATGAAGATGGAGATGCCACTGAGAGTTCTAGAGAGTCCAAGAGGGCTTGTCCATTTGACAGGCAAGGTGTGGAAAGATGAGGGGAGGGAGATGCTGGAGGTTTCGCTGTGTTTCAAGATCAAGCACCCCACTAATGTACCAGTTCAAATGGGGATGGGGCTGTCCTGCCAGTCACTCTATGGACAAACATGATCATGTCCCTCTGAATCTACTAATGAGAAATCCCTAATCACACATCTATGTTGATCAATAATTTGTATACTTGAGCCAGATTTTTAAAGAAGATAGATGTATTTAGCTTTGCTTATATAATTTATGTTGCTGCTAAGGTGTAAGGCTAACCATTTACTGATACATTGTTATTTGTACGAAAAAGGTTTAACTCTTCTCTTTTATTCTCATTCTCCCTGCCAAGAAGCCCTGGGACTGCATAGTTACAATTTCACAATCTGTGGTTATCCCTTTATTTTATTATTATTCTTTTTCATAAACCAACTATGTAATTAACCAGCATTTTTGGCAATCTGACTGTTTTATTTTTAAACAAAATGACAAATTTCTTACATACTTCTGTTTTGGATAGTAAAGCATAGAACTCACAGTTAATGGAGTGGAACAGTAAAGAACTTTCACAGTGTCATTATTTCATCTGTGTGCACAAAATGACCATTTCATTTTCCTACTGCCTAGGCATATCTTCTTCCTGAAAGGAGAAATTATAATAGTACATTGCTTCCCCTGATTGGATTTACTCTTAAGTATTACTTGATTCTCTTTTTTTAAAGATTTTATTTATCCATTTGAGAGAGAGAGAGAGAGAGAGATCACGAGCCGGGTGAAGGGCAGAGAGAGAAGCAGACTCCCTGCTGAGCAGGGAGCCTGATCCCGGGACTCTGGGACCATGACCTGAGCCCAAGGCAGATACTCAAGAAACTGAGCCACCCAGGCACCCCTATTATATTTGATTCTGTCCTCATACTAACCCTATGATGGATAGAATAATACTATTATCCCCATTTAACATAAGAGGGACTAGAATAAGAATTTTATATAGAAATAAGTGGCAAAAATTTGAGATCAACATAAATATTTTTGTTTCCTTTTTTGGTAATTTTTTAAAAATTTGAGTATAGTCAACACACAGCATTACATTAGTTTCAGATGTACAACATAGTGATCAAACTTCTCTATATAGTATGTTATGCTCACCACAAGTATAGTTATATCTGTCACATACAATGCTATTATAACATCACTGACTATATTCTCTATGCTGTACATTTTATTACTGTGTCTTATTCATTCCGTAACTGGAAGCCTGTTTCTCCAAATCTCCTTTACCCATTTTGCCCATCCCCTCACCCCTCTTCACTGTGGCAACCATCAGTTGTCTGTATTTATAGGTCTGATTCTGCTTTTTGTTTGTTTATTCATTTGTTTTGTGTTTTAGATTCCACATATAAGTGAAATCATATGGTCTTTGTCTTTCTTAGTCTGACTTATTTCACTAAGCATAAAATCCTCTGTGTCTATCCATATTGTTCCATATGGCAAGATCTCATCCTTTTTTTATGGCTGTGTAGTGTGTGTGTGTGTGTGTGTGTGTGTGTACCACAACTTGCTTATCTATTTGTCTACTGATAGACACTTAGGTTGCTTCCATTTCTTGGATGTTTTAAATAATGCTGCAATAAACATAAGGGTTCATGTATCTTTTCCAATTAGTGTTTTTATTTTCTTTGGGTAGATATCCAGTGGTGGAATTATTGGATCATAGGGTATTTCTATTTTTAATTTTTTGCAGAAACTCCATACTGTTCTCCACAGTGGTTGCACCAGTTTGCATTCCCACTGACAGTGCACAAGGGGGGTGCACCTGGGTGGCTCAGGTGGTTAAGCGTCTGCCTTCGGCTCAGGTCATGATCCCAGGGTCCTGGGATCAAGTCCCTCACTGGGCTCCTTGCTCAGCGGGGAGTCTCCCTCTCCCTCTGCCTGCCACTCCCCCTGCTTGTGCTCTGTCTCTTTCTCTCTCTCTGACAAATAAATAAATAAAATCTTAAGAAGAAAATAGTGCACAAGGGTTTTTTTTCCTCCACATCCTTGCCAACACTTGTTATTTCTTATCTTTTTCATTTTAGCCATTCTAACAGGGTGTAAGGTAATACCTCATTGTGGTTTTGATTTGCATTTCTTTGATGATTAATGATATTGAGCATCTTTTCATGTGTCTCTTGGCTCTCTGTATGTCTTCTGTTGAAAAATCCTTATTCAGGTCCTCTGTCCATTTTTTAATCAGCTTGTTTGTTTTTTGGTTCAACATGAATATTTAAACTTAAGGTAGTCTACAAATCATGACAACCCATTTATTGGAATACTATATAGCCATTAAAAATGGTTCATAGAAAAATATTTGTGACTAATGCATATACACTGACATGGAAAGTTTCAGTATGTTATCATAAATTTATTTGCCCAGTATTCTTTATTTTTAAAATGTGCATTTATGTATTGACATTTATGCCTAGAAATAAATATTTGAAAAGTTATCTTGGGAAATGAGTCAATACAGCAAATTGATCACAAGAATGAGTTTGCAGTAAAATAGATCAAATTATGATTTCTGGATTTAATAACATAATCATTGACTGTATAATTTTGAATCAATTATTTGTTCACCCTAAGTCTGTGTCTTACTCTATATAAAGTAAGGCTAAAAGTAACCTCCTTCTGTGAGGATCCAATGAGGTGGTTCATGTAAAACCAAATCTAGTTGTCCACGCATAGCAGTCATTCAATAAACTTTGCAACGTTAACGTAACATCCCTGGGTTACTGATTATAAATGGTTTTGATATTGTTTCTCTTCTACGCATTTTCTGGTTCCTTAAAATGATTTAAAACTTTCATTTTATCTTGTTTTGACTTTGAAGAATACGACCAGAATGAGACTTTGTCTCTTGGATCTGAATATGGTCTTATTTCCATATCATTCATGTCATTCAGCTGAAAATGTGACTGGGGATCTGGGAAGTGGTTAAGAGCTTGGGCCCTGGAGGCAGCCTGCCTGGGCTCCACCATTCTATCTGTGCGACCTTGTGCATATTACTTAACCCCTCTCAGCCTCAGATTGCTCATCTTTAAAAAAGGGATAATAGTAACTTTATCATACAATTACTGTGAGGATTGAATGAGATAAGGCATATAAAGTGCTCAGCTGAGTGCTTGGCATGTAGTAGAATACATTATGACTCCAAAATATTTCTCAAGTCTGTTGAGTCTGCATTTGAGTATTATAACATTATTTTAGTCATTGGTAGAAAAAAAACAAATACGAATCTGTGGCTTATACAGCTCTTTTTCTATGACCTGGATGCTTCCTTATGCTGCTAAACTAGTCTTGATTTTCACAAATGGGCTTAAAAACAGATGTTATGAGGCATCCCAGATATTTAGATAATCTTGACATGATTAAATATATGTATTCATGAGCATTTCTATTTTTCACCTTTCTTAAAGTCAAAACTCCATTATAAAGTCCATAGCGTATATTATAAAACCCCTCCACCTTATCCTTCACCATTGCACCACAGGCAGCCCCCCACACCTACATTCAAAGCCTCAGCTCTGCAATTCTTTCATATTCTTCCTTGCTTCTGAGTTTTTATACATATTTCCTCTGCTTAGAACACTTTTTGTCATTTTTTCCCTCCCCTATACCAACAACTGGTAGTGACTTGTACACATTCACAGGTCTCCACTTAGATGACACTTCCACGGGAAGTCTTCCTCACCACCAAGCATGGATCCTGTGACTCTCCTATGTTTTCCCATGGTGTGGCTTGTCTCTCAGTCCTCCTCATGTCTTATTGAAATGTCCTTTCTCCTGTCTGATTCCACACTAGCCTATAAATAATGACAGTGGGGTTTGTCTAGGTCATAGTTGTATCTACATCAGTCACAGTACCTTACACCATATTGGACATCCAAGAAATAGTTACTGGATGTGTGATTTTTAGCTATTTGTTCTTCATTGGTTCTGTGCTGCATAATAGCATTTCTGATGGAGAAAGAAAGAAAGAAAGAAAGAAAGAAAGAAAGAAAGAAAGAGCAAGAAAGGAAGAACAAGAAAGGAAAGAAGGAAGGACGAAAGAAAGAAAGAAAGAGCAAGAAAGGAAGAGCAAGAAAGGAAAGAAGGAAGGACGAAAGAAAGAAAGAAGAAAGAAAGAAAGAAAGAAAGAAAGAAAGAAAGAAAGAAAGAAAGAGAAAGAAAGAAGAAAGAAAGAAAGAAAGAAAGAAAGAAAGAAAGAAAGAAAGAAAGAAAGAAAGAAAGGAAGAAAGAAAGAAAGAAAGAAAGAAAGGAAGAAAGAAGGAAGGAAAGGGGAAAGGAAAGGAAAGGAAAGGAAAGGAAGGTTGGTTATGTATGAGATTGTTTTGCCAGCAGAATGATTCTTTTTTGAAATATTAGGCAAGAACTCCATTAAATTGTACTGAAATTGTTTCAATGGAAGAATTAAACACTGTTATTCATCTTTGTTTCTCATATTTAGAAGCATATTTCTATAACTAGATATGCTGGTTACATTGAATATAATAGGCTCCCAACATACAAATAATCAGGTAAATTATGTGGATGAATTATTGTGTGTGTGTGTGTGTGTGTATCAGATTATTGTATAATGTCTTTGAAGAACAGGTTGATATTTTTTTCTCCATTAAGAATCCTTTTGAAGAGTCTGTACTGTACATAAATGTGTACATAACATATAATTTTTTACAGCTGTCTCATGTTTGAAAGTAAAGCCATTTCCTTTCAAAATTAGACGTTTATTCAAGACAGACAACTACTTTTAATGGTAACAGATTTTGGAGTTATTCTAAAGCACTATTATTGCATTACTGATGTTTGACTTGTAAGAAACTATACAAGATTGTTGAAAATATCAAATAGCCATTTCCAAGCCTAGGCTTTCACAGAACATAGCACTGCCTTTATTACGGATGACACAGATTCATCACTGAGACTTTTAAAAAGGTATCTTTTGAGAATATCTGTGGGGCCTGGAAGTGTACTCCTTTATTAGAGATTTAAAAATGAAAGGCTTAATAGGCCAGTTAATAGTTCTAGAACTAGGGATAGGTCTTTGGCCACATTGTAAAGAAGTGTAATTTGCCTTTGCTGCTCTTGCATCCTTCTTTGGAAGACTTTTAACATCTCTCCCAAGTGCTGGGGACCTCTCACTGCCCTCTGGGGCCATCTCCCCCTGGTCGTTTTAATGGACTTCCCCCGTACCTTTACTCTCCACAGCCCATCTCCTCAGCATCAAGGCTGGTGGCAGACAGAGCTGCCACTCCTACCTCCAACTGTCAATTTCCATAGCAAAGAGTCCAGGAGGGTCCTACTCTTATTGATTCCTGCCACAGCGAGAAAGCATAGTGAGACTGTGGGAATGAGACAGAAGCTGGCCTGACTCACTAGGATCTAGGTTTTGGCACCCCACATTTATTCTCTGAAGTGTGTTTCCTTTCTGCTTCAGTCCTGTATTTTCTCTAGGTTCCTACTGTTCTGTTGGATTTCAGGTCACCAGCATTTGTGTCCTCTGTTTATGGGCTGTCCGCTTCCCTTGTCTCTGACCATACTAGAGATTTCCCTTGGTCCCTTCTGTGCTTGTCTTTCTGTTCCTGTCCGATGGCCTTAATCAAACGTCTGCACCTTACATCTCAACCCTGGAGTTACACCTTGACTCTCAGTATCCGAACTTTGTGTTGGGCCGGACAACTTCCATTTCTAGTCTATATTCCCTGTCACTAGACTTATTAGCACTGATCCCTTTCCCTATAATTCACACGGTTCACATTAGGTCAGCTAAATCAATGATCTGATTTTTCCAAAGTTTTATGTGATCATGTGTCACTGCGAACATCATATCATGCATCTTTCCAGGAAATCAATGGTTTTGTGCCATAAAGAAGTGATGGGTGTGAAAAATTTTTTTTTATCTGTTCCTACCCTGCTTAAGCCATTGATAGAAAGAGAGTGGTTTAAAGTGAAAAAATATGTGGCTCAGAAGCAGGGCAAAGACCCGATCCCTAGTTCCTCTGCTTCAGAGCAGGGCATCAGTTTAGGGAAATGTAAGTGACATTGTTCCATTTTTCCCACATCCCAGTGAGAGCATTCAAGTGACTATACACACAGTGTTGGTGATGGTCGGAGTTGCAACACTTTTGCTCTCATCTGTATCTTCTTTTGTTTTATATCTATAAATATTTACAAATGGAATATTGGTAAGTGGAAATACTTCTGTATTGAAACCCTATTTCTATTAGCCAAACAACTATCCTTTTAGACAGTGTCCTAAGACATTTGGCTATCTGAATGCTCTGCTCACAGCTTAGAAATAAAAAAATAAGAAGTAGAAATAGTAAAAAAAAAAAAAAAAAAGAAGAAGAAGAAGAAGTAGAAATAGTATAACAAATAAACATGTTGAAATGTGGCACCAGACAGCTAAAACACCCTGGCCTGGGGAAAGAGATGCAGAAAAAAAAAAAAAAAACGAATAGAAGTTTGGTGTCATTTTATATAAAGACAAAAAAAATCGATTATGTTTCTCAAAGGACGATGAGGGCATTACAGCATTGTAGGACAATTCAATAACTGAGATTAAATTAGGTTCATGCTCTCTTTGAGGAGACAGACGAGTTTGCAGTATTTTGGGGATTGTCTCCAGCCTCTCTCCTCCCAAACCCTCCTCCATCCTACAATCAGAGCTCGGTTTCTAAGATACAAATGTCATCCCATCATTCCCCTGATTAGAACTTTCCAGTGGTTACCTCCCCTTTGTCTACAGGATAATCTAAACTTTTTAGCTTTAGCTCTTCGGTCAGATTGTAATTTATATTTCTTAACCACTTCTCCATAGGATAGAGCCTAGGTATCAGATTTAAGACCTAGAGAAGGCCCTGGAAATAACAACCATAATACATACATTATTGGAATGTTTGCTATATTCCATGGATGAGGCTAAGAGCTTTTTGAACACTGTGTCACTTATATAATATAAAAAATATGGATGTTGATTATTTTATAGATGAGGAAACTGAAGCTCAAATTAAAGTTAACAAACACATCCAAGTTGATAGCTAGTAAGTAGACAAGTAAGTCAATGTTAAGTCCAGGCCATCTAATTCCTAGAAGATAGTGGTCTCAAGCCTTTGCCTGTGAAACCCATGGGCATCTGTGGTCACTCTCCCACAAAAGAACAGCCTCCACCTTGCCGTCATGTAAGTCAGGATTTAAAAAAAAAAAAAAAAAATATATATATATATATATATATATATATATATATATATATTTCAGTAGGAGGGATTAAGATGATTTCTACATGTTGCTCAGCAAAATTTACAGTTCAAAGGGGCATCAGGTAAATGTGTAACAAAATGTGTTGTCTTTTTGATGGGATAGACAGCAAACAGAGGTCCTGATCCACTTCAGGTAATTAAAGGGTCTGTGACACATCTTGAAAGTGAAGAGGTATGAATTCCAGGGCCCTGGCGGAATTCCAAACCACATAATTATACCTTGTACTTTCTACCTAAAAATCTTCCTCAGAGTTTCAGCTGAAAAATAAATTCTTCACTTCCCCTTCTAAATATTGCCACTGTGGCTTGTGAAGCATAGTTATGCTTCTTTAAGCAGACCCTTCCTCTATTTCATTGAGGTTTCCCCTGCAAGGTGGCCCAGAATAAAAGGTACTGTTTTACAAATCTTTCCATACCCTGTTGGACCAATATAGTAAGCATGGCCAACTCAATCCCAGGAAGGAGGTAGATAGGTGATAGATAAAATAGATTGATAGATGGATATGCAGGCATTAAAAATATACAAAAGTCAAAGTAATAGAAAACTATAAGTATTGTATTTCTTTGAATTATTGTATGAATGGTTCATTTAAACTACCGCTCACCTCCTGCACAACTGGTAGTTCTAACCTTCCATCAGGATGGTTGTCAGCATGAGGAAATAGAAGAATTATTTTAACTGTAACTGATTGAAATAAAGATCAAGGGTCATTGCAAGTGTCTTTCTGAACTGGATTATGCTTCGCTTTCAAGTGTAATTGAAATTTGTCTCAAATAATTATACTAGAAGTGTTGTGACAAATGGTACATAATGTAGATGTCTCTTTATTAAAATTGATTGCATCATTTTTACACTTTGTAGATGTAAGTAGAATCCTTGCTAAATATTCATAGAGATGAAGCATAGAAACAGGAAAAAAAAAGAGATTAGTATGATTATACTGTCATTTGAAATGAACCACTAATCAGATTTATTAAAAGTACATACTTTATTAAATTAGTGAACTGCTAGCATTTATTGAACAACGTCTTCAACCCTATGCTAAGTGCTTTATACACATCATTCTGAGAAGAGGACTCTGGGCTTTGCTGAACTGCCCAAGGGGGAAAATGGGTCAAGAGCATCCATTCATTATACTCTTAAGGAAGAAGAATCAAGTAATTCCAACATTACTTCTTAATTTCCAAATAAACACATTGTATAATGGCATAGCTTCAAATTTTAAATTAGTTTTTGAATAAAATAACATTCAAAGGAATGTTGTAGTGAGGCTGTTTAGTAGAGGAAGACGGAAAACAGATGACCAGAGCAACCACAAGTTGAATGAATGATCTGTGCACAGTAATTGCATCGATACTATAAGGCCGTATCTCACTCCAGATCAAGAAATCTCTAGGCTTTCAATCTTTTTTTTATAAAATCTGAAATTTTGAAGTGTGCTAATCCACATTTGTAGAGTTGATTCTCTCAACCATAGCAAGACTCCTTGTTGTTATGAATAGCTTAGTCTATAAAAAGCATAGTAAATATCTATAACAGGAATTAAACTCCCAATCTAACCATCATTATGCAAAACCATGGAAAATGATCTATAGGGGTTTCGTTGCAGAATGTATGTTGTTCATACTTGATCTGCTGTGTGTACATGTGTCCATATACTTAACTATTACACTTTTTTCCCAAAGGAGCAAAAAAGCTAGTATTAAGCAGTTTCCATTTGTAAATGGACATTTTGATTTTTTAAAAATCAGTCTTCTAGGATTTCATTGTTCTGTTTCATTTCTTTCAGTTCACAGTTATCTTTTTATGATGCACCTTGTTAATTGTTGTTTTCTTCTTAAGGTAAATTACAGCTTTGTGAAATGGTCAGTGCTACTCACAAAATGCTGTCAAACTGTGAATTACAGAAGCCTTTGATGGAGGTAATAAAGATCAAATAACATTGCCTTTCCTTTTCCAGACTGCCTTTCTTTCCAAGATTTGGTTTCAATCAATACCCATGCATTTTTGTCATTCCAACAGAAAAAATAAAATTCTTCTTTGTCTTTTTCTAACTTGTTAGATAACTGTGTTAGCCATTAGAATCTTTTTCAATTTATACTTTTTAACAGAAAGATATTAATTTTATAACCACTATGCTTTGCCCAACAGAGTCGTCGTCCTTGGGTGTAAAGATGGTAAGTTGTTTGCAGCATTATTGCAGTAGGACCAAAACACCAAATCTCTGAAAGAGAATTAGTTGTTCTACTTCTTCAGCACATTTTTCCTTGTATACAGCAACTCGGTAGCATGAACCATTTTAGAAACCATCTGTGATCAACCATAAGCCCTAAGTCATGTCCCAGGGCCGACCCTAGGCAATCCTGGGGAGACCTAGAGACTCAGCTTACATTTATTCAGGAACATTCCATGATGTCCCATCAGGTTGAGTCAGCAGATTCAGAGTCCCAAACATTCAGCATTTCTCCAGCATACTACTACACATCATATCATATCATACACACTTATCATTATTTACACAATATCTGTCTTTCCCTTTGGATTGTAAACCCCATGAGAGCAACGACTGTAACTTATTCAGGTCTGTCTCCTTAGGACTTAGCAGAATAGCTGGTGGCTATCCTGGTTGTTTAATTAATATGTGTTGAGTGGGTACATGAAATGAAACAGTTTGCCTTCCCAGTTTAGATCACTGTTTTCATTTTTCTCATTCTAGTCTAGAACAAGCCTACTTGGTTATAAACAGCTGTCAAACTGCAGAGGGCACGGAACAAACTGAAATTTCTACAGGGTCCAGACAGGGCTAGACAGAGAGTTCCATGGTGAGTCCTGACAAAAGAGTTCTACTTAGTCCAGCCTGTTGTAGCCATATGGCAATGCCCTAACTAATCTTTTTTAGAGAAACCAGAATCTTATATTTTTACATGAAAAAGCATTTTCTGATTTTTTTAAATTCACTTTAGGCCATAAGAATATGTCAGCTCCCTATCTTCAGCATATATGGCAAATTTATTATCTCTGATCTATGTCTTCTGTTTTTCTCTAGTGTATAAATTTGCAAAGAAATATCTCTTGGTGGTTAACTAATTCCATTTGCTAAGATATCTAGTATGCATATTAAAAATCAAGACTATTACCAAATTTTGCCAAGTTCCTTTCCATGCTGTCTGGTTCTTTAGTTCACTTTTAACTTCTGTCTCTCCTCCACCAGTGGGGTAGAGTTCTTCCTATGATAAATGTTGCTATGGTTCAGCCCCAGTGGAGTCATAGTTTGAATGTCTTCAACTGTCTTGAGATCAGCCTGAAGTAGCTACTTCCATACTGAAGGTGGCCAAAGACAGGCACAAACCCGATTCAACCTTGGGGTCTTCCTCTCTAAGGTTAGTACATTCACGGCCATCCTACAAGTCACATCAATAAGATTATGGTTAACTATAATCAAAGCTACATCAGACTTCCATTTCTGCCCCCACTACTCAATTTAAAGGTTGTTCATGTGGACTTTACATGAGTTCTAGCCTGCCTTTTGGACCCTATTCTTTCCCTATGGGAGAAAAAAATCTTCAGTTGCCTCTGGTCAATTTTGTTCTAACTTTGACATCAGCATTCAGAAGCAAGAACTTCCCCCCTTTCATAGATCCTTCATAACTGGAATCAGTTATAAACCCAAGGCCCCAAGCCCCTAGTCAATGAACACTTTCTATTGGGCCTCATTCTAGATTAACAGCCGCATCTCTACCTGAGAGGTATACGCCCTGCCAATCCCACACAAGGTGTGTCTCTGTTCTTCAGTCCTGGCCCTGAAGAGACAAATGGCCTCTCGCAGTGAATCATGCGCTCCTGTTGACCACAGTTAAAATAGTTACTGCCTGCTTTCTTCAGTCACCAGTCCCTTTAAACTTCAGCTGAGCTTCTATTCTCATTTCTCCAGCCCCCTTGAAATGATTTTTTTCCTTGCTTCTGGAACAAGTTATGTGCTACATTTTTTGACACTCATATCCTAGGCTTTATTCATTCCACTGTAAATTAGTTAGCTTTGCTTTTGATTGCCTGAGACTTATGTTTTGATTCTTTATTTTCTAATACCCAAAGATATCTGGGGTGGTAATGTTGACCATGCTCATTCTAAACCACTTGTTTTCCTCTTATATCTGCTTTGGTTTTCCTTATCATCTATTCTAATGTTCACACATTTTAGCTACAAACTATGATGGACTGCCCGACCCACTTGCGGATTTAGATACCAGAACTTCTGTGCAAAGAAACCTGAAATTGAACAAAATATTTTACATTTTAGCAAATTAAAAGGAGCAATGATCTGAAGTCAGAGACTCTAGTGCAGCAACTTAGAAGCTGATTGGTCTTTGACAAATTAATTAATCTCTCTACAGTTTAGCTTTCTTATTCGTGACTTGGATGTGATTTTTGGGGTGTTGCTATGAAGATTAAATGAGACAATATTTGTGAAAGTACTTGAAAACCTTAAAAGTACCACCCAAATATACAATATTATTAAATAATGCAGCTTTATGCTGTACATTTCTTACTGCCTTGAAGGATAAGTCACATACAGCTGTGAGTGTCTTGATGCACAGATAGTACATATTTAATGCCATATCTGCCCAGTTATAGAATGTCTCCTCAGGGAAACCAAGATATATATGTTGCTTTTGGTTATAATCTAGAAAGTGTGTTGTGGTCTGGAGGGTAGGTTGTGAGAGGAATAAAGAGACAAGGAGATTTACTTTTAGCTGTTTGCTTTAGGTCTGCTCTTTTCTCACTTAAGCTGCTTTCCTACATTAATAGTTTCTCTTACTCTATGTCAACTGCTCTGGTGTTTGGTCAGTGCTTGGTACCGGGCTTCTCCCCATCAGGCACACTGATTTGGCTGGACTTGGGGTCCAGCCAGCCCTTTCTCTGATCATATCTCTGCCCTAATCAAGGACCCCTGGCCTCATAAGATATTGCCTCACTGGCCATGGTATGAAATTCCCATACCTTACGTGCAATTCCTTGTATATCAAGTCTCACCCACACACTCTGGGCATATGAATGCTCTGTGCCTACATCTCAGCTCTTATATTACTGTCCCTCAGGGACTCTGACTCAATCTGCCTACTTGGACCTTACCTGCATCATGTACTAACTGTCTAAATTAATGACCCTTTATACTTTTTCTTTCTATACAGTCATGTTAGTCACCTGCTTCTCAAATGTGCCCCTCTAGACTGTGAGTTCCTTGAGGACCAATTCCATTACTCATCATCTCATCCCCAAATCCTTCCCTAGTGTCACTGGCTCACAGCAGTTTGATCAAAACTTTGTGTAGCTAGTACCTTTCTGGTAACTGCCCTGCTGCCAAGATATGCTCCACACCTCTGGATATCTAGACTTTGGACTGTCCTGAACTATGGGGTCCTAGAACCTTTGGTTTATACCTGACTTTTATGCAACTGGACCACTGACTTGCTTGCTCAGTCTGCTTCCTATTGACTTGCTCCATATCCCAACCCAATTTGGTTGTCCTTGTTTCTCCACTCTTCTAATCTGGGGGAAGCTCAGATGTGGAGATTAAACTTGTTGCAGTTGAAAATAATTGAGGAAGCCAGGTTTGAACTCACATAAAGCCTCACAGCATTGGCATCCCCTGGGAAATGGTTAGAAATGCAGAATCTCAGGCCTCACTCCAGACCTACTGAATCAACACCTGTATCTTATTAAGATTCCAGGTAAAATGATTCATATGCAAATTAAAGTGTGAGAGTCACTGACTTAAAGCACACACACATACAGTGTGTAATACAGTATATAATGTATAATAAAGCACAGCTAACATACTTCAAGATTTATAAACTATATAAATAATATATTCCATAAAATGAAAATAGAGTGTAAAAATACTAGAGTACCAATTGATTTATTTAATTTTCTTTATGAAACTTATAAATTACACAAAATTTTTTAAAAATGTCTGAAAAGTAGGGGTGCCTGGGTGGCTGTCAGTTGAGTGTCTGACTTTTGATTTTGGCTCAGGTCATTACCTCAGGGTCCTGGGATCAAGCCCCGTGTCAGGCTTCTCATTCAGCGTGGAGTCTGCTTGAAGATTTCTCTCCCTCTCCCTCTGTCCCTCTGCCTGCTCACGAATACTCTCTCTCTCTCCCTCTCTTCCTCTCCACCCTTTTCCCCCTCTCTTTCAAATAAATAAATAAATCTTAAAAAAAAATAAAATTTCTGAAAAGTAGCAACAGCAAGCATTAAAAGCAGCATGAAGTAGTAAAATGTCAGAGAATTCAGTTTTGTAAGACCTGGTTTCTAGTATAGCTTTGCTATGGGTTAAGCAGTCAACTCTTCTGGGTCTCATTTCTGTGTTAGGAAAAGATATAATGCAAAATTAGGTGAACTCAAAATGTTATCTAACACATGTGTTTCTTATAAGTAATTCTCTATGATTCCTTCAACTCACAATGTTGTAGTTAGGTAATTACTGAAGCTCATCTTAGCAATTTCAACTTTTATCAATGTATTTGTTGGTTCTTATCTTTCTTCTCTAAGTGGGATTTACTCTAGTCACAGTTCTTTCAGCTGCAAGAGGTAGAGACTCTTAACAGTGACCAACTGTCCCAGTTTGCTGGGGAGGGAGAGGTTTCCTAATAAAGCCAAGATGGTCACATGCAAACTGGGATGGTTAGTCACCCTACTCTGTCCAGATTATGCCAGAAAAAGGAGTTTATTGAGAGAACATACTGGCATAGAATGCAGGAAAGCTTAATAAGACCTCAAAGGAACCATCATCACTCAGTTCTATAGCCCAGCCACCCAATCTTCTCTCTTTCTCTCTGTCATGGTGTCTTTCCTTTTTACATATATCAACCCCATTCCCCTCTGTCTACTGACTAGCTTCCTTTGCTTAATATTTGTTTTTTGTTCCTGCACAACTTCAATCTTTATGAAGATGTAGACTCTGTGATTACATCCTGTCTTTAGAGCCAGGGCATAGATTTTTAATTCCAAGTGAGCTATAAACAGGCTGTTCTTAGATTCAAATGGGCCATGGCCAGAGGTGGACAAAGAAGTTAAGTCACGTGTGACTGAATACTGGGATTTTGGAGAGCAGAGCCTGTGTGTTTGGACTAGCCTTTAGATGGAAACTTGAGTAGGGAGTGCTTTTCAATTCGTATCTAGTATACCATTTTCATTACTCCTCACTTTCGCCTCTATTAGTTCAAGTTTATTCTCCGATGCAAGTTCACATACAAGTGTGAAATACAAGCAAGCATAGAACTTCTCACTCTGTAGCCAAATGCCTTTAAATGATCTCAACATTTCATAGCACAGCCTATTCTTCTAGTAGTTCATTTTGAAGCCTTCCTTGAATATTCAGCCAACTGGTGGCCAGCTTCATGATCTGATCTTAGAGGCTTCGAACTGCCAACTTGAAGGAGAAGCATATCACAGTCTGTCCCAAGTTTTCCTACTTCATTCACAAGGCTTATGCCTGCACCAATAAGGTGACTTGTTTGTATATTTTAACAATCTGATTGTATAAAGTGCAAAGCCTTTTTCTCAAATACTTTGAAAAAAAGTGCAACATGGCTTTCCACAGTTAAGCTTAAAATCTTACATTCCTCAAATTATCTGTAATTACTTAGAAAAATGCTAAGATTCATAACATAAATTTCTATGGGTCAGGGTAAGAAAAATCATCATAATTGAAACTTCTGATTTGGTAGCTTTTTCTGTACTTGAACTCTACAATAAAACCAAACAACAAGTTCTATTCCTGCCAGAAAACCCTCTTTTTTGCTATATCTTTGCATAATGTGATTACTGATCCATTTCAGCTTCTCATCTCAGGGCTTTAATTTGCTTTGACTATTATTTAGATTAATATAGTAGAATCAAATTTTAGGAAATACTATTTCAATAGAGATTTATTTCTATTACATATAGGAAGATATCCAGGAAAAGGAAAGCTGTAATTATAACTGATATATTTTAACCTTTAAAATTATCAGAACCAATAACATCTATCTTCCCAAGAAATGCTTCAGATACATTTTCAATTTCCATTTGTCAAGAAAATCTCCTTTAAAGAATAAGGCATACATTAGGCCTAAGTGATCATTTACTGGATTTCTACTGCTGTTCTAAAATAGCCATCAATAATAGCCTTAATAAAATGTATGACTTACACTCTGGCATCCAGTGAGAATTTATTAAACTAAAAGAGCTGAGGTGACTCATTGATTCACAGAAAATGCCCTCTGAAATACTTATTTTATAATCAGCCAGGTACATTCAACCTTCAGACATACACATCATCAATCACTCAAAAGATATAAATAAATAAGAACTATTCACTTATTGGGTGAATATAAACATTCATCTGTAAGTCTGTGATGCAGTTTTGTAAGCTCAACACCACAATTCATGGACAGCTTAGAAATTTTCCTGAACTAGTAAATGAAAATCTCCTACTGGTTACATTGACTTTACCATATATCCATTTTATTCAGGTAAAAATTGGTTTGCTTTGTAATCAATATGTTTCTCATTTGTCCTTTGCCCAACAACCCTAGATAGGCCTTCATCACTCTCAACTAGATTATTTCCCTCATAAATAATAAAATTCTCTACAGTTTCTTCCCTCCATAATCCACAGAGTATATTCTGCCACACTGATTTTCTTAAAACCCTGATCTTAAAATGGAACTCCCTTCCCAATGGCCTCTAATTATATACCCAAAAAATCATCTTGAAATACTAAAATTATGAAATCATGAACACCTTAGATGGAAGTAATCCTCCCAAAGCATATATGCTTTATTTATAAAGTATATGCTTTATTTATCCTAGCATATGCTTTCTTTATCCATTCCACAAATATTTGTTGTGTATCTACTATGCTTTAGACATGAGTGTAGGCCTAAAGATATGGTGGTGAACAGAACAGACTATAGTTGCTTTTTTTGGAATTTACATTTGGGTGAGAGAGAGAAAAATCAAGGAAACAGGAAAAATAATCAAGTGCATTGAAGAAAATGAAACAATGTTGGTCAGTGCGTGGCTACTTTATTTTTTTAAAAGATTTATTTATTTATTTTAGAGAGAGTGGGGGGGGAGGGGTAGAGGGAGAGGGAGAGAGAGAATACTCAGGCAGACTCTCTGCTGAACTGGAGCCTGATGCAGGCTCCATCTCATGACCCTGAGATCATGACCTGAGTGCAAATCAAGAGTCAGATGCTCAACTGACTGAGCCACCCAGGTGTCCCTACATGGCTACTTTAGATGTTCAGTGAAGATGCATTAGTTTCCTAGGGCTGCCTTAATGAATGGCATATACATGGTGGCTTAAAATAACATTTTCTTATGGTTCTGGAGTCAAGAAATCCAAAATCAAGATGTCATCAGATTTGTGCCCCCTCTGAGGGTTCTAGCAAGAAATTCTTCCTTGCCCTTCCAGCTTCCAAAGATCAGACATTCCTTGACTTGTGATTGCATAACTCCAATCACCACCTCAGTTTTCACATAGCCTTCTCCTCATCTCTCCACGTCTCTCCTCTGCATGTCTCTTTGAAGACACTTGTCATTGGTTTTAGGTCCACCTGGGTAATATAGTTCATCTTATCTCAAAATCCTTACATACATCTGCCAAGACCCTTCTTCAAAATAATTCAAATACAGTTTCCAAGATTATGACATGGACCACCATTCAGTCACTAAAGAAGATTTCTCTAAGGAAGTAATATTTAAGTTGAAACCTAAATCAAATGAAACCAGCTATGTGAAGATTAGGGAAAGAGATCCCAAGAAGAGAGATGAGCCAATACAGGGAACCTAAAGCAGAACGAAGCTTGACATATTTGAGGAAGTAAAAGAAAACCAGCATGGCTGAAGCTTCATTGTGGAGAGAAAAAGTCATACAAAATGAGTTCAGAATGCTAAGCTGATCATGGATATCATGATAGATATTTAAAGAGTGCCCCTCTTGCACTGTTGGTGGGAATGCAAACTGGTGCAGCCACTCTGGAGAACAGTTTGGAGGTTCCTCAAAAAGTTAAAAGTAGAACTACCCTGTGATCCAGCAATTACACTATGAGGTATTTACAAAAATGCAGATTCAAAGGAGGTACATGAAAATGAGGATACAAAAATACAGATGCAAAGAGGTACATGCACCCTGATGTTTATAGCAGCATTATCAACAATAGCCAAACCAGCCAAACTATGGAGAGAGCCCAAATGTCCATTGACTGATGAATGGATAAAGAAGATGTGGTATGTATATATATCCTGGAATATTATTGAGCCATCAAAAAGAATGAAATCTTGCCATATGCAAAAATGTGGATGGAGCTAGAGTATATTATGCTAAGTGAAGTAAGTCAGAGAAAGACAAATACCATATTACCTCACTCATACGTGGAATTTAAGAAAGAAAACAGATGAACATATGGGAAGGGGGGAAAAGAAAAAAAGAGAGAGAGGGAAACAAACCAGAAGTGACCCTTTATGATAGAGAACAAACTGAGGATGATAGAGGGAGGTGGGTAGGGAATGGGCTAGGTGGGTGATGGGTATTGCTGTGATGAGCACTGGGTATTGTGTGTGAGTGATTACTATTTCCTGAAATGAGAAAGACTGAGAGGAACATGTTTGCAGTGGTGAAATTAGGGCTTTGATTTTGGCCATTATCCGTGTGGAAATGTCAAATAGTTGGATATAGGAATCTAGCATTAGGATAAAATCTCAAGAGCTGAAAATATAACTCTGGTGGTTACCTCACCTCTGCTTGGACAGTACTGATTATTACTTAATTTTTAGGAAGTCAATTGTATTGTTGACTTGTAATTAGAGCCAGTTTATAAGCCATACAAGCTCACTGCTCTCTTTAAAGACTACATGCTCTCAGGGCGCCTGGGTGGCTCAGATTGGTTGGGCGTCTGCCTTCAGCTCAGGTCATGATCCCAGGGTGCTGGGATCGAGTCCCACATCGGGCTCCTGGCTCAGCGGGGAGCCTGCTTCTCCCTCTCCCTTTGCCTCTCTCCCTGCTCATGCTCTCTCTCTCTCTATCTCTGTGTCTCAAATGAATAAATAAAATCTTAAAAAAAATAAAAATAAAAAATGAAGACTACATGCTCTCTCTGCTATGCTGCCGCCGATCATTAAGCACAACAAAAAGAGATTTACCTAATTCATTTGCTATGTCTCCTAAACTCAAGTTTTCACTGAAATCACAAGAGTTCTGAAAGAGACTCCAAAAAGGAATTGAAAAAATTGAAATTATGGTAATATAGTTATCATGATTTATATGGCTTTCCACAGTATCAAACTACTCTGTAGGAAGCTGTACTCATTTGGATATGTAAGTTCAGGAGTATTTTTAAACAGATTCTTTGCATTCGAATCCTATATAGATTTATGCCTATGTATATGTATATATGCAAGCACAAATATACATACGTATGTAAGACATGATCTAAATGATCAAAATTGATTCTAAAATCAAAAATGATCTAAGTGTGTGTGTGTGTGTGTGACAACAGATACAGGTGGAAGAAAAGAAGAAACACATCACTGCTTTAAGTAAGAATGCTGTAGTAATTATGTGAAGAGCTTATACCCATTGACTTAAAGTTGAGAATAAAATTAAGTTTAGTGATTAAACCATCTAAGTTATCAGATTTGGTCTTGGACCCCTCAGTTTTACTTCTATGTCAGCAACCATGAAGCACAGTTGTTTCCAGCAGAGGTGAACTGACAACATAAAAAAGCGTAAAGAGCTGTGAAGCACCAGCGTGGAGAATACCTTGATATAGAAACAAACCTGTGTAACTTCTCTGTCCCCAGGGCCATCACTGGAGAGTGGCAATTGCAATCTCCACAGCTGCTTCATCTCTCTGGGAGACCCTGTGATATTTGGGCTTTGAACGAAAATACCTGGGTTTGAATCTGGCTCTACCACTTAGGAATGTGTGACTTTATAAAATTCATACAATTTCTCTGAATCTTTTTTTTCTTAAAGATTTTGTCTATCTGTTTGACAGAGAGAGAGAGAGACTCAGAAAATCTGAGTCCACTGACATCAGTTTTAGGAGCCTTGTTTAAAATAAAAACTGTGGGAAATGACCCAGGGAAAGATGTTGGATCACAAAAGGAGATTAAAAGCCTCTCCACCCCCCACAGGGAAGAAGAGATGGGAAGAAAGATACGGAACCTTCAGAAGAGGGCAAGTACAGACTTTGAAAAGAGAGAGGGAAACTTTACAATTCCCTGCTGAGGGTGCCTGCTCTCAAGCGAACTGGGCCACGAAAGACGCAGTGGTCTTCGCATCGCATCGCAAAGTGATCCAGTACAGCCACAGAAGACCCGAGGAAGGTTTGCTGCTTAGGACCCAAAGAACATCTGTCCACAGAAGCAGCTTAGCCTTGGTCTGGTCTGTGTATGGACATGAAAAAGTAAGCTAGTCAGAAGAGAAAGAAAAAGAAGCAGCATAATGGTTAGCTTGAAAAGTGGCAAAATGTGTACTTTTCTGGATTAATATTTTGGACATCATCACTCTGTTGGAGTAAGTTGAGATGTACACTTTACACTTACCTCAAGTATCTCTGATGTGTACCTGGGGATTTTTTCCACTATAAATACACTATAAATACAGACTAGTTGTGAATTTTTCACCAGCTAATTGTGTAGCCTATAATAATATCAGAACACCATGGGCCAAAGGTACTTCAAGAAAAATAAATAGGAAAATGGTACAAATTAAAGACTTGTGGAGGAGTCATTGCCTTGAATCAAGAAGTGAACCAAACAACCAAGAACCCACCTTAGAAGTCTTCTCTTTGGCAGACTACCCAAAGAGAAGGGAGAAAGGTATTTATTCACAGGAAGAAAAATAAAGAAGTGTTTGCAGAGGGCATCAAATTTTGGGCGCCCAGAATTTTTATTGGTCCATCACTCTGTTGTGTAGCATAGTACCATGAGCTACAGGTGGAAAGAGTATTGTGCCTACTTAAAATTTTAGTGCACTAAGGCTCCAAATCCACTAAAGAAGCAGAACCAGTCCTGTCCCAGAGACAGTTCAGTAATTTGAGAAAGGCCAGATGAAATTCCAAGTGAAATAATGATCACAGAGGAAGGAGGATGAAGCAGACTATAGCCCACAGCTAGGTTGGTTGGTTTGTCATATTATCACTGAATTCACGATGCATGCATATCCAAATTGGAAATAAGCTGCCTCCTTTCCAGCTACTTCCAAACTCTTAAAGAAATAATGGAAGTAACAAAACTGATTCTTTATTCATTGGCCCAAGATGAAATAAATTGTATTAAATGACCACAGGATAGCAGTCTAATTGTACGAACACTGGGTTATGCCTTTGGTACCAAGAGCTGCAACTTTGATACACCCAAGGCCATGGCTGCTTAAAATGCCTTCATCCTATTTGGTGTAAACTTGCATGCCCTCTCTGAGAATGGTTTCTGAAGCCTCGTTTTCTTCTTCATTCTCTGAGTCCCTTTCCTCTTGAGTGAAAAAAAGGACACAGGCCGCATCCGTCTCTTTTAGTGCCCTGATTCATACTTGTACCTGGACCGTATATCCCCAAGTAACTTGAAAATGGCTGTTCTTCTCATTTTCATTAATTATCATTTACCTTTGATTATGTGGAAAGAGCCTGAGCTATCGAGTAATTTCTAACTGTGCTGGGATACCATTGCTCTCCTCTAATGGCTATGTGGCTTGAGCTGTTTTCCCCTTTCTAGGTCTCAGTGGACCTTTGGTAGGTAGGCTCTATTGCTCTTATCCCAAAAGTGCTCTGTTGGTGATTGTTGCTCTTCTCTTGCTCTGATGGAGCAAATTAGAAAGAAGATGGACATTGTCTCTGAGGGGAAATAATGAGTTAATGTTTGGACACACTGGGCTTGAATAGATAGGAATGTAACGACCAGGTGAGCCCATTATTGTTTCCAGTCTTACCTGAGGCTTAGTTGAAGATCTAAAGCCATAATAGCCCTGGAGTGGTAGGTACATTATCTGAACTTGTTAGTGCAGAGAGCTGTAAAACCTTCCATGGCTCCTAGCTTTCTTCAGGCCCAAGTCCAAATACGGCATGAAATTTAAAGCTGTCTGTGTATCCCACCTCTTCTCTCCAGGTGTGATGCTGTGTATACACAGGGTTTGAGATGACTCTGCCTTGCTGGAGATTACAGTGTAAAGCAAATAATACTCACCTGGGTATGCACGCATAGAGCAGAGATTAAAGGTCCGTAGGTATCGAGGAAAGCAACCTGAGGGGTGACCCAATCCTTAATTTTGAAGGGGAGAAAAGTCTCTCATATTATTCCCTTCAAACAATGAAATATATGTCCTTTGTATTCAGTATCTTTGGAGAAGAATCCTCAACATGCGGTGTATGCAGCTCATTGTTGATATGCTTCCAGGTATAATGCTTTTCTAGTGTCTAAGTCTCTTGCTATAATAGAGGCCTCCTCCCTGCTCTAGTCAGTGAAATAGGAAGTCCACTTAAACAGCACTGCTCTGTATATGTTTACATTATTTGCAATAGTCTTCTTCAATCTTCTCTTCTGCAAAATCTGCGAACCCCATTCCTTTAGCTGCTCTTAGTAATGTAATATTTCTAAAACTTTTTTTAAATTTAATTTTATTTATTTCTAAAACTTTTTAGTGGAAGTGTTTCTCTTTATCAGAAGTCTCTATCAGAAGCCAAGTACTATTTCATTAAAAGTAGATATCACATATTACAGGTAAACATGCCTCTGTATAAGTAACAGAATGACCACATTCTGTCAAACAAACAATATTCTGAGAAAGATTCGTCATCCCTGTGGAGTCAGTATTTCTCTTCTACTTTTCTCTGTTGCAGTCCTGCCTTTCAGTAAAATGCAAAACTTCCATATTTGTCTTTTCTTAACCTAATTTTCACACATTTCAAGAAAGCATTAGTCAACTTTATCTTCAAATCTTAATCTTTACATCACTCAAATGATACAGATGACATTTAAGTTCTACAATAATTTCATTATGGTTATTTTTATTATTTAAAACCAAGTTATTTCAAAATCTATTCTGTAATCTTTAAATACAGGCTAAGAAAAGAGATCTTGTCTGAGAGGGGTCATTTTCATTTCTTCCTCTAATATTGAAAACTTCGATGATTTGTCTAGGTCACTTAAGTGTGTGTGTGTGTGTGTTTCCTAATTCTACTTGACCTTACAGAAGTTTTTATTTACTCTTTTAAAATATTGACTCTAAATTTATTTTGAACTGCCTTATATTCACAACACATCCATCAATATTTTTGACCTGCTCCAGTATTTCAGATAAATTCTTTACCCAGACAGACATCAGTATTGAAACGAGGTTTTGTGAAGGCTTCCATTAGGCCTGATTTTCTTAGGGATAATATGTGATATGGTAGTAAACATCTCGCTTTTGCTTATGTGGTACTTCTGGGAGCTGAGCAGTCTGCCCTCAGGCAAATGCATCCCAAGCCAAGGAGGGATGCACCCTCATATTCTGTTAATTGATTGAAAGGGCAAATGATCTATAGGAAAAGTTGCATCATTAACTTAATTGAGGGCAAAGCCTAATTAGAGGGGAAATGAAGTAGACAGTGCCAGAGACCCAGCAGGCCTTCATCTGTGATGTCAACAAACAGACCTTGTAACTAGAACCAGACAGAGACTGCAGGCCTTCATTTACATCTTCAGTTTCAATGTGAAAACATTCACTCTGTGTGTATGTGTGTATGTGTGTGTATTTGTGTGTGTTTGGCCAGGAGAAGGCAAAAATTTACATAGTTAGGTAGAAATCAGTTTCTTCTAGGTGGAGCTGCCTAGTGGGGAATCAATAGGTTTTAAACAAGTTAACTGGGTTGTTTGTGTTTTAGAGGGTAATCTGAAACACATTTGAACTTTAAATTTGGGGAAGGGGTCAATCTTATTGTCAAGAATGGCCTTAGAAGTAAATCAATCAAATATAAAGTTGTTTTTTTTTTTTCCCAACTTGAATGTAGGCAGATTACAGTGGGAATTTATTTGGGACCTGATTGTATTACCATAGGAACAGATATGAACTATTTGAACACATTTTGATTGACACCAATTTATCCTATAATAAATAGCCTTCCTGAAATAGGTACAAAATTATAGTCATTACAGAACATAAGAGAGACTAATTCCACTGCAATGTGAGTTGGAAGTGAAGATATCTAGCTTCCTCTGTATTCTGTAACTGAACTATTTTCTAGCAAGTCCTGGCAACTTGGGTATCTTCTTAGAATCAGAAGCTGCTGTAGCGTAAATTAGCAATATTAAATTTTAGAGGCTTCTTAGGTGTTTTAAATTTAGGGTTCAAATCTGAACTGAGACAGGTGGTGATGGTCAGAACATGTGCTTTTTATTCTTCCAGAAAACTTTCCGTGTCCAGCTTGCCATTGAGTGCACTTTTCTCTGACTGCGGCAATACAAATAAAATCTTTCACAAGAAACACCACTTAAAAGAAATAAAGAATGCAGGCAGACATATTGTGGCTACAGACCTAGTTGTTTAAATACATAGGTATTATTTCTCAATTCAGCTATAGTCCTTGACTATAAAAATTGGGACCCATTTCTTATTTCTCATGCACAGACAGATTTCTATATTTAAATAAGAAAATTAATAGCAATGTTAATAATTAGAAAGGATGGCTAATAAAATAGTTCAGCTAAGAAAGAGAAAAGTCAAACATTCATTCACTAAAACTTTATTTAGCTGAGCATACCGACCAGATGAGCAATAAAATCAGACCTTTGTATATGTATTTAAAAATCTTAATGACACTGCACAGGACACTAGTAATAATTTGCACCCATAGGGACTTAAAATTGTATCGATACATTGTCTTAGAAATCTAGATTGATATTTTCAGAGTTGGTTAGGAAATTCTCTTTTTTTTCTACCATTTATTTCTCTGAATACTTACTTATACTTCTGCTTTTCAAGTTTGATTCATGCGCAAACTGCTGAAGATTTTCAAATGTCAAAACTATATCAACAGAAAGAACTAATCACAGACAAGATTTGATCTTACTGCTCATGTGGTCATAAAGAAGGCATCTAGTTGTAGCCACTAATCATCAGTAGAAACATGCATGCTTTATCTTCCACAATCTTTTCTTTATAAATGCTAAAATCACAAATTTCATCCAAAAAATAACAAAGGAATCAGTGGTCTATGTTTTGATGATTTCTTTCAGCCATAGAGTTAGACTCAACAACTGAATGTTGCATTTTGTCGAAACCCAGAGATAATCTCCTTTTCCTCTCAGATTGCATTTACTGAGAGATTGTTGTCAGATAATACAACAGGTAATTTTTAAAGTAATAATAACAGCATATTCATTTCTCAAATTGAAATCCAAGGAGTTCTTGGCTTGTTATGTTTAGTAGTAATGTTTTTGCTACAAATCCATAAAAATCATGATATATTTTTAGCATTTTTCTCATCATGTCTTTAAAAGAGAAAATGCGAATCTGGGATAATAATTCAGACCCCTGCCATAGTAGTAGTTCTGGATTAATTAACGTACGTTCCACATCATACTGCATTTGCTTCTGGAGAAACATTACTGAAGGCTTTTGCTACCTAAAGGGCATTGGAGAGGAATGGGAAGTCTAGATCTCCTTGTGGCTTAGATTCTATTGCCTGAGCTAATAATAAACACTGGCTGGAATTGGGCAATGAAGAATACAAAGCATAGACCTTCCAAATCGTAGAACTCAAATTCCTCCCAGAGTTTTGGATTCCACTATTAGAGAATCCAAATGCCATCACCAACCAACACTACATAGAAGACCATAGCTTATATTTTTAAAAATTCATGTAATAATCCTAGTAATTTGTCTACATAGTGTCAAAATCTATATGATTAATATTTTTATTTTCTTCAAAATGCTTAATATTAAGTCATCATAATGTTTTTCCTCATATTGGGTCCCCATTCTTGTATTTTCAAGGAAAGGGTTGGGAATTCTTATTATTAGGAAGACCTGACTTTGAATCTGAATGGTATTTAACACTCACTAGTCATGTATTCTTGAGCTACCTCTGAAACTTTTAAAATTTTTCATATATAAAATTGGAATAATAACATGTACCTTATTGTATAATTGTAAAAGTTCATGAAAGTTAAATGAGACAGGGATGGGGAATTGTTTTATCAAATGAGACAGGGGTGGAGTCAACGTTTTATTCTAAGCACAACTATTCTGTCAGAAGTCACAACCTTTGTTCCCACTTCACAATGAAATGACTCCAAGTAAGTGGAAAAGGGAATAAACTGATAACAACAGAGGGAAGATCGAGAGTAGGTGTAGTCAAGAGCAAATAGATTTCAACAAATTCTGGAAAGATAGGAGCAATGGACATCTGCTGACCAAAGAAACAAAGGGAAAGAATCCACATTCCAGAGAGGCCTGTGAGGAAGCTTGGTGGGAACCAATCTTCTGGGCAGCAGTGCTGCGGGCTCAGAGTTTATAGCATGGAGAGTGGGAGTGAGGAATGGAGCTAAAACAGGGGGATTAAAAGAACTTCTGCCTACAGTTTGCTCCACCTCCCCAAACCCAGTCCTCAGCCCTCCTGCAGGCAGAAAGACTGGAATTGCCGCCCAGCATTTACCTCCAGGCTAAACAGTGTGAGGCTTTATGGGAGCAGGGGGAGCTGGGGTGGAGTTCACAAACTTCCCATTTAAAGCTAAGACTTCCAGTATGGATAAGGAAGATCAAACACCCCCTGCACTAGCCTTTGAAGGCCCAGCTGACCTCTGGCTTTCTTCCTGCACACAACACCACACTGTAGTGAGATGAAGTCTGTCACCTGAGCTGGAAAACCTCATTTGCATCCTGAGGAGCATTCTTATTTGGGGGAGAATTGTGGAAACTGACCTATCTATAGCACAGCTACCTCTATCTCCACTGGCCACCTATAATAAATCAGGCCTTCATTTTTCAGTAAGAACAGAAAAACATGGATCACTAGGCCAATGTGGAGAAGCAGTAATTACAACTACGACGGATTAGTATTTATTATATGATAGATACCAGCCCACGTCTTTACTTCTTTTTACTGATTTAATCCTTTAGAATTAAAATCTCTGTTAGATAGGTACTATTGTAATTACTATTTTACAGTTGAGGAAACTAAGTCACATGAGAAGCATAATCATTTGTCCAAAGCCACATAGTAAATAAATGATAGAGCTGAGATTTAAAGCTAGAAGTCTAACTCCCAGAAACTACATTCTTAAAAGTTATAAAGCACTATCTAGCTCTCTTTTTAAGTTTGTTTTAAAAGTTTTTTAAAAGAGTAAGGTAAGGAAATATAAATAATTCAGAGAATAGAAAAAAGGTTTATCTTTAATTAGAGATTTGAGTGCTTATTTCATGAACACAGAAATAGCCAGAGAAAAAAGAGAGTTCTTAGAAACTAAAAATATGATTGCCAAACTTAAAAAAAAAAAAAAAAATCGAGCAAAAGCTCACGTCAGGAAAATCTTATATAATGTAAAGCAACACTGAAATAAAGAAATAAAACATTAAAAGAAAACATTAGCAACATAGAGAACCATTCCCAGAAATTTAAAACTTAGTTAACAGTCGTTCCAAAAAGATAAGAAATAGAAAAATTGATGACAGGAAATTACATAAGATTTATTAGAACAAAATTTCCAAGTAGTGACTATTTCAACTTTAGGTTGAAAAAGCCCATTGTGTTTCCAGGAAGATGAATGGGGGGGGAAAAAAAGACTCTTATCTAAAATATATCTTTGTGAAATTTTCAGCACATCAAGTTAAAGAGGAATGTTGAAAAGTTCTGGACAAAAGTTCTGTTTATAACAGAAGAAGGACCATCACACTACAGACTAAGAGATTTTTCATCACCTATACTGGGTGCTAATAAGTCTTCGGAACAAACCCTTTCAGGTGCTGAGAGGAAATTTTGTTGAGATCAGAATGCAGTATCAACTCAATTATAAATCAGGGATGGGGCAAAAGGAAGATATTTTCACACTAAAATTGATGAAACAAGATACAGTAGTATAAGCATATCATTTATATCTCTGTATGTAGCCACCAGAAAAACTAAAAATATCAGTAGTTGAAAGTGTACATTCTTAGAGGTGAGTATGGGGATGAGAATGTATGAGTCAGGAGACAATTTTATTGCATGCCATTTTGTACTCTGATTTTTTTTTAACCATTTTCAACTATTAATTTATGTTATATGCTTTATTAAAATTGAAAATTGTATTGAAAGCACCAAGTCAATTCTTAGCATGGGTATAGATAGCCATTACATGTTGGTGACTCATGCTATATACCAAGGTACCATTTACAAACTAGGTCTGTCACATATTTGCTGTATGAACTTGAGTAAATTACTTAACTTTTCTCCACCTCAGTTGTGCCTTCTATAATATTGGGAAAAAGGAGTGGTCATTGTACTTACACGCGCTTAGAATGCTTTCACCATTCAGTAAATTTTAACAATTACTAATACCATCTAAGTTCCCTATGTACCAAACTGACTCTGTTCTTTATGATTTTACAGAAATTTTGCATTAGCCCATTGCTTCAAAACTAGATTTAGAAAGATGCTTTTTAGTTATGCAGTGGGGTTCTAAACCAATACAGAGAAACAAGATTTTTAAATGTTAAACATTACCTGCTTCTAATTTAAACAAATTAATTCCATTTAATTTAAAATTTGACTTTACCCTATCTAAAAATTTATATCCATACTAAAATTGAGATTTCATATATTTTATAAAAATAGAATGTAGTTATTAAACATTTTTGAATCTCAAAAATTTTGACCCTTACCTCATTTGCTTTATAATTTTCCTAAAGATTGTCTTATAGGATATGACTCTTTCATACATAAGGGTTGGCACACTGTGGTTTTTAAATTGTGTTCATTGGTACTTATCAACCTGGGAAGAAAGTGTCATCATGGGAAACATATTTAATTTGTGTCTACAATATCACTGCTCCAAGGATGATGGTTTAAATAGTAAGGCAGAAGATATCCATGACCTGAAAGAGTTACAAACCATTAGTCTTCATTAAAGTACTGGCAACCTGAAGTTTCCATTTGAAATATGATTCTAAAAAATTATCAAGGTCTTTACCAAAACTACGTCATTTTTTCAGAGATGACCACATACAAGCTACATACAAGCTTAGTGAAATATTGCTCAATCAAATTTGTTTGTATGAGGATTTGCTGAATGTATTAGTTCCCTATCACTGCTATAACAAATTACCACAAACTTAGTTGTTTAAAACAGCACTAATTTATTATTTCATAGTTCTGGAGGTCAGAAATCTGCAGTGCATTTCACTGGACCAAAACCAAAATGTTTGCAGGGCCACGTTCCTCTAAAGGTTGTAGGAGAAAAGGGTCCATTTCCTTGTTTTTCCAGCTTCAGGAGGCCATATACATTCCTTGACATGTGGCCCCTCTCTCTATCTGCAAAGTCTATCACATCTCTTCTCTGGCTCTCATCCTTCCACCTCCCTCTTTTAAGGACTTTTTTTGACTACATTGGGCCCAAGCAGATAATCCAGGAATCCACCCCCATCTCAAGATTCTGAATTTAATCACATCTGCAAAAATCCCTTTCACTGTGTAAAGTTCAACATATTGGCAGTTTCCAGGGATTAGGATGTGGGTATCTTTGGGAGACTGTTATTCTGTCTACTACCACACTGAAGTATGAAATTAATCTCAATAATAGTAATCTAAAGGCAGCAATCATCTTGAAAGAAACCAACAAATGTAGTCAAAATGAATAAACAAATGATACACATTAGAACCAACCTTATACTATGACCAACACCAAGAAGAGAAAATACTACTTGACATATAACTATTATATTTGATTGGCATGGTGACTCAGGAGTTCATATTTTTAAAAAATACTTTACCTTCCTGGATGCAATGTATTAATGAATATGTGGGAGGTAAGAAGAGGATGGGGAAGTTAGGGAGGGAGGGAGTAAAGCATGACTCATTTATCATTTTATATCTAAATGACTCATGAAAGTTATAAAACAGAAACTTTATTATCCACTAAAATAATTGCTCAATGCAATCCAAAGTAAAGGTCAAGAAATCAGATTTTGAATGGCATGTGGTGGGAAGAAGAGCTTTGGATCCAAGACCTGTCTCTTATACATGACCTTGACCAAGTATCCTAACTCTCTAAGCTTTGTATCCATTTCAATAAAATGGTGCAGTAATATCTGCCAGGTAGATAGGATTAAGGGTCTAATATAGTCCTCTCAGTCTCATGGTGAACAGTGAGTTATAGTCTCCTCAGTCTCTACCAATACATTAATCCTCAATATATAATCATCCAAGTTTTTTATCACATAAATTATCTGTCTTCAGATAAACTACATCAGGCTACTCTCATTTAGGAGTCACTAAGCTGGAGAGTCATTTATTATTTTTTATGGTTTTATTGAGTCTCAACAGACATTTCTGAGGTTAATTCTAACCAGTCATCCAAAATTAATGTAAAAGCCTCCTGTCCGATTCAGACACATATATAGCTTTGTTATATTTCTGTTTTGTACTGGTTGCACCAAAATTTAGGGCTAAGTGATTTTAAATAGCTGAATGACATGATGTTTTCTCTGGTGAAATACTGCTCACCATCATTTCTAGGACTCCCTCCAATTCTCTAACTTGCATTAGTATTTCAATAGAATACAATATATACTCTATCTAATGTAGTATGAAGTACAAAATCTTTACGTTTTTTTCTCTTAAAACTTTGCAGACATATGAACATTATTTTTTCTACACGCTATAATTGAAAATTGCTTTCCCTCTATCATTGGTTTTGACCTCAGCATCTGAACCAGATATTCAGGAAAAATAAAGCCACATGAAATTATAGAATCTCAGCACTATAAGTCCCCTTAACAGTCATTTAGTACAATCTCTTAAGAATGTTTAAATTTTCCATGGGCTGATGGTACAAATATCCATTTTCTTAATGAAATGTGTGATAATTAAGGCTTGTTGAAGACAAAACCTTCTGACATTGTCATCTAACACATAGAAAACTGTGTGGTATTTTAGAACTTCTCAAGTCATACCCAACATATGGCATACAACCTACATGCATATTTCAAAGCTGATTGTAATTTGAAATAATGAAAAAACAGATTTGCAAATAGGGTTTGCATATCTCTCATGAAACCTGAAATTGTTCCCCATTTCGTAAACCTGAGTCCCGGAAAGCAGCCCATGAAGTTTAGTAAATCATCCTTAATTAGATAAGTGCTTGCCCAGATCCAAGGGAGACTGACAAATTATCAGGTTTGAAGGATTTTTACCATTACATCTTGAGATACATCTTGAGATATATATATAAAAAAACATATATAATATATTTAATTTCTGTTTAGATATTAGATATTGATATATAAAATATAAATAAAATATATATTTAATTTTTTGTTACTACTGATAATTACATTCATATAGTCCAATGACATTTATACACCCTCTGCTCAGAAGACAATTAATTCAAATATCAAGGTGGATTTTTCAATATTTGTTTTAAAGATTTTATATTTAAGTAATTGCTACACCCATTGTGGAGCTTGAACTCACAACCCCGAGATCGAGTCACATGCTTTACTGACTGAGCTAGTCAGGTGCCCCAGATTTTTCAACATTGAAAAAATAATTAAGGCACTGCAATTTTTTAATCAACGATTAATTAAAATGTATTTAAGGAGGAAAATTATCAGAGAAGCTTTAAAGAAATTAAGAAACACAGCAGTTTTTCCAGTGAATGGTCTGAGGACTGCCAGCATCAGGTGGCCAACGGGACTTGTTAAAAATGTACCTGCCAAACCCGCTAAGTCAGATTAGGGGGTGGATATCAGTAACTGCTGCTTTAATAAGTGAGTATGACTCCAAGTACACTATAGTATGCAAACTGTTCATTCAACCACAAATATTTGTTGAGTACCTACTATGTACTAGGCACTGTTCTAAACTGGGGATTAGCAAACTACCACCTGAAGACCAAATCCAGACTGCCACCTATTTTTATATGGTTTATGAACCAATAATAGGTTTTATGTTTTTAAGTGGTTTAAAAAATCAAAAGAAGAATATTTTCTAACACATAAAAATTATGTGAAAGTGAAATTTTAGTGTCTATAAATGAAGATTTATTGGCACACAGCTACACTCATTAATTTCAATACTGTCTGGAAGGGGGCACTGGCTGGCTCAGTCGGTAGAGCATGTGACTCGATCTCAGGGTTGTAAGTTCAAGCTCCACGTTGGTAGAGATAAGAAAAAAAATTAAATCTTTTTTAAAAAAGTATAAAAAAGCCAATATTGTCTGGATGTGTTCATGCTACAAAGGCAGAGGTGAGTAGTTGTGACAATCTATGACACACTCTTTCACTTCACACTGCTGCTAAGCACAGTACAAATAACAGTGACAGTTATAACTCAACAGCACTGCAAGTATCATACATATCCCCGTACTGAGGCATTTTATTCTGATTTTTATTACCAACATAAATCCATCATGTCAAAACAAGACAATAAAATAAAAGTGGACTTTGAATGTCACAAATTTAAGGCACAGTTGAGTGTGGATTATTTTGTTATGAAATTAAATGGCAGCAGCACCTGGGTGGCTCAGTCATTAAGCATCTTCTCCTTCTTCCACTCCCCCTGCTTGTGCTCTCTCTCTCTGTCAAATAAATAAATAAAATCTTTAAGATCTTAAAAAAAAAAAGAAATTAAATGGCAAAGCGCTGTTTTGTTATTCAAAGACAATATAGCTATACCAAAAGAATACAACATGCTTCAACATTACTAGACCAAGTACTAATTACAATATTTTCAACTTGCAGGAAAGCAGGAGGCAGGAAAATTAGAAAAGTTAAAATACCTCATCTTATCAGAAATTTTTCACAAAATAAAGTATTACAATGAGCTGCAACCAAAACGTTGTATTTGTTAGCCATGCAAGAAAACATATTTATTGAGGGTGATGTAATTAAATTGACTTTGATACAATAGCCGAAGTAACATGTCTGGAGAAAACCAGCTTATTTAAGAGTAGTAACCTATCGGTGAGAACGCTTAGTCAAAAACTTGAGAATATTGAGGGCAGCATCAATAGCCAAATAATATACAAAGCAAATGATTTTGAATAATTTTACTTGGCTTTTGATGAATCGACAGATGTTTGTTGTTCAGCTGTTTTTCATTTGAGGAGGCAATGCTTAGTTTGAAGTGGCTGAAGAATTAGCCTTTATGAAGAATTAACACATAACAACTATAGGCAAGAATATTTTCAAAAGTGTTGAGAAAACACAAATTCAGTACAACCTGAATTGGAATCTGCTAAGATGTGTTAAAACTAATAGTGGTAAAAATGTGCGTGGAGCAGAAAATGATTTAGTTGAAAAAATGTGGAAAGTTTGTGAAAATGTAAAATGTTTAAAGCCTATGTTTATTCATTGTATGATTTCATCAGCAGAGCTTTGCAGAAATTAATCCACCATATGCTTCTGAACCAGTAGCATCAACAGCAAACTCCATTCACTCTTGTGGGCTAACCATCATCATCAGTTCTATGAATTTTTGTCATAAATAGGAGATGAATATTCGGACTTGGCCTATCACACAGAAATCTGGTGGTATAACAGTGAGAAAGTTTGTGATTTCTTTTTTTTTCTTTCTTTTTAAGCTCAGGGTCAAGATTTTTAAATTTTTATGGATGAGAATTACCTTCAACCACTATTTTCAAACACTGAATGGCCTCGAAGTTAGCTTTTGCTGCGGACTTGATGTTGTTTCTTTATGAATTCAACCTAAAATTATAGGTCAAATAATAGTGTATGAGAAACTTGTACTGCAGTAAAGTCATTTTGACAAAAACTAACACTGTTTGAATCACAAGTCACGTCAAACTACTCTATTCACTTCCCATTCTATCAAAGGTTAAAGTAAGGAGCAATATCTCCATTCCTACACAAATGTGTAGTAGATATATCTTCTGGACTCCATAACATTTCTGAAACATGACTTAAGTGTGAGGAAATTTCCATATTTCAAAAATCCATTGAAATGTGTAATTGGGGAGCTTCCAACATTCAAGTGGAAGTTAATAATCTGCAATGGGATCATATGCTAAAATGAAAATATCAAGAGAAGAATCTAATAGAATACTATAAATGCCCTCCAAATGATGAATATGCTCAATTAAAGTCAGATGCTAATGGATAACTTCTGTCTGAAAGGACATTTTTAAGGGAGAAATAAATAAAATCTCATACGCATTTTACAAATCAGCATTAGCAAATAAACATTTACAATCAATTTTGAAGATAGAGAACTAATTTTTTTTAAGATTTTATTTATTTATTTGGCAGAGAGAGAAACACTGAGAGAGGGAACACAAACAGGGGGAGCCAGAGAGGGAGAAGCAGGCTCCCCACTGAGCAGTGAGCCCAATGCGGGGCTTGATCCCAGGACCCTGGGACCATGACCTGAGCCGAAGGCAGACACTTAATGACTGAGCCACCCAGGTGCCCAAAAACTAATTTTGAACTGATTTTTAACCCTAAGTGAAATGTTATCACCTCCCAAAAAGAATTGTATTCTTCTTATTAGTAGATCTATATTACAAAAATTATACTTTGTTGTTATTTAAAATTTTATCAACGCAAAATTTGTAGAAAATTTTACTCTCTTACATAATATTCTTGATTTTGCCTCTTTGCCCACAAAGCCTAAAATATTTACTATCTGGCTCTTTACCGAAAAAGTTTTCTGACCTCTTCTCTGAATCCCCACTGACTATAATCCCTTTGGGGGAAAGGACTGGGCCCTACACATTTTGCTTCTTCCTCAGTGACCAAAACAATTGTTGTCACTCAGTGGATGGTAATGGTATCTGTAACTAGACAGAGCTTTGCAGTGAGTTGAAAAAGGACTCTTTTGACTGTTAAAATGATGATAATTATTATGATTTTGATATAATATTAGGTAGGAATTGCTCTCTTTAATACGTTTTTGGAAATAAATTCAAATTAAATTAATAATAAATCATTAATCAAAGCAATTGCAAGCAATTTCTAACAAATTAATTCTGTCAACTTCTCCACAGAGAATTAGTGGATACAAGGGATATATGGATAATATGCAGAATCTGATTTGGTTTGTTTGTTTTATACAAAGGAAAATGATTTCCACCAAACGTAACTTAAACATTGCATTTTAAAGGAGCTCATTTTATGGTGTATGTTTATATTTCGAGTGGAAAATTCTATTCTAGAAATCCAGTAGTCAAATCACAGTGCTAGGAATAACGCTATTTCCATACATTAAATTTACATAATTGAGCATGCACACTGAGAATATATGAAGTACTTGCAAATTATCCCCTTTCTCCCTCAATCTTATACATATCAATCTATTTCATAACTGATTGTTCATCCCTACTTCCACTGCCTTTTTATTTTTCTCATTGTTCTCCTGTCTTGGTCTCTGAATCACTTGATTGTGCTCAATAAATATTTGTTAAACGTTCAATGACCAAACCTGAACTGGGTCCCTGTTGAAAGTACGGTTATCAGGTTGGTCCCATTCACTCAACTCTTTCTTTTTTTTTTTTAAAGATTTTATTTATTTGACAGAGAGAGACACAGTGAGAGAGGGAACACAAGCAGGGGGAGTGGGAGAGGGAGAAGCAGGCTTCCCGCTGAGCAGGGAGCCCGATGCGGGACTCGATCCCAGGACCCTGGGATCACGACCTGAGCCGAAGGCAGACGCTTAACGATTAAGCCACCCAGGCGCCCCCACTCAACTCTTTCCAATCCATCCACCAGACTCAAAATGATCTCTCTAAAATTCAAAACAGATCTTGTCAATCCCTGGCATGATGATCTCTCCTTGGTGCCTTCGGTTTAAACCCCCAAATCTTTAACATGATATATAAGACCTTTCAGAATATGACCCACATCTACTTCAGCTTAATTCCAACCACATTCTGTACAGATTTCCCTTGTACCTATTCTCAGTGTTCCCAAAGCATCAGGATTTTCATTTTTCCTTTAAAATGCAAAAGCAAAAATGTTTTTGCTCATGTGGTTCATTCTATTTACATTCTGGCCCGCTCTTTTCTTGTTCACTTTCTCCATAGTTCTTTATTTTCAAAGGTCTTGTCCTCTGAATGTATTTCCCTTAGTCCATGCTCCCTGCACCCAAATCATGTGCTTGCCCATAGCTCCTATCACGCTGATGCATAAACATGTGTTTATTCATCTGGCTCAACTTGAGCTCCTTGAATGCTCCAGTCATTCCTTCATCCATCCATTTATGTGTTGTGTTCTCATACTTATTATAATGTCTAGAATATAATCAGCTCTCAAGTATATATCTTCTGAATTGAAGCCAAGCCATCATAGGAAGTAAGGCCCTGGGCTTAATGGAACAAAAAAAGTAACTAATATTTACAAAGTGCTATCTATGATTTAAAAAAATCTTTCATATTTTATCCTCACAGCAACACTCTTAGGTGGGTGTCTTTGCTCCCTTTTCACAAATGAAGGAACTGAGATTAAGTTATAGACTCAAAGTCATCGCAAGGGAGGGTTTGAGCCAGGTTCCAAGCTTAGGTCTGTCAATTATACTTCCATGCTCTACAAATCCACCTACCGGGCAATGGACTTTGACAAATATGTTACTTTTCCCCTTGGTTTCTAATTTGCTAAATCTAGCTAATCTAAATCTGAACTAACTCCTACCATGATGTTAATGGGTTCATATGCTGGCACTCATTATCACTTCCCAGAGAGAATATTTTAACATCAAGGAAATATTCTACAGATGCTATTTTCAGCCTAACTGGGGAGATATTTGGGGGGTCATGATCTTTCCAAGGTTCAAGGAATCAGGGAAGAAGGTGCCTGGTTCAATTAGTGGAATTCAGATATGTGACTTTACATAAAAATTAACACTAAGAGCATATATTGACACTGTTACTTACAAAGAGTAATAAATGTAATATACAACCCTCAAGTATAGTATATAATCCACACAGCTGGCCCCAGAAACAGAATAAAGAAAGTGCTGGATCCTCAGACTTATTTGCTAAAATCCCAGGGAAACTTATATAAGTATATTAAAAAAAACCCGACAAACTATCGATAGCTGCCATTCGTAACATTAATATCTTCATTTACTGAGCACTGTGTGCTAGGTAAGGTGGTAGGCATTTATTTTTTACACAAACCTATAAGAGAGGTACTATTATACAAATTACCTTAACCCTGGCATAGGCAGGTTTGTGTGCTAAAATGTCTAAAATTTATCTAAGAATACCTCTCATATAGGGTTATAGAAACAGGAAAATGTCAAGGTTCAAAGTCAATGCCCAAGTTCTTTCCACCATTTCATGCTCTAGGGTCCTAGACTTCTTAGAAAATAATGTACCATCCATATCAAGACACGCTCAACACAAGAATCAGATCAGGGCCTTTGCAGGACTGGAAGAGGAATAGGGAGGAAGTGGGGAGTGGGGCAGTGAATGTGAGTGTGGGAGGGTGTGTGGAGAGGTAGAGGGATGCATGCACAATAAAAGAGCTCTGGAAGTAATGGAGTGTGATGGGCCACTGAGGGGATACAGTTTTACCTCTCTTTATCTAAACATCCTTCTGACCCCTATTCTGAGTGTGAAGGAGACACTCACATGCCCTCAGAAGGTCAGGGTTATTTGCTGCTGTGGAATTTAGCCAGCATTCTCAGTACCCATCTCCACTTTTTATTGGAGGGAAATACGGATTGAAGGACGACTTGGGCCATAGCTGGACATTTTCCACAGACCATTTTGGAGAGGAGATGTGTCCTCAGAAAACATCCCCTTATGGGTTTCTGACACAACAGAATCAATATATTTATTGAAGAAATAAAAGATTTGCTGACACCCACCACCAGCACAAATCAAAGATGTGTGGGTCTAGAGCACATTTTCTTTTTGTTGTGCTGCTCTGCCTTTAATTATTATTATTTTTTAAAAAAATTACTAAATGAACAGTGCCTTTTGGAAAAAAAGCAAATACTACCAGGTTCTATTAGGCAAATGGTGACAATGGCCTCCTTATGTCCTTCTTTTCTGTGTCCTCGGGAACAGCCTATTCATGAGCTGGTTTTTTTAATGACATTTTTCTATACATATTATTTGCTACTTAACTCTTTTCATTCAAAAGTGATCATGGTCATCTTTTCACACATTATAGACCCACCCCTGTCTTTCTCTGTTCTTTCTTTCTCTCTCCTCCTCCTCCTCCTCCTCCTCCTCCTCCTCCTCCTCCTCCTCCTCCTCCTCCTTCTTCTTCTTCTTCCTCCTCCTCCTCCTCTTCTTTTTAAAGGCAATATAGTATCCCATAGTTGGGTTATGGTATAATTTATTTAACCAGTGCCTGTTTTTGGTTGCCTACAGTACTTTATAATGAAAAAGAAAAAATCTGGACAGAACATATGTGCCTCTGGATGAACTTTTCTAACATAATTTCAGGGACAAAGGGTATTTGCAATGCAGATAGATTCTCAAAGTGTTTAACATCATCTAAATGAATGTTAGAAAAGATCTGTGAGAAAATTTTAAAGCCTGACAAGGATTACTCCTGTGAATTCTTGCAGATGTAATTTTGACAACAATTTTTAAAGAAAGAGTGAATAATGAAGATGTGCATGCAACCATTAAAAACTGAGGGGAAAATGGAGTAAATAACCTGAAAATCAAGTCTTTGTAATCACTCTAACTTTTCTCCTTCTTATAATCTACTTTGTTCTTAAAAATCTACAGTTTCCATAAATCTTTAATATTTGATTTCTAAATCTGAGAATAGCTTTTAAATATAGTGGTTAAATTCTTGAATATAGTAGCACCACAAATCAAGAATACTACATTTGTATCTTGGAGATTTAGAATAGTACAAACCAAAAAAAAAAAGGACAAACTATCTTTGCAAAAGCTTCTCTTAGATCAATCACAATACTTGTATTTATTTTATTTGAAGGAGAATTTGTATTTAAGGTGTAATCCAATTTGCTTATAATGCCCATCATATCAAATATTCTAGAAAACGTTTAGTTGGATTTCTACTGAAAGGATTTCATTTTTTAATAGCTACTATAGTTTTTCATTTTACTATAGCTGTGATAGTTTGCATATTACATTTATTTATGAGTATATCCTTGCTAAAATGTAAATTATCGTAACGATTGCTTTGCTTATTTATTTTTACCGCTCCCCATTTCAAGCACCGACCTCAACCAAGTCATCAAAAATGGGTTTCATATATCTTTTTGGAGCAAGAACTGTAGAAATTGTGTACGATGAAAGGTTTTAACTACTGTTAAAGAGAAAAAGAAATGACATGGTTTATTTTTAAAGTGTGCACTCACACACACAAAGTAGTAGAGTTGAAAGGAGAGAAAAAAGAGTAAAAGTTCATTGGAACCCTGTGATTTATAGGAAAAGGCTCAGCGAGCTCACATAAAAACCAAAGGGGGGAAGTGGTCGGACATTGGGTCAAATCTCCATTCAATGTTGTGTAATAAAAGGCTGACTGTAGCCTTTCAGCCTTGCTTCTAGTCATAGACAATGGCAATTGCAGAGCAAGACTAATAACAGGATTTAGCATAAATCCACCACAGGAAGTGAACAGTTGTACTGGCAAATAATTAGCCAGGAAACATTTTATAGCAGCATCAGGATGCGTCCATGAGCTTTCAGACTCTCAATGCATTTGTGATCATGAAAACATAATTAGTTCTCAGTGATTGTAATTTTTGTGTGTGTTTGTTGAAGGATAGTCCTTTTCCCCTCCTTTCTTTTCACAAGCAGGCCTTATTTTTCCTGTCCTAATTTAGCAGCCCCAGTGAGGGTTTTGAAGTCTCAAGGGAGGGGTTTAGAATGTTCTCTTTTTTCTCCTGCTGATGCTTTTTTATTGCAAGGTGGATGGTGTTTATTTTGCACAGCTAACAAGTGAGTTCAAAGCAACACGTTGCTCTTGAACTCCTGCCAGATTCCCAAAGCTGAAAGCCCCCCTGCTTGGTAGAGCCGACCTGTACCACCAAAGCCTGACTAATTTCCAAAGGAATGTCAAAATGACTGGTGCACCGCATTTTCCACCACCCGCTTCATTTGACACTTAAAGGAAAGCTAAGTGGGAGTGTAAAAGGAAGGAAATTCATTCAAGGCAGCACACCCTATAATGTGAATTAATTTCACAAGAAAAATGGGAGCTCTCTGCTGAGTACTTCCCGTTTTCATCTTCTTTGCTCTTTCTTTTAGCTACTGTTTTCGTAAGGGCTGCTAATAAACATTATGTTTCTGTTCTCACATCATCCATATTAAGAGTAAATGCTGTCATTAGACTTGGCTCTGAAATTCTCTGTGTCAGAGTGCCTACGTGAGGCTGCTTCATCTGAGTCAGTCGCACCACTTAAGCAGCAGCCCCAGACAAATGCTAGATTCAGGCCAATATTTTCTCCTTCCAACGCTTAAAAAAAAAATCATTTCAATCAGAACCAAGAGATCTATGTTTATGAGCAAATACTAATTATTGTTGGAGGAGGCAAGACTGATGAAACAAAGTCCTAGACTGAACTTCTGAAGGTGTAATTCAGACATGATTGGAAATTCAATTCAGCTCCCATATGTATTGATGCTAAAACAAAGGTCAAGTAAATACAAGACTTTGGTTTAGTCAAATTTTAATCTGTGTCCTGATTGCACTTTATAATCTCAAACTTGTATTGAAAATACGATATTGGCATATTCTCACCAAGTAAGATCATCTGCAAATCATTTCCTTGGCATGGGCCCTAGAACTTCATACCTGATTGTTTTCCCAATGCATTTGCATGATTTCTATAAATTACTGCGGTCATCACCTTGGTGAACAGTAATCTCACCTTTAGATTGTCCCCCTTGCTTGAGTTTTAACCATGCATTTCTTTACTGTTACCCTGTGCCTGACACTGAACTCTGTATCTCCGCATGTCTTATCTCTGTTATCAGAATGTGAGGTAATCTGGAGGTGAATCTTCTGGCAATGCCTCAGTTGCTTGGAAGTGAGTTACTGAGGTATGGGCATGCTGTAGTTGTCTAAAAGTGAACGCATATCAAACAGAGTACCATGTGCTAAAGGATGAAGGCTGTAGTCTGACAAACCCAGGTTTGGATTACACCTGAAATACTTAACAGTTATGTGACCAAGACTAATTAATGAAATTTTCGAAGCCTTAGCTTCCTCGTGTGTACAATAAGGCTAATAATAGCCCCTACCTTGTGGTTTATTGTGCTCCATACTGTGCATGTCAAATAGTAAGCACTCAATAAATATTAGCTATTGCAAAATCGTAGCAGTTCAGAAATTCTGTGCTGTAAGAATCAGGAATTTCCTCAAGTGGGCTTTAAAAATAAGAAACACCTTATCTAATGGGACAGGAATCTAGAAGTAAGCCAGGCTCCAGTCTCGGTGCAATCAGATCTTCAGTTTTGTCTTGGCAATGCTCTTGGCCTTCTTCTTTTTTTTTTTTTTTTTTTTTTTTGCGAGAGAGAGAATGAGAGAGAGCACCAGAGGGAGGAGGGTCAGAGGGAGAAGCAGACTCCCTGCCGAGCAGGGAGCCTGATGCGGGACTCGATCCCGGGACTCCAGGATCATGACCTGAGCCGAAGGCAGTCGCTTAACCGACTGAGCCACCCAGGCGCCCCTCTTGGCCTTCTTTTTTGGGTGAGTTTCATCCTCAGGCTGGCTCCCCTGGTGGTTGCAAAATAGCTGCCAGCAACAACTAGGAGAGCCCTCTCCTTTGTTCAGCTTCAGCAGAGGAGGTAGGAGATAAAAGTGATTCCTCAGCCATGAAATGAAACTTCTCCCTGCCGTCTGACTGGGAATAGCTTGAGTTCTCTGCCCAGCCAGTGTGGCATGATGGCAGTCACCAGGTACCCTGATTATTTTAAGCCTGGTTTCCCAGGCTCATTTCTTGTAAGGGGGAAGAGACTTTCATGATGGCCCATGCCAGTAAGGATCTCACCCTGGAGCTGAAGATGGAGGTAATCTTTTCCTGGGTCACATGAGCTGGAGGCAGAAGGGTGGCTGCATAAACCAAGTTGGAGTTCTATTGGGATAACTGAGAGGAATGATGGGGTCTCTCAGTCTGCGTTCCATGAGGACAGAAATGGTACACTAAACTGTGTCATGTAATCGAGTTCTAATGATAAAGGTGAGAGCAGGGTGTTTGTTTTAGTTAGCAACAGACAGGAGCTCTTCCCATCCCTCAGCCTGAAGGAAGAGGGAGAGAAGTAGGGCTAGAACTACATCATTTCTATTTTTTCTACAATGAATGTGTACAGTTTTTATAATAAGAGAAGGTGATAAGTTATTTTGTAGAGGCTATTTTCATTTGTTGAATCACTGTGTTAATTTTCTATGAAATGTATGTGTGTGTGTACATATATACCAACTTATTCAGTACTGTATTTGATCCTTTTATTATTTTTGATTTTTTTTTATTTTAAAGATTTTATTTATTTATTTGAGAGAGAGAGAGAGAGCACATGAGAGGGGGGAGGGTCAGAGGGAGAAGCAGACTCCCCGCCAAGCAGGGAGCCCGATGCGGGACTCGATCCTGGGACTCCAGGATCATGACCTGAGCCGAATGCAGCTGCTTAACCGACTGAGCCACCCAGGTGCCCCGATCCTTTTATTTTTTTAAAAGATTCATTTATTTATTTTGGAGAGAGAGAGAGGGAGAGCTTGTGCGAGCGGGGAGAGGGGCAGAGGCAGAGGGAGAGAGAGAGAGAGAGAATCCTGAATCAGACTCCCCACTGAGCATGGAGCCTGACACTGGCCTGATCCCAGGAACCCCAGATCAGGACCTGAGCCAAAATCAAGAGTCAGACGCTTAACCAACTGAGCCACCCAGGCACCCCTATATTTGATCCTTTCAAAGATAGATGGCCCTGAGATAATTAGGAAAAACTTTTTTCTATTTAGCTAATAAGGGAAATAAAAGTGCCTAATGCTGTTCTAAGAGACATTTTTTTTCTGGACATTGTTAATATTATTTAAAATCACCAGTTACAACTTAAGCTTCAATTATGTTTAAAGTTCACGGAAGTGCTGGATGATTTTTATGGGCCAGCAATGGGACAGCAAGATGAAAAAGATAATGCAATTATCTTTGAAGGGCTCACAAAAATGTGAACACAGATGTAAATGTGCACATACACATACATGGCTGAACTGGGAATGGGATGAGCATTCCAGAGTCAGGGGAAAAGTCAGAGCACGGAATGGCATCTGAGTGAAACTTGAAGGCCGAGTAAGCTCATGATACTACTGCATACTCAGCATACATGATGTGTGCAGGAGATGCTGTTAAGTTTGGTGAGGACTTGAGCACATAGGAAGGTGTCGAATGAGATGGGCCTGTATTGTCATGTTGCAAAGTTGGGTGTAAGCTCTGTACCCAGTGAAGAGGCATTACCAGGCTTTACTCACCAAATTAAATGATCACACAGATTGTCGTTACAGAAAGAAAATTCTAATGGCACTAAAGGAGGAAACTGGGGGCAGATAATGTTTTCAGGAGGCTCTCTGAGATGGAGAGAGCAAAAGGCCTGAATCAGGATCCTGGGATGAGATAATGTGGTAAAGGGGACCCATCTGAAAGATGTTTCTTGGTGAGCAAACAGACTTGATAAATAAGGGCACCCGAGAAATTAAGGGTGCACTGCTTTCCCACTCAATCAATGCTTCCTAAGAGATGTCCTTCACATATGGTCAGCTGTCACCTATCCGTTTATATCCTCCGGACTTCTGTCTTCAGGATTGATGTACATCATCCAGCATCTACCCGTTATAATCACCTGGCTGTCCCATAAGCATTTCAAAGTCAACAGATTGGATTAAAGCAGAAATTATAAACTTCCCTTCTAAATACACTCTGTTACTCAAAAGGAGTCTCCATGAGTCTTTCATTTGCCTCCATCCTTGCACTTAATCAACAGGTCTGGCTGACATTCACCCCTGAAATATATTTTTCCAAATCTTCCCTTGTTTTTCTGTCAATACCATTGCTATCTCTGAGTCATCCATTTACTTAAACACCCTCGTTCTTTTATTCCATCCAATTCATCCAAACCTCCTTCCAGTTTTGTCTCCTAAAATTCATTTTACTTCTGCCTTGATGGTTCAGGCCATCGCCATTGCTAGCTATTATTAAAATAATAAAATATAATTAGAATAATGCTTTGTAATTTCCTCACTAGTTGAGTTCCTCAGCAAATTTCACCTAGCCTATTAAGGCATCTATCACCAGCTCCTCCGCTTCTCATTCAGGCCATCTTCCATCTTCCACCACCCCTACTTCCCTCCCCCTCAGCGGGCCATCTAAAACACAATCTGCCCACACCACACCTCTGCTTACCACCTTTCACTGTCTGTCACCAACACTAGGCCAAGATTTGTAGCAGGGCTGACAATGTTCTTAAAGCCTCCACCTCCTTCTCCCCACCAAGTCCCACTGCTCTTGGTTTCACTAAGTAGTTTCTAATTACATACATTAGCATAACCATAAATACAAGTTTCCAAAATCAAGGCTATTTAGTCATTTCCTGTTCTTTTATGCACAACCTGTGGTTCTTCAATACCTCTAATTATTGAATTAGAATATATTACCACATTCTGTACAGAGCACACAGTAGTCCAGTATTCTGGGATAATGATAATTACAAATGTAGTTCTAGAATTCTGTATTAAGATCCTGAAACTTTAATGGCATTTCCACAATTGAATTATGGCACAAGCCCTATGGTTCAAGTTTATCTGGTTTAGTTTTCACCCTGGTAAATAATAATAGCAATAATAATGATGACGATAGCTACCATGTATTGAGGACCAGCAATGCCCCAGCTGTCGGTAAACACAGTTGACTCAAACAGTGCAGGGGTTGGGGCACCAAGCCTCATGCAGTTGAAAATCTGTGTGTAACTTTTGACTCCCTAAAAATTCAACTGCTAGTAGCTTAGTGTTGACTGGAAGACTTATCAGTAACATAACAAGTTGACTGGCACATATTTTGTATATTATATGTGTTACATACCTTTCATTAAAGTAAGCTGGAGGAAGGAAAATATTATTAAGAAAATCAGAAAGGGGGCACTTGGGTGGCTGAGTCAGTTAAGTGTCTGCCTTTGGCTTGGGTCATGTTCCCAGAATCCCAGGATCGAGCCCCACAACAGGCTCCCCGCTCTGCAGGGTGTCTGCTTCTCCTTTCACCCTCCCTCTTCTCCTGCTCTCTCTCTCTCTCTCACTCTCTCAAATAAATAAATAAAATCTTTAAAAAGAAAATCAGAAAGAAGAGAAAATGCATTTACAGTGCTCTACTGTATTTATAAAAAAAAAAAATCCACAGGTAAGTGGATCCATGCAATTCAAACTCATGTTGTCTAAGGATCAACTATACTTTATATTATCTCTACAACTCTCAAAGTATGTATTATTGTCTCCATTTTACAGATGAACAGACTAAGCCCCAAAGAACCTCAGGTTCTTCCCCAAAACAGTAATGCCAAAATGAGGATTCAACCCCAAATCTCTCTGATTCCAAGGCTCATTCTCTTGGCTACTATGAGACAATATTTAACAAAAGTTTATGAAATCAATAAATAAGTACATTAATTATAATAACAAAGTATATTAATTTATTTTTACCTATTTTTGTTGAACAGTTGGCCAATGCTTAATCACTTACAGTAATGTTCAAAGGATAGCAACATAATATCTGTAACTTTGCACTTGGCTGTAGAATTCCCACTTAAATTAATTGCATGTCAAAAAAGCCAACCTTAAACATACCTGAGTGTCTGCCTGTATTGATCCTCAGGTAAGCTTCTGGCCATTATAAACCTCTTCAGGGAAGACTGGGTCAACTGCTCTCCCCCCATGCACATTAGGTCAGAACCCCCTCCTTGTACAATGTTGCAACCCTTGGTCTTCTCCCAATATACAATTTTTTAAGATTATAATCCAGTAAATTTTTCTATAATTATTTCTTCAGGAATATCTCCCACAGAGAGGAGGGAACTGGTCTGCCTTCTTCTCTTTGTCTCCTCTCATCTAGCCCTATGCCTGGCACAGTACATTTGCTTTGCATCTATCAGATGAGCAAATGCATGCACGAAAATGGTGAGGAATACAGATATGTGAAAATCCTTTCAATGTTAGGAGTCATCAAACATGGATCACAGGTACTGAGGAATGGGAGCTGTTGAGAGAGGTAAATATTCAATTTCAGAGTGCCATGATAGGTATAAACAATAATTAGCAGGAAGTACAGTGCCTAACCCAGTGTGTTGCCAATAGCAGTCTTATGATGGAAATGTAAATAATTTGATTACGGTCCGTTCCTAGTTATATGAGCTTGTTCTTTAATGGCTTGACTAAACGATTCAGAAAGTTCTCCTGATAATAAGCACATATTTTTTCACTTACCGCTTTGTAGATAAAAACATTAACTACATTTAAGCTTTCTCAAAGACACCGTTCGCATTGCTCTCTCGTATAACTTAAATATCTCTGCGCTCATGACATAAAGGGCCTTTGCAGTCACAACCTTCTATCGTACAGTTTCTGGTTTGGCTCATGTATAAAATGAAACTAGGGGGTGCCTGGGTGGCTCAGTAGTTAAGCGTCTGCCTTCGGCTCAGGTCATGATCCCAGGGTCCTGGGATCGAGTCCCGCATCGGGCTCCCTGCTCGGCGAGGAGCCTGCTTCTCCCTCTCCCCCTCCCGCTGCTTGTGTTCCTGCTCTCGCTATCTCTGTCTCTGTCAAATAAATAAATAAAATCTTTAAAAAATAAAATAAAATAGAATAAAATAAAATAAAACAAAATAAAATGAAACTAGGGAGGAGAGTGTGATCCAAAATTACACAGGGGGTATGACATTTTCTATCTAAATGGTGTCCTAGTTCAATATCTGACTGGGAAGAATGGCACAGGTACAGCAGACCTCACTTTGTTTCAAAAACCAGCCAGTCAGAAATTGAAACAAGTCTCATGGAATCCAGTAACTTATTTTTTTAACTGGTACCTTTTTATCATGATGTAGAAACCGATGATTATAGGGGGGAAAAAAATTGTGAAGAACATGAGCTTCTCATGTAGAAAATTTATTGCTACAGTCAAAACCATAAAATTATGTGTATGATCTACAACAAGGCAATTGCTTCCCAGGGCCACAGGTGGTTTATCTTTATAATGTCTGATTGCCTTTTGTGGTAGCCAGACTCCCAGACGACCTCCAGTGATCTTCACCTATTGGAGTTCACACCCATATAGAGCCCCCTGTCATATCACACCAGGGCAGGTCTGTGACCAACAGCATTCAACAGAAGTAATGGTATGTTCCTTCTGAGATTAGGTTATTAGATGATGATGCCTCTTCTCCTTCTTAGAAAAGCTGCTTCCAGATTCCAGACCCGCAGAAATTGTGAGATAATAAATGGTTTAAGCTGCTAAGGTTAAGCATAATTTCGTACACAGCACATATCTCAGAAAATCCTTAGGAGGGTAAAGTAAGAGAAAGTGCTTAGAAAAATGATCATAAAAGTGCTATCCGACAGCCAACACATCATCATGGCTAATCCCACCTCCCACTAACTCTAATAGTAGACACAGTGTCTCAAGTGTCTGAAGAGAGATTTCAGTGTCACAAATTCAGCTATGAATATGTTCTCCTCAAATTTCCTAAAATAAAAGAAATATCACAAGCTGTGTCCACTACTTTGGACAAACTAAAATTTACTTTGTTCTGCTTTCACAATGAAAATTAAACTATAGTGATTTGTTTTTATAAGAAATTTTTTTATGTTTATTTTTCCTCAATAAAGAGATAGTACTCTTTAGCACTAAGAAGATAATCCTGATGGAATAAAAAAAAATACTAACATTCCATTCATAATTTTAGCATTCACTTTAAAATCGATACAGTGTGTGACCATCACATATGTATACCCAGAGATATCCCCCAAGAAATGCTTATCTTTTAAAGCTAACATCTTGGCATTGTTCTTCCAAACTGAAACTGGTGATATCCCCAGTAGCCAGCCTGTAGGAAAAAAAGAAAAAGGAAACAAACATACGATTATCTAAAGTAACTTTAGGATGAAAAATTGTGATAACAATTAATGCTTTATGGCTTTAAATTCTAGGATTAATATATTTCAGAAATGATTTAAACTCCAGGATTAATATAATTCTGAAAATAGTTTAAAGAAAACTATTTCTGGCAATAGATGGTCTACTACAATATTATGCTTCATTTATGACTCATTTTCCACATGAAAAAAAGTTTTAACAAATCCATTTAGAAGAAGCAAATTGTAATAAATAAACCAAAGAAATGCAAGTGCTTTATAAAGCTGTAAAATATCATATAAATAACAGGTATTATAATATTGGCAATGTTATTATGAAAGCAAACCATAAAATGGCATTTGGAGAAAAACATGGACAGTGAGACAAATAAAAGCTACATAAAAGAACGAGGGAGGAAATTTAGACTCAGTCGTGTCAGGAGCAATGTGCTTCTTAACCACTGAAAAAAAGCATTTCCATTAGAAGGACAGATTTAAGTGGTTTAACATTGGAAGACCATAATCTTCTGAAGGACGGAAATCTATGAATAGATCTGTGAATAATAAAGGAATTGAAAATAGAATAAGGGGCAGAGGGAGGACAAGGAGGAGAAAAATGAGTAAAAGGATGCTTCTTAACAATATGATTTGAATTTAAAACTTAGAACGTTTGCTTTTATAAAAATCTGAGTGTATTAGCTTATAATAATTAGCATCTTCAATTGCAAGGAAGATATAAAAGGACTATTAGGGAAAAAAAAGAACACACCATCTTGAAGACAATAAATTTTTCTCTGATTCAAAAGGGGAGCTTCTTACAGACCAGGAGCAGCTGTATGTACATCTTTCAAAGGGCATTCTTCTGAAAGAATTTAGATCAGACAGTCCATTCATTTTTGGTAATAAAAAAAAATATATCTGTGAGATGATATTTGTTCTCTATTTGACCTTCTTTTCCAATCTTACCATCATTTAAGAACTCTGCACAATAAAAAGAATGATCTCTTCTGTTTAAAAAAGTTAAATTTTTAATTTCATAAGCTCTTCAAGCCTTTCAAAGAATTGTTAGAAATACTCCTTATCTAAAAAAGAAAAATCAGTTTTTTGACTTTCCAGTTTTATTTTTCACTCAAGGAAATGAATTCTTCTTTTGGCAATAATTGCTAATAGAGTATTTCCTTTCTGTAAAGGCAACTTTTGAACTGTGTTTTCTGGGAATTGTGTGATTTATTTTTATTAATTTCTGGGAATAAAATACATTACTATAAACTTCTTTAGGTTTGGGGAAAAAAATACCTAAAAATAATATTTACTTCCTGAGAATATAGTTTTTCCCTTTTTGATATAGCAAAATTCTATTACCCTCAGACTCTTACTGGTTTTCTATATCTGGTTATATTCATCTTTGATTTTATATGTGTTAAAATTATTATTTTCTAGCTTGTTTTTACAAATCACCATGTTTATAATATGTCTGAATCCCCTTCCATATTTCATATAGTTTAGAAAAACAACAGGCTTTTCTAGGATTTGAATATTTTGTGATCACATTATTTTTCATGTGCATCAGGTTAGCATAACCTGGAAAAAAGGATCTAATTAGAAGGAAATTGCAAGACAAGAGGGTCCAAACAGAGCAATCTAACCCATCAAGTGCAGATGCATAAAGGTTTTATAGTTCTTCACTCTCATCATTCCAGCCAGGCCTACAGCTTTCCAGCTATCCTACCTAATGCAATGGCTTGAATTGTCTACTTTACTGTCCAAATGATTGGCTACTTACCAAACCACAACCTTGCTTTAGAAAGAACTTCTTAAGTGAAGTGGGGAGTTAAGACAATTATTGGGATAATTCAGGGCAAAAGAAATGCACTGAGAAAAACCTGCCTTTTTTTTTTTTTTTTTTTAACACATAAGTCTCCCAGAGAATATATTAGCCAATCATGGTCTCCATGTAAGTTGTTAGTTCTGTAAAAAGAAAATTTATTGTATGATTTTTTAAATTTTAATTCATATAATAGAGCTTACTCTATGCTTACATGTTAATATAAATCCTCACAATTATCTATGAGGTAAGAACTATTATTATCACCCCACTCCTTCACCAAATAGTAGTGGTGGTCACAAATGGGCCATCTGATGCTCATCCTTCTTGGCACACGGTAAGTTAGGAACAAATGAATGACTTCTTTAGTCAAAGAAATGTGTGCAAAAGTAGTCTCTGTGATTTTCATGAAAAAAATTTAAGTGTTCATGTATGATCCTCAGTGTCCCTTTCACTGCCTTAATAATCCTGGAAGCTCTTATCAGGATGGTATTTTCACTAACCTGAATCCCAGAGTGATTACCATGAGTAAAGGCCCCCTGAAGAACAGCTTAAACATATAGAATAATTATGGGAGGAAAATGTTTTCTGTGGAGTTACAGGAATTTGGAGACTTGTTTGTTGCTGCACATAACCTAGCTCTTTCTGACTGATACACCAGTTATTTCTTGCAACTTCCCATTGTTAGTGTGGAACACATAAGGCTAATTTTGCTTGTTTTAAAAAAAGGTTGGAAGAGAGGTAATGAGCAAGGAAGGAAGAAAAAGGGAGGGAGAAATGCCTTTATGATGCTTCTGCTTCTTCTCACCTTTTCCTTCTTTCATTTTCCATCTTCCTATGATAAATCCTGAGCCCTAAAATGGAATTTTATTGACTCAGGGGCAGGAGTGGAGAGAGTTTGTTTCTGGATATGGAAAAGAAACATGGAGTCTTCCTATTTAGGACTCAATAGAAATATTCTTATTTGTTATGTTAGAAATATGATGAGAAAAAGCAGCTGACTCTAGAATATCAAATATCTTCTCTTTCCTACTATCAAAAACTCTGAGGAATTAGCTTGCACCATGTGAAATTAGCGTTCATATGAGTCAAGATGATTAAGTAATGGTAAAAGAACTTCAAGATAGTCACCTGTGAGCCCTTCATGTAACATTGGAAAGAATACAAATTTCATAAGATAAACTTATGAATCACCTCAACTGAGAAGCTGGGTAAAGGAGATTCTTTTATTATTATTATTTCCATAAACATATACTATTCCTGTAATACTGATATCTCCATAGAAGCCTGTTATCTTATGTCATTGTTATAACAACTCTGTGACCTAGGTAAGATAGGGATTAATTTCTCCTATTAGTGAGGAAACTGAGGCAGATGATCAGACAAAGATCACACAGTAGAATTCAAGAGAGATCCCAGGTGATTAGTACTAAAACATCATGTAATACCCAACAATAAAAGGTTACATGTTTCCTGATGGGACAAATATGTTTTATTTTTAAGTTATGCACAATGCCAAAATAACTATTTAATTAAACAGTCTCTTCAAGATAAGAAGAAAATGCAAGCCAATTATTTACTGAAGTCTAGTTGTTTCAGTGAATTGACTAATTCAGTACAAATGATACGCTATATAGATACTATGTCAGCTTTATAAAGTACATAGTCCCTCCTTCCAGACTGTTTCTGAGACAGCTTCATGACCTGAAATTTCAATTTCAATTTTAATTTAAAATGCTCAAGATTAAATGTAAATTTATGGGGCATCCTGTATCTGTGCCTAATGATGTTGTATTTGTTAGTCTCACTGTAGTCTTGCTGATTTCACTTTCATCACTATTTTCCATGACACACGCTATCTTGGTTCTCCTAAGTTGGGGCTGCATTTTCTTAGTTTCTTTTGCTAGTTTATCTTCATCTTTCCAACCCCTAAATGTCAGATGGTCCCAAGGCTCACTCCTAGAATCTCTTTTTATTTCTATCTGCACTCATTCTCTAACTGATCTGCATTCTCATGACATTAAATACTGTATATAAACCCACAAATTTCAGCTGCAATCTTAACCACTTCCCTGAACTTCAGACTCATGTATCCGATCACCTACTCATCTTCATCATTTGTGGGTTTAACAGGTGTCTCAAGATTAAAATGTCAAAAATCCTATTTCTGATTTCCTGCCAAAACGCTCCTCCTCCATGTTCCCCACCCCTCCAGTTGTCTCAAGCTAAAAACTTTGGAATGAGCTTTGACTTGTCTTTTTTCATGCCTCATATCCAAACCACCAGGGAATCCTTTTAGTTACATTTTAAAAATAAACCTACCATCCCATCATTTCTTATAACCCTACTACTTTCCACCTCTACTACTTTGAGCCACATTATCTAACACTTGGATGTCTGTAATATTCTAACTGCTCGCTAAATAACGTTTAGTGTGTATACGACAGGCATGGGCATCACCGGGAAGCTTGTTAGAAATGCAGAATCTCAATCCTCATCCTTGATCTAGTAAAACATAATCTGCATTTTAACAAGATTCTCTGTGATTTATATGCACAATAAATTATGAGAAACTTCATCCTAACTGGTCTCTCTGTTCCTGCTCCAGAACTTCTACAGTCCATTTTCAACACAGTAGCAACCAGAGGAATCCTTTTAAAATTATGAGAGTAATATTCTATCCCGGCTCTGCTTAAAAGCTTTCTTATCTTCCTATCTTGCTACAAGTAGTAGCCAAAGTTCTCACAGGGGCTGGCATAAGCACCAGCATACCTGCTACCTCTTGGCACTCAATACCTACAATTCTCATTCATTAAGAACATGTTTGGATGTGGAAAATTTCTAACTCTTCTGGGCAATTCCTTAGCAATCCTCTCACTATATCTTGCTTCTACAGACAGATAACTTTATTCTGAATGTTGGGTTTAAGAGTCCTTAGCTTTTACAGAGATATACTGAAACACAGATGTAAAGATACAATGGCTGAGATTTGCATCAAAGTAATATGAGAAGAGGGGAAGCAGATATGGGTATAGACGAAACAAGATTGGCCACAAAGGAAGATGGTTGAAGGTTATAGGAAGATTGCTTATGTTTCCCTATCAATTTTTGTGTATGTTTGAAATTTGTCATAGCCAAGTATTTTTAATGTGTATACATTATACAAAAACACGAAATTATTTTCTTCTTTTTCCTGATACCAGAATAAAATTATATGATGTCCAAGTTTAGTTCTGGTGATAACAATGAAAAAATATGTAATAAGTAATACTCTAATAATTATTGTCCTTTGTGTTTATGATTTTGTCTCTCCCTAGGTTTGTCTAGATTATACATCCTTGATAGAGTTTTCTAACAGCAGATCACTTTAATGGAATATCCCCTGTGGAATTAGGAGAAACAAATAACTATAACTACTTTGGCAGCATTAAACTTGGAGGAAACTACTGTATATAATTTCTTCTGGAAGAATACTAATATATTATTATTTAATAAGCAGCTTTAGACTTTCTCATTTATTTGGCTATTTTCCTGGCACAGAGTCTGGCATGTGGAGGTAGTCAACAAGTATTAGAGGAGCAAATGAATAAGTGAGTAAATTAATGGTGGTGATTCTTAAAAATAAAACTAATCTAGTTTTTCCAGCTGTCAAAATTGAATTATGGCAAAATTGTCCTTTCTCAAATGATTATATCAGCAAAGGAATATGTATTTCTCACCTGGTTAGGATTGTAACTCAATATTTGTTTTAGGCTGCATTCTCAAGATAACAGATTCTAAGGTATATATCTGCATGTAGGAGGTTTGTTGGAAAGTACATGAGAGAAAAACACTGTCAGAGTGAAGAAATCAGGACCCAACAAAAGGAGAAATGGAACCAGGAGAGAGTTGTAACAGAGGCCTCAGCCAATCCTACCTGGAGTTTTGGAGCTGGGTGGCCCTTCAGTGTCCCAAAACAAGGCAAGGGAGTCAGGTGTTTAAATCTAAGGGTTTTTATGAGATTGTTGGTGGGCTGTTTGAATCAATTAACCCTCCATGCGCCTATCACCCAATCAGGTTTTGGTTGACGCGCTCATCTATCTATTAGGTAGCTGTTTACATGGGAAAGGGTAGAGGGCTATTTTCGGGGTAGTATAGAATAACAAGATGGGGTCTTTTTCCTTTTAAGTGTAGTTTCCTCTTAGGACAGGGGCCCCTTGCCCCTGCCTGTCTTTTTTCCAACTATCCTCCATTAGTGGAATATCCTGTTGAGTGTTGTAGTCTCTGTATATATATGCAAGTGTATGGGAGGAAGAGTAGAAAAAATTATGGTATCTCCTTAATTATTAATAACATTCAATAGATTGGCAGAATGGAAGTCAGAAAGGGAAAAGTTAAGGAGGAACAAAATTTGAAAATCATTGGAATTTCAGAAATAGATACAAATTACACATGTTCAGTGACAGCCAACAGGGTAGAGAACAGGATTGTAGACTAAAAGGTTATAGGACAGGTATGTGGAATTTAAGAAACAAAACAGAGGATCATAGGGGAAGAGAGGAAAAAATAAAACAAGAGGAAATCAGAGAGGGAGACAAACCATAAGAGGCTCTTAATCATAGGAAACAAAATGAGGGTTGCTGGAGGGGAGGGTGTGGGGGATGGGGTAAGTGGGTGATGGATATTAAGGAGGGCACGTGATGTAATGAGCACTGGGTATTATATAAGACTGATGAATCACCTCTACCTCTGAAACTAATAATACATTATATATTAATTAATTGAATTTAAATTTAAAAATAAATAAAATGTATAAATGAAAAAAAAAGGTTATAGGAGAGGTATAAAACAGGAAAACTATAGACATAGAAGAGAAACTATTAATAAAAGGTTTTTAGAAGCAGAAAAGGAATTTTGACAGATCAGTCAACACTTTCTCATAACTTTCCAGCATTGCTCTGCAACATGGGGGCCAGAGCACAGAAATTGTTTGTAGAAAGTTGCTAATAATGGGGATAGAGGAAGGGAGCATAGTAAAAAGTCAAGGAGATGAGAGATGTTAGAAGGCCAGTGAAGAGATTATTGTAACAAGTTACTACTGGAGGTCAGAGAATGTTTATATGACTTCATGGATCAGAACACTTTATTCCCCTGAACTACGCACCATCTTGGGGTTTTACATGAGGGAGGCAACTGGATATGGGGGCAGACAGGCTCTTTCTTTTTTAACTCTGTTAAAGCAGCCAATCCAATGTTTTAATCTAATTTATTTTATTTTAATTTATTTCTGCCCCCAGCAAAAGTTTTGCTTAGGGGAGTTGGTGTGAAGCTAACTAATATGGAGAAATAGCTAAAAGTATTTAATTTTTTCTATTTTTTAAATTCTATTTTGAAACAGAAATGGAAGATGAAGGCAATTTGTATTAAGAGTCTTTTAAGTTGAAAACAGGCTTCCTGTGAATCATGTGCAAAGTTACTGTAAAGAACAATTCAATAGAAATGGAATTGCCAAGTCATAAGAGATTCACAAATTGCTCTCAATTGGGCTGCTGAATTGATCTGTGGTCTCCACATCCACAGAGGAGGATGTTTGCTGTCCTTGGCACAATAGAAAAATCCTATCCAAATCACTACATCCAATCCTCAATGCATTCTTTTAAGGAACATTGACATTTTGTGCATGTAGAGGGCAATAATGGGAGGGCAGAGATGAGAAAACTAGAGTTTTGCAGCTTAAACAAAACAACTCTTGAAATATTTCAACTGTCACTAGAGAGAAAGAGATTTGATTCAGTGATGTAGCAGAGGGCTCTGCATATTTCATTTAACTTTAAAAATCATGTTAGGGCTCTTCACTCCTCCCCATTGGACAGACAGCTACATCTTCTGGTGCAGTGCCAGCTGCATCCCTGAGTCAGGATGGTGAAGGTCAGAGTAAATGGATTTGGCCGTATTGGGTGCCTAGTCACCAGGGCTGTCTTAACTCTGGCAAAGTTGATATTGTCACCATCAATGACCCCTTCACTGACCTCAACTACATGGTCTACATATTCGAGTATGATTCCACCCATGGCAAATTCCATGGCACAGTCAAGGCTGAGGACAGGAAACTTGTCATCAGTGGAAAACCCATCTCCATCTTCCAGAAGTGAGATCCCACCAACATCAAATGGGGTGATACTGGTGCTGAGTATGTTGTGGAGTCCACTGGGATCTTCATTACTGTGGAGAAGGCTGAGGCTCACTTGAAGTGTGGGGCCAAGAGGATCATCATCTCTGCCCCTTCTGCTGATGCCCCATGTTTGTAATGGGCATGAACCATGAGAAGTGTGACAACTCCCTCAGGATTGTCAGCAATGCATCCTGCACCACAATCTGCTTGGCACCTCTGACCAAGGTCATCCATGACAACTTCAGCATCATGACCACAGTCCATGCCATCACTGCCACCCAGAAGACCATGGATGGCCACTCTGTGAGGCTGTGGTGTGATGGCTGAAGGGCTGCCCAGAGCATCATCCTTGCTTCTATACTGACCCTGCCAAAGCTGTAAGCAAGGTCATCCCTGAGCTGAATGGGAAGCTCACTGGCATGGCCTTCCATGTCCCTCCCCTCAACGTGTCAGTTATAGATCTGACCTATTGGGGCACCTGGGTGGCTCAGTTGGTTAAGCGACTACCTTCGGCTCAGGTCATGATCCTTGAGTCCTGGGATCGAGTCCCGCATCGGGCTCCCTGCTCTGCAGGGAGTCTGCTCCCCCCTCTGACCCTCCCCCCTCTCATGTGCTCTCTGTCTCTCTCATTCTCTCTGTCTCAAATAAATAAATAAAATCTTTAAAAAAAAAAAAAAAAGATCTGACCTACTGCCTGGAGAAAGCTGCCAAATAGAATGACATCAAGAAGGTGGTGAAGCAGGCATCGGAGGGCCCCCTCAAGGGCATCCTAGGCTACACTGAGGACCAGGTTGTCTCCTGTGACTTTAACAGTGACACCCACTCTTCCATCTTTGATGCTGGGGCTGGCATTGCTCTCAATGACCATATTGTCAAACGCATTTCCTGGTATCACAATGAATTGAGCTACAGCAGCCAGGTGGTGGACGTTATGGTCCACATGGCCTCCAAGGAGTAAGAGCCCCCTGGACCACCAGCCCCAGCGAGAACAAGAGGAAGAGAGAGGCCCTCAGTTGCTGGAGAGTCCTTGCCTCAACTCATCCCCCAACACACTGAGAATCTCCTGTCCTCCACAGTTTCTATCCCAGTCCCCCTGAAGAAGGCGAGGAGCTTGAGGAGCCCCATCTTGTCATGTACCATCAATAAAGTATACTGTACTCAGCACCCCCCCAAAATCATATATATATATACATATATATATATTAAATATATGTATTAAAAGAGCATTCAGAACTTCAGGGGAAGATGGTGGAGTAGGAGGACCTTAAACTCAACTTGACCCAGGGATGCAACTAGGTAACATCCACATTGTATAAATAACCCAGATAGTGAAATGAAGACTGGCAGAATAGACTCTCCACAGCTAAATGTAGAGAAGAGGCCACATCGAAGAGAGTAGGAAGGGCAGAGACAGTTGGTAGCTAAAAAGACCAGCAGTACTGTCCATGGAAGGGAGGGACACTGTGGGCACAGAATGGGGAGAGAAAAAGACCCTTATATCAGGACCCCAGCACAGGGAACCTCCATAGGGAGGAAAAATCCCCATAACATTTGGCTTTGAAAAGAAGAGGGTCCTAATTTCTTGAATTAATTTTTTTTATCATTTATTTATTTATTTTAGAGAGAGTGAGCAAGCATGAGCAGGGGCAGGGGCAGAGGGACAAGGACAGAGAGAATCCTCAAACAGACTCCCTGCTGAGTGTGGAGCCTGATGCAGGACTTGATCCCAGGACTCTGAGATCATGACATGAGCTGAAATCAAGAGTCAGTTGCTTAACTGACTGAGCCACCTAGGCATCCCCTAATTTCTGGAATTATTACAATCAGATGGGCTTAACACCCAGAACTTTAAAAATCAGTGAGATTGGCTCTGGGACAGCCAAGAGGGTGAAGTCCCCACACTTAAAGAGATAGCACAACAAACAGCCCCACAGAGATACAGCACAGAAGCAGCAGTTTGAAAAACACCTGGGGTATACAGGACGATTTGTTAACTAATCTCAGAGCTTGTGGTAGGTGACCAGGGATCACTGGGAGACTTCTCCAAGAATGAAGGAGTTGACAGGCACCATTTCTCTCCCCTCTCTCCCAGCCTAGGCACACAGACACCTGCAGGAACTAGTGCTGTGCCTAATTTGCTAACTGTGCCCCCCACCCACGTGTTCTCCTGTGGTACTACCCCCTCCAATATGCTCTTGACCAGAGCCCATCCAAAGTGATGTCACAAGCCTGGCAGTGTATAAGCAGCCCTGACAGGGAACAGCACCACTCTAAAGTGACTCCTGACCCAGGGAGAGGGGAAGATAACTACACACACCATTTCAATTGTAGCCCCAGTAGTGGGTGCAGAGCAGACAGCTGGTCTGACTGCAGGCCGCACTGACCAATGAAAGCTTCTCAGGGTACAACACAGGGAAAGCATCTGCAGTTTGGTGCTACTGCACCTCTGGCAAATGCCTGGTCTGACTCAACTCAAGCCCAGGGTGGCACTAGATTGGCCCACTAACAACACAGGGACAAAACCGTGCCCACAACAGGCAAAGAAAGACTATTGCAGACAACTGGAGTGAAGGTAAAAGCAGCTCAGTCACAACAGAAGGGTGCACACAGCACATATAGGAGATACCCCTGAAGCACCAGGTCTGGAGAACAGGGAACAATTCACTGCAGGGCACTACTTTCAAAAACAGGAGACAAAGCTGACCTTCCTAACACATAGAAACAGACACAAAGAGTTAAACAAAATGAAGATACAAAGAATATGTCCCAAATGAAAGAACAGGAAAAAAATCATGGCAAGAGACCTTAACGATATGGAGATAAGTATGTCTAATAGAGAATTTAAAGTAACGGTCATAAAGATACTGACTGGCCTTGAGAAAAGAGTGGAAAACATTAGTGAGACTCTTAACAATTAGATAGAAAAGATAAAAAGGAACCAATCAGAGATGAAGACCAAAATAACTGAAATTTAAAACACACTAGATAGAATAAATAACAGACTAGAGGAAGCAGAAGAATGAATCAGCGACCTGAGAGGACAGAGTAATAGAAAGCAACCAACTTGGGGCGCCTGGGTGGCTCAGCCGTTAAGCGTCTGCCTTCAGCTCGGGTCATGATCTCAGGGTCCTGGGATCGAGCCCCGCATCCGGCTCCTTGCTCAGCGGGAGGCCTGCTTCTCCCTCTCCCACTCCCCCTGCTTGTGTTCCCTCTCTCGCTGTCTCTCTCTCTCTGTCAAAATAAATAAATAAAATATTTTTTAAAAATATATTACACTTTGTTCTGGTGGGCAAGTTAATTAGAATCGGTTTGTGCCTCTCCAGGTACATTGTAATGCATCTTAAAGAAACCTCTTGCAGTGCATAGTGGGTTTGGTCAGTAGAGCATGTGACTCTTGATTTCAGGGTGGTAAGTTTGAGCCCCACATCTGGCGTGGACCCTACTTTAAAAAAAATCTCTTTTTCAATGCCTCTCTCTTCTCTCTGGTAACTTTTCTCCTTTTTCAGTACAACTTTCTTTCACTACTCTGCAGGCTTTGGTGTTTTCGTATCAACTCACCCCTAAGAAAGAGAGCCTGGGAAACAAATTCATTCTAAAAAAAGAAGTGACCCTAACCCAGAGGAATGATAACCCATGTGAATAACCTCAAAATGATCAAGTTTTGACACTGGGTTAACTGGGTAAATAGGTTCTGGATGTTCTCCAAGCCCCCTTATAAATCATAGCACAAGGGAATATCTAAGCCTAACCTACATTTGAGGAATTACTAGTCTCTTTTAATCTCTATAACACTGTCAGTTTCAATGAGCTCCCTTCACTGTTCTGATAGCCCAGATATCCTTAAGGAGTAGGTAAAACAGATTCTCCACTCAAGGGTTCTCCGTTTTTTTCCTAAACACCTGCCTTTGACTTCTACTTGGGAAAATTACATGGATGGTGCCAAATACTGAATTGATAATGTAAAGAATAGTGGGCATAGCCAAGAAAGCCTGGCATCATTGCCATCCTATAGAAGTGGCAAATCAAAGAGGTGAGGTATCAAAATCAGCAGGTGCTATCTCACTGTTCCCTTCTGAACTCTGCTCTAGACCCTCCGATTCTAGACTAACAAGCTAGCCACAGATTTCCCCTGACATTTGGCCCCTAAAAGGGAAAAATCCATTCAAATCAAATGAGAATATTTCCTCAACTGTGTTCCTTAGAGGATATCATCCAGTCTTGATGACTGCCTCACTCCTCAAAAGCCACTGCCATTCTCCCCATTTAATGTTAAAAGTGATTACTTCTGTGAGAGATTATGGAATGGTTTCCTCAGAAACTATCAGAAAGTCCCCAAATAACCCAGGGTAATTTAAACTCTTCATGACTTCTGAATAACTATAATCATTATAGTTACTTAGGATTCTTATTAAAAAGAAAAAGAAATTAAATTTAAAGCTCATGTTAATGAAGGCACCATTTCCCTCACGAAATTTAACTATAATTACTCTTCAAATTGTATTTGATTTTTAAATTTTCATTTCCCCTAAAATTCATATGTAAAAGAAGAATAATCATATGAAGTTTTGGCCTTCTAATGCATTTTAAAACTGCACTTAGAAATTGAGAATTATGCAAAGAAGTATGCTGCCAAGTGTAGATTTCTACTAACCACTTCCTTATGGTAATCCCAAGGCTATCGGTTTTGGGAGAAACTTTTCAAACTTTAAAAGTAACTGTCAATAATTTCGAAACAGATATGTCAATGACAAAATTTATTATTTTTATTCAGTTGCTCTTAAGTTATTAAGTTTTCTTCCTCATCTTGGTTATTTATTTTAATTGCAGCATTCTTTTCTTCAGGAGAATCCTAATGTTATATTTTAGGATAATGCAATATATTTCTAAGCAGTTCTTCACACATTTGATTATTATACTATCCTTGTGAAATAAGCAAGGTTAGGTTGTTATCCTTATTCTATTAATTAAAAAGGACAACAAAACTGAAGTACAGAGGACAAATGACTTGTCTAAAGACATAAAGTTGGCAGCACATTGAAAACTTATTCAAAAATGGTGACTGATCTCAAAAAAAAGATGACTAATCTCAAAATATATTAGTGATGTAAAATGTTTACTTCTTCCCATTTTCAGAATACATCCGTAGAGAAAGCCCATTATATTGCTATCTTTACTCCACTTCCAAAACATACACTCATCTACTCTCTTTTCAAACTTTGCTGTTAGAAAATGGGTACCTGAGAGTGAGTCATGAAAAGATGTCATCAAATCATCAAAAATAAGTGAAAACCATAAAGAGCCAGTTTCTATCCATCCCTGCCCCCCTTCCCCAGTGCCCACCAGGGGTAAAAGAAAAAAAAACCCAAGACAGGCTTGCAAGCATCCAGCTATGGCCACAGAGCTGTTTGATTGCTTAAGCCGGGTGGTCAGACAATAGGACCAGAAAGAATGGCTGCTTCCTTCCTTCCTGTTGAGTGTTCTGCCTGAGTGAGCAAATTCAATAGCACTTTGCTTCACAGCAACACTAGGCTCTAGCACGAGGGAAAATCAACAAAGAGCCGTTCTAGGGCATTTCCAACCCCACCTAAGCCAAGCCTCTGAGCTATAGTACCATGGGGGAGGGGCTGGCCAGGTTCAGGCACTCCTGGGGGTATGTGCATGAAAGCCCCTAGACATGCTGGTTATTGTTTATATTAAGGACCACTGCTTATGCTGCTTCATGCATCTGTAATTGCCTGGTTGAGTTACCATTTTCCACTTTCTAATATACAATTCTCTGAAATATTTTGAAATATTAGTCACTGTGGCAACAAAGGCAAATTTGGTATAGACAACTGTGATGATAGTAACTCTAGAATCATCTAAAAGCCTCTTCCAGTAAACCATCTTTCTTTTCCTCCACTGACTTTTATATCCATATAGGTAATAATTAGCCAATTTGACAGTTAAGAATGGGAACCAGAGAAGATGTGAAATAAATACATTAAATATTTAATACTGTGTAGTTCTGTTTTAACCAAACCTAAATTTCTAAGTTAAAATTGAAATAATTTTGTATTGTCTGTAGAAGCATATATACATATATGCAGAGTGTATAATTTCAAATGTCCTCAAAATTACTTATGTCGTACTGATATACAAGAGAAATAACGTTGAGGAAGATTCTCTTCCTATCTGGTTCAATTTTTTCCACTTATCGTTTATGTATATATACCTATGCTGCCAACATGTCAAGAATATATGCCTCTAGGGCGCCTGGGTGGCTCAGTTGGTTAAGCGACTGCCTTCGGCTCAGGTCATGATCCTGGAGTCCCGGGATCGAGTCCAGTATCGGGCTCCCTGCTCGGCGGGGAGTCTGCTTCTCCCTCTGACCCTCCCCCCTCTCATGTGCTCTCTCATTCTCTCTCTCTCAAATAAATAAATAAAATCTTTAAAAAAAAAAAAAGAATATATGCCTCTAAATTGCCGGTAAAAAATTAAGTATCATCTTACAGAATAATGCATTATTTGTTTTCCCCCATGTATGTAGACCTTAATCAGAATAAATTCTGTCAGTAGGCTGAATTTCTAGGGATGGTCCTCAAGATTCCACACCATAGTCGCTGGAGCCTGTCAATGTGATGCTATGTCACTCCCATGATTGTGTTATGTTATATGGCACCACTGGCCTAAAAAAAAAAAAGATTATCCAGGTTGGCCTGATCTAACCATAGAAGTCCTTTAAAAGGGAAGGACTTTCTTTAGATGTGGCAGAAGAGAAAATAAGAGCGATTCCAAGTGTAAAGGACTTGACCCACCAAGGTTTGTTTGAAGATGGAAGGAGCTACATAAGAAGGGACGTGGGTGGTCCAGAGGAGCTCAGGGTGATTTCCAGACACTAGCCATCAAGGAAACAGGAACATCAGTCCTATCTATATTCGCTAGGAACCAGATTTCACCAACAATCTAAACAAGCTTAGAAGGGAATTTTCCCCCAGAGCCTCCAAATCAGGATCCTATACAGGAGAAAACTGTGATTTCAGCCTTATGATACCCTGAGCAAAGAATCGAGCCAAGCCCATTGATACAAGCCCAAATCTGTATCTAAAGCACTGTGAGATAAGGCCAGGTTTGTGGTAATTTGTCAGGGCAGCAAAACAAAAACAAAAACAAAACCCAAAGACATCTTTCCTCTTCTTCAGTATGTTGAATTTTCTCAATTGCAAATGTAAACTTATAAATATGAAAATTTATTTTGTCATCTATTGTTGTTGATTTGAACATAGTTTCTGCCACTGTGACATCCATAATGCTTGAATATTTCTGACACTAAATGTGTGTGTGAACTTGGTGGCATCCAACATTGTTATTATAGAGGCATTTAAAGTACATGAAACTATATTATGGTTAAACTAAATTATATTATTCATCTGATAGATTCTAACCAAAACATATCTTGGATCCAAAATTGAAGGTGAAAGATAAGATTCTTTATTAAGTGACTAAAGAATGCATAATGCTTCACCCTTTAATTTGAAAAATTGAACTCTACATGTGTTCTAATTTGTAGTGAATTATACATAAACCAATTAAGCCCTTTATTTTATTCCATAAAACTGAGTAAGGAGGGGCGCCTGGGTGGCTCAGTCGTTAAGCGTCTGCCTTCGGCTCAGGTCATGATCCCGGGGTCCTGGGATCAAGCCCCGCATCCCGCTCCCTGCTCCGCGGGAAGTCTGCTTCTCCCTCTCCCACTCCCCCTGCTTGTGTTCCCTCACTCGCTGTTTCTCTCTCTGTCAAATAAATAAAATCTTAAAAAAAAAAAAAAACTGAGTAAGGAAAATAACCTCTAATGAAGAAAAATAATTCCTAAGAACCAGAAACTATGTGAAGTCCTTTTTCATTGAAATTTTAAAATGACCCTTTTAAGAAGTTACTATTATGATACCCCTTTCCCAGAGGAAGCAACAACAGCTCAGAGAGTTTACAGGATTTAACCAAGCTCATACAGCAGAAGCTGGGATATGAAACAAGGTAATTTGACAACAAAGTCCCAGATCTTATTTTTAATAAAGTAAAATATGATTTAATTTTGAATTTCAAACATATCTAAGAGTTGCAGGTACAGAACAGAGAATTTTTTTCCTGAACTGTTTGAGAATTAGTAGCTGATCTGCTATCCCATCACCACCAAATGCTGGGTGTATATTTCATACAAATAAGACATTTTCTCACATAAGCTCAATACAGTCATCAAAATTAAGAAGTTAACCTTGGTACATTAGCACCATCTAATCCTCAATTTGTCAACTGACCCAATAATCTCCTTTATGAGAATGGATCCAATTCAGAATTACACATTTCACTTACATGTCATTTCGCTTTCATCTTCATTCTGGAAGAGTTCCTCAGTTTTTGCTTAATTGTCAAGACTTTTGAAAATTCTAGGCCACTTATTTTGCAGAATAGCCCTCAATTTCTGTTTTGCTGTTGTTTCTTCTTCATTATATTCAAGTTATGCATTTTTGATGGGCATATCACAAAATAATTCTGATTTCTCGTTGCACCTTATCTAGTAGCATACAATGATGTTCACTTTAATCTCTTGATCAAGATGGTATCTGACAGATTTTCCTGCTATAAAGTTATTTTTGTTCCTTTGCAATTAAAAGTATTAAAAAGACTATTTGAAGGTAGGAAATATCCTATTCCTCACTAAATTTTCAGTTTACTCATTTATTATATCAGTGTCATCTCATAGATTTCTACTTTGTTCAATGACTTATAATCCATTACTATCATTATGTATTTTTATCTTTATTTTGGCCAATGCGAGGCCATGAAGGCTGGCTTCTGTATCCATTCATTTGACATATTAACATTATTTTTCTTTTATCACTTCCTTACCTTCTGGTACAATTGCTTTCTGGAAAAAAAGTCCTAGAATCAGCTATTTCTTCAAGGCTCTCTGGTTTCTTTGTGTAGAGAGTGATATTTAGAAGCCCAGATTTGGGTGCTAGATGTATTCATTGCTTGTGGGGTATTATCCTCAGGTCCTTTCACAGAAGTAGGGAATATATGTATGTATGGATACACATACACATTAACATCCATTTTTATTTCTATATATGTCTCTCTACATTGAAATCCATGAGTCCACACCAATACCTCCTCTTCCAATCCAACATCACAGAATTAATTGTAATTTTCCCCTTTCATTATTTATAACTTCCTTTTCAGAAAGTAAGAATCTATCTCACTTTAGCCATATGTTTATGTATTTGAACAATCACACTGTATGGAACAAAAATCCTATCACCACTATAATCCCTCTTATCAGGGTATAATACCCCCTCTGGGACACCCCCACATGTAGAAGCCCTCCTCACCTGCTTCAGCTCCAAAACCAGCATCAGGCCTTTTCTCCATATGGAAAACTTCATTACTTTGCTTGGACTCTACACCTTACACCAAGCTGACAATCTTCCCCACTCGCACCCCTCACCCCCACCCAACCACCATCACCATGTAGGTGCTATCCTCACCCTACTGGGGCTAAACAAGTTGGCTAGCCCAACTTGAAACCCTTCCTAGGCAGTGACACTGATACCAGGCCACCACACAGGTGAATACCTCGCCCACCCTACTTGGTTTCCCATTATCCTCATCAGGCATTTCTCCTTTGGGAAGCCTTCTTCACACCAAATCTGGTTCTTATGCACTCACATGAGCAAGGAGAAGAATGAAGCCATGACACTCGTATAATAATTTCATTTATAAGTATTTGCACCTGGCATGATGAGTAACAGCTGCTACTGAATCTACCTGCCCAGGAAAAGACAGAGAGGATTAGGTAATTCATTTCCCTTTGATTTCAGAGATACCATAATGAAAATAACCAAGTTAGAGAATTCTGTTCCCAGTGACTCCATCCTGTTCAGTCACCTCTCTTTTCCAGGACCTTTCTCTTTAAGTAGCTTCTATAAGGCATCAGGCAAATTTAGGCTTAATGAGCAAGACAGATTTCATTTTATTTTTTTTCCAGAAAATGCTGAAGCATTCACCTCTTTTAGTCTCTTATAAATAGCTCAGACTTTGCCTACATAATGGATAGATTCCTTTGGTGTTAAGCTCTCATACATAAAAAGGCACCACTTCTAAGTCACCCTTCAATACTATCATATTAGCTAATTGTTTCATTTGTGCCACTTTGTGCTCCCAACTAATTTAGAAGTTTCAAGGACCATATTGTATTCATCTTTGTATCCCTAATGCCTGAAACACAATAGGCTCTTAATAAATTTTTAATGAATGATTGAATAATTGAGTAAATGAGTGAACAGCAGGAGCTATAAAATGAAACTTCTTTCAATCCTTATCATAGTGCAAACAAATAATAAGGGCTTTATTACCAAACTATTGGTTTACATGTAAATATATATATCCTATTTTGTCCTCCAACACATGCTGCTATGAGGGATAAGAATTCTCAGATTCTTTATGAAAGAACCAGGGTGACATGTGAGTCATTATAACTTCAAAGCCACTTCTTTCTCATTTGCTAAAACACCTGAGCCCAATCCTGTTTATGATTATAAGACAGAGTTTTCCTTCATATCTGCCTCTGTTCCTTCCACATCACACATTAAAGCATATAAGATCATCTCCCCAAGGTTTAAGGGCACAATAAGCCAAACATTGGCATATTTTTGCTTTAACACACAAACAGTACTGAATAAAGATTTGCTAACTCTAGCTCCCAAACTATCAAAATCTCTTATATGCTTTCAATACACATATACAGTTCTAAATCAAATAAATCTGTTTATAGCTATCTAGAAATTAATAAATCTTGTACTCACTACAAAATTCCCACAGATTGATGATACGATCTGCATAGTTAATGAGTGCTAAACAGAAAATCATTTAGCCTGCATCAGCATGAAGATTGACATATATTTTAACTGCATTAACATTTGACTGATTCAAACCACAGTATAACCAAACTAAAACCAAGACAAAGCTTATTGCTTCTATTTATGAAGAAAGATTTATAAAAAGAAATATATCTATACTATCCAGTTAAGTGACCTCTTTCACTTAATGGTTAGGCAAATTAATAACACTTAGGGTTTACAAGAAGAATTTATTGTAAATTTTACTAAAACTTACAGATTTGAAGATTCTTAGATGAATTGGTCTATAAAAAGTGTTAAAGGGGTGCCTGGCTGGCTCAGTCAGTAGAGCATGTGACTTTTGATCTTGGGGTTGTGAGTTCAAGCCCCATGATGGGTGTAGAGGTTACTTAAAAATGGCTTTTAATAAAAGTTTTGGAAATTTAAAAGGTAAGGTATTTGGGGAAATACACACACAGAAACACATACACAAAAACACACACCGTGTACACCAATTAAATTGATTTACTGACCCTAAGATTATGGTAAAATGTACATCTAAGATGCTATATATTGAGCAATGTCATGAAAAATAGCAAACCAGGAAGCCCCAAAAGTTAATCCTTTCACCAAAAGCATAATAAGTTAGACTGGAAAAACCCCATCAGGATCACTTATTTTGGAACTTGGGAACATGATCAGACATTACAATAACCAGAGGAGTACTTGATAAAGGGAGAGGCTGTTGAACTTTGGTAGAGAGTGACTTGTATGAACCAGCTAACTACCTCATTCTTCAGCACCACTCAGACAAGGGGATGGCAGCCCATACTAGAGCAACTGACCAATTCTAAAGTGGGCAGTAAGGACATTATCTTTCACATATTTAGGATTGTATGTTTTGGAAAATCTGGAAGTTCCCCAGGGGAACAAGTTCAGATACTTAAATTTGTTTTGTCCCACTCAGACTGCAGTGAAGTTCTTGGCAACTGATTCTACTGGAAGATTTAGCCACATATACCCTTTATATATATATATATATATATATATATATATATATATATATATATATATATATATTTAAGGAAATAGCTCATAGGCTGACTACAGAGATAATGGAACAAAATGTTTTGTGGTCACATATAACAAGGAATAGAAATCTTGCAAAAATAAGAAAAGCCACTGTACAAATGGACAACCATAGCCCTCAACAATGAACAAAAGTAATCTCTGAGGAGGGAGATAATCCAATTTCCAGACTTAACTGCATTTTAATACTCAATCTGTCCAGTCCTCAACATAAAATCAGTGTGTACAAAGAAACAAGAAAACATGGCTCATTCACAATAATAATAATAATAATATAATTTGACAAAACTATTCTTGAGAAAGCTCAGACATTGGAATTACTAGTCAAAGACTAGTCAACTGTCTTAAATATGCTTAATTTAAAGGAAACCATGAACAAAGAACTACACAAAATTAGGATGACAATAATTAAACAAATGGAGAATGTCAATGAAGAGATAAAAATCATAAGATGAAATGAAATAGATCTTCTGGAGCAGAAAAGTGTAATAGCTGAAATAAATCCACTAGAGGGGTTTGAAAGTAGATATGAACAAGCAGAAGAATTAGTAAACTTGAAGATAAGGAAATTGAAATTACCCAGTCTGAGGAGTCAGAAAGAAAAAAGAATAAAGAAAAATGAACAAAACCTGTAGGACACAATCAAATATGCCAACATATGCATCATGGAAGTCTCAGAAGGAGAAAAGAGAGAAAAGGGAGAGAAAAAATATTTGAAGAAATAAAGGCTGAAATTTCTCAAATGTGATGCAAGACATTAATCTATGCATTCAAAAAACTGAACAAACTCTGAACAGGATTAAAGTCAAAGAGATCCATATCAAGACATCGATTATAGCCAAATTGTTAAAAGACAAAGCCAAAAAGAGAATCCTGAAAGTGGCAAGAGAGAAGGGACTTGTCACATACAAGGGATCATAAATAAAATTAGCAGCTGATTTTCCATCAGAAATCATGGAGGCCATAAAACAATGGAATAATATCACTTAAACTACTGAAGGAAAATAAACTGTTAACCAAGAATTCTGTATCTGGCAATACTATCCTTCAAGAATAAAGGAGAAATTAAGACATTCTCAGATAAACAAATTAAAGGAGTGTGTTACCAATGGACTGCCCTAAAAGAAATGCTAAAGGGAGTCCTTCAGACTAAAATGAAAGGATAGCAGACAATAATTAGAAGCCATGTGACAAAATATAGAACAGTGTTAAAGATAGCTAGATGGATAAATATAAAACCCTATATTATTTTACTTTTGTGACTTCTCTTTTTTCTTTTATGACTTAAAAGGCAAATGTGTAAAACAATGATTATAAATGTATGTTAACAGCCATACAACATAGTAACATGTAATCTGTTACAACAATAACATAAAGGGAGTGGGCAGAGACATGTAAGGTTAGAGTTTCATACTATTGAAACTAAATTGGTATTAGTCTAAATAGATTGTTATAAATTTAAGATGTTAATTGTAATTCCCAAGGTAATCATTAAGAAAATGACAACAACAAAACAGAAAACAAAGGAAAGTAATTAAAATTGTACATTTCAAAATATTAACCACAAAAAAGTCATTAATAGAGGAATTGAATTAAAAAAATATGTAAGACATACCGAAGATGGATAACTGGTTGAAGTAAGCCCTTCCTTATCAGCAAATTACTTTAGACATACATATTAAACTCTCCAATTAAAAGACAGAAATTGGCAGAATAGATATTTCATTTAAAAAAGATTTTCTATTTCTAAGAGACTTGCTTTAGATACAAAGACACAAAGAGTTTGAAAGTAAAAGAATGGAGGGGCGCCTGGCTGACTCACTCAGTGGAGCATGGGACTCTCGATCTCAGGGTCATGAGTTCAAGCCCCACTTTGGGCATAGAGCTTACTTAAAAATTTTTTAAATACAAAAAAAAATTGAAAAAAAGAAAAGAATTGAAAAAAATATTCCATGCATATATTAACCAAAGCAGAGTAGGAGTGGCTATATTATTATCAGGCAAAACAGACTTTAAATCAAAAAGATTATGAGACAAATGGGGTACTGGCTGCCTCAGTTGGTAGAGCATGCAACTCTTGATCTCAGGGTTGTAAGTTGGAGCCCCACAATGTGTGTAGAGATTACTTAAAAAAAAAAAAGCAAAACTTAAGAGACAAAGAATGACATTATATACTGATAAAAGATACAAGCCATCAAGAAGATATAACAATTATTCTTAAAATTATACACCTACCAGAGCAATACGGCAAGAAAAATAAATGAAAGTCCCGCAAATTGGAAAGGGAGTAAAACTATTTTTGTGCGTAGATGACTTAATCTTACATGTGGAAAACCCACAGAATCCACACACCAAAAAAAGTGAAAGCTAATAAATTCAGCAAAGTTAAAGGATACAAAATCAAATGAAAAATCATTTGCATTTCTCTACACCAGCAGTGAACAATCCAAAAGGAAAAATTTTAAAACATTCCATATACAATAGCATCAAAAAAGAATAAAATACTCAGGAATAAATTTAACCAAGAAGGTTCAAGATTAGTACACTGAAAACTATAAAACATTACTGAAAGAAATTAAAGCGAATATTCATAAATGGAAAGAGATCTCGTGTTTAATGGATTGGAAGGCTTAGTATTGTTAAGATGGGTATATTATCCAAGGAGATATACAAATTCAGTACAATACCTATCAAAATCCCCAGACTGTTTTTGCAGAAATGGAAAAATCCATCCTAAAATTCATGTGGAATTTCAACAGACTCAATAACCAAAACAATCTTGAAAACAAATAACAAAGTTGAAGAGCTCACACTTCTCAATTTTTAAACTTACTACGAACTATAGTAATCAAAACAGTATGGTAATGGCATAAGGATAAACAGATAGACCAATAAAATAGAATTGAGAGCCCAGAAATTAACCTTCATTTCAATTATCAATTGATTTTCAACAATGATGACAACTTAATGGGGGAAAGAACAATCTTTTCAACAAATGGTGCTGGGAAAACTGGATATCCACCTGAAAAAAAATTTAAAAAGAAGTTGGATCTTTATAACATATAAAAAATGAACTCAAAATGAATTAGAAACAAATTTAAGAACTAAAACTGCAAAACTCTTAGAAGAGTTTCTACCCATGGAAAGGTAGAAAATATTTGTCAACCATATATCTGATAAGGGTTTCATATCTAGACTCTATAAAGAATTCCCACAATTCAATAACAGAAAGACAACTCAATTTAAAATTGGGCAAATAATTTGAATAGGCAATTTCCAAAGAAGATATACAAAAGGCCAATGAGCACATGGAAGGATGATCGACATCATTAATCATTAGGGAAATGCAAATCAAACTACGATGAAATACCTTTTCACACCTATTAGAATGGCTAGGATTAAAATAACAACAACAACAACAACAAGTCTTGGCAAAGATGCGGAGCAATTGGAGCATGCATGTTGCTAGTGGGAACATGAAATAGAGCAGCTGCTATGGTAAACAGTGTGGCAGGATCATGGTACTCTCATAGCACGTCCATGTGTTCACCAAGCAAGAAGCTCTACTAAGTTTGGATGCCCAGGGTTTTTATCAAGGTTTCATTAGGTGTGATTAATGAAGTCACCAGCCACGAGATTGAATGCAACCTCCATTCCCTCCACTCTCCCTGGAGTTCAAAATAAGACTGCAAGTGTAGGCTTTGAATCACCTACTTGGTCTTTGTGTTGTGATCAGCCCCTCCCTTAAAACTAAAGACCCACCTTGAGTCTCTTCATTAGCATAAACTCAGATATGGCAAAGGGGGCTCCTTATGAATAACAAAAGTCATTCCTAGACTCATAAAATTCCAAGAGTTTTTAAATCTCTGTGCCTGGAACCTGAACAAAAACCGGATAATGGTTTTGGGTTTTTGCTGTTTTTAATCTCACACGTAAGCAAGTATTATTGGCTATCCTGTAAATTAATTTTCTGATAGAGTCATGTTTGAAGTATGAGGAAATCATGACTAACTAGGGCAAGGGAGTTAGGGAAATCCTCATAGAAGTGATGTGATTGAGGGGAAAATGCAGCTGCATTTTCAGTGAAGAAAAGCACTTGTTCAAGTCGCAGGTCCTGAAAGAAAAGGGATTATAAGTGAGGACAGGACTTGAATTTGCAGTTGGTGGCGAGGTTCAGGAGATGAGGCTGGGGGACAGGTGGGTTGAGGCTGGGAAGGCTAATCAATGTAAAGGGATTGGGGATTGATTTTCTAGAAAGCAGAGATCCCACTGAGGTCTGGGAAGAGGAGAGTATTGTATTTGTTATTTTTAAAGATAGTGCAGGTAGCAGGAGAAGAATAGACTATAGTGGGAAAGAGAAAAGAAGTGGGAATATATTTGAAAGGTCACCATAATTTGTGTAGCAAAGTTAATGTAAGATGGAACCTCGCTATGGGGATAGAAAAGTAGGCAGAAACACTGGACATGGTTGTTCTGTTTATTAATATACCTCGAATTGTAATTTAAAATACGTGTTTTCCTCCTCATTAAAGGACAGTAACTTCAACGCATGGACCCATGATATTTACCATAAACACTCTCTGATAGCCGTATTCCCTCGAGGATGAGGCTTTAAAGGTACATGGGAACAAACTTTATTGTGTTGGTTCAATGCTGACCAAGAGAGGTCTTAGGAAATAGCTCATTTTCGTGAAAGCACTTCAAATGATGCAAACTGTTTCTCAGATGGTCACTTACAAATCTAACAGTTATGCCAATGAAAACAGTTATTCTCTATCCTTGCTTGCTTCTCTAATATCTTTATTCTTGGGAGATTGTATGTGCCCAGGAATCAAAATTTCCATATTGGAATGTCTGGGCTGCTAGCTTCAGAATGTTCTCTGTCAAACTTTTTCTGTCACCTCCAGAGTCTTGCTTTGTTTTGTTTTTGCTCTTTCCTTATCTATCCTGTAAACTTCCATAGTTTCTTGGGCACACACCTGCTGGTTTGCTTATTACGTAGTCTGTAATAGTATGACATATGTGCCTCTTCTACTTGTTTGCAATGCCATGAAAGTATAGATCTTCGCGACATACTATCTGGCAAAATTTTGTTAACAAGTATTTATTGAATAAATAATGGAATAAATAATGAATGAAGAGGATGGTCAGTTTTTAGTTCATTCAATGGAGGAAAGGACCACACGCCAGACATTTGGCTCGATCTGACTGGGAAGATCCATTTTAGAGTTTTGCCTAGACTCTCATCCCAGGGCACACTAGAATGATCAGATAAGAAGCACATTTCTTTCTTGTATTTTTGATGACTATGTCAGGTTAACCAGAGACTTGAGACCTAAACGTTATTTGTTTTCATTTATTGTGAATTACTGTATTTGTTGTGTGTAGCTTGCTGGGATTGCAAGATGAGTCCATTAAGCATGTTCCCAGGATGAAAATAAACACAGCATGGAGGGTAAATATTACTATGTTAAATTAGTAAAACTATAGAGGAAATGGGAGTAAATCAACCAATAATTATTTGCACTAGTAGAAGAAAGACAATAATCCCCTTTTTGATATTTTTAAAGCTATTTAAATCTTTTTAAAACATTTTTGTTAGTCTGCCTTTTACAGTTGGCCTAATTTGAGAAATAAAAGCACTGAGACAGAGAGTTCAAGGACATGCCAAGTCACAGAGTCAAAGGATTATTTGAGGATCCTCTATTAGATGCAAAGTTTGAACATTGATCTCTGGTTTCTGATCTGTACTCCAGAATTCTGTTCACTAATTTGTGATATCCTATAACTAATGTCTACCCCCTTCCCCCCGAGATTCTTTTGCACTTTCCCTCAGATAACATTGTCAGGAATACATCTTAAATTTTGTTTTTTATGTCGAATGATATGATTTATTCTCTTTTTCAAAAAGGGTACACAAAATGACCTCTAACAATACTGATCCGGGCAAAAGCAGTGATACTCTATGCCATTACTAGAATTCTGAATTTGGATAAAGCTGGTAGAAAAATCAAATTTTCCCCTAACTTGCTGGTTAGTGAGTACACCTCCATCATGGGTCACAGCCACTCCTCCAGTGGGTGTTTCGGCACCCCCTTGAGTAAATTAAAAGCTAGAATACAGGTACTAATTATTCATTGTGGAGCTGTCTTCTTTGCACTGTTATTTACCCCATTATAAATATGAGAGTACACTGTTATTTCACTTTACAAATAGCAGATCAGAAGTATTTAATTCATTTAGTCTGATGGGTGTGCCCTCAGAAACACAATGAAACAGTGGGTTGAAATAAATTAGGGCATTAATATTTGTAAACTCCAAAGATGTCTGATATGATCACTTTAATTAAAATGATTTTCTGTGAAACTTTTGTTTTCCATAGTCTATTAACAATGCAGAAAAAAATGCTCTGCCTTTATTTTGAAAAAATATTTACCATTCTCTTTCTTTCCTTTTTTTCCCACCAAAAACAGTAAAGTCTATCTCTTTCGTGACTTATAAGAGCTCTCCTGAAGCATTGAAGCATCTTGCTTGAAAGGGCTTGCATATTATTATCCTTTAGTTATTATTATAATAACCACATAATTTTTCTAAATCCATATTTCACTCTTGGCTAACATTTGGTTCAAATGTGTGTATACACAGGAGTTGAATAGGGTATACTATTTCTCAAAATCGGGAAGACTTTGTTAGAAGCTCTGTAAGAGGCATTCAAGGTTAAAATTCAGCATGACTCTCTGGGCAAAGCCTGCACCTTCACTCCCACCCCCATCCAGCTCTGTGGTTTCCTCCTCTCCCTTCCCCCAGAGAAGGAAGCTCATCAACATTAGCACACAAATGCAAAATAACCAGCCAGGCCTCTCCCTAGGAATACAAATTAGGGGCAGGTAGTTGAAGAGCTTAGAAAGCTGAAATCGTTCACAATGAAAAGGATGAATAGATGAGAGACTGAAAGTGGGGTAAAGTGTTTAGCTTTTGTCATTTAAAGTGACGTCTTTAACTCTTTGCCTTCTAGAAACTACCCCTCACCAAATAATAGAGCTTTGCAATCAAGAGTTCCCGGGTAAAAAAAAAAAGGTATCAAGTTTCCTTTTATAAGATATAATGGTAAAATTAGATATTGGTTTCACTAGGGCCTATGTCTGACAAAAAAACAAAACAAAAACAAAACGGTAGAGAGCCTGTGACGTTGAAAAATTTAGTAACCGATTTTTTATTTTTATTTTTTTAAAAAAGAAGAGGTCCACATTAGCTGACAGTGCATTTCCTCCCCACCCACCCCCCATCATGGTCACTACTTCCAGCTCAATGCAAATCATGTTTTACTGCATTTACACTTGGCTGGGTTTTGACTTGGGAGGTGAGTTTGGCTGGAAGCTTGAATCTTATTTTCTAATTAGCTCTACCTTATCTAGCAATCAACGGTGGAGACTTGCCACAGCTTTTTGTAATAATTATGAGATCGATGACGGAGCACGTCTTTTCCTAGATTGCAGAAGCTTCGGATACCCGAAATGTGTATATCCCAAAATCAATACTGTAAGCGAAGCAAGCAGCAATGTGCATACACATTCTCAAACTAAAATCTAAGTGTTTAAGCATGATGCTACCTCAGCGGTTAGAAGCAGAACTAGAGAGTTGGAAGCTGTCTTAGAGTCTTATTAGAAAACCAAGGTGGGGTGCCTGGGTGGCTCAGTCGCTAAGCATCTGCCTTTGGCTCATGTCATGATCCTGGGGTCCTGGAATCGAGCCCCGCATGGGGCTCCCTGCTCGCAGGAAGCCTGCTTCTCCCTCTCCCAATCCCCCTGCTTGTGTTCCCTCTCTCGCTGTCTCTCTCTCTCTAATAAATAAATAAATTCTTTAAAGAAAAAAAGAAACCAAACAAGGGACACCGAAGTAAGTGTACAGCTTAGCAAATAAAACTGAGGGCTCTACAACAGCACATTATCACTTAGAGCTAATTTTTATTTGTTTTATTTAAGAGTGCATTTCCTAATTTGGAGAGACCAATCTTTGCTTTGATGCTGATAAAGATCATAAAACTTGTACTATAATTATTTATTAAATGCCTTCAATTTGTGTTGTGTGCCCTGCAACCAGACACGTGCTCATCTCTTCAGTTTTGGGTCAGACTAGTTTAGACAAACAAGTTATAATTGCAGAAGATGTCCTTAAAGCAGAGAGACAGTTTGTAAATCCAAAATGGTCATTTATATCCAAGGTGGGCATTTATATGGCGGTACTGAGTGGGGGTGCCTAGGAGATGGACACATTTGTAGGTGGGCATGCATGGAATGATTCATTACATGTATTGTGGAATTATATGCACGATGTTTCCATTGCATAGAAGGGGAAGTGGGACCACAGAACATTTTGACAGTTTGTTTTGTCTTATGACACCCCTAAGTAAAGCCAATTCATGACCTTGGGTTCCTCTTTTCCTCTTATTTCTCAAGATAGATGCAATTTTTGAGGACAAAAATGGTCTTCCCTTTCTTGGTGTCTTGAATAGTACCGTTTACAGTATCAGGGCTTAAACAAATATTTAGCAGTTTAAGAATATCACATGTTAAAAAGGAGACAGCAGATCCAAAATGGAGTCACTTGTGTAAAACCCCATGTCAGCAAACTAAGACATAATCCCTAGTCTAACTGTAGTTTCAAACCCACAGGAATATAACGTTTAACAGTGCACATGGAATTACCTAATCAGCTCTAGTGAGCTAACCTGCCTGATAGAGACCTTCCATGCCTCTTAGGAAGATGACTTTGCCTGAAACAACACATTCTTTTTCCACCCCCTTTCCTTTAAAAACCTTTCCTTTTCTACAACTTGGCAGAGCTCTTTTCTATTACTAGCCGGGATGCTGCCCAATTCATAAATTGTTGAATAAAGCCAATTTGAGCTCTAACTTTACTCAGTTAAATGTTTGTTGTTTAATAGATTTGGTGGCAACAGCGGGACTGATAGAGACTTCTGATGGCTTCCAGGATGTGAGAAACAGAGGCGTGATACCCTGAAAACCCTTTGAGTTCACTGTCTTTCTTCCAAGGGCTGTGGGTAAATTCTCTTTCAGTTCTGAGCTCTGTTGCTTTTGGGTTGAGCTCCTGATCTAATTGGCTTTCCAGCTCAGGGCTTAGTAGGTCAGCTTGAACTGGTAGACAGTTCCATCTGGAGCTCGAGTCCCTTGCTTTTGGTTCAGTCTGAAATTCCCCAGACGTTTGGAATCCTTTTTCCCTGTTCCAGTTTGCTATCCCCATTTACTGGACTCAGCTGGTTTAATCTACTCTGGATCTTGCTGATAGTGCATACAGCCTTCTGTCAATGGGCCACAGTAACATTTCTTGGTTGCCGCTGGTATGTTAAGGTGTGCATGTTTGGTTGCCTTGTTTTGTGTAGATAAAGGCTATTGCTTTGGTTTAAGGAAATGTTGTGGCTCTTTTGATCTGTCCAGACCACTAAAGCTTTCTCCATATCAGCAATAAGGCTGTTTTGCTCTCTTATCATTTAGGTGTTCATTGGAGTAGCACTTTTAATTTCCTTTAAGAATGTTTCTTCTGTGTTTATAACTCGGCTAACCGGCAAAAGAGCCCTAGCTTTTGGCCTATCTCAGCTTTCAACGTGCCTTTTTCACTAAATTTAATCATTTCTAGCTTTGGATTTAAAGTGGGAGATGTGTGATTCTTCCTTTCACTTGAACCCTTAAAAGCCATTGTACTGTTATTAACTGGCCTAATTTCAATATTGTTGTGTCTCAGGGAATGGGGAGGCTTGAGGAGAGGGAGAGAGATGGGGGGATGGCAAGTTGGTGAAACAGAATATACACAACCTTTATCGATTAGGTGTGCTGTCTTACACAGTGTGGTTCATGGCATCCTAAAACAACTACAATGGTAGAATTAAAGGTCACTGATCACAGTTCACCATAATAAACATAATAATGAAAATGTTGAAATATTGTGAGAATTACCAAATGTGATCCATAGTTATAAAATGTACAAACACTGTTGGAAAATGGCACCAATAGACTTGCTCAATGCATAATTGCCAGAAATCTTCAACTGGTAAAAAACAAAACAAAACAAAACAAAAACCACACCATATCTGTGAAGTGCAATAAAAATGAGCTCTGACTGTATATGCCTAAAAATAGGGCACAGGTTACCCCCTGCTCATTCCCACACCAGGAGGAGGTAACACAACCATTATCACTGGAGATAGAAAGTAAGCACTGAGATGGGTCTGCACAAATAAACTTTCCTGAAATAACCCTTATCCTCTATCAGTTCCCCCCGTGAGTTTACCTTCCCATAATTTACCAACCCTAGAAACCCAAACCCCCTTTCCTTTATCTTCTCCATATAAGCCTCTTTGGGTCTTCACTTCTTTCCTATGAAGTCCTCCATAAATGTAATAATTAAAATATTACCACCAAATAAAAGCTGTCTACTTTTTCCCCTCTTCATCTATCATTTGTCAGTTTAATTTACAGGCTCTAGTTACTGAACATAAGAGGATAGAGGAAGAGGGGCTTTTTGTTGTTGTTGTTTTTCTCCCCCACATATAGTATAAATACTCATACATGCATGGCCTATTTTTGTATTCTCTTCTGCTTTGTTGGCCTTGTCTTTATTACTGCACTAGTATCAGCAGAATCAATTACCTTACTTATATGCCATAATTTATATCTGGCAAAGCAAATTCCTCTCATTATATGCTGTTTCAAAACTTTTTTGCTAATTTTGTGTACTTATTAGGATTAATGCACAGAACTCTAACAAAATGACATTTTTATCAGAACAGAAAGAAATTGACGAATATTTCATGAAGAAAACATGTTTAAAAATATTTAGGCTTCTCAGGTGGCTCTGTGGCGCAATGGATAGCGCATTGGACTTCTAAAAATATTTAGGCTTCTCATTCATAAATATGGTAGCTTTTTTCATTTCCTAAAAAAATCCAATTTTAGAATATTTTAATACGCTTTTATAGTTTTCTTCATACATATTTTATATATTTTTTAAGTTAATGACCAATTTTTCTTGCAGTTGTTAATAGGATATTTATATCCCATTCTCTCCAAAGTTACTTTTTTCATAATTGTTGACTTATCCTATCTATTGCTTTCACGCTACTCAGCCACCTGGTCCCCAAGGTCTTATTCTAGACCTACCCTGTGCAACATAGTAGTCACTAGCCACATGTAGCTATTAAATACTTGAAATGTGGCTAGTCCAAATTAAAATGTGTTATAAGGGTAAATATAAATATATTTTTTTACTTTTTGAAATGCGGCCCCTAGAACATTTTATATTTCATTTGTGACTAGTATTACATTTCTACATTTCTATGGTTGGTGCTCTCTAGACCTTGTCATTTCCAATAACTGAAACCCTCTATAATGTCAGTTTCATAAATTCAACTACCAAGCCATAACCTTTCCAATTTTTTTCCTCTAGTACTCCAACCTCAGCAATCCTTCCACCCTCACAGGGATAAACAATCCATTGATCCCATCACCTTCTCACTATACCTAATTTTTTGGCCTAAAACAAAATTTTACTCTCATAATTCTTTGATTGGATTTGGCTCAGCTGGGCAGTTCTCACTTGTGGTCTTGGATTCAGTTGCAAATGTAAGTAGACTAGGGCCATGATCATCTTACACTCGACTGGGTTGGACATCCAAGTCAGTTGTTGCTGACTACAGGTTGGAAGTTTCCCTGGGACTGTCGTGAGTCCTAGGATTCCACTTCTACCACTCGTGCCAGGTTAGGTTCAATATGGTAGAGGGAGGGGTTTAATTCCACTGCTCAAAAGACAGAGTAGCAAAGAATTTGTAGCCAACTTTAATTCAGCACATCTATGTCCTTCTAGTATTTGCTTTCCTTCTTACTCAGCTTAAATCCTGGTCAATTGTTATAATTGCATACAACTTCAATTCCTTTGCCCCCTTCTCAGTTTTTGTGCTCATCCAACTAAACCATAAACATGGTTAAATACAGCCCTCCACCTACTCTTTTTTTTTTTTGCACCAGCACATCTGGACAGAACTGGAGAAAAACATATATCCCTGTTGTCTAGTCTCACAAAATGCATGATCACTAACATGTAGTAGACTCTTAAGGCTGCCCAGCAATGTTCACTCTGTATTACCTAGGAAACCAGATGATTCTTTCATAACTTTTCCTTCTCCTCAAACTTTAACAAAAACTACTTCCCCATCCTCACTCTCAGCTGGTAATTTTCTTCATATTTCATTGAAAAAAGAGAAGTAATCAGGGGAGAAGTTCTATAAATTTCTGTAAACTACACACCTGTGTCTGGCACCATCATTCTTTACCTTTTCTCCCAGTTCTTTGAATAATCTGTCCCTGTTCCCAGCTAGGGTCAGCATCTTTTCTTATTCTCTAAATCCCTTTCACTGCTTATGAGCAATGATCTAGAAGTCCTTTGCCATGCCTCAACAACTTCTCCCCTCAACTGGATCATTGTCAGTAAAATTTCTCCCGTATTAAACTATCATTTCTCATATATTAAAACAAAACCTTTCTGGACCCCAATTCTCCTTCTAGTTACCAACTTGTTTCTTTCCTTCCCTTTTAAGCAAGCTTCTTTTATTTATGCCCACAGCTTCCAATGTCTTTATTCCCATTTTTCTCTTTAAATCCAACATTTTACCACAAATGGCTTCAGTCAACATTAGTAACCAACACATTGTTGAATCCAGTGGTCAGTTCCCAGACTCCATCTTCTTTGTCCCATCTGCAACGTTTGACCCTATAGATTATTCCTTAGCTCCTTGAAATAATTTCTTTCCTAGGTTTACAAAACACCACACTGTCCTAGTTTTCTTCCTCTATCACTGGCTGCTCCTTCCTTGTCTCTTTTGCTTGTTCCTTCCCCTTATCACCAATAAACAACATAATGCCTCCCAGTACTATTTAGTTTCAGTCAGTCATCCAGCCTCATGACTAAATACTGTCTCCATGCCAATGACCCCAAGTATATGTCTAACAGAGACTTTTCCTCTAAGCCACCTAATCCTATACTCAACTGCATTCTCAATATCTCCCCCCTGGAATCTAATAGATATCTCAATCTTAGTATGTCCAAAACTAAACATTGAGTATTTCCTCCCAATTCTGGTTCTCTTTCATTCTTTTCTATCTCAGAGTAACTGTATTCTCCTCCTCCTCCTTCTTCTTCCTTTTTTAGGGTACCTCTATTCTTTTGGTTGCTATGGCCAAAAATCTGAAGAAGGTTCTTCACTCCTCTCTTTCTTTTTTTTTTTTTTTTTTTAAAGATTTTATTTATTTATTTGACAGAGACAGAGACAGTGAGAACAGGAACACAAGCAGGGGGAGTGGGAGAGGGAGAAGCAGGCTTCCTGCTGAGCCGGAAGCCCGATGTGGGACTCGATCCCAGGACCCTGGGATCATGACCTGAGCCGGAGGCAGTCGCTTAACCAACTGAGCCACCCAGGCGCCCACTCCTCTCTTTCTCTCATACCACACATCCAGTCCATCAGGAAATCCTGTCAGCTTAAACTCTAAGGTAGAATTGGATCACTTACTTCCACTGTGACCACTCTAAGTTCAAACCACTTCCATCTCTCCCCTGCCTTATTGCAGTAGCCTTCCAGCTGGTCTAATTTCTTATGCCCTTGACCCTGTGTGGTCTGTGTACAACACATGAATGCTTCTCTTCCTTTCTTGTCACTTCTCTACTCAAAACCCTGCAAAAGCTCCCCTCAAAGTCCACTCCATGAATTACAAGGCACTCACTGTATGATCTGTCCTCACTGTCTCCCTAGCCCAGTCTCTTTCAACTCCTCCTGTAGTTCATCCTGCTTCAACCTCTCTGCTCCTCTTCGTGGCCTTTCTTCACTCTTCTTAGGACTTCTTCCTCCAAATATCTATGATCTTTTTCCTCACTTCCTACACATCTTTACTTCAATACTATCTTCTCTGCAAGGCCTTTGTCTTACCCCTCTAAAACTATAACCATTATACCCTCCAGCACTTCCTGCAACCCTTCATGGCTTTATCTTTCTTCTGAGTACTTATCACTATCTAATATATATTTTTTCTAATATACATTGTATTTAATTATCTTATTTGTTGTCTTCGTCTCTAGAATGTAAGCTCCATGAAGGCAGAGGTTTTCAGTTCACCCCAGAGCTAGCCACATAGTGGGCTATAATCACTGAAAGAACAAATGGATGTAGAAGGTATCCTTGATATGTTTCTGATTCTGTGGAAATTTTCTAAGATTTCATTTTTTCATTCTGATGCTTATCATCTGTTTAGATATATACTCTTTATTAAGGAAATTTCTTTTGACTCTCAATTAACTTAAATTTGTTATTATAAATGGGTATTAAATTTTACTAAATCTCTTTTTCATAAATATCAAAATAATCACATGCTCTAGTCCTTTAAAATATGTTGACCTATTCTTGAGTTCTGGACAGAAAACTTGTGTGGTAATGATTCATTTGGTTTAATCAGTTACCTCATTTAATTCTCTAATATTATTTTGAAGATTTTTGCATTTATCTCTATAAATGGGTTTGATCTATGTTTTTCTTTTGTGAGACATCTTTGCTATCTTCATAAAATTAATTGAGAAACTTTATTCTTTTACTCCCCAGAACACTTCATGTGCCCTGGAATAGTTTCAGTAACATAGGAATGACAATTTCTTATAATTATGGTATAGATAAAATAGCCTATACATTACTGGTACCTGACATTCTTTCAGGGATAAATCTTTAGCAACTTTTCCAATTGCCTGTATGGTTGCCCATTTATTCATATTTCACTCTCCTTGAATAAATCTTGCTAATTCATATTTTCTTAGAAGAGCATTAATTTTATCCAGATCTTCAGATTGCTTAATAATTAACCCCACCTCAGTAAAAATTACATTCTTTGCTTGCAGCATCATTGGTTTCCCCATCTATATTAAATTGAATTAAAGTACTTTGAAATTACCTGTGTATAACAAAATTGAATTGCTAACTTGTGTATCTGATGAAGAAATAGAAGTGCTAAGGTCTTTGAAGGTATCTTACTGGGGTGGGGGAGTAGGAAGGGAAGATTATGCCTATTTCCTCCACTGGGTCTAGCACATGAGTTAGATGTTTTGAATGCTCAAAAAGGGAATATACTGACACTGCCAAATGGGGCCAAGAGTTTCCTCATTTTCTGTACGGTTAGTGGATTGTGAAACCAGGTATTTTGTTTATCTTCTTTACCTTTCCTGTACCACCCACCTTGGGTATACCCATTTATCTGTTCAAATCCTTGACAATTAAACATCCCCAAATTGTCAAAACAATTGCTATTAAGCCACTAATCCAAATAAGTTGAACACCTACTATGGTGAAAATACTATAGGCCCACTGAGAAATACAAAGAAGAATAAGACATGGTCTTTGCCATCTAGGAACTGACAATCTAGTTGGGAAAACTTGGTTGGAAGTAGCTTCAAGTCAATTTATAAAAGAGGTACTAAATATCACTACAGTATTTATTCCATTCAACAAACATCCAGTTAATATCTATATACCAGGTGCTATCCTAGACGTTATTTGCACAAAGATTAGTGATCCTCAAGAAGCTAATGATCTACCAAGGGAACACTCAGATACATAAAGTTAACTATGCTGTGATGTGATTTATTCATGTTTGTGATGAATAAAATGGTGCGTGGGAGTCCAAAAGAAAGTTGTAGGTGGGTAGGGAAATCAGTCATGGGAATGGTTTTATTGTAGAACAAACATTTAAGATGGATCTAGGAGAATAAGACAATGTGTTACTAGGCAAAGCAAGGGAAGAAGAGGATTCTGGGCTCATAAGGCTCATAAGGCAAGACATTAAGTTAAGAAAACATAAGATCTTACAAGTATAGCTGACATGTTAAAGTGTGTTTGCACTGGGCAGGAGAATTGGGGTAGTGGAGAGAGATAACTCTGGACACGTACAATGAAGCCAGATCATGAAGTGTCTTAACTTTTTGAATATGGTAATGAAAAACTTAGATTTTTAAGGCAGCAGAGTAATATACATTAAATGCTCTGAGTGCCCCTTACCTTACCATAGCAAAAGAGTTGAATTTACTTTATCAAATTTGGAATTTATATTTGGATTGATGGGCCTTAAAACATAAAGTTCTTGACATGTGTTGAATTGACTTTGGATGTCAAAGGAGCACCATCAGTACAGCTAAAAGAGGCTTGTGTGTAGCCCATTGGGAGAGAACTAACAACAAATTAAAATACTGTGGACAGAGGAATAAATAGTAGTTTCAACTATGAGTTCTAAGAGCAAATGTTCCAAATTGCAAGCATTGATTTGCAATCAACCTGCTTCTTATTAGTTTATTTATTTAATAAAGATCTTTTTTTATTTAATGATGGTTAATAATTCACCCTTTCAACACTAAGGAGGTTAGCCAGTATGATAGTGAGGATAATGATGATAATAATATAATAGGAGCTCATATTTGAAGGATTTTGGCAGAGTATTTTTGTAGAATGAATTTTATTTTGAAAGCTTTATGTGCATTATACTGCTCTGTTATTACAAAAATCCTATGAGATGGGTACCATTTTTATTCCTTGGCCCTTGAAGAAACTGAAGCTTAAAGAGATACATCTCTCTCTCCCAAGGCTATACACTTAGTTGCAAATCCTTACTTGCATATCCAGGTCTTGAATTCTACCCATCTTTGAAATGACCTTCTCAGTGATATTGTTGTTTCAGAAAGATAACTAACAATAAGTGAAAGGCAAAACAGACACGAGCTAACTGGAAAGAGAAAACAATCCAGGAGCTCGGTGCAATATTACAGGCAAGAAATGAACAAAGTCTGGTGTCTGACCATGGGAATGGAGTAAAGGGAACAGATACTGGAGCCATTTGTGAGATTAAATTGACCAGATTTGGACACCCATTGGATGGGAAGGATAAGGAAGTGGCGTAAGTCAAAGTGATTTTGAGTATAGTTCCAGTGACTAGGCAGATAATAGCATTCAATACAGGGCATGCAGACCAAGGAGCAGGATTTGTTGCTCTTGGTTTTTAAAAGATTTTATTTTTTTAAAGTAATCTGTACATGCATCATGGGACTTGAACCCACAACCCCAAGATCAAGAGTAGCACATTCTACTACTGAGCCAGCCAGGTGTCCCCAAGGAGCAGCTTTTAACTGGGATGTTAAGAGGAGTGTTTGGAGCTGAAAATGTAATTTTTGGAATCAGTTTTATTTCAATAGTAGCTAATACCATGGGGATGGATGGACTTGACTCACAGAGAGAGTCTGTGGTAAGAGGAGGTAATGAAACAGCCTAGAATCCTGGGAAGATCCAAGGTATACCAGTGGTCAAACAGGTGCTATGAGAGTTTAAGGAAAGCAGAATTTAATTCTGACTAAGGGCATCACCAAAGGCATCTTAGAGGGCAAGGGATTCACAGTGGAATTTAAGGTGCAGCTAAGGAGCATAAGGTAAGATGGGAATTCCAGGCTTAGAAAACAGTTTTGAATAGTAGTTGATGAACGCCAGTTTAGGAACTTGTAATGTACTTGGGAAGGGTAAAGTCAGGACAATGGGGCGGGGTGGGGGGGATGGCGGGAGGAAGGAGAGATGTTGTGTAGTAGCTGAATACGGAAAGGGCCAACTTGTAGAGATTGTAGAGGTTATATTGGTGTGGCTGAATTTGAGCTGGAAAGTTATGTGATCAGTTCTGAGTTTCAGGAAGGAAGCTTGTAGAAGGTTCTCTATGGGAAAATAAGAGGCTCTGACCTTTTTCAATCCAGATCTCCAAATGACTGCTGTGTTTGGGAAACAGGGAGGGGTGTCTTAGGTTTTCTTAGGCAGAAAAGGAGGTGGAAGGATGAATTTTTTTTCATAATCCCTAGGAAATCTTTAACTCAGACCCCTATCTGACCCATGAACTAAAGAAACAAACTCATTAATCATCTAATTATGAAATCTCTGGCTTTTAACTTCAAATTTATAAACTAGTTATGACAGCATTTCAGAAGAAAAATACCTTTCATCATCCCTGTAACTTAAAGAAAAGAGTCTTCAATTATATATTATTTACAATGTTGAAAATTTGGAAATTGTTCAAAATTTGGAAATTGCCAATCCGAGGAATAAATTGTGACTTTATAATTATTTATACTTCAGGTATGCTATATTTATCCTTACAAATAGATAAATTTTTTTAAAAGACTTCTTTTTCTAATCCAGGAAGTTACATAGCTTCTTTTATTTACACATCTTGATGATTTATGAAACACAGCTTTATGCTTTATTTTATTTTTTATTTTTTTATTTTTTTATTTTTTTAAAAGATTTTATTTATTTATTTGAGAGAGAGAATGAGAGAGAGAGAGCACATGAGGGGGGAGGGTCAGAGGGAGAAGCAGACCCCCTGCTGAGCAGGGAGCCCGATGCGGGACTCGATCCTGGGACTCCAGGATCATGACCTGAGCCGAAGGCAGTCACTTAACCAACTGAGCCACCCAGGCGCCCTATTTTATTTTTTTAAAAGGAGAAAAAAAACCCATCTAAGAATTGTTGTTATTCCTGGAAATAGTTCTGTTTATTTAATGCTATTAAGTTTTCTTAAAGCAGTTTAAAGAAGTTCTTCCATTATATTGTGTTTTTCACATCAAATATTACACATTTTTTTTTCAGAAACACTAATATTAAAATGCTTTTCATTGTGAATTTCCAGGGTATGTTATCAAAGAAACACACAAAAAAAGAATAGAAAGAACTGGGAAAGATTCCAGTGACATTTTAAATAAGGATGTTCGAAAGCTTCCCCATGTCCTCTGCTATTTGCCCGAAGGTTTAGAAGTTTCACTAACTAATGTCGACAGTTGTTTAGAAAAGTTTTTACAGGAGATTGGAAGGAAATGTGACTTTCCCATGAGGGAAGGGGAATGAGGATTCTACTGGGCTGACTTTAACTTTAAGCACCAGAGACGGAAATGGAAATTCATTCTTCAGAGGGAGTTAACAGCGGTGTACTGTACTTTGCAAACTCTCCCTGGAGAGACTGTTGCTAAATTTGTACTCAGCAATGTTCATACCTGATTCATGCTCTATAAAAGAGAGGTCAAGGGATGTTTAAGTTCGTTTATTTTAACAGCCTAAGAATTTGAGTCCAATGAGATTAGAATCCCCCCTCACCTCCCAAATAAAGCCACTGTGTTGCTACCACTATTACTACTACTATCATCATCATCATCATTATTATTTTGGCTCCTTTCCTTTCCTTTCCTTTCCTTTCCTTTCCTTTCCTTTCCTTTCCTTTCCTTTCCTTTCCTTTCCTTTCCTTTCCTTTCCTCTCCTCTCCTCTCCTCTCCTCTCCTCTCCTCTCCTCTCCTTTCCTTTCCTATCTTTTCCTTTCCTTTCCTTCCCCTTTCTCCTTTCCTTTCCTTTCTCCTTTCTCCTTTCCTTTCCTTTCTCCTTCCTTTCCTTTCCTCTCCTTTCCTTTCCTTTCTCCTTTCCTTTCCTTTCCTTCCCCTTTCGCCTTTCCTTTCCTTTCTCCTTCCCTTTCCTTTCTCCTTCCTTCCCTTTCCTTTCTCCTTCCTTCCCTTTCCTTTCTCCTTCCTTCCCTTTCCTTTCTCCTTCCTTCCCTTTCCTTTCCTTTCTTCTTCCTTCCCTTTCCTTTCTCCTTCCCTTCCTTCCTCCTTCCTTCCCTCTCCTTCCTGTCTCTCTCCTTCCCTTCCCTCCCCTCCCTTCTCTTTCTTTTCTTTTTTCTTTCTTTCTTTCTTCTTTCTTTCTTTCTTTCTTTCTTTCTTTCTTTCTTTCTTTCTTTCTTTCTTTCTTTCATTAGGGTATCCATTGTGCTATTATTTGAGTGAATTGTCCTGATATCTTTTTGATTTCTGTGAACTACTACCATAAGGAGAGATGCTATGATCAGAATCAGAGCTCATGTACATGAGTTTCCACTGGGCATGGATCTTAGACACTGAGGGTTAGTGTCAACCAATTTGAACTTTAATATTCATGACATAGAGGTAGCAAAACAGTATTAAGGCAAGACATAAATAATCAGAAAGGCAGTTTTTCCAAACTGTATTTTGAGATAAAGTCATATGCTCCTTAAAAAAAAAAATGGTTTCTGGGGCATTTGAAAAATGAAGAATTAAATAAAATCAAACAGAGTCTTTTACTTCAGGAAGTCTCAAAACTATTAACATAGTAATTTGTTCTGCAAATATCCAAGAAAAAATGAGTATGCAGCATTGCTCAAATTTATACAGACACTTTTCCAGAAAAGTATATTGGAACAAAGTTTGGGAAATGTTGCAATAACAACATGAATGAATGAATGAATGAATGAATGAATGAATGTCTAACACATTAACATTGTGCATACTATTTGCCAAACAATTTTAAAGGGCACTCACACAAACACAAATATACACACATTTAATATAAAAATTATATGTATCAGGTACTATTATCATCCCCAATGTACAGATAAGATACCTGAGACACTTTCCCAAAGTCCCATAGATAATAAAAGGCCTCCTCCAAATCATGCTGTCAATTTTTCTCTAACTCAGTGATAACCAAATATATTTGTTCATGAACCCACCAGTAAACATTTGGATTGCACTATGTCATAACTTATAAATATTCCAGGGGAATATTTTTTATATTAATGTATTGTGTCCATAATAAAATATAACAAAAGTCAAAATGAAAAAGGATATAATAAAAATAGGATGAGGCATATTTTAAAATAATTATTGTATTATTGATAGTGCAAAAATAAATTTATTCTTACTACAAATAATAAAGCCACCATCACTGAATATATATTTAATTTTAAAATTAATTAATGTTGGGGCACCTGGGTGGCTCAGTCGTTGGGCATCTGCCTTCGGCTCAGGTCATGATCCCAGGGTCCTGGGATCGAGTCCCACATCGGGCTCCCTGCTCTGTGGGAAGTCTGCTTCTCCCTCTCCCACTCCCCCTGCTTGTGTTCCTGCTCTCGCTATGTCTCTGTCAAAGAAATAAATAGAATCTTGAAAAAATAAAATAAAATAAAATAAAATAGAATAAAATTAATTAATGTTTTGTGATACAGCAATTTAAAAATTTAATTCTGAGTTAGGTTCAGTTAATATTGATAATTGGTTTGACAGTTGGACATGTTGGGAAAAAGACATCTCACAAAGTACTATTATATAAAATTAACACTTAAGGTGTGTTTCATTGCTAATACCAGTGAATCTAAGTCCATATTTCACACACTCTTTTTTTTCCTCCCAATTTCCTTGCAGGCTGTCACTGTTTTTTCTGTGTATCTTGACCAATGAAAAATTTGGACTTGCTGTAAAAAAAAGCCGCTATGTCATTTCCTTACTGCTTACTTGTGCTTGCATTATTTGAATTAAATTTTAAGCCTTTGCTTAGGTTTTGAGTGTTCAGTTATGTCAGTTTAAACTGGGTAATATAATGGGCAAGTGCACTTAACCTAGAGCACATGACTGTCATATGTCAGTGCATGCTAAAAGCAAGTACCAGTGGTTCCACTCTCCCTCAGGATCCTGCTCACCATGCATGGAGTGATGTCTGACACTTGGATGAGAGTTTTCAAGTCACTAGTGTGCATCCCCATATTAAATATTAAGAAAGATTAATTTTAGTATTTTTAAAGTAAAAAAAACCCACACACACCAGTGGTTCATTGTACACACCTGAGGAGCTCCCACCCCACTTTAGAGACTATTCTAGAGCTTTCAGGCTAAAAGAAGAAATCTGACCAGAAATATTAGTTTCAATAAAAGCAAAAACAAAACAAAAACAAGAAACCACTTAAAACTGAGAGAAACAATTTTGTTACCTCTTGAAGATTGCCACTTTTAAGCAGTAGAGTATCATTTTATTCAAAAGAACTCTATTCTCTAAGCAACAGCTATTCATTTGAGCAAATGTCCTTTAAAATGATAATCAGTCTGCCTTTATTTTTATTATTTATGGCGTATATAAATCCAGTGTAATGCACTCTATAGGACATCCATTTATTCTGTGTTGAAAATTTAGTTTAGTGTGTTTTTGGATAACATGGAGGGTTGAGAGTACATATTGGGGATGCTATGAGTGTTTAAAGCAATTGAAGGCAAATTGCTTCTTGGTGACTAGATAGGAAAACAATGCAAGAGTTTGGCTATGCCCAATTTCTATATTTCCAATTATTTCGGTAAAGGATTTTGGTAACCAAAATCCAGTCCTCCTACCTCATAGGAGGCAAAAATGAATTGAGTGACTGGTCTGTTGTTACAGTTAGTGACAGAATCAGGATGACAATCCAGTTCTCCTCACTGTTGCTCCATTCACTCCACATTTTCTTTTTTTTTTTTTAAAGATTTTCTTTATTTATTTGACAGAGAGAGACATAGTGAGAGAGGGAACAAAAGCAGGGGGAGTGGGAGAGGGAGAAGCAGGTTTCCCTCAGAGCAGGGAGCCCAACATGGGGCTCAGTCCCAGAACCCTGAGAGCATGACCTGAGCCGAAGGCAGACACTTAAAGACTGAGCCACCCAGGTGCCCCCACTCCACATTTTCTGAATATACTACAAATGCCTTTTGTAGAGTGATAGCTTCACAACCAAGGTGTAAAGCACTTGCACAGAATATTTACTGCCAGTAATTTACTGCATTATACAGATGAACAAAGCCTTTCTTTGGGCAATCAAGCAATTAAAAAATAGTTCTCTTTTATAGACACTTTTCCTTGATGTGGCTTTTGTTGTCCTGGAATTTTGTCTGTAAGACATCTCTGCTGAACTACTTCATGAAACTCCAAGTTTCCATGACATACAGCATCCTTATCATTGTCTTTCAATGAGCAATTTATACTCACAAGCTTTAAACTCCTATGGGTGATAAAAAGAGTGAGGGTACAGGGAAGCAAATCTGGGATAATACAAGCCATAGAATGATCTCGGGATAGGACGCACTCTAGGACATGTTATGTAGTTACTCCCTTTGCTCCTGTTATTTTGGTAGACCGCATTCATGGCAGCGGAAGCAAAGCGTAGGGAGTGTGTAAGGAAACAGAGAAAGCTAGTGCAGTTACTGCAGCTTCATTTTCAGTTTGGCTATAGGATGAATTATGTCCACCTGGTGGTTCAGGACCTCATACTGCCCTTGCTTTGTATGTATGGCAAGTTGATCTGATTGGTCTAGATCCCCAGAACTCCTTTTCACAGTCCAAGATAAGGTCCTGACCCTTGGTGTAGGTGTATTGTCCCTAAGGGCATAAAATACTGTAATTACAAAAGGGAAGGGCTCCCATCAATTGTATTTGGTAGAGACTATGCAGGACCTTAGGGTTGGTTGAACTTGGAGAATCTTTACCACATGATTATGCCTCAGATAATGCCTACATCCTAGTGTCTCAAAAGCAGCATCCAGGAATACATCCAGAGTTGAGTGGGGATGCCTCCCTGACACATGAGCAACTCCCGGGAATGCTGGTCACCCTGGGAAAGAGACAACGTGACTCCTCAAAAGGGGATTGACTATCATTGCATTCCTTCCTTGTGAGCAGGATGAGAAGGGCACTATTGTAGAAAGAGAATTATTCACACTATTCAGCCTGGGGGTCTTGCTTAACTACAAATCTAAAGCTGAAACATGAAAACTATGGTTAACAGGAGAGACATGGCTGACACATCAGAGACTGATATGTTTGGGAGATATAAAGAGAATTGGAGATAAAAAGGAACTAACACTTACCTACCACCCACATAAGCTAGGTGCTATGCTTAGAAATGCACAAACCTTATCATAAGTTCTTATAAAATGTGAGAGGTTTTTCCCTCAATAAGGATGAGGAAACTCAGAGAGGTTAAGATACCCAAGGTTACATGGTTTTCTTCTGGTAGAGCAGGGATCAAATTAGGGTATTGCACACTCAAAAGCTCATGCTCTTTCTGGGACACTGTACCAGTGAATAAGTAAAATAATAAATTGAACTATTTATTTTTGTAGCAAATTACTCCCTTAGTAAAATAAGCAAATAAACTAATAAATAAGATGACTCACAGGAGTCTTAGCTACAGGTGTGCTTGCTACCAGCAGCACGTGTATTCCCTGCAATGGATCAACCTACCTTGATGATGTTAACAAAATCTATGACGAAACTGTAGTATAATTTGTTCTGGTTCCATATGGAGCAACCAGAGTGGGGAATAACTGAGTGAAAGCGTGAGGGTGATAGAACTAGGCACTTGGTCCTCCTGGCTGTGATACTTGGTAGGATCATTACCTGACACTCAGAGCAGAGAGTAACACAGGGGTTTTTCCTGTATCTTCCATGCTCAGAGAGATCCCCTAGCAAGCTAGTTTGAAAATTTGAAAGTGGTTTCGTCCTCGATGTCTAAGCTTTTCTTTTCAATGATCATGATTATACTCCATTAAAAAATGGATATACTACAGTCTCTCCTGTATTAAATGCTCTCATGTTTTTAATACCTGCAGAACAAACACAGGTTAAAGAACCTAGGTAGCGCTATCCAGCTAGTGCTAACTCACTTATATTAGTGGAGAAAAGGACACAACAAGTGTAAGTACACAGTTTTTATCTGTAAACTTTCATAGTTTATTATGATCACAAAACTCAGTCATCCATTTTTTAAGATTTTATTTATTTATTTTTGAGAGAGAGAGCACACCTGAGCAAGGGGAGGAGCAGAGGGAGAAAGACAAGCAGACTCCATGCTGAGCGTAGAGCCCAATGCAGGGCTCGATCCCACAACCCTGAGATCATGACCTGAGCCAAACCAAGAGTCTGACACTCAATCCACTGAGCCAGCCCAGCACCTCACCCATTTGTTTTAACTCCATGTCTTATGCAATTAAACTCCCAGTTGATAAGACTGACCATCAGGCAGACCAAATCAATTACTTAGTGACTCTACCACCATTTTCATCTACTTTTGTTTACGAATTACACTTAGTGGGCTACAAGATGCGTGAGCTCTGGGTACAGAAGGTGAGGTGAATTAGCTGGACGCCCACTCCCCCAAGCCCTATATAAGAACCACTGGGAATTCTTACTTTCTGCTACAATGGCTGAAGTCAGCCTTTTTATGTATCTAAGTGGGAGATAAGTTATTGTTAACTTAAAATAGGACGTGGTGATTTAGCATGGTTTTAATTGGATTTGGGCAATAAAAATACCCTTTGCTGCTGAAAAAGGAATACAAAATTTGAAAATGAAGGTTATACAACCTCTTTACAGAAAAAGAGCAGTCTTTTGAAAGGTTGTCCTCATTTTAGAAGCTGATTTTATAATCCTAATGAGGCATGGGAGATAAAATCTGCTCTTGAAATGTTTCAACTTTCTTCAGTGTTCTCTGTTTAATTAGAATTACTTCCTCTACGAACCTCTCCAGCCAGCATTCTAATAACCATTAGCAGAACTTATTTACTATTCAAATTGCTACTTAAAGTTTAGGCTTGGTGGCAAGGATTTCGTCAGGTAACTAAGGGAAGGTTTGCCCCTTTTAAGCTAGATCCTTGCCTCATCTCTGCCTTCAATGTATGCACAAGGACTTTTCTTATAAAAAAATAAACTTGAAGTCCTAGGAAAGACGTTTTTTGGGCGGATGGGGGGGTGACAAGATGAGCAGATAATTATATGTATCTAAATGTACCTGCAAATCTGTTGAACTTGGAAAAAGTTTAGATTCTTCTGTTCTTTTGAATAAGCACATTTGAAGATCTGAATCTTAGAGTTTAAAAATGTATGAGACTGATAATAAATAAAAACAATAAAAATGGATCTGCCACACTCAGTAAGTCAACATCTTTTCATTTCCTACAGGGAAGGGAAAAAAAAAAACTAAAGTAGTAACCATCCTAGAATTTTGGAAGCCTCCAGTTATAACTCCAGTACATTCCTTGGGTAAACTTTATTTAGCATTTCTACCAAATTCAGAGTATGAAATTTAGTGTTTTCATTTTTAAATTCATAGCACTTTCTCCATTCTTAGATGAGTCTGATTAGAACAGTCACAATTGTATTTTGTAGTTATTAGGACTAAGAAAATCAATTAAAATAAAATGGTATGTTTCCAAATGATAACCAACCAGTGAATTGAGTGGCAAATTTTGAGTAAGCTATTACATAAATTATTCTTAAATTCAAGGACCATGAGAAAATTCTTTTATATTTTTCAACAACCTACTCAATTCTGGTTCATTAAAATGCAATACATAGAGAGGATAGAAAATATATTTTCATGGCTTTCTCTTTAGATATGTTTCCAAATCTATCACTAATCACTGAAGGAACAGTAGCAGTGGTGATGGCAATTACAATAAAAATAATATTAGACACCATGTAAGAATACAGTTTCTAATAGCCAAATTTTAAAAGATAATTTGTTACCTACATATGAAGACACCAGAACAAAAATATCAGTGCTGAATGCATTTTTTTTTTTTTTTTTTAGAGAGAAAGAGAGAGTGAGGAGAGGGGCAGAGAGAGAGAGGAAGAGAGACTCCCAAGCAGGCTCCATGCTGAACACCGAGCCCACCTCAGGGCTCGATCCCATGATCCTGAGATCATTATCTGAGCCGAAATCAAATTGAACGACTGAGCCACCCAGGTACCCCTAGAATGCATCTAAAAGATGTTTCTCTGAAAGCATTGATAGGAAGAAAGAACTATGATGTGATCAAAACATGAGACTTGGAATCAAAATTTAGGCTTAAAGATGTTTTCACTTGCTTACTGTATGATTTGGAACAATTCTCTTATCTGCAGAAACTCCAATTTCTTCTTATGTAGAATAGGACTATGAATATCTGTTCTACAAGCATCTCGGGGTTAGCTGTGAGGATCAAAGATCAAAATGAGATACTGTATGTGAAAGCAACACGTCAACAGTAGGGTTCTATTCAATAAATGTAATGATTGCCATGTTTTGCACAGATGTGGCCTTAATTTCCATATTAAGGTTTGGGTCTAGAACTCAAGGGAAAAAAAAACAAAGGTAGGGTACATTGGAACATAAGGATATTTAACTTTAAATGGTTTTATTTGTATCTACTTAACCCTGCAGAGGAAGTGACGTGGCTCCCTAAACGACCAAAGCTTTCATTTATCAAGTGCTTTGTTTATTGGCATGTGTTCATACTGCAAATGCTGCAAATCTAAGGCACATGCTAGATACGGGGATACAATATCCCTTGCCCTGTCCAACTTCAAGAAACTTAAAGAAGACAGTGGTGGTATAGCATAGTTTTAATAATGACACAATTCACAAAGGGATAGTCTTAATCCTTCTTTATATGAGTAAATTGATGCTCAGAGATGTAAAGTAACCGCCCCACGGCCATCCAGCCAGCAAGTGGAGGCACCAACGTGAGATGCCAACTATCAAGTTCCAAAGTCAGTGATTTTGACTGTCACATTTATATTGCATCAAAATAATTTTTTTGGTGTTTCCTTGGAGACCCACTAAAGCTCTCATAGGTGGTTTAGACATTAAATTGTTCTTTTGTGGGGCACCTGAGTGGTTCAGTCTGTAAGTGGCTGGCTCTTGCTTTTGACTCAGGTCATGATCTTGAGGTCCTGGGATTGAGCCCCCGCCTCGGGCTTCAAGCTCAGCGGGGAGTCTGCTTGAGGATTCTCTCTCCCTCTCCCTCTCCCTCTGCCCCTCCCCCTGTGTGCTCTTTCTTTCTCTCTAAAATAAACAAATCTTTTAAAAAATTCTTCTTTTGTAAAGTTATTTATGTACATAGGGATATTTGAAATATCAGTTTTCAGAAGAGAAATATATTTTACATTCTTTAATATGGCTTTCTGCTTAATACAACAGGCTTAGGGTCCCATTTTTTAAAGCCCCACTTTTTTGTCATCAGGCATATGATGTATTGCTAAAGGCCTAAAGGCAAAGCCAATCAGACATAACTATCTTAATTAAGAACCAAGTGTTTTCCTAGATCCTTGTTGCTTGTGATGGATAATTTTACATGTCATCTTGTCTGGGCCATGGCACCCAGATATTTGGTCAAACATTATTTGGGGTGTTTTAGGAGGTTGTTATTTGGATGAGATTAACATTCAAATCATCAGATTTTGAGTGAAGTAGTTTGCCCTCCATAATGTGGGTGAGCCTCATCTAATCAGTGAATGGTCTCAATAGGCTGACCTCCTCCTCCAAAAAAGAAGGAATTCTAGTAGCAGATGCCTTTGACTTTGGACGGTACTATTGGCTCTTCCCTGGGTCTCCAGCCTGCTGACCCATCTTGCAGATTTTGGACTTGCCAGGCTCCATATTCACTAGTGAGTTCCTTAAAATAAATCTTAATCTGTGTGTGTCTGTGTGTGTGGGTGTGTATATCCTATTGATTCTGTTTCTCTGGACAACCCTGACTAATACAGTGTCCACAGGGTGATGAGCAGACCTGGAGGATCTGTACAACAAGCATCACTGGGAGTTTGTTAGAATGTAGACTCTCCCATCCCTCCCTTGATCTGTCGTTTGGAATCTGCATTTTAACAGCATCTCCAGGTGATTAGTGTACACAGTTAAGTTAGAGAAGTCCTACCCAGGATGATCAGAAATTCAAAATGCTTCTTTTTTTTTTTCTTTTTTCCTTTTCTTTTTATGTTTATAAGTATATCTCTGTTAGACTTGGCGTGTGTCTTTATGGCATTTGAGGGTACTTTCACTTCAGGCTAGTTAAACGCTCTGGAGCAGGAAAGGGGTTAATGAGGGAAACTGTTGCTGGTTCTAAAACTCTTTCCAATTCTGTAATCTAACTCACTGTCACTAGGAAAGCCTAGTCCATATTTCTGTTTGGGTTCATGAAATAGATGCAGAAGCTGCTCAGCTAAAGGAAAAAAAAAAATATTTTGAAGAGTCATGAGCATCTATGATAAGAAATGTATACATATAAAATCACAATAGATTCATATCTATAATGGTTGGATTGTGCTAATGGAATCCCCTTCAGGGGGCTCCTGGCCAGCTCAGTCAGAAGAGCAGATGACTCTTGATCTCTGGTCATGGGTTTGAGCCCCACCTTGGGTGTAGAGATAACTAAAAAAAATAAACTTAAAAAAATTCATTTGAATGAGATTTAGAGTGCACCTATTTTGTGCCAGGCATGTGATAAGCACAGGAGACAGAAAGGAGTTTTCATTTCTGTCTTTTTTTTTTTTTAAGTAGGCTGTGTGCCCAACATGGGGCTTCAACTTACGACCCTGAGGTTAAAAGTCCACATGCTCTACCCACTCGTCCCCTCATTTCTGTCTTTAAAAACCTGACAATGAGTTCAGTAGAGGGGACAGTCGTGTAAATAAGAAAGAGCAGTAACTGAGTATAGCTGCCCCCACAAATGAAAGGAGGAAGTCCTAAGTTTTTCTTCAACTAAATTCTTACTCTTGTAATTTATTCCACCTAAAATAATCAGCTGAGTTTTCCAAAATGACTACTTATTCATACCTTTCCTTTCTTAGAAACCATCAGTATATCTTTACTCTCTACTGAATTCATTGATTCATTTCTCAGCAAATACTTATTGAGCACTTCCTATGTACCAGGTGCTGGGCTCAGCCCAGGAAACCTAGCTGTAAACCAAATAAAAAAGGTCTAATGGAGAGAAATAGTCAACAAATAATCACATAGATAATCATATAGCTACATTTGCATTATGTTCTGTGAAAGAAGAAGACTGAATAATATGACAGCAAATTATAAGGGAATATTATCTAGATTAGGGGTTAGAAGGAGCTTCCCTGGGGGGTATCATTTTCAGTAAATCTTAAAGGAAGAGTAAGAGTTTCCCAGGTGAATGGATGGATGTAGGATAAGGCTTAAGGACAGAGAAGATTCCATGTAAAGGGAATACTATTTGTGAAAGGTCTGTGGAGGGAAGGAAAGAAACTGATGTCAGAAAAAAGAGAGAAGGTGAACCCTGGTGGGTAGGGCATAAAGGAACAGAGGGATAGGTATCAGAGTGGGAAGAACCAGATCGTTCAGGGTCTTGAAGAACTGGAACTTTGTTCAAAGAGCAAAAGGAAGTCATCACATCTGTTTAAAGAGGGATCAAAATGTTTACAACACACTTTTGAAGGATCATTTTTACTGTCAATGGAAAATGTTATGGAATGGCCAAAAATAGATTTTGGAAGACATGTTAGGATAAAATCCAGGTTCTTTAGTTTGACATTCAGATTCCTCAGAGTTGAGGCCAAATCTGTTTCCAGTCTTCATTATCACTTCTCCCTTACATGAATGTGCATTTCATCCAGACCCATCCATTCTCTCTCCCCTGAACAGGATTTGCTCAATCCTGATTTTTGGCTTTCCAGAACACCTCTTCACCACATATTTGTTTCAAGAGCCAGGCAAAATGTCATCTGTCCTCAGTACCCTGGTTGAACATTGCTCATTTCGGATCTCAAATTGCTATCAGATTGAAAATTTAAGAGACCATGAATTGTAACAGACACCAATATTTTTGAACCATGAAAAAAGTAAATGTACTACTGAAAAACTCATGACAATTCAGTTAGACTGAGAGATACATAAATTGGTCATATTAGCTTAGCATTGCTTTGAAATTTCTCTCATCTATTCATGTATTTGTGGTCTCTCCATTTCTAAGGTCCTATAAAGCACTTACTTGTTTTTTGCAAGAGAAGTTTGATCCACAATAATTTCTCCAATAACAAATATTTTTTTCCTTGCTATAAAATTTAAGCCCAATAACACGATACTTAATATCCTTGCTTTCTGGGTACATGATAACTTTTCATTTCTATGCTGTTTCATGAAGATATTTTAAACAACAAACTTAACATGTGTAGAATCAACAGTGCATATTAACTCAGTTGGAGTGGACTAATATCAATAGCAATGATCAAGGTTAAGTATTGCAAGCGGTGAATGATAAGTATGTCATGACTGCTGCCTAGCCAATGACAACAGTAAAACATCATTCATTGTAAGATGCATCCTGGTTTCAGAGATGCATGAATGAGCATACAAATGTTCATCATAGAATTGAAGAGCTATATTATATCTAGACCATTCAATTGATACTTACATTTTACCATGTATTATTATTCATACCTTCTCTTTCTTAGACAGCTTCAGTATACCTTTATTTTCCATTGAGTTCATTCATTTAGTCATTCACTCATCAACAGTCTTCACTGAGTATCTCTTATATGCCAGGGCTGGGCTCTCCCCAAATGGACAACTACCACTAGCCTCACCTCTTTTACCCCATTCCCCCCAAAACAACACCTAAATTGGTAACATTGCCATAAATCCAATTATGAGGTTGTCGATGTAAAGATATAGTACTTGGGACTATGAATGAATTCCTAAAATTCTTCTTTCTGATAGCGCTCTCAAAGTAAATTAACATTGGATAAAACTAAAGCATATAAATCTGTTGACATAGCTATTTGTTTTAGTAGAAATACTGCAAAAGTCTTTATGTGCACACAAACACATGGACACATATATACACACATATATGCATGCATACATTCTCTATGGAGAAGTTATAGTATATTGAACACATAACTACATTACTAACAATATCTATTTAACAGTTCCCTGTTAACAAGGTATTTTATTTAAAAGGGTAGTATCTCATTTCACTGTCAGATCACTCATGAAGTATGTATTATCACCTACTATTTGCAGGGAAGAAACTGAGTCACAGAGAGGTTAAGCAACTTGCCCAAGATACATGGCCAATGTCCCTCCTATTAAGCTATATGAAATTTACACTTTTAATATCTTAGAGGTGGCTAATATCTAACAATAATAGTTTCATACACTTTCATTTTCAGACTTCTAGCTTGATTATTAGAGTAATTTGTTATAAGAAAACTTTCATTGCTTTACAAAGGGACTTACCTGTGTCTTTTTCCAGTAGAAGTTTATTTTAAACGTATACTTCAATTTGTCAACTACATAGGTAGGTGGGAAGAAAACAACATGATAGTACCTAGTAACAATCAAAGATATGTCTAGAAAGAAGGGGCTTCTGAAAAGATCTTTAATCTTAACAACCCAACATCTCTTTTAAACTAGCGTATTAGTTAAAATGATTGATAATCTACCTTTTTCTCCAGGAGCTTTCAAATAGCTTACGATAAAAGATAGTATTCATACCACAAATTAATTAAAACTGGAGTAGGATAACTAATGATTTCATTTACAGAATCATCCTAAAGTAGGGTTTTCATTTGGTGTGTTTTTTTTTTTTTTTTTTAAGATTTTATTTATTTATTTGACAGAGACAGAGATAGCGAGAGCAGGAACACAAGCAGCGGGAGGGGGAGAGGGAGAAGCAGGCCTCCCCTCGAGGAGGGAGCCCGATGTGGGACTCGATCCCAGGACCCTGGGATCATGACCTGAGCCGAAGGCAGACGCTTAACGACTGAGCCACCCAGGCGCCCCCATTTGGTGTGTTTTTTTTGGCGACAAAGGGATCTTGTGAATTTTATGGGACAGTTAACTAAGTTTGCTACTTGAAACAAATTTATGTCCATTAAGACATGCCAGAAACAATTACAACATCAATACAATCTAAAGATGTGCATCTCTTGAATACATGTATATATACACATACATGTATATACATACATATTTATTAGAAGCTAATTTTCAGGACTAAAATCTCTTATAAAGAAACATTTATCTGAAATTTATCAATCCATTTGGCTTCATGTCAATTCTTTTTTCTTCTTTTACTTTTAAAGAAGGAGTCCCTTCCTCTTTCACACCCGGCTGTCTATGGACTCCTTACCCAGCCCCTCAGTTTTAGAGAATCATTCAAGTTCCTTTGCAGACATTACTGCCTCTGGCAAAATTTCCTGATTCCCACATACCACACCCAAGAGAGAGTTAATCACTTCCTCCACATGTGTATTTTCAGTCTGTTATCACATGTATTAAACTCTATAGTAAATATTTGTTTAGTTGTCCTACAGACAAGTTCTAGAGGGCAGGAGATATTGTCTTGTATCTCCAGGATTTAACATTGTGCCTGAGGTTAAAAAAACAAATCAACTGAAATACAAAATAATAGTAAATACTTCTTTAGTACTTACTTCGCACCAATCTCAAGGGTTAATATTTTACACATATCTCTTCAACCTTCGCAACAACCTTTGGGTCAAGAGTTACTATCTCTCAGAGAAGACATTAGGTTTAGGGAAGTTAAGTAACTTGCCTGTAGCTGCACAGCTAATAAGTAACAGAGGAGGGCATTTGCATAGGGGTTTATCTCCAAAGCTCAAGAACTTCAAGCATTACAGAAAAATAGGTATATTGGGCATATATAGATATTTACAAATGCAGGGCATTTTTCCATTAGAAGAATTTCAGAGGCTTACCACTCAGAATGGAAATTCCAAAGTTTTGGTCCCAGCCATCTCCCCATGTCCTTTGACCTCACCCTCCCTCCCACAGCTGACAGCTTTCCTTGCCATGGGTCAGAGGATATATTACATTCTTCCACTAGTCCCCCAGCTTCCGCTAGAGCTGGATTTCTCAAACTCAGCATTATTGGCATTTGGGGCTAAATAATTCTTTGTGATGGGGGCCTGTCATAGGCATTGTTAATTGGGTAGCAGCATCCCCGGGCCTCTACCTGCAGGACGCCAATAGATCCTCCCTCCCACCCCCAGTAGTGAAAACCAAAAATGTCTCTAGACCTTGCCAAATGCCCCTTGAGGGACTGAACTGCCCAGGACAGCAAGTCAGTAATGCTACCAGTCATTTGCTATGACTTAGAATCTTAAGTCCTACATTATTAGCATCCAAAGGGCTTATAAGCATCATTCTTAATTCACTAGTTCACAGTCACAGACCTAGTGAATGCTTTTCTCCCCCACTTACTGTAACATCCTTTACGCTAAAGATACACAATAGACATTAACTCGGAAACAAGTAATTGCACGCTGGGCCTATAGTTTTGATTGTTCAGGTGGCAGGGCAGAGGCCCAGAAGACACACTGTTGGGTTCTTGTGACTTTTCACAGATGACTACAATCAGACCAATAGCCTGTAAAAGAATCCATTTCCAAAGTTCAACCTTAAAGGTATAGTGTTGATGAATGTTTGGAACTAAATCAATGAGGCCATATCCTAATTGTATAGGTCAGAATCCAGGTGACATCTAGACCTGAATGCAGATGTTGGCTGTGTGGTCCCTCCTGCCCCTGGACAGTTCCTCACTAGCAGAGTGCCAGGTCAGAGACAGACATCCCTTGGGATATCCTAACCATTAGCTTGCCAACGTAGCGGGTACTAGATGTGTCTCAAGGCTCTGTATGTGTTACTGCTTGATGCATGCTAGGCCTCTTGGTCACTAGGCTTCATAATGTTCACAGTGACCAACAGATACGCATCCTTAAATGCTGTTCTGAACTTATAAAGATGACTTTCCAAAACGAGTCTCAGGACCAGTTTTCTGGTATGAGCAGCTAGATATTAGGGCTACTTTGTGCCTACTTTTGAGCAGGAAAACCAGATTTGGGCTACAAAGAGTGCCTTGAGCCTATGAAGAACTTGGGAGTAATGTGGTTACTCTAGTTTCACGCAAATGTGGTATTTATCAGAGCCCTGCTTGACTGTAAGACCTATTGATGCAAGTCAATAAACCAGATGTTATTTGGAGCAGAAAGCCATTTCAAAATATGTAAGTTGTATTAACTTGAGTGCTAGAGATGGTCATCTAGGCTTTGAGAGTCACGTGAACCTGAGCAGCCAGGTCTCAGAGATTGTGTTTTAGCAAAGGCAGAATTGCTCCAAAGCTCAACCACTTCCCTTCACACTATTTTTTTTTTTTTCTCTGCTTGATTATCCCCAATTTGTTCTTCAGAAGTACTTATCCTTCTCTAGGTACCAAAGCAAGCTAAAAATACAGGTTAATGACAAGAGGTAAATTTCAGCAAACACTGGAAGAAAAGTCGTTTCAACCTATTTCTTAGTTGTAGATCTTAAAAATGTATTTTTTATCTTTTTTTTTTTAGGGAAGGGTTTTAGTGAATCATGAATCTTAAAATTAAGAATAAACATAGCAAGATATAGCTGTTTAAATATTAATCAAGTATCGCTACGTTTCACTTAGGATTTGGTATATAAGCTTGGTGAACATAGTTTTGTATAATGAGTAACACCAATTCTGTTGCATCTCTCTTAGCAAAACTGGCATTTCAGTAGCTGTAACCATTGCAAAGATCTGGAGACCAAACCCACTAATGAGAACCCATCAGTGCTTTTCCAATTTCTCTACTCTCATAGTGCCTTGCTCTTGCCTTGGCTACGAAAGTCCTGTCTCACATTAAAGTCGCTAACACTTTCCTTTTGTATCGCATCATCAACTAGTCCTGTGATTTGTGAAGAGTAGACATTCAAATGAATTGAAATGCCAAATTATTTTGGTGCCCAAATTCCATTCCAAGTGGGTCCTTGTATTAAGCCAAATTATTTATTCTTCTCTGTGCATTAGAATTGTTTTGAGAAATAAACTCCTTTAAGGTATGCTGAAGTCTTACTTGCCTCCTCTAGCCAAACCAGAGGCCTAGGTGACAGGCTTCATTCTAATTTCCTTTAGCAGCTTATTTAAAAAAAAAAGAAGTTAGTTGCCAAATAAGCCTGACTCTTAAAAATTCTTCAGGTAAATCAAAATGCAGTTTTAGATAAAAATGTGAAACATTTGCTAGCCACAGGTAAATTTCAATGCTAATCTTTTCTTATTTGCTGTATTTCTATCTTCTTTATTCTTTTTTGACTCTGAGTATTTCAAGTTTAGTTTTGACTAGAGGGACAGTACCCTTAGTGGTGTTCACATTTTGTCTCTCATTATTCACATGGTTGTCTCATGATGTATGGAGGGCGGTGGTGTGGCACCCAAATAAGATCAGAAGTGTAGGATGAATATAGTCTGCCAGCTTTATCCTCCCATGAATGACCAAACCAGTGATGAAATATTCCAGATGTATAACTTCGCTCTGATCAGTTAGGCTTTGTTTATAAAATTCTGCTCTGGTCTTCAGTGGATGGAGACCCACCCTTGGTATGTCCCAGAGAAATAAGGCAACGGTCTTAATTAAAATAGAAATTAGCATAACTTTTGCCATAATGAGTATCAAAAACCAATGTTGATACAATATTGATGTAACGAATTAATGCCCTATTTTTATTTTTCTTTAATAAAATAGCAGGAACTACACTGCACAAGATGACAAACTGTTTTTGATCTACAGCTTAACCAATTTTCAAAGTTGGGACTTTTGCACATATTATCTGGTCCTTGTGCACATTTAAGAGAGAGAGGCAAATGGCCAATTGTGGATATAAATGCAAGTGAAACTCTAGACCCACTAAACCTTTGAAAAGTGTGACCTATCTGCTCGAGTTAATAAATTACATTAAACCCATCAGTTACCTCACAACACTGTGCAAAGATCAAATTCTTTTATCTGGCATCATCAATGTCTTAACTTATACATCCTGGAGACAAGTGATATTTGAGACAAAAGTGTGTTGGAGAAAGAAGCTATGCCAAAAGTTTGGTTGGGAGTACCTGCACTTGGTTTTGGCTTTCTTTCACTGACAATTCCCAGAGCATGCTCCAACATGGTAGAAATGTGACAGGGCCTTAAAAAAAATCTCCTCTTCAATACACATAAATGAATGTTTTAACTAACAACGATCATGTTGTCATTCTTAAATGAATCTCAATATAGAGAATGTACAGGTTTCTTAAAAAAAAAGGGGGGGGGGGAGGGAAGAAACCAGAAAACATAGCTAAGATCTCCCTAAATGCATAGCAATCAATTGACATGTTTGCTCTATCATTCTACTTTTAACCTATCATGATATCAAAATAATGGCCATTGGATTATAAACTCATGGTATTTATGTATGAATCTCCATGAACTTTACAGAGATTAAAAACCTGAACTGGTTATTCCTCCATCTCAATGAGATGACCTGCAACATTTAAAAACTCTTTCACACACTCAAGTTATGGGTACCAGCTGTTTTCAGTCTGTTTAGATATAAACACTTAATTTTCCATATTCTGAAAATGAATTTTATACAGTATATATAAATACTGAACATTTAGTAGTTTCATTGGAAGCTTCTTGAGGAATCCAATATTCCTATTTATCTTTAAGTAATTTTCATCAGGACTTAATATATACTTACACAAATCTTCTAACTTCAGTGGCTTATTACTACGTTCTACATTCAAGGGAATTATGCTTTACATCTATCCCATTAAAAAAAAAGTGCTAAATTAGGAATCAATTCCTAAGTCAGTAGTTCTCAAACTACGCATGACTAGTGGAGTGATTTTTTAAAAATACAAATTCCTAGGCCACACCATACAACTCTGAATAACCACGGGGAAGGGCTCTTAATCTAGTTCTTCAATAAACACCCGATTGCATTTGATGCAATGTGTCTATAGAACACTTGGAAAGCTGTTTGTATGTTGAAAAAAACGACTTGCAATTTCTATACTAAAGAAGTCCTATCAGTGCATAGGGCAGTTGTTGAGGAATAAAGCTAATTAGTCAAAATGTTTGTGCTTTACAAATCCTGACAACGGTACAATGAATAAGAAACCCTGCCTTGTTTTCCAACATTAATTTCTCGTAGATCATCAGGGTTAAATCTAAGAGTATTAGAATTGCAATGCTCAGTATCCCAAAGTTGAAACTAGAGTAAATAATGTCTAACTTAATTTAACCTTGTGTTTTTTGGAGAAAGTTTAGAGGACTCCCAAGGTCCTTAGAGCAATGCCTTGGTTTAAGAGGCTGTATATTTCCTTGAAAGCTAATTTTAAAAAACAAAACAGAAGATGATCTGTACTAGGATAAGACCTCTTAAGAGAAGGAGCCTCAGAACAGGAAACAAGATTAAACAATGATAGGTAAATCATTTTCTAGACTTCCGGTGATTCTTGGCAGCAAGAGGTTGTGCTTCAGAAGAGAAAAATCATCATCCACAAACTAATGGATTAAGTGACTTATTACAAGTAAGAAAACCTAGTTATTTGTCGAGCTGGGCTGTAGCAGCTTAGTGTGTATTTGCTCCCAAAAGACAAATGCAAACACACTGGCTTTTTGGGGTATTGCGTCTTTCTCCCAAAGTGGAATTTAACAATTTTCTGGATAACTTGATTAAATAAGACCAGGCCTCTCAATTGGCTTCCTTGGGCTTCAATTATTAGGCCAATATAGGATGAGATTTTATGATACCCAACACCTGAATCAAGCCAAGTTATAATTTTCCTGTCTTTTCTAACATAACAAATTTCCGGTATCACGGTGATAAATTAAGTCTAAAACCATATAGGCTGGAAAACACATAGCCATAATCAGCTGTCAAGAAAACATTTTTGCCTCAGTTACAAGCATTGATCTGCATATACCGCATACCTGACACTGAGGACATTCAATAAATGTTGAACTAAACTCGTTTTTCTGGTCTTGAATTAGCCTCATGGCTGGCTATTCTTAATTCCGTATGTAAAGAAAAAAACCTAATTGTTAATCTTTTAGGGAAGTCTCCACAATGAATTAGTTTAAGACTTTTTTTTTTTTTTAAACATGCAAAGCAAAGGAAAGCCAACAGATCTGTAAAAGGGAAGAACAGGAACAATGATCTCAGGATTAATACAGCCGAGTCAAATGCTCAGTTATTTCCCTCCCGATTACTAGAATTAGTTCTGGAGAAAAAAAAAAAAAAGAAATCACTGAATCTCCCCTTTAAAGAACCTTGTAGATAAGTGAAACTATTTCATTGAAATGCTAGTCTTCACATAAAATGTGGGTTTTTTCACTTCAAAAACAAAAACAAAAACAAAGAAAAGGTAAAATAAGACGAAACAGTTCCGTTTAATTTCAAACGTTAATATATTTTCTATTTTATATTGAACATATGCATCTGTAACCCCTCATTTGCAGCAACTAGCACATCCTCATAAAAGGGGCAAAATTTGTAAGATGCCTCTTAAAATAAATATTCTTTTTTATAAAATAATAAAACTTCAAATAAATATTCTTTACACTAAACAATATGTTGAAAAATTAGAAAATAAAGGTTGAATTTTACTGTAACTGTACAATATACATGAAGTCCAAAGGGAAATCAGAGTCTTACAATAAAGGCTTTCTGTAAGGCAAAATACAATCTAAAAACATACTGATTGGTTCACATTCTTCCGAATGTACAACATATTAGTATAATATTTTGTGACTGTGCCACATGGCATGGCACAACTTGTTTTTCACAGTCGCAAATATTATTGTATATACAAAAATATAGCACATTATCTCTGGAGAAAACAATGGGAAAAAAGTCATTTACTAATTTACAAATTTTGCAAGTAACTATTCATAAACAAAAACTGTGCCTAGGAGTGTCTGTTGCTTTAGCTTATGCAACACATGGGTCCCCAAGTTCTGTATCCCAGACTTTGAGCTCCATTAGCTGAGTTCTAACAAGCATATCAGTTAAAATGGCACACGGACAAAAAGCATTTCACTGCAAACAGCAAAGGATATCCCAACCCTCTATTATTAACAGTGCCAAGATTCTAACTGTTTAGTTGGTTGCATATGTGTTAAAAAAAAAAAAAAAAAGAGGGAACAATCCTTATTACTGTCCTATTCCTGATTAATGGTGCTATGTTGGTTTTTCAAAGTTCCTGGGTGGGACAGTGGGAACTTTGCAGCAAACTGTGTTTGAGTTTTTACAGCGGCATCCAGGCCTGTTAACCCGGTCATAACACCCCTGGCACAATTTAAGGCAACCCTTGGCTGGAAGGTAACACCATAAACAAGGCAAAAAGAGAGACATGACGCCCATGGCAGACCAACGTGTACAACAGTGAGACTGGCTGCAAGAACACGGGTTGTCAGCACAGTTGTCCTCATCATCATTAGAACAGTGATAGAAGAGACCTTTCACACAGCACACACAAGTCCCATAGTCAATCACGTTTTGGGCTGAGCAAAGGCACTGCTTGTCACAGATCCAGTCTGATGGCAGAGGCCTAGGGTAGGTGCACTCCTTACACTTGCACTTGCCACAGTCCTCACACCTGTAGGCATGCAGGCCCAAATCTTCCTTGCTCAGGGGCTTAAGCTCACCTGGCTTGAGCTCCGATTTGGGCTGCACACGGATTATGCCATCAGCAACAGGCCCCGAGGAGAAAGATGGTCCTAACAGCCTCTGTTCAGAGGAACTGCTGCTGGTACTTGTCCTTGTACTGCTCCGAGACCCCGAGCTGACTGTGCTGATGGACCTGGACAGAGGGGCTCGTGCAGAAGAATGCACCTGTGGGTGCTGGAGCCTGGGAGGCTGGCGATGCTCGGGCAGACCGTGGAGCCTCTCATGTTTGTGCTGAGCGGAGGGGCGAGGAGCCGGCTTGAGCCCGGGTCTCGGGACCACAGTAGGCCCCTCTGTGTACTCATTGGTGTTTCGGATGGCTCTGATCTGATCCAGAGACAACACGTGTACCTGCTGGGTGAGGGCTTCTCTGGGGTCGGGCTCCCCACGCTGCCTGCCAATGTCACGGGGTGCCTGCAGCAAGGACGGCGACCCGCTGCCACTCTGAGCTCTGGCCTCCATCAGGTCTGGGAAGTGTGGTCACTCCAGCGGGCTTAGAACACATCTGAATTCCTGCAGAAACCAAGAGGAAAGAGCTGGTTTACACTCCAGGATACTTCCCACTCTCCGCCCACCTGAATTAACTCTTCGATTTCCGCTCCCCCCAGAGGAACAGGATTTGAAATGCAGTGGCCATGGAGGGTTTTAGAATAGCCATACGATCGATGCCATACCAAAAAGTAAAAATTAGGACCGGGTACTGACAATTCTTTAATCTTGCGATGTATAGTAACACAAAGCTAATCTTTGTTTCAATCATAAAACTGCAAGGTTCAGGTTCAAGGTAAAGATTGAAAGAAAATAACGTTAGAACACCACACTGCTGCCAAAGGATTCAAAATCGAGATAGGTTTAACTTTGTCGTAGTCATTTTTGCCTTAAACATCAATAAACGCGGCCCAGAAATTCTTGGTTCTTACTTTGTCTGCTTTTACATCAAATACCTTTAACTATATTTTAGCCAGTATCCTGCAACTTTTTAGAATACCATAGAATGAATGTGACTTGCGAAAAAGCAAATATTCGCCCCCCCAAGGATGTTATAAATTTCACAACAGTCATGCATTATTAACTATACAGTAGCACAAGTTATAAATTAAAAACAAATCCATTCAAATCCTATTAGGTGCCAGGAACACAAGAACAACCAGCAACAAGACAGGAACTTATTTTCAACTTCTCAACAACTTGTGGCTCAAATATTTTACAGCTTGACAGCCTGAGAAAGCATCTTTAATTCTGTACCTAAAAGACTGTTCTGTTTTAGAAATAAATTATGTCAAAAATATTAACTGCTTTGCCTGTTTCCAAAAACCTAATAGTTCAGAACCTAAACTGACTGGGGATAACAGGAAGTGTTTCAAAAATTCCTGTCACGTCTCAAATCTATCATTCTGACATGTAATCGCTTAAACTGCAAACCCTCTATAAATTTCAAAACTATCACCCCCTTTGCCAAGGCTACAATGAACAAAAACGGGAAAAAGTGGACCTTTATCCAGTCTCCGATTTTTATAAGAGAGATACAGGCAGGTGACACACGCCTCCCAATTAACAAGGCAGAGCTGGAAACCGGATCTCACTTCCCACAGAAAAGGCGGACAAGACGACGTTGATCTTTGCTTTCACTCCGTTTATCGGCTCTATCAGCGTCCCAACACCGTCCCCAGCAGGTGGGACACAGTCAGAGCCCCGGGGGACTTTCCTCCGGGGAGACTGACACAGCCCAGGGGCCAAGCTGCCCTCCCCCTGCACACAATCCCAAGACTGCCTAGAAGGCGAGGGGCGGGGGTGCGGGCTCCTCCGAAGGGGACGTGCCTTGAAACGCTCACACTTCCCCCTCCCTACCTCCCGGGTAAAATATACCCCACCCCAGAGAACTGCCTCCCAGCTCCAAGAGGGAGCCACTCCACCCCAGGCAGAGGTCACGCAGCCCACCGCGGGGCGTTCTGGCAAAGGCCCTCGAATGTCCGGGCACAGGTTTCAAGCCCCTGACGCCGAAAGCCGTGCCTTAGACACCCTGCCCGGGCAGAGTCTAACCCACGCACGCCGGTCGACTCCACCATGCACTGACCGAACGGGCATTGCCTGCAATCTGCACACCCCATCTCCTTTTGGATGGAGAGAAAGAGTGAAAGGAAAATTGCTTAGAAAGGGCAATTCCCAGGGCCCCACTGCACAAGCCAGGCGTGCAGGACGCAGATCCCTCGGCTGGAAACTTTCCGCGAAGATTTGCTTGCAGTGGAAAGTAGCATCTTTGCGGGGAGGGGGAGAATTTTTTTTTTTTTTTTTTAACAAAAATGATTACTGCCCATTCCTAGCCTCCTTTGCAGCTACCGCCGCCCACCCCCCACGCTCCCCCATTCCCCACCCGGAAAATGCTTAGAAACCCCCATTAAGAACACCGTGTGATCAGACTAAGGATTAAGGGGAAAGGACTTCAGCACGAGGGTGGGGCAAACACAGAAACCGCTTTGTAAAAACGCACAAGATTCCGAATTCAAGGCAGCAGCAACAAACAAGTAGATCAGCCCATCAAAGGAAATTAACAACAAAAAAACTAGCCTCTTTTGCCACCTATTTTCAGGTAATGGAAAACGATCGCGACCGCTTGATGACTTTCTTCCTGTGCTAGGTCAGCCCAATCTTCCAAAAATAAAAAAAGCGTGACCCAAGCCGACCACAGAGAACGGAAAAAAGAGAGAGCCGCACTTCCGAACCGCAGACGCGGCGCCCGGTGGGGCGACGCTTCCACCCGCACCGGCTCGCCTCTGTACCCGGCACCCTGCCCATTTTTCAGCCGCGGGGTCTCGCTGCCCCCGTGAGGCGAGCGACCCGCGCGCCCTCGGTCCCGCTGGCGCCCCTGCCTCGGGACAGTCTCACCCAGGACTTGCCTTCCCCGGAGAAGAACAGGTTAGAAATGCGGGCGCCTACAACGGGGACCTGGAAAACACAAAAGTGTTCCCCCTCCCTCTCCTGCTCTCAGCGCCGAATTCGCGGCCAATGCAGGGCCAGCAGCCGACTCGCGACGAGCAGTCCGCCACCCCAACCCCCCAGAGCGCGGGCGCGTGGGGTCCTAGGGCTGGGGACACCGTACCCGGCGCGCACTGCAGCCCCCGCCGAGGCAGGCCGAGCCCGGGGCAAGGCAGCTCCACGGGCAGTTCCCTGGATCCCCGCGGGGAACCTGCGGGGTTAGAGAAAGGGAGGCCGGAGGAAGAGACAGACCCCACTCCTGGTCCGGCTGCACCTACTCCATGTTGCCCACAACGCGCCGGCCAAGGCGCCAGGAGGGGAAGAGCCAAACGTGCCTCACCGTGATCGCGGCTTTGCACCAACCCCTCTCCGTTGGATTCCCGTCTTCCTGCGATGTGCAAATAAAATCCAGCCCCGATGCAAACTTTTCGTCCCTTCTTTCCAAACTCTGCTTCAGTCCAAGTTCCGAGCAATCGGCGGGAGGAAAAAAGGAGAGGGAAATCCGGAGCCAAGTCCCCAGCCGATTAACACTCCGGGGTTCGGGGCTGGGGGCGACCCCCCTTCTAGAAACGCACGCGGAGTATTTCCTTTTTCTCAATGAACTGGAGGCCGAAGCGCCAACGGCTAGTCTCTTTTCCTGGCAGACGAACGAAGGAGAAAAAGAAAACCGCCTCAGAGAGAATGTAAAGCCAGATGGCCAAGTCCTCCGGCCGCGTCGCAGCCGAGGCGGCGCGGGGGCGCGGGCCGGGCCGGGCGGGCGCGGGGGCCTGGGCGCTGCGCGCTCCGCCGGCCCCTCTCCTCCGCTCGCGCTGCGCCGCGCGGCTCTCAACGGTGCAGACTGGGCGTTGTGGAGGCGCGGCGGCGAGGCCGAGGCGGGGGCGGTGGGTGCGGAGGAGGCGGTGAGGGAGGAGGAGGAGGAGGGTCTGGGGCCCGGCCGGGGGCGGGGGGGCTCGCCGTTGGCCTGCGCCCTTGCCTTTCCGGAGGCAGGGAGCTCTGCGGCGGCCGCGGCAGCAGTAAATGGCGTCATGTGGATCCGAGGCGGAACAGAGCAGTTGTTGTCCCAGAGGATATATCGCATCCGGTCCCAGCTCATTGGCTCCGCGGGGCTACATTCACTCACACTTCAGCGCCCGCCAGCGCTCCGAGCCGCAGGAGGCATTCAAAAGGGCAACCGCGCCGCCCCGCGCGTCCCCAGGCCGGTCCTGCCGCCCGGGCGCCGTCACGCGGGGCGCCCGCGGGGCCGGGCTGGGCACGGCGGGGTCAGTTTATCTAGTTTCAAGGAAACACTGACCTTAAGGTTTCCCCAGAGGCCATGTGGACGAGCCTTGGGCTCGGACTGACTGACGGAACTTTCTCCTTGCCATTAGGAAAAGGGAATGAACCTTGAAAACTAATCCGGACACGCAGTGTTAGCATTAGAACAACAAGTTGCAGGTTTTAAGAGTTTATTCGGAATCCATCCAAGCCCACCTCTCCCCTTTTCTGTTCCCCCTCGAGGGGGGCGACGGGGAGAGGAGAGGGGGGAGGGGAAGGGGAGCGGGAAGTGAGGTGGGAGGGCTATTGGTTTATTCTTTGTCTACTGGATTAACCCGATTATACACCAGGCACCAGCACAAACCGCCTCCCCCACCTCAGAGCCGTGTAGGAGAGGAACGGAATGCAGATTCGGGTTTCAAGTACTTTATGCTCTGACCGAGATTTGCTTTTGATTGTGTCGCTCTGTAGTTTTTAGTTTAACATTAGATTTTATATTTTTCAAGGAGAGTTAGCTACAGATGGAGGTTTTTTGAAGATCAGTTTTGTTTGACACAATAGCTGAAGGAAATTCTACAGTCTAAGCCTTTTTAAAATTAGTTAATAACACAGACACGATAACTCAAGGTCGACATGACGGGCTTCAGAAATGGTAGGGGGCTCACTGTTCCACTGCAGATTTCCTTCACTTAACCAGAAGTCATCCTTCATTTCTGACTCCCCTTGTCACCTAGAACATTTCCCAAGAAGATCCTATTGTACATTTTGAAGATGGTCTGCATTTTCCCACTTAAAAAAAGTAGAAATAAAAAGCTAGAAAATGCATAGATATGCAGTGCTCTAATTGCCATTCATTTACTAAGAAACGTGCTTTCACGTGGGAGCACCGGTGGGAAATTAACCCTCCCCACCCACCCCCACACACTCCTCATATTGGATTCTAATAATTTACAGAATGTTTTTACTTCACAGGGAAGTACGGTCAAATCTCCCGAATAGCACCTGCCCTTGTGCGGGGTTAGAGTTCTGGAAACAGTGCTAGGAAAACGTGGTGCTTGATTCCCCGCGTCCAGCTCCAGCTCACATCCGTTTGCAGCTACCCTGACGCTCGCTGCCTCCTCTCGAGCTCGAGCTCTAGAATGTCCCGGGCGCGCTCCCCGCCGCGCTGCGCTCTAGCCCTGCCTTCTCCATGTTTCTCTAGGGCTCTCCCCACTCGCCCTGGGTTTGGAAAAAGAGATGGCAGGGGAAGTGGCATGCGTTATTTCCGGGTGCTGGCCTACGTCCCCCACCCTCCACCCCTCGGTGAGGGTGGACGAGGCTACTTCGGTCAGCTCCGCCGTGTCCCCGGGGCTGAGGGCAAGGGACGACCCGGCCTCCACGGCCTGGGCAGCTCGCCCAGCGCCCGAGTCCTTTGAGCCTCGGGGTGAACGCAGGCGCCGCTGCGCTTATGGCCCATCCGGCCACCAGGGGGCGCGCGCCCGGCGCGGGCCTGCGGCTGGGGCTGGTGCAGTCTTCTTGCCCAGTACAGGACGAGGGCAGGGGAGGGAGGTTGCTGTCTAAGATGTGCATTAGTCCGGCTGGTTCAAAATGAATAAAAAACAGCTTTTCCTACCACCTCCTGGGACACCTTGCGTGTGGAATACGAGATGAGGTACCTAGGTTCGAAAGAACTCCAGCTATTACCAATGGGAAGGAGTTGGGGGCCAAAGCCAAGTTGTGCAAGGCTGGTGGGGAACTCGCTTCCCCCTTTGGGGGCAGCAAGTCTCTGGCAGAGCAGGTGGAAGACACGCCTTCCCTTCGTCTTCTCAAACCCCTGCACCCAATGGCTGCTCCTTAGGAGACACTTGTGCCCATGCAACTCTCCCAGCGCTGCAGGACCTTTGCGAAGACACACTGTTCTGGATCAAAGCATAAACTGGAATTTAAATTAGGAGCTTCTGGCTGGTCAGAGCACCTTGTATTTTTATTGAGTCAGTAGGGAAGAATCTAGGAATTTATATTTATCTTTCATGAGCTAGAAAGAATCCCATGTAAGCCAGCTCTCCCCTCCTTCCCCCACAGCCTCCAGCCTGATTGACTGGAAAAACATTTAACCTATAACTTAAGCACAAGGTAAAAACAAGAACCTGTTGCATTCTTTCTAACTTACTCTTTATTATTTATTTTATTTAGTGAAATTATTTTTTTTCAGATGTAATGTATGCAACAATGTATTGTGCCCCAAAATGTACTTAGTGAATTATAATCCCGGAGAGGAATGATGTCTGTGTGTCTGCATGTGTGTATAGACACATAATGAAGTGTTTGGTGCAGCTCTTGGAACGCGTACCCAAATTAATTGTCATATTGCATTCCAAAATTATAACTGGGATTCATTTTGGAAGATACTTCAGAATTATGAAAAAAACATTATGTAAAACTTCACAGTGAAGTCCCATTTTCAAAGGTGTTGTGCAAAGTTCTAGGGAGGGAGCCCTGATGTATGAACAGGCATTGCCATTTGCTGAATGTTGAAAAATACTGAATCCATGGAAACTCTTGCTGCACCCATACTTACTCCTTAAGTTCTCAGGTTGCACCAAGTAACATGCTTTCTGAGTCCCAGCTATTGAACAGGACCGTGTGTCATACATTTAGGATCTCCTCCCTGCACTCATTTTATTTTCTGCATTCATTTACTTGGGTTTACTTCATTTTACAAACATAATATCCTCAATTTCTTTTTTTAATGAGGCTGTGTATAAAGCTTTGTGAAGTTTGCCTCCTCTAATTTTTGGTGGAAGGCATCAATAGAGACAGTGTAGACATGCTTCTTTACCAGTAGGAATGTTGGCTGAGTTAAGTCAGAATTCCAAGGTTGCATTTCCTCATCTAAGCTTCTGCTTCATGTCATAGTCATGGGAAAACATAGCTTTAAACAACTCTAGTTCCAGTTTCTTTGTGAGAGTGACCAAACCACTTGGCCTTACTGGGTTCAGACCCAGTTTTGATAACCAAAGAGAAATCTTGCAGTGATATGATGTGTTTTTGAGACAAAGAAAAATGAATAGTTATTGATTATTTGGTTGTTTTGTTAGTTTTATAACCAAGGCAATTTATTTATGTATTCACACTTAAAACTGGCCCAGAACACAATAGTGTATACTGCTTCCAAGAGTTTAGGTCTTTCAACCATCATTTCTCCTTACATCCCAAATGTAATAGAAAACTTAATTTATGCATGGTTTCTTCTAGGAGGGACCTTCCTAAATTAAAGGGCTTTGCAATAATGGACCTTTTGATTTGGTGACCTTGGTTGTGGTCATTCATTTTTTGAATTGCTTTGATTTTCCAAATTCTATTGATACTGCCTCTAGGAGGGGTTGGGAGTAGCTACACTAAAAGTTGCAAAGGAATTCAAAATAGACCACTAGAGTTCTTATCTATATAGCCCGAAGAACTGGAAACAGTTTATCTCTGCATCTAACCTTCTTTGATGATGTCCCTTTTCCCTAACCAAACTCAAAGATCTGGAGTTATCCCAGGGTACGAGTGGAGTCTTGATGAGTTGACTTTGAACTGGACTCCGGCTCCTGTAGTCGTGCCTTTTTCCAGAGATCTTACATTCAACCTGAATCCACCTGGTGATTTCTACTGGTTAATCAATCTTCCTCCCAATATCCATGCACGTTACTACTACAATTTATGCAAAGTCAGATGTGGACTGAAGTTCTCTAACAAGGCAAAACAGAATTTCTTTGCTGGCCAACATGATTTTTCTCATTATATTGTTGCAGGATTTTTTTCCTTTGTCGGGGCCTGTGGTTCTTGGTCATGCCACTTCAAAGAATGAAGAGGTAGACCAGACAGAGTGGTGGGCAGCAAAGCAAGGCTTATTGAGAGATAGCGAAGTGATAGTACAAAGCTCCCAAGGAAGGAGGGGACCCGAAGGGGTTGCCATGGGGGTTTCTAAGTCTAGGGGTTTTTATGGGCTTGTTGGCGGACTATTTCAATATGATTAATCTTCCCTGTGCCTGTCATCCAATCAGATTTTTGTCACCTAATTATCATATGGGAAAGGGTGGCGGGCTCCTTCTGGGGTGGTGTAAAATCTTTTTAAGGGTGGTTTCCTTTTAGGGCAGGGGCCCCTTGTCCCTGCCTGCCTGCCTACCTGCCTTCCAATTATCCTTCATCAATATTTCTAATATATTTGTCCCTTGAACTCAAGATTAAACTTTTTCCTTTGTAGGACTGACGCATGCAAAGAAATTCTAATCAGTGAAAAAACTGCATTGTTGCTTTGCCTTTACTTGAATAGCCTGATGTTTATTTGTTTTTCTGTTTGTTTTTAACATATGATCCATTTGTTTGGGAATCTTTTAAAACCAGTGCTAAAGCTTGGGTTATAAGCTTATAAGTGAAAACCATAAATTAAAATGAGTATTTGGATATTACTGGCCAAGCCTAATAGCAGTAGGAAGATTTTAAACTCTGAACAAATAGGAGGTTTGGGTTTTACATTTTTCATTATGTGGACACTTGATCAAAAGAGCATAGGAAGTTCAACTTGTTCTCTAAGGAAGATAGAGTCAAACAGATTCCACTAAAGTCATTCTGTTAGTCCAGATGCCACAATATAAAGGATGCCAGCAAGCCCTGACTTAATTTCAGTTAACAAGTCAAATCTGAAAATGTTTAATTTGTTAAATGGAATAAGAGTGCATGCAAATTTAATTTGTTTGTTTCTTTGGACAGGAAGTATTTTGAAGTTACAAGGAATTGTGCATCATTTGAGACTATTGTGGTGTTATATAGAACTGCTTTTCTATACACACTCTGTGTTGAGTGTAAGTCTTTAAAAAGGATAGACTATTCCAAGGATCTGGGGAGTGTATATCAGAGCTGCCATGTACTTTTTTTTTTGTTATGGGCCTGAAACTAAAATAGAAAGATTCTTCACCTTCTCAATCTTAAAAGATCTTTGTAAACCTTAGACGCTCAATAGTACATTTCAATGAGTGAATGCAATTAAAATAAGTAAATACTTTTGTCTTAATTTTGTAACAGCAAATTAAGAGTTTTTGAATTTTTTTAATGACAATTTAAGAGTCATTGCACTAGCCTGGGAATTATCATTGTGTTTTGCATAATTGTCAGGAAGTGACTGAAACAAGTTTGTTAAGGCCATGACTTTTAATCACTGAAATAGTAAATATTATAAAGTTAAAGAATAAGTCTTTATGGAAGTATTATGCAATAGGAAGGAAGCTTGTAGGGAACATCTATTCTTAAACTATTTAATAAAGCAATTAATAAACAGGCTGATGATGGGTAGTTAGAAAATATAGGTGAAAGTAAACTCTTACGAAATTTTTACTTTGAAAAGTGCATTTGGCAAAAGTATAATTATATTAATAATTAAAATTAAGTACTAATCTGTAGTTTCAAGTTAAGAAGTTAGCACTGGGTGGACACCTGGATGGCTCAGTCGGTTAAATGTCTGCCTTCAGCTCAGGTCATGATCCCAGGGTCCTGGGATTGAGTTGAGTCCCATGATCAGGCTTCTTGCTCAGCAAGGAGCCTACTTCTCCCTCTGCCTGCCGCTTCCCCTGCTTGTGCTTGTGCTCTCTCTCTGACAAATAAATAAATAAAATCTTAAAAAAAAAAGCACTGGGGTGCTGGGCTGGCTCAGTCAGCAGGGCATATGACTCTTGATCTCAGGGTTGTAAGTTCGAGCGCCATGTTGGGTGTTGAGATTACTTAAAAATAAATAAATACGGGGGCGCCTGGGTAGCTCAGTAGGTTAAACATCTGCCTTCGGCTCAGGTCATGATCCCAGGGTCCTGGGATCAGCCCCGCATTGGGCTCCCTGCTCAGCGGAGAGCCTGCTTCTCCCTATCCCTCCGCCCCTCCACCTGTTTGTGCTCTCTTTCTGTCAAATAAATAAATAATCTTAAAACAAAAATAAAAATAAATAAATATGCAAACTTAAAAAAAAAAAAAGAAGTTAGCACTTTGCTAACTTCCAAGAACACATTTCTTTTTTTTTTTTAAAGATTATATTTATTTATTTGACAGAGAGACAGCGAAAGCAGGAACACAAGCAGGGGGAGTGGGAGAGGGAGAAGCAGGCTTCCCGCGGAGCAGGGAGCCTGATGTGGGACTCGATCCCAGGCCCCTGGGATCATGACCTGAGCCGAAGGCAGATGCTTAACGACTGAGCCACCCAGGCGCCCCCCAAGAACACATTTTAAACACAGTTGCAAGAAAGCCACCAATTAGTGAACAATTCTGACCTTCATGTTCTACGTGAAAATCTCTTTGCCATTTTGAGAAATATTCTTCTCACCCTGGTTTGACACCAGGCAGAGACATACTTCCATTATACCCTAAAAGGTACTAAAATCATGCACTTGAAAAATTAGAAATTAAATCTTCAAAATTATTAATCTTTGTTTTTTTAAACTGTAATTCCTAAAAGAAAATGATACTGCAGGTTGAAATCTGAAGTATCCTAATAGGTTCTGGAGGCTTTGGGAGTTCAAGAGATCTGGATTTGGATTTGATCTAGGCTACTTTGGGTAACTCTGATCACTCTCCCCTAATGTTTAAATTCCACCCTGGCTTCTTGTTACTCCTAGGATAAAGCTCCAAGTCCTTAATCCAACTTCAAGATCCTACCATCCAGCCCCTTTCCCATCTCAGCCTCCTGGTATACCACATTCATCTACTGTCCACCACACAGCTAGTACTACCTTTTAATTGCTCCAAAGTACATCTCTCCTGCCACAGGACCTTTGTATATGCTATTCCTCCCCCTCCCTTCACTTTTCTGGCCTTTCCCATATTAATTCCTAGTACTCTTTCATATATCAGTTGTCTTGTTCTCAGGGAAGCTTTTCTGACCTCTCTGAGTAGGGTCAAATCTCCCTTTTCCTCTCCTGACCTTCTCTGTTACAAACATACATGTGATTAGGCGATTGATTAATAACTGTTCCCTTCACTATATTCTAAGCTCCATGAGGTCTGGAATCCAAGCAGATTTTGCCTACCATTTTACCCACAGCACTAAAGGGCCTGGCACAATTAAGGAACTCAGACATGATTTTTAAATGCAATGAGTGAATGAATGAAGAATGAATGGGATAATTAACTTTAGTTCCCATCTGGAAAGGGGTTGCTGGAAGGATTAGATGATATAAAGTATCTCTAGAAAGCCTACCATATGGGGCACTCTCAGTAAGTCACCATGATCATTTCAATTAACTTGGGTTTGGTAGTTTATTTGATAGAATTAGTTGTTTTGCCTTCATATTTTCAAAAAGTTTTAAAATAAGTAAGCATAATTTGCTTTATTTTATGTATCTTATTTGTTTGTACTTATGTGGAAATAAGAATCCAGGTTTAGAACAAGTTTTAATGACTGTATTTAGCTATATTCAGCTATTAATAGTACTTCAATAGAAGCCTTAACCTTACATTGATTTCTTGTTTTCATGTATGACCTCTTCAAAGTAGGTAAAGCACTTTAGGGAAGAAGGGATCTATTTAGCTGATGTGGTTGTTTCTGACTGGAATGTGTACTCTTTGAATTCCTTGCTTAAGAAATCTGCAGGCTTGAGAAATGTGAGTTCCTTCTTATTTGAGATTGGCTTCAACATTTGGGCTCTTGTCCCACACTGAATTTAACTGTATATTTTGGGGATGGAGCCTTGTGTCTGAAATGGTATTGAAGCTCCATCTCTTGTTTGGAGGAAGTTGTATGTTCACATACATTAAATGATATGTGCAGAGGTATTTGTTGTACACTAGAATGCTATGATATTTCACTGTCCTAAATTCTTTAGATTGTTGTGATCGTGTAAAGATGAATTCACACATGGCCCAGAATAATAACAATCAAACATGGGGCGCCTCAGTGGCTCAGTCATTAAGCGTCTGCTTTCGGCTCAAGTCATGGTCCCAGGGTCCTGGGATTGAGCCCCGCATTGGGCTCCCTGCTCCTCAGGAAGCTCCCTGCTCTCCCTCTCCCACTCCCCCTGCTTGTGTTCCCTCCCTCGCTATGTCTCTTTCTGTCAAATAAATAAAATCTTTAAAAAAAAAAAAACAATCAAACATAATTCTTAGGTTTAGAGTCTTGCATTATGTAATAAGTCTTAGTCTACAGCATTCTGGGAAATCAAGTAGATATCAAGTATTCTCTCTTATTTAATATCAGCAAGTACCTATCAAGTACTCTTATTTAATATCAACATGGTGTGGCCTTCTAGGAGCAGAACTCCTGCCTTCATGGCCTAGGCCTGGGAGCTGCTGGCTCTATCACTTTGCTCAATGGGTCTGAGATGTCTGAGAACCAGCTAGTTTCTGACAGCAAGGAGCTGACAATCTAAATGAGGAGATGAGGCAGGTAGCCATGAAGATACCAGAGAGCCATTGGAGAGAATCTGCTAAGCCAGTTTTCAACTGGGTGCTCTTGATGCTTGAGGGTGTATTGACCCAGTGGAGGTAATGCTAAGAAGGTTCATGAAGGAGGCAGCCTCTGAGCAAGGCCGTGGGCTAATCGATCTATTTGGGCCCCAGGTTACAGGTGTGTCGTTTTCTTATTTTGGCAGTACAAATTTTATGTGTTTTATTAATAAGTAACATTTCTCAGGGTACTTAGGTGGCTCCGTCAGTTAAGTGTGTGACTTCTGCTCAGGTCATGATCTCAGGATCCTGGGATAGAGCCCTGCATTGGGCTCCCCGCTCAGCGGGGAGTCTGCTTCTCTCTCTGCCCCTCCCCCAGCTCGTGCTCTCTCTCTCTCTTTCAAATGAATAAATAAAATCTTAAAAAAAAAAGAAGTAACATTTCTCTGAATATATACTGAGAGTGTGAGTGAAAAAGGCCCTTGTGTCTGTAGTACTGTAACTTTATAGGAGAGTTCAGCTAAGACAGTTCTAGATAGAAGGTGAAATATTTTAATGGCACTAAAGAAATCTGTAAGTATATTCAAGACATCATAGGGGCATTTCAAACTCAGGCAGGACCAGGTTTTTGGCAAAAAATGATTTTCTTCATGTATTTGGTATGCTTTTCTCAAGAACTTTATAGAATTGTTAAAATAAGTTGTTTTTATGCCCTACCTTCTTGACTACTTTTCCAGTTATGAGTGGATCATGATACTTCTGAAATTTAAGATAATACCAAATATCCTGAGCCCATGGTACTTAAGGGGCAAAAGATATCTTCCATGTAGTGATCATCTAGCATTACAGCTCAGCAAGTATTATAAATCAAATCAGCTGGGATTGGGAAGGACTGAGTGAACTTCAGTAATAGAGTGGAGATTTTACCCAAAATCTCTAGTATATTTTGATGACCACTTTTCATCAAATCCCACTTATGTTTAATAGCTGATGAATATTTATTTTAAAAATTCTTTATAGAAGTGTGAATTAAGCTTTATCCAAGACCTAACATATAATTAGCCACATTCAATTGGAAAGTTGTTATATATATTTTTTTCAAGTAGTAAGGGTCCTTGTTTTTTTTTTTTCAAAATCAGTGGTTTTCAGCCCTGGCTGCATATTAGAATTCTACTGGGAGATTAAAAAAAAAAAAAAAAAAAAAATCAGATGATAAGATCTTTTACATAGAGCCTGATTCAGGTTGATTTCAGAGAGAGGACTTTTATAAATTTTCCAATCTTCTACTGCCCTAGTTTCCTTCCCCATAGTGGTAATAAAAAGTGGGGATAAAAATATTCCTATGTCCAAGCATCATTGTGAGGATTAAATGAATAATGCATGTAGAGTGTTAGAAGAAGTCTGACTTATAATAACTCTTCAATAAATGAAAGTCATTATATTATTATAATGAAACCATAATGGAGATTCATAGCTCACTGAGAACAAGAACGGAAAATGGAATAGACATCAAACAAAGCATAGATAGATGAAGATGCTAGAACAGGTTCATACCCGCTTGCAAGAGCTGATCATGGATATCTCTTCTCATCTCTACATTTAGTGACATTAGGCTTGAAAATCAGTCAACGTGGATATATTTACAACACAGAAATCTCCAAATGCTAAAATCAAGATTTTCTTTTCTTTTTTGTACCCCAGAGATTTAGTTATTAACATTTATATCCACATGAGGGGGCCAACACAGTTGACAAGGAAGTCTGGAGTGAGAAACAAAATATACAAGCTTCATGATTTGGCCTGGAAATGGTCCTGGCCAATCATGGCATCTGTCATTCATGGTCCGACGGTCCAAGCTTTGGGTCCCAAGGGGTGGTAAATCAAGGACAATGGTGATCTTTGCCTGGTTTTGAATCTAGAATCATTAGAATGTGATTGAACTCTTAATTAATCATTAATTCTGAGTTTTGAGGTAAATTATTTAAACCTGTTCTCAAAAACCTAAGGATTTGAACTCATATAAACGAAGAGTAGAATGGTGGTTTCCAGAGGCTGAGGGATGGAGAAAATGGGAAAAGATTGGTCAAAGGGTAGAAACTTTCATTTATAGGATGAATAAGTTCTCAGGATCGAATATAGAGCATGATGACTATAGTTAATAAGAGTGTACGGTATACTTGAAATTTGCTAAGAGAATAAATCTTAAGTGTTTTCACCAAAAAAAAACCAAAAAACAGAAACCATGGGAATCATTTCACAATGGATACATATATCAAAGCATCACGTTGTATACTTTAAATATATTATAATTTTTCAATTATACCTCAATAAAACTGGGGGAAAAAAACACTAAGGATTTGCAGGATATACCAGGGGCACAGGAAGCCACAAGATAAACATGGTGCACTTATTTCAATTCCCTTAGATTCTTAAGACACAGCAGCTAATAATGATGATGACAATGACAATGGTGACAACGATGATGAGGACCACGATGACGATGAAATCCCACTTGAGCCCTACATGAGGCTAGTTTTGGAACGCTCCAGGAGCATGTTTACAGTTCTTTGCCTTTGTTGGGTACTCAAGTGAAAATAGTTGGAAAGTATTGGAAAGTACTGGAATGTCTATGCGCCTCAGTTTCCTTATTGATCAGAACAGGCTGGTTGTCAGAATGAAATGAGATAATGGGTTATAACCGCATGGTGGTTGTAGTTAGCACCTCAGTTTTAAAGAATATTTGTTGGGTCTGTTTGTGACCTATGAACGTAGGGTAAGTTAGGAACCCAGCCTAGAGTCTCAGCTTTGTCTTCCGGCCTTAGTACTCCTTAAGACCGCTAGTCCTAAGAGACTCAGTAGAGCTAGAGAGACCTAAAGCGTCTCCCTGCCTGATAATCTATTTGTGCTGATTTCCACATAAATCAGCATTTGTTATTGTTCAATTTTACCTTTATTTGACTTGCTTTACCAAAAGAGACATAGTAAACATTTTCTAATAATGACTGAAACATTCTTCACTTAGGAAATTATACTGGTTTTGAAAAAAAGTAGCTTGCATCATTCTGCTACTTGGTAATAGATTTAAAATGTGCAACATTGTTATTTTGGATTATTTCCTATGAATCCATGTATAAAATCATGCATATAAAAATGTCAATGTGATACTTTTTAAGTTTCTTAATAAACTCAAACCACAATGTTATTATTGTAGTAAGAAAAATAAATCTAATAATACTTAGTTACACAGTTAAATTCAGCTCGAAATTTACATTTTTATAATTTCTCCTCCTGGAAAGCAGCAGGTATGTAAAATTATTACATATTGTGTTTATGCTGCATGCACATAAAAATGAGTAGAAACCCCCGAAAGTAAGCTCTTTGGAACCCAGACTTGATTGCCAGGCTGAATACCCTTGGAAAACAAACTCTCTTTGTCTGAACATATGAAAGGTACCAAAAGAGAGTGAAAACCAGTTTTACTTTTTTTTTTTTTTTTTTTAGCTTTTTGTTTTTGTAGGAGAACCAGCAGTGGAAGAAAAGATCACTTCCTCCGTAGACACTTTATGGGTTTCGGATTCTGTAAACTCTGCCTTGTAACTTGACCCCAAAGCTAATGAAATCCTGTTAGATTTTCCCTGTCCTCCTTCCTGCTTCCACCTTTTTGATTGTCTCACCTTTTAAAAACTTGATTTGTATTTGTATAGACGTGCGATCCTCCTGTCATTGTTTGGCTTTTTACCCAGGCACTTTTCACCTACATCCCCTCTTTCCCTCATTTGGCAGCCAGTTGGGCTTCTTCCTGCCTTGAATACCACATTCCCTAGTTATTCAAGCTCAGTCATTAGCACCCTGTCCCCCTACTAAAATTATGAATGAAAAGCCTTGTTGTTCTTTACAAATAACTCAGGCTTCCTCAGTCAGTCAAATTCGAATGGAAGTGACTGCCAGACAAAGGGGCGGGATGATGGACAGTCCTCACAGCAAGTCATCAATGCCCACAGGAAGTTTTTAAAGCCACAATATAGGTAGAGAGAGTTGGGCGTTCCCGGAGGACAAGCCTGCAGAAACGGGCTGGGAGCGGGGTAGTCTTTGTGTCTGTTCGGATCTCGGGAAAAAAAGTGTCCATAAGAGGCAGAGACAACAACAGACAGAGTCAATTTTGCCCTAGCAAGAAGGTAAAAATCCTTCCATGGAGACATCTACCTTGCAGTCATTCTGGTCTGAGCTGACGCACGGAGACAAAAGTGAAGGCACCAACCATTTACTCGGGTTTGAATGCAGCCCGGTGCCGGAGTGGGTTACAGACTCAGAGCTGCGCACCTCCCTGCTGAGAAGTTGCATTGTCTTGGGTCCCTTTTTCACAACAGGGGAAAAGGTAATTGACAGGCTGATTGTTTGGCCGGGACCCCTGCTGTTTTAAAATCCTGGAAGGCCCCAGTCACACGTTGTCAATAATAGCCGTCGGAGGTGCAGAGTCAAGAAGGACTGTTCAGGAAACAGTTTGAGCCCTTCAAGTGGACAAGCCTCAGTGACTTTTCTTGCACTTTGGCCGCCACAAGCAGCTCATTCAAAAATAACCTTAAAGTAATAAATCAAACTTGTTTCCTGAACTATACAAGGAACAGCTGGTTATTTTTCCCCACTTTTTTTTTTTCAAAGACAAAAAAAAAAAAGTTTTTTTTTTTTTTTTTTTTTTTTACTACAGGAAATCAAGCATGTCAAAATTTGGCAAAGCAATTTGGATGATTTAACAGCTAAACACTTCTCTTTTTAATGTTATGCTTTCATCAGTCTTTTTATTTAGGCTTTTCAGTTTTGCATTCCGTTTGCTTCCATGAGTGTCCCTTATCTGTTCTCACCTCACTTTTGAAAGGAAAACGAGTTTACTATCCTGTCAGAAGAGTTTCGGTGTAATTTCTAATGTTACTGGTCAAGTCGCTCAACTTGTACGGCTAAAATTTGTTTTCTTTCACAGAGGGAGTTTGGATTTAGATCTATAGCTTCACATATTTGTTTCTTGTGAGATCCATATATTTTGGAGTTCTGATGACAAGGCAGTTTTTCTTCAGTCTGTTGATTTAGAAACCCCAAGCTAGTACATATGTCGTAACTGAAGTAGTCTGGTATTTTAAGAAAGTACATTTTGGACTTTTTCTGTCTCTTTGTGTCTCTGTGTGTGTCTCCCTCATTGACTATGTTTGCCCTCTAGATTCTGGAAAAATCTGCCAACTTCTTGACCTTAAGAATAATTAGAAATTTGAATATAAATAGGTAACGTAAAACAATTCCTGTCTGTGATGATTACTATTATCTTTATTTATATTTATTTTATTTTACAGATGACTGATATTTTGAACAGATCCATTCTATATGGAAATATTTTATGATCAGTCAGAGTGTTCATGTTAGAGATTAGCTTTTCACAACTTGTGGACAATTTAGAATTAAGAAAGAAGGGTATTTGAGGATCTGTAAGACCGTGGTACACGACATCTCTTTCAATTAAATATAATTAAACAGTCAAGATTAGATATAAAGATTACGTAAAACATCCCTTTCATACAATATTTTGACTGCTACTTAAAAATTTAAAAAAGAATTCGTGGTCACAATTTAGCATTAGGTGAGAAATTATAAATTATATTTTGGGATGCTGTCCTTCAATAAGTGTATTTTTCTCCTTCATTTTGTTAAAGAGATAATTTAGCTTTTTGTTAAAATGCTAAATGCATTTTAATACATTGGTCATAAAACACTTGTAATCAAAGGTATGTTTTCAGGAAGATAATAATGAAATTCAGTTTACAGTAGAATTAAGTCACTATAGGCTTCTTTTCTATTTCTATTCTTCATCTACTTCTTTTCCTTTGTATTTCGAGTAAATAACAGTGCTGTAACAGCACAAATAAACCCGTCTTTGTGCTATAAGCTAGACCAACACACTTTACACCATGTCTTAGCTGAAACAACTGTGAATGCAGCAGTGGGTGTGAAATGTTTCTTCCATATATGGTTGATATTCATACTGAACCTGTTTTGATGGAACATTTCTCTACTTTCAGCATTTTAAGCTTCAAACATGTGATACGTGACTGGATAGACTTCCTTGAGAACTGTATTACTATGTTTCAAAGAGTTGAATTCTAAGGTTAGTACCATGTAGGAAAACAATGTTCCTCGAATATCTGCCCAATAATTATATATACATGATCGTATAAATGATTATAGAGTACAATTTATAATTCATATGTGAATTATGATATACATAACTTTTAAAATGATATGAAATACCCAGTTCTGTAGATGACTCTTTTCCTCCATGTTAAGTCACAGCCTTTCACTTTGCTAAGAGATGCTCAGCAGTTGATGAGTTAGGTGGATTTTGAACCTGCCGGTGTCCGCCCCCCCCCCAGCCTCACAACTCCTCCCCATGGCCCTGGTGGACTCTGGCCACAGTAGGGGCGAGGTAGCGAGTGTAGACTGAAAGTGCTCTGTACAGACTTGCTTTCTAGCTCCCCGATCAGCTGCCAGTCTCACAGCTTGCCCTGAGAATGGACTTCCTGTGCTGTCATTTACACTCAGTATCACACTAAGCACTCTTTGTCACTCAGCCTTTGAGAAAGAAGGGGGCGAGATAACAAATCTAGACTGCTTGTGTTGACTTTGTGGATAAAGTAAAGGGCTGGAGTCAAGAACCCAGGGTCTTATCCTAACTTGGTAACTGCCTTTCCTGTGACCTTGAGCCAGGCTTTTGACCTCTCCATTCCTCAGTTCTCCTCCTCTATCAAATGAGGAGCAGTACGCTGTGTTCTCTTATTTTCTCACAAAGGTGTGGCTATTGAAAATTTTTTGATATCCCTAAATCCCTTAGCAAAAGGGGAAAAAATAGATCAGATAAAATGATCTTTTTCTGCTTTGGGGAGATGGAAAGGAAGCCACAGCTGATTAATTACTCCCCACTCCCAGAAGGAATTCTCTCTAATATCCTCCATGTCGGGAATTTCTCCTCCTATCCTTGTCAGCTTGCCCTCAGCCTTTTCTTTTGCTCTTTTTTTTTTTTTTAAAGATTTTTATTTATTTATTTGAGAGAGAGAAAGAGAGAGAGCATACAAGTGGGGTGAGGACAGAGGAAGAGGGAGAAGCAGACTCCTCGCTGAGTAGGGAGCCCCATGCGGGGCTCGATCCCAGGACCCCGGGATCATGACCTGAGTCAAAGGCAGACACTTAACCGACTGAGCCACCCAGGCACCCCTCTTTTGCTCTTTTTATCCTTCTCTTCCCCTCTCTCTTTTTATTGCTTTCTTTCCCTTTCCCTCCACCCCTGCAATGCTTCCTTAATAGCATCCTGCTATGAGATCAGGGTGCCTAGGAATTGGCAGAGGTGACACCTCTAGTAGGTTATGTCCAATGTGGGTATTCAGAGACACAGAGGAAAACAGGAAGACACTTTGAGGAAACTGGATGGGGAGTGACAGCCAGGGCTATGGAAGCTTCTGCAGATTTCCTGGGCTTACAAAGATAAACTTTCAGAAACAGTTACCAGGTGGCTAGATGGGTCTCTGGGATCTGGAACCACTTATTCAGAAGGTTCTCTTTGCAAAGAGATGAGGTTGGATCAGGATAGGAACCCATGTAAAATCCAGGGATTCTCTCAATGGGATGGGATGGAGGGCCTCTTCTGGCCACATCTATGGCTACACCCTCTTTTGTTTTCAGTTAAATTATGCAACTGAATAGAATATCGCTTTGAATGGAAAAGGATTTGGTCCCCTAATTCAATTGGATTATGTGAAATCTTGTGAATTTGAAAAAAAAATGCATTTTAATACATTCTCCTTTTTTCTTTTAAGTATTGCTGTTATTTTATTTTCCTTTTGTTTTGTGAAGAGGTTGATAATATAAATTGTATACCAGAAATTAATTCACCTAGTATTCCTCATGGCAAAGCAGGGCATTGCACATTCTGGCTTGTGTTTATTTGTTTTTCCAGATCCACACGTTCATTCAGACATGTTTAGGTTTTTTTCATTTGGAAGGCAGTGATATCATTTCAGTATTGTATGCTTTGACCCTCTGTACACACATGGTTTCTATATGGCTTGACATTGTGTTTATTTGATATTTCCTCTTGAATCCACTGCATATTCATGGATGTTTCATGCTATTTTGCTACCTACAGAAAGGGTTTTTTTAGTGGGACCCCATAAAACAAAACAAAACAAAACAAAACAAAACAAAACAAAACAAAACAAAAAACCCAAGCAAGTGAAGAACTCCTACATATTTTTTTTTCTACTTGTTTTAATTAGAAGGATATGAAAAGACACATACCAGTCTGTTTATAAACAGGATCTGAAGGGGAGGTAGGAGGTTATTCACTTTTTAAGCTTTTTTTAAGTTTGTTTCACTTTGTATAAAATGTATTACTTTCTTAAATAAAACATTAATAAAGAAAATGTTTCAATACTGATTTAATAAAAACAGAGAGAAAATTTAGCAGTCACAAATCATATTTGTATTTTACAAGGGTTTTGCCAATCTTGATAAAGTGTCTAAAAATCTATGGAAAAAAGACAGTCCCTTTGTTTTTAGAGCACACATACCAAAAAAACAATGGTTGGTGCTCCCTCTGCTGGTTTCCTGCAACACTTAGCTCACCACTTGAGAGTGAAAAGACAGCAAAGGAAATTAAGATTCTTTGATCTTTAAACACCCTTTCTACCTACAAGTTTTATCCTCGATTGGAAGCAAGTGTCAATATAGTTTGTGAAAATAGATTCTTTCCTAACGTTTAATAGTGATACTGTAGTTGGGCTAGATAATTATAATCCTTGTTAAATTTATTTATTTATTTATTTATTTATTTATTTATTTATTTATTAATTAATATTTATACCCAAAGTGGGACTCAAACTTACAACCCTGAGATCAAGAGTCTCCTGCTCTTCCTACTGAGCCAGCAAGGTGCCCCTATAATCCTTTTTTAAAATGAACTTTTCCTTTCTCATATCATGCAGTAGGACATAAAACAAACTATTCTTAATTTACTGGGGAGGGTAACTGGATCTAGTAGTCAGTAGGCTATTTGAGCATCTTTACACTAGTAATAATACTGATTGGGGAGTGACATTATCACTGGATAATTACTTTTTTTTTTTATTAAACACCTTGTTATATCAGTACTGTAATCTATACCTATGTAAAAGCCATTTGGAAATCCATTAATTTAATTAATATTGATATCTGAACTATAACTAAAGATTCTTAGAACTCATGGAATTCATCACTTGGTTTTCTGGGGATCCTCACTTTCATAGATTAGAGTATGTTGAGGCATATATATTCATTTATCAAATACCTGTATTAAATCATTTCTAAATCTTTACTATATTCTTTATTATAATACTATATTCTGTGTCTTAAAGGTGTTGAATGTGAAGATTCTGTGTACGTATTCAACTTTTTCTCTTAGCTGATAGACTATATGAAACTGATACGCCTAGGCATATATGGATTTAATAGGGAGCTCTGAGAATATATAAGCTTTCCAAGGAAGTGTTTGTAATGGTCAGTTTCAGAGAGAGTGCTGCTAGTAAGACCGGGGAAGGGTTGCCTCTAGAAAATGGACAGGCCGGTGGGAATGGAGCAGAGAATTAAGCAAGCTCCAAGCAATAGACAATAAAGAGTGGAGGAGGTGCTGTTCATCATGGAAGATCAGGAGCTGTATTTCCTTGATAGAACCACAATGCTTTCCTCTCAACAAGTCATCTTTGTGAGGGGCGCTCCAGGAATGGTGAAGGAGAAATAATAGGGTAGAAAGCCAGGGCTCATAAATAAACTTTACCCATCCTTGATAAGCCAGATAGTCAGATCATCCTCACACCCGGACAACACCAGTAGAGATTTAGACTAGTGACAGAGTTAGGGAGAGGCAGAGATCCAGCCACAGCTACAGGAGTTTAGGTATGGGATTTCTAGACTCTGGAAAGAATGGGGAGAGTGATGAGTGTTGGAGGTGTGGGTATATCCAGGGTGCACAAATTCTGTGACTCTAGTGATGGAAGACCTGGACTACAAGGCAATGGATCCAAGTCAGGACAAGACACAGTTCCTGCAGCTGGGCTCTGGGGTCAGGAGGATTCATGGCAGGATCCCTGTTCTGGATCAAGGGATATGAGCAGTCAGGGTTAAGACTGATTTGATACTGACCCCAGTGTACTGCTATGTTCCTTCCTCTTGAGTTTGGAGAGGATTTGCACACAGGAGTGCATATTCAGTTAGGGCCAACAAGCCACATAGACAACTGCCCCAAAGTGGGAATTTTAGGAGATATTATTGGAAGGGGGGTCATGCCCTTTGCCTCTCAGAGCATGATATGTGGGCTTATGCTTACTTAGCTTAATTATAAAGTCCCTTTGCATTAGAATTTAGAGATTAAAGAGACCAGAACACCCCTTCTTCAACTTTTACATTTACCATCAGTCTCATATCATTGTTCTCTCATTTTTTTATGTATTCATTTTTAGCTCTGTCTTTTCAGATGATGTCTTTTAAGTTTCTTAAATGCAGTACTGCTTTTCACATCTTCTGCATTTCCCTAAGTACTTAACTTAATTTTCTACCCAGGTTATTCTAAATGACAGAGCTCTTAGGGGTGGTTTTTGTTTTTTGTTTTTTTTTAGTTTTAGTTTAGTTTTGTTTTGTTTCCAGTGATGATCTACAGAGCTGCAACAATCCACATAATGGTGGGGGAGGGAAGGGAGCTTTGATTTTACCTATTTGGCTTTTGTATAGTATTTCTCATGAACAAAGAATTGCATTAAGAATTTTCAGAAAACTGTGAGGGTGTTCTGCTGATGATCAAATTCATACTTAGAAGCAACTGAATGTAGGGAACTTTTCATTGAAAGCTTACATTTTGGGGCACCTGGGTGGCTCAGTCCTTAAGCATCTGCCTTTGGCTCAGGTCATGATCCCCGGGTCTGGGGATCAAGCCCCGCATCAGGAAGCCTGCTTCTCCCTCTCTCACTCCCCTGCTTGTGTTCCCTCTCTAGCTGTCTCTCTCTCTGTCAAAGAAATAAAATCTTAAAAAAAAAAAAAAAGAAGCTTACATTTCTAAGATGGGTTCTTTATGAATTGATATCTTTATGAATAAATTCTTTATGAATTTTTGGTCCTATATAAATCAACTTCAATGTGTTTCTTTTTCTTGTTTTGTTCACAAAAGCTATTTTTTAAAGTTTATTTAAGTAATCTCTACCCCCAGTGCAGGGCTCGAACTCATGACCCTGAGATCCAGAGTTGCATGCTCTTCTGACTGAGCCAGCCAGGTACCCCCACAAAAGCTATTTTTAAGATTATGTTTCTTATTGTTAGAAAAATTATTAGTCAAAAAGTTTGCTCATAAGCCTCACAGTTTAAGAGATGCAGTTAGCAAAGAGAGGACTTCCTCTGTATTCCCAGGAGTTCCACACGGAATAGATTCTATATTTAGATGGATGCACGTTTTCCTCATCTTTGGACCACAACAAATCTGACACTAAGCAAGGCATTAATCTAAATCAGGTTAGAAAAGCACATAAGGGCTGGTGGATTTGTTTCAGGTCCTCCTTAATCAAAGCTACCTTTTAGCTTTATTTACATTATCTGAGAAAAAAAAGTGGATCAGGAATCTTCTTCTCTGTTTCCATCTTCTTCTGGTCAAAAGGACAGGAATCCTTTAGGGATACACTGTCAACAGCAGTCCTTAGCCATACGTGGCTACTGAGCACTTGAAATGTGCTAACGTACAACCAGATTTCAAAGACGTAGTACAAAACAGGTGAAAAATCTCATTTATATTTTTTATATTGACCATGTGTTTAAATTACAATAGTTGGGTTAAATAAAACATTGTTAAAATTAATTTAACCTGTTTCTTTTTACTTTTTCATTACTCAAAAATGTTTTACATAAAATGGCTCATATTTCTTTTGGAGAGAACTCCCCTGGACCAAAAGTTCTTCAACTTTTTTTGATTACAAGTGGATTCCTTTGAAAATCTGATAAAAACTCAATCGATTGTAGAGATGATAGATACTATCAGTTCTGCCGTACCTAATATATGGGCTCCTAAGACTCACCATGCTATGCAAAATCATGCAATAGAAGCTACAGGGCTGGGATTGGGGTAAACACCCCCAAATGTCATCAGGATACATAAAAAAGATAGGAACATAATAAAAAGGGAGCACAGTTTTATCCATGGTAAGTGGCGAAGAACTATGTCAACAGCAATCAATCTTTCACTTTACCTTGAAAAAATGTCTCATGTGACTGTGAGAGTGTTCATTCCTACCGTTGCTCACGATGCACGCCAACCTGGTTCCCATGGCTACTACCCTCTGAGCCAGAGGAAAACAATAGGGAGGTAGAAAAAGAGTGAGAGAAAGGGAGATAAAGAGAGAAAAAGAGCAGAGAACAAAGGAAAAGTACAAAGTAGGCTGAGAGGGAAGAGGGGAGAAGTAAAAGGAGGGAGTAGGGCCACGTGGCCAGCAGGCTGGAGTGGCAGCTTGTGAGCTATTGCAAGGAGCTTACCTGCAATCAGATGGGAAGCCGGAAGAGCAGGTGTAGAAAGTGGCAGCAGTCAATGAAACAGCAGATGGAGCACTCACAGTGAGCGAGAGGTGTGTGCGTGCTTGCGTTTTGTTGGTTCGTGCCCGGCTCGGTTCAGCCAGGTGCTCTTTCTGTGTGGGCCTGGTGATGAAACTGGCAGAAGCCAATGCAAAATTAGCATTATGCTAAAATTTCTCCTAATTTATTGGTCACATTGGAATAAACAAGCATTATAGCAGAATGGACTGTAGATACACACACCACGGTAGATTGTCACGCACAGCCCGTGTTGGTGACCTCCAGACTGGAGGACTGTCAGAGCATGCCAGGCGTTAGGAATCAAAGCTGAAATGCCAGCATTAGGTTCTTTCAAGGTGTTACAGCCACAAGGGATTGTGAAATGGAGAGCCTGGTGAGCAATTTGTGGAGCCCCGAGTGGACCATAGAGAATGAATGTGTTTTGGGCTGGATCCATGAAGGTAGAGAGAAGGTATGTAAATATAATGATGATGCTGATGAGACTGACGGTGAGCTGTTATTTATGGGGCTCTTAGTATATGCTGGGAACTGTACTATGTGTTTTATGTGGATTGTTTTATTGATTATTCACAACATTTTGAGGTAGGTTTGTTATTATCTCTTTTTACGGATGGGAATAACTCAGCCAACATCCCACTGGTAACAAGTAGCTAAGTTGGGACTTGAATGCAGGCAGTCTAAAACCAAGGTCTGCATGGACAACACCAGACTCTTTGGCCTTATGAGGGGTATTGCTGGGTCCTTTCATTGTCTATTGTTGTATATTCTGCTATATTGAACTTTGTGTAGTTAAATTCTATTAATTTATTTTGTACAAAACATGGAGCCCAACACTGGGCTTGAACTCATGATGCTGAGATCAAGACCTGAGCTGAGTTCAAGACTGGGGCACCCAACCCACTGAGCCACCCAGGCGCCCCTACTTATATTATTTGTAAAGCAGGAGAAAAATACACACACAAAAGATTTAAAAGAGGAAGCCTACAAAAAAAAATAAATACAGTAAAAATGATTTTAAGAAGTGAAAATCAACTTCTAAATCCTATATTCAATGCTTTATATTGCATGTATTTGAGTAGCATGACTTGAAAATGTTTTGATTTTATACACGTGTGAAGGAGGCCGTCAATCCATGTGTAGGCTCATCGGGGAGTTCCTTTTGCCATCAAATGCATAAGGGATTGCCAATCATAAATTATGGCAACAGTAGGAATATAATCGATTTTAAATTGCTGTTCAGCTTTACAGAAGAAATATTTGATATAAGGCTATTAAATGTTAACAAATGCCTTTCATTATTTTTCAGAAATGGGAAAATAAATCATTTTTCATACGTCTGGTTAAATTTTCTTGTATGTCTGATAAAAGGGTATTATGCAGCACCAAAGGTAATACGTTACTCTAAATTCTAAATTCCATATTTGTTAAAATTATTTTCTGTTTATTATCTTTGCTCTAGATTCTAACTTATAAGAAGTGTATGATGAGATGTATCATATTTAAGCTAAACCTATTTTTTTTTTAAAGATTTTATTTATTTATTTGAGACAGAGAGAATGAGGGAGAGCGCACATGAGAGGGGGGAGGGTCAGAGGGAGAAGCAGGCTCCCCGCCGAACAGGGAGCCCGATGCAGGACTTGATCCAGGGACTCCAGGATCATGACCCGAGCCGAAAGCAGTCGCCCAACCAACTGAGCCACCCAGGCGCCCCTTAAAGATTTTATTTTATTTTATTTTTCTTTTTTTTTTTTTTAAGATTTTATTTATTTATTTGAGAGAGAGAATGAGATAGAGAGAGCACATGAGAGGGGGGAGGGTCAGAAGGAGAAGCAGACCCCCTGCCGAGCAAGGAGCCCGATATGGGACTCGATCCCGGGACTCCAGGATCATGACCCGAGCCGAAGGCAGTCACTTAACCAACTGAGCCACCCAGGCGCCCTTAAAGATTTTATTTTTAAGAAATCTCTACACCCAGCGTGGGGCTCAAACTCCCAATGTCCCACCCACTGAGCCAACCAGTCACCCTTAAGCTAAATCTATTTGTAAATGAATTTTTTTCCTGCAAGTAGCAATGGGTCGTGCCTCATTTTATTTCATTTCACTGATAATATTGACTAATATTAATAAATAAATTAATTAATTAATATATTATTAATTAATGCTAGTTTTATGACTCTTTTATTTTTCCAGATAACTGGTTCTTGTTAGTGGATTAGCAATGGGAACTTTTAGAAATGAGAGTAGGAAACCGTCCCTCTTCTCTTCCTTTGTTAATCCCTAGTTTGAGATGTTGTTGCGCGACTGGGGCAACATTTCATTTCACAACCTTCTTCTCTGTTCTCTGCTGTGTGAGAGGAAATAGGAATGTTCATTGGCAAATGAGATTTCTTTTTTTTTTTTAGACTAAATGTGTGTGTGTTTTTTTAAGATTTATTCATTTATTTGACAGAGAGAGACACAGGGAGAGAGGGAACACAAGCAGGGGGAGTGGGAGAGGGAGAAGCAGGCTTCCCACTGAGCAGGGAGCCCGATGTGGGGCTCGATTCCAGGACCCTGGGATCATGACCTGAGCCGAAGGCAGACGCCCAAAGACTGAGCCACCCAGGCACCCCAAGATTTTATTTATTTATTTGACAGAGAGAGAGAGAGCACAAGTAGGCAGAGTGGCAGGCAGAGGGAGAGAGAGAAGCAGACTCCCCGCTGATCAGGGAGCCAAATGTGGGGCTTAATCCCAGGACCCTGGGATCATGACCTGAGCTGAAGGCAGCCACTTAACCGACTGAGCCACCCAGGCGCCCCTCTCTCCAAATGAGATTTCTTAAGGAACTCTCTTATTGTTGCTGTGTTGTTGAAGAATTCCCATGGAAGCACATTTCCTCCTATTATTGGAGGATAAGTAACCAGAGAAGTGCCCCCTCTCTCTCCCTGGGATCCCTCCTCAGATTTCCTCAGAGAAGAGCCGCGGACCTGGTGTGCGCTCCACATTGCCTCATTGCCTTACCTGGCTCCCCCCATGTTCTTGGCTGCTCTTCCCAGAAAGGTGGTGTGTCTGAGACTGCTCAGGAGAGGCTGTTTGGTGCAGCTGCCCCCCCGTTCCGGTCCTGGCCCCCTTTCAGCTCCCCTGAAGGGCATACTCATACATGGCTTCTCCAGTAGTGTAACATGCACACTTCTGCCAGCAGCCTGGGCTGGGGGCTGACGGAGAGAAAGGAGGGGGAATCTCCTGCACCACCCCAGAGATACCTTCCTGCCCCGAGGGCCTAAAGGGAACTTAGTTCATCTTAGAGCATTATGGATGAAAAATAAAGAGTGGCAGGCAGGAGCTAATCTTTAATAAAGAGGTATGCTTTTCTGAAAAAATATGATACTAATAATTTGTGATAAAGGATTGAGTTCTGGTGAAATAAAGTTGATGCCCATGTATTGGTGATGTCGGACAAGTGGATGTTAGGCTGGCAGTTTCCCTGTGAGTCTGGGAAAGTGCTAGCATTACCTTCAGAGGCTGTCATTTTTCCAGTCTTGATTCAGAATTGAGGCATTTCTTGGCTGCCTTGGCATTAACATTTAGCTTGTCCAGGGGACCAGGAAAATGGTGCATTATTAAACTCTTTCCTTGACAAGAGAAAACAAGCTGATAACTGTACTGGAGGACTGATTTTCATCTATGACCTCCGTCCTTATCCCCCTTCCATTATTTTTGCTTGCCTACAGTCTCCAGGCTTTGGTCACACTTAAGGTGAGTGCCCTGGGGCCACGGGCAGACAGGGAGCAACACACCGAGTGTGGCAGGGTGAAGCCCCATGACTCCTAGCATGCGTCCTTGCAAGGCAACTTGCCCCCGTAACAACCAGCTAGGGAGGGGACGGGGCTTCTGTTGGGGAAGGTCATCAAAAAGACATGGCCACTTGTTGATCCCTGAGCGGGACCCAATCTCAGAGGCTTCCCCTCCCCTCCCCTGTCCTTGGAATGTAGGTTCTGCTTGCCTTTCCTGCTCCCAGAGGCAGCTCCAAGGACATGACCTTGAGATAATGATTTGGTGTTGAGAACACCTGCACAGTGTATGTGACCTAGTTAAGGTCTCTGTACAAACTTTTGGGATTTGGTGGGCAGGTGCAGGAATCACCTTATCTTGCTGCTGCCCAAGACAAGCTTCGGATGTAAGTTCCCTTTGCTTATTAAAGCTGCCACCTACCAGCCCGAGTGGCCTGTCCCTTTCTTTGGTCTCTCCCTGCCCTCTGCATTCAGGAACCAGTTTCAGATTTCACCCAGGAAGCTCCCGAGGAGCTTATAATTTCTTCAATATCTAAAAAATGAGTTGCCCATGTCATCTTTTGGAAACAAATTTTCAAAACACAATAACAGTTCTTGGCACTATTCTCTTACCACCCCAGAGGATCGGAATGGATAGATGAGGGGAAAAATAGGTTTCCAGGTCAACCTCTGTGTGCATTAGGGGAAATAAAAAGCTGATGTGCTAATTCAAAGTCACCAGGCATATCAAGGCATATGACACAGAAGAAGGCAATGTGTCTTGTAGTACTGATTAAATATTTCATCCTGCATCTTAACTGTTAAACAAAGTCCGCAGATGAAGCAGAGGACCGTGAGCTTCTGAGGCTCGACATGATGAGGCTCTACACTGTGGCAAGTGGAGCCTGTAGCAGGACTCCTGGTACTTTTCCCCTGTTCCTGGATAGAGCGAGTGTATCCTGGGAAAACGCCAGGAAGCTTGCCCAGCTGTGGGTCATTCCCTTTCTAGTGGGCAGTGGGAGGCCAATGATGTTCTGAGGCCAACCCGAAGTTTAGGAACTTCTTAGAGTACTGTAAAAGGAAACTTTGTTTTTTTCCTCTATTCTCAATACTTCCAATACCAGCTGTGTGAATTTTTCCCACACCAAGCAATTCTCCAACCCTCAGTGGACACCGGCTGGGTGTCCTATAAATTTAACTCAATTCTCAGACTACCTGGAGATGACCTCAGATCCCACAGGTCATGGGCTCAGTCCCACAAGACTGCCCTCACCTCAGATGCCAATTGCAAGTCTAGATTGCCACCTGTACTTCTGACCCAATGGGATTTGTGACCACCTTTGATAATTTGTTAGAATGGCTCACAGAACCTGGGGATATACTCACATTTACTGATTTAGTAGCAAACGATATCACTCAGAAACAACCATATGGAAGAGCTGCATAGGGCAAGGTGTGGATGTGGGAAGGGCCATGGGCTTTCCATGCCATCTTAGGGCGGCTACCCTTCCAGTTCTTCCAATATTCACCAAACCTGAAGCTTATCAAATCCTGTCATTCAAGAGTTTTGATAGAGCTAAATCTCCTCACCCTCACCTTGGGGTGTAAAGTTGAGTTTTCCCACAGAATAGGAAGGTGCAAATCATAGGCTCCCGCTGAGCAGGGAGCCCGACATGGGGCTCAATCCCAGGACCCTGGGATCATGACCCGAGCTGAAGGCAGATGCTTAACGACTGAGCCACCCAGGCACCCCTGACCCAGCACTTCTTACTATGCAGATTGACTTAGTTTGCTGGGGCTGCCATAGCCAATACCACAAACTGGGGGCCTTAAACAACAGACATTTATTTCTCGCAATTCTGGTAGTTGAAAGTCCAAGATCAAGGTGTTGGCAAGGTTGGTTACCCCTGAGGCCTCTCTCCTCGGCTTGCAGATGATAGCCTTCTCGCTCTGTCCTCCTGCGATCTTTCTTCTGCGTGTGTACATGTGCATTTCTGGTGGTTCGATCTTTCTTCTGCGCGTGTACATGTGCATTTCTGGTGGTTCTCTGTTTGTCCTAATCTCCTCTTCTTAAAAAAAAAAAGGACACCAGTCAGATTGGATTAGTGCCCACCCTGACCATCTCCCTTTAATTTAATTACCTCTTTAAAAGCTCTCTCTCTAAATATGGTCACATTCTCAAGCACTGGGGTTTAGAGTTTCACTATATGAATTTGGGGGGACACAGTTCAGCCCATAGCAGGAATACTTTCCCTTTGTTCCTCCTTTAGAACACCCAAGCAGTAGTTGACTTTGGCTCCATCCTCTTTTGAAAGGCAGGATGGTGTTCTTGGAAGGTGCATGAATTATGAAATTCTACAGCCAACAGGGTGAATCTTGATTTGATCACCTACTCCTTTTTTCACTTTGGGCTCTTTGGGCCTCAGTTTCCCCATTTGTAAAACCTGTGTACTATTTACTTGGGGATTAGATGAGACAATTTATGTAAAGTGCCTGGGGCAACAATGTAGGCAGTAAGTTTAGTTTCACTTTCGTCTCTTAAAGGATAGGTAAAGGTTTCTGTGATGTTGAAGGGGAGATATTCTCCCTTGGCTTTACTAGTGAGAATTCAATACATTTCCCCAAAGGAAAGAACATGGCAAAGGAAATAGCTGGAAGTACCGAAATACAATTTTTAAGTATACCATGGATTACATAGGCTTTTGTGGGTTGAACTTGGGGTTAATAATTATTTTGAGAACCCAGTATTTTAGGTAAATGGCATTCAGTTTGGAAATAAAAAATACAGTATCAAGAGCTAGTGTTTTGGGCAGGAGATATAAAAGTTGGGTAGGGAATTAAGGACCTAACTAAATGTTTACTGAATAAACCAGTACAGAAAACCTGTCGCTAGGATGGACCAAGCAGAGCATGGGTTTGAGGAATAACTACAGCTTAGTGGATTTCAAAGAAAACCACATTTGAGGCCATAAAACAACTCTCAACTTGAACCTATTGGTGGATTTGGAGCTTATGACACATTGCTAAGCAGGGTGTTTGCTGCATCCCAGGTCTTTAGAATTTGTTACCAGAGAAGGCTGGGAAAGGTAGGATCTGGACAGTGGTCTGCAATTAGAGGACAATTAGGAAGCATTTTCTGAACTTACTATTGCTATGACACTTTGCCTGTTTATCTCATCATAGAAATGACACACTGGATAATGTATAATTTATAGTTTATCACCATGCTACTTTGACTCTCAGATCACTTCTAGAAAACATATCTGATGATCCTTTTAAATTTAAATTTTTTTTTTTTTTTTGCTATCATAATGATTTACAGCGGAGCTGCATGAAGAAAGAGTAAAGGAATAAAGTAGAGAACTCCACCACACTAACAACTGGTAATTTTCCACTACTTAAGAGAAAATGTCACTTTTCTCCCAAACAACCCAACCCTTAGTCTTATCACCAATGTACATAACATGGTTGATATTACATATCTGCTACATAAACATTGCTTTAATATTTTTCCTTACTTTTGCCCAAATGACCCTGAGTAAATGTAGTCTCTGGCACAAGGCGCTAGGGTCATGGCACTGATTCAAAGCCAGTGGCTTTGTTGCACAACATGGAACTCTGAGAACTTTGGCATAGCTAGATTTTTTTTCCTTAAAAAAAAAATTATTGGCGATTTCACCTTTATTATCCATGAAGCTCTGCTGCCTAGTATTCAGACAGGAAAGGCTAAAGGGGACCAAACAAACAAGACCTTTTTAATTCCCTAATAGGGTGATGATAAAAAAAAAATACTTTGCATGTGAACAGTGCCCTGTGGTTGGTAAATATTTTTTTCACACAGACACACACACACATACACACAGACACACACACACGCAGACACACACAACCTTACTTTTTTGGTAGTAATAGGAATTGATTTCAGCAACAATAAAGCTTACCTTCTTGCAAAAGAGGGACACGTGATTCTCTCATCTTTCTACAAAGGTCCTCATATTCACTGATATCAGTGTTTGGAGACACGTTTTTAAACCTTCTGAATCACAGTTGTATTCTTATTCAATGAAGGCCAGCTATCTTTGGACTGAGTCAAGAAAATTTTGAGGACATTTAGATTTCCATGTGATACCACTCAGGGCGGAAGTACACAATTTTTTTGTTACAGTAAAAAATCAAGTGGAGGAAAGAAATTGTTTTTAGGCAATCTTTAACAGTTCTATTTTTAAATAACTGTAATTTCACCTTCTCCATGTCAAAAAGACCTAAGTGTATACATCAAATGATCCTAGCTCACATGAACCAGTTGCTGGAATTTTTCTGTGCCTACAAATTTTTTTGTTACAATTTTTTTAAGAATTAATTTTTTAAATAAAAACATTATTTAAAGACACTTCTCAAGTGTTGATCCAAATTGCTCACAATGCAATCAAAAAAATTTTTAAGCCCACACTAACAGTATTTTTATGCATTTTATTTATTTTTTAATTAAAAAAATTTTTTTTTTTAGTAAACTCTAGGCCCAATGAGAGGCTTGAGCTAAAACCCCCAGGATCAAGAGTTCCATGCCCTACGGACTAAGCCGGCCAAGCACTCCACACCACTGGTATTTTAAACAGACTGAGCACAAATCTTCATGATTAGAGAGCTAATGACAATTCTACAGACACCCTGGTAAATAATCGCTGGGTTATTTTATCTTCCTCCTCCTCATCGTCATCGTCTTCATTTATCATTCTAGGTCCTAATGAGCAGAACTCTTCAACAGAAGCTTTCACCCTATAAAAATATCCCCCCCATCCTCTTAAAATCCAAGTAATCAGTTTTCTTCATGTATGGAGGCAAAACTGCGGATGACAAATTTAATTAGATAAACTGAGAAAGCTGTCGAATGAGAAGCAAAGTACAGCGGATAGAGTGGAACTGAAATAGCGTGAGTGAGGAGTCCCAAAGCCTGGCTTCTCCCTCTGACTTTGCCACTTGAAAGTTGTTTGATCTTAGATAAATCATTTAACCCCACCTCCACCCTGTCTACCCACCCCCCCGCCTTGGTTTTTACATCTATAAAATGGAGGTGCAATACTTTGTTTTGCTTACTTTATAGCGTACGCACTTCTAGGATCGGATGGAGATGGTGCATGTGAAATGCTTTTGATGTTCCCAAATGCTATAAATATATAAGTGGTTGTTATTATGTTTTGAACAGAGGTTAAAGCTTGGTGGACTTGATAAGGAAACCTAAGTACAAGTTCCCATTCTTACTAGAGAGGAGGGCTTGATATTAGTGGGTCTTTTCCTATGCCTCTAAGAAAGGGGTAAAAATACCTACTTCACATTTATAGTGTTTAATAAAGTCTGTGTAAAATCCAAAGTAATCCAGTTTTCTTCCTGTTTAGATGATTGTCACAAACATCATCACAAATGTGATTAGATAAAACAAGAAAGAATTTGTGTAAGAGGTGATGTACAAGTTGAACAGTAAAAACAGTAAAAACAGTAAAAAGGAAGTATTTTTAAATTGTAAAGCTCCCTGCAGATCTTAAATCCATTTGCTGACACACCTCCATTTTTCTATAGGATGAACTAGCGGTGAGATTGGGCTCGAAACAGCACTGGTGTGGGACTGGACCTGAGAGTGAGCAGATGTCCATAGTCCTTAACAAGGGACAGGACACAAAGCCCTCCTAACTGGGAGCTCACCAACTCCCTTTGGTGCTGCTACTGGGACCCTCTGTTGAAAGCCTGGTGGAAAGACCTAAGATTAGAGACAAATCCAGCTCATTAAGAGATGATTAAGAGGAACGCCTGGGTGGCTCAGTCGTTAGGCGTCTGCCTTCGGCTCAGGTCATGATCCCAGGTCCTGGGATCGAGTCCCACATCGGGCTCCCCGCTCAGCGGGGAGTCTGCTTCTCCATCTCCCTCTGCTACTCCCCCTGCTTGTGCTCGCTCTCCCTCTCTCTGACAAATAAATAAATAAAAATCTTTAAAAAAAAAAAAAGAGATGATTAAGAAAACAAAACACATACAAATGGAAATTTTTTCTTTCTTTCTTTCTTTCTTTCTTTCTTTCCTCCTTCCTTCCTTCATCTTTTTTTTTTTTTACTAAAACAAACTTGAAGAACTCGAATAACAGTAACTTACAGGAAATAGAATATGCAGTTTTTGATAATAAAAAATCAACATAGTTTCTAAATCTAACTATTAGGATGTCATTGCTAATATCTCATTTTGATTTTTGATACTAGTACATCATTGATAATATTGCTTTTGATAGGGCCACATTCAAAGGGAGTGTGCGGCAGATACATTGGAGCAGCTCCCCACGTTTGCACCAGTTTCAGTTACAAAAGCTCCAGTGCTTTCCTGGCTGTTTAGTTTTCTTCAGAAAGTAGTTTTCATAGCTCTCCAGTTCTGTAATCTTCCTACTTCAGTTCTTTAAATGAACTTCGCTGCCAGCAACCAGCCTATTTGGCTTTTGGTATGTTTTAATAAATGCGCTGTTTGGCAATAGAAAGCAGGCAAAGAGTCAGAAGACCTTCAACCAGATAGCCTTTTATGGTTATGAAAATACTACTGCTATTGCCTTTTTTTCCTTTTTCTCTCTCTGTGCTTCTTCTGAGAAAAATTACTAAAGCAAGAGCAGAATTACCAAGAACCCAAAAGATCCAAAGAAGTCCTGTCCCTGAAGCTCAGTGTAGGAGAGGACGTGAGGTATCTGGGGAGCTAGTCATAGTAAATTTCCGTACTTGCCGCCATAGTCCAGCTAGTGCAGTGTGCAAGGTGCCCAGCAGAGGGGGACCCCAGTGAGGTTACCTCTTCTGTGTTACCTCTTCTGGCAGATTAACATGGTGCCAGATCAGTAGTTACAATGATTGGAGAAGAACAAATATTTCATTTTCCCGTGTATTGAGCTCCTTCAAGAATGAATGAATAAGGATCAATGCCAGACAACATTGATACTTCTAGCAGGAGAAGATACTTGCAAATCAGTTACTAGTTAAGGACACTTTTTTTTTTAGCCATTAAAGTTCTTCAATAACCATTGCCCCATCTTTTGGTGATAGCACTTTAACTTTTATAATATGTGATTTATTTGGAGTAAATTTTTATATAAGGTGTGAAATTTAGGTCCAATTTCATTTTTTAACAATTGGTGTCCAATTGTTCCAGTACTATTTGTTGAAAAGGCTACATATCCTTCATTGAGTTTCTTCATGGGTAGAAGTACAATTCAGTGTTCCACTTTAATGTGCATATTTTCTTTTTTTCCTTCAATGCAGGAAATTTTTTCCTATTATGACCTTGAATGTTTTTCTTATTCTATTTGTTGATTTTAGGGAGATATAGCCTTCAGTGTGGAGGTTGCTTGATTAGTGTACTTTCACTCCTTTACTAAATGTGTCCCAGAGAGCAACCAATGATGCATCTGAGCTCTGTATTTTCGATGAATAACTTAAACCTGCTTGGCTTAGTTTCTACTCTTGTTCTTGTGGAGAATAAAAGCCCGAGGGAAGCAAGAACCAAGAAGCAGCATAACTTAACTTTCCAAGCAGTAATTCTTACTGGATCAGACCACCCACCTCCCATCAGGAAGACTACAACTCTCATCAGTACTGCCTATGCCTGAATAAATAAGTCTGCCTAATTTTAGGTTTCAGTTAGCAGGTACATTTGGCTATCACTCTAAATTGTGTCTTCTAACTTGGCCTTTATCAACCATAATGGTGATATTTTGGTTGTCCAGGAGCTGAAATGTCTTCTTTTTCAATTTCTAAATAATCTCAGCAGGAAAGAGGGGTGCTATTTATTAGCCCTTTGAAAGTCTTAGCATGTGGTGTACAGGTCAGAAATATTGCATGACATGACAAACAATAGAATTTGGAGATGAAAATTACACAGGAAGAAGCTTTAGGTATGGCTTTGAACATCTGCTTTTTTTTTTTTAAGATTTATTTATTCATTTTCGAGAGAGAGAGTGCACGCAAGCAGGGGCAGGGGCAGAGGGAGAGAATCTCAAGCAGACTCCCCACTGAGTGGGGGGCTTGATGCAGGCTCAATCCCATGACCCATGAGGTCATGACCTGAGCTGAAATCATTAGTCAGATGCTCAACTCACTGAGCCACCCAGGTGCTCCAATTTTTTTTTTTAAGATTTTATTTTTAAGTAATCTCTACACCCAACATGGGACTCAAACTCACAACCATGAGATCAAGAGTTGCATGCTTCACCAACTGAGTCAGCCACACACCCCTGGACATTTGATTTTAATGTGTGTGTAGATTGTTTTGACCTTGACACTTTATATTATACTAGCTTTCTAATGCTACTGTTTTTAGGCATATGATATTTTGACTGTGGTCTTTGTCATAATAAGCTTGAGCTGTTATAACAAAATACCATAGACTTGGGCGCTCAAGCAACAGACATTTATTTTTCATGATTCTGGAGGGTGGGAAGTCCAAGAACAAGGTGTTGGCAGATTTAATTCTTGGCGAGGGCCCTGTTCTGGCAGATGGCTGCCTTCCCACTGGCAGAGAGAGGAAGCTCTGGTGTCTTCCTTTTCTTATAAGGGCACTAATCCCATCATGAACACTCCACCCTCATGAACTCATCTAAAGCTAATTACCTCCCAAAGACCCTACTTCCTAATATCATCACACTGGGGGCTAGGACTTCAACATATGAATTTTGGGGGGCACACAAACATTCAGTCCATGGCACCCTATAACTGTAGTTTATGGGGGCTTGACGCACAGGTAAGTGACAGTTTCTATGGATTCAGGGAACATTTCAGGATTAAAAAAAAAAGAAACCTGCCCATGGACAGGTTGCTTCCTTATCAAGAGTGTATAGACGTCTTAGGTGCCAAGTGTATACAGGACTATGAGACCATTAAAAAGAGCTTGTGGGAGCCAGAGTTTCTTGGCAGGAACACGGAGAGTCAAATAGGGCCAAAGGTGCACAGATCCTAGTAGGTAGGCTATGAACTGTCATCATCAAATTACAACCACGTAGGTGGCCAGAACCACATCTGTAAGCAGGTTTTAGGAAAGGTTTGTTTTTTGTTTTGTTTTGTTTTGTTTATTATTGGGCACCTGGGTGGCTCAGTTGGTTAAGCATCCGACTTGTGATTTCTGCTCAGGTCATGATCTCATGGGTCATGGGATCAAGCCCCACATTGGGCTCTGTGCTCAGCGGAGCATCTGCTTGGGATTCTCTCTCTCCCTCTCCCTCTCCTCTCACGTGCATGCACGCGTGCTCTCTCTCTCTCTCTCTCAAATAAATAAATAAAAATCTTTAAAATTTTTATTATTGAAGTATAGTTGACATACAATGTTATATTAGTTTAGGTGTACAACATAGTGATTTGACAATTCTGTATATTACTTAATGCTCATTACTACAGGTGTAGTCACCATCTGTCACCATATAATGTTATTATAATATTATTGACTAGATTCCCTAAGCTGTACTTTTCATCTCCATGACTTATTTTACAACTGGAAGTTTGTACTTCTTCTTCTTTTTTTTTTTTTTTTAAGATTTTATTTATTTATTTGACAGAGAGAGACACAGCGAGAGAGGGAGCACAAGCAGGGGAGTGGGAGAGGGAGAAGCAGGCTTCCCGCGGAGCAGAGAGCCCAATGTGGGGCTCGATCCCAGGACCCTGGGATCATGACCCGAGCCGAAGGCAGACGCCTAACGACTGAGCCACCCAGGTGCCCCTGGAAGGTTGTACTTCTTAATCCCCTTTACCTATTTTGTCCTCTGCCCTTTTAGCAATCACCAGGAGAAAGGTTTTAAAATATAAACTGACATAGCTTGTTATGGAAACTTAAATTTTCCTAAGTACATTATCTGATACATTAGTTGCACTGATTAATACATTAGGATGAATAATTAGTAATAATTAACAATAATCAATTAATGCATGAAGTGCACTAATGGTCCCTCTCTCTCATGTCCTCTGTATCCATGCCCTTTGATAGCGCTCTCCCATACTGATTCTGGGCTTGCTCATATGATATTCTTTGGCCAATGGAATAGTAGCAGACATGATACAAGCAGCGGTTTGAAAAAGTACTTGGGGGGCGCCTGGGTGGCTCAGATGGTTAAGCGTCTGCCTTCGGCTCAGGTCATGATCCTCGGGGTCCTGGGATCGAGTCCCGCATTGGGCTCCCTGCTCAGTGCGGAGCCTGCTTCTCCCTCTCCCTCTGCCACTCCCTCTGCTGGTGCTCTTCTGTCTATCTCTCTGTCAAATAAATAAATAACATCTTTAAAAAAAAAAAAAAAGAAAAAGTACTTGGGTATTCTACTCCTCTCCTGGCATCCTGCCATTGCTATGAAAACAAGCTTATAGAGTTTGCTAAAGGGTAAGAGACCACATGAAACAAAAATGAGTCATGAGTCTCTGACCTACTCCTTTAGATGACCACAAACATATGGAAAAACCCAAATGAGAGCAGCTAAACCTAGCCCAGGTCAACAAAACAGTTGAGCTAATATTTATATCCGTAAGAAATAATAAATAGATGATGTTGTAAGCATCAAAGTTTTTAAAAAAATTAACTTGTTTTTTAAATTCCAGTATAATTAATGTGCAGTGTTATATTAGTTTCAGGTGTACAATATACTGATTTAAAAATTCTATACATTACTCAGTGCTCACCACGATAGGTGTACTCTTAATCCCCTTCACCTACTTCATTCATCCCTTATACCCCACTCTGCTCTGGTAACCACCAGTTTGCTCTCTATAGTTAAGAGTCTGTTTTTTGGTTTGTCTCTTTTTCTCTTTGTTCATCTGTTTTGTTTTTTAAATTCCACATATGAGTGAAATCATATGGGTATTTGTCTTTCTCTGACGGACTTATTTCACACTTAGCATTATATTGTCTAGGTTCATCCATGTCGTTGTAAATGACAAGATTTTGTTCATTTTTATGGCTAATATTCCACTGTGTATATATATATATATATATATATATATATATATATATATATATACCACATCTTTATCCATTCATCTAGGATGGACAATTGGGTTGCTTCCATCTTTTGCCTATTGCAAATAATGCTGCTATATAGATGCATATATATATATTTATACATATATCTTTTCGAATTATTGTTTTTGTTTTCATTGGGTAAATACCCGGTAGTGAAATTACTGGATCATATGGCAATTGTATTTTTAATTATTTGAGGAAACTCTATACTGTTTCCCAAAGTGACTGCACCCGTTTGCATTCCCACCAACAGTGCATGAGAGTTCTTTTTTCTCCACATCCTCACCAACACTTGTTTCTTGTGTTTTTGATTTTAGCCCTTTGGATAGGTGTGAGGTGATATCTCATTGTGGATTTGATTTGCATTTATTTCTCTGATGATGAGTGATGTTGAGCATCTTTTCATGTGTCTGTTGGCCATCTGGATGTCTTCTTTGGAGACATGTCTGTTCATGTCTTCTGCCATGATTATTTGGTTTTTTTGGTTTGAGTTGTATCAGTTCTTTACATATTTTGGGTAGGAACCCCCTATTAGGTATATCCTTTGCAAACATCTTCTCCCATTCAGTAGGTCATCTTTTTGTTTTGTTGATTGTTTCCTTTATTGTGCAGAAGCTTTCTATTTTGATGTTGTCCCAGTAGTTGGTTGTTGTTGTTTGCTTGTTTCCCTTGCCACAGGAGACATATCTAGAAAAATGTTGCTACAGTGTTGTCAGAGAAATTACTGCCTGTGTTCTCTTTTAGGATTTTTATGGTTTCAAGTCTCACATTTTGAGTTTATTTTTGTGTATGGTGTAAGAAAGTTCAAGCTTTGAAGTTTTAAGATGATTGGTTTTACAGCAATAGCTAACTGATTCCGGAATCAAAGTTCCAAAAATAGAGAAAAGAGATTCTTTAGAGGACTTTTAAGCATTTTTGGCCATCTCTCTCTACCCTGCATTTGCTTCATTTGAACTGCAAGGCAGCTGAGATTTTGGTTTTATACTCTTACTCTCAGGCTCAAGTAGTCAATACCAGATAGACTGACACAAATTCAGCTGAATCTTCCTGACAGGAGTAGAGGGGGCGTGGAAAACATAATTGAGAAAAAGACATTGAAGAAAGAAATGCCTTGCAGAATCTGGAACGTTGCATGGATACTGTCCTTGGCTGGGTTCAGTCTTAAATGTTAACAGCTGCTTTAGATTAGGAATGTGTTAAGGATGATTTTTCCAGTTAAATGTGGAGACAAGAAGAAAACTTAATTAGGAAACTTTTTTAAAAAAATGCCTAAGCCATTCTATACCAAGAGACAATACCCATTGAGGTATAGCGCTGAAAATGTCCAGTCGTAAGAATTTGTGGATGCTATATTACCAGGTAGAATCCATACTAAGTTCAACAGTGGAGTGAATAAAAAAGAGATTTTTAGTGTACTTGAAGGGAAAAAAGAGGGGGCCCCTTGAATAAAAACAGGTGACTAGAGCTGCCTCCGCTGCAAAGTTCTAATCTTTGCAAGAAAGCAGCATACACATCAGGATGTACTAGATGATGCTAAAGCAGCAAACAACTCCCAAATCTCAGTGGCTTTGAATACAACACAACATAACCTTCTTTCTGATTTATTTGTTATTTTTTGGATATTTTTAATGACCGAAACAAAACAGATCTAAGACCATAGTTTCTGGAAGAACCATTGTTTTTGCTGGGTCCTGTACCTCTCCTCGTATTGGACTTTGGTCTCTCCTCGGGCCTTGCCTTTAAGAGCAGGATCTCTGCAAACCATAAGAGACTGTTAATCTCAGGAAACAAACTGAGGGTTGCTGTAGTGGTGGGTGGTGGGAGGGATAGGGTGGCTGGGTGATAGACATTGAGGAGGGTATGTGCTATGGTGAGCGCTGTGAATTGTGTAAGACTGATGAATCACAGACCTGTCCTCTGAAACAAATAATACATTATATGTTAAAAAAAAGAAGAAGATAGGAAGGGAAAAATGAAGGGGGGTAATCAGAGGGGAGGATGAACCATGAGAGACTATGGACTCTGAGAAACAAACTGAAGGTTTTGCGGGGGGGTGGGGATGGGTTAGCGTGGTGATGGATATTAAGGAGGGCACCTATTGCATGGAGCACTGGGTGTTATATGCAAACAATGAATCATGGAACACTACATCAAAAACTAATGATGTAATGTATGGTGACTAACATAACATAATAAAATAAAATTCAAAAAAAAAAAAAAAGAGCAGGGTCTCTGGAGATATCCTTGTTGACGACAGTTTTGTCCACAGGGATATCCACAGAATACCTTGTGGGTATGAGGTGATTGTAGTTATAAACTTACACAAAAGACTTGATCTTTGACCTCTTGGCAATTTTTTTCTTGCCCATGGCAGCTATCACTTTGCGGGAATTGCGGTCAATTCCAGCCACCAGAGAGTGGCTGTAGGGAGGGACTTGGGTGCCATCATCAATGGTCTTCATGATGACTGCTTTGTGTCTGGAGTAGCGTCCAGCTAGGACCAGCACCACCCTCCCAGGTTTTGTGAACTTGCCCATCTTGACACCAGCCACTTGAGCCTACAGCAGAAAGCCACAACATAACTTTATAATTTTCACTTGCCACATGTCCTACATTGGTTGGAGGGCCTCTGTTCATTGCAATCTTTCAGGGACACAGGCTGATAGATGCTCCATCTCAACACATGCTTCCATAATCACCAAGGCAAAAAAACGAAAGGAGGAATGTGGTGACTTGCATCCTGGCTCTTAACACTACTGCATGGAAGAAACATATGGCATTTCCATTTGCATTTTACTGGTCTAAGCAAGTCGCACAGGAGAGGGAAATGCAATCCATCTGTTTGCCTGGAAGGAGAGAGAAGCAGAACATACCCTAATATCTTCTACAGTCTTTCTGTGCAACAAAATATTTAATTTCAGACTCCTTTTTATGTGCAAAATATACTTGCTCCCACCCCAAGAGAAAAAAAAAAAAACAACAAAAAGTCCCATAGAGTAATGACACCAAAAACAGTGTTGAGGGTATCAAGTGATGTGCTGTAGTCTCTATAGCAGGTCTAGATATGGTGCTTTTTGGTCCAGAGACTTTAGGGCTAATGTGGTAAGTTTTCTCTCCTTTACAATGATGGTATTGGGTAGAGTAACTGCATCAAACTTGCCCGCTGAGAAAGATGACAATTGGGAGACAGAGTGGAGCAATTCTAAAATCCCATTAGCCAGACATTTTGAGAGCCCTTTCACTGAGAGCAAACACTGGCCCTCTTATAATGTGTGTTCCATTAGTGTAAGCCTCTGTCCACTTCTTTACATGTTCTATCCCCAGATAGAATGACTGATCGTTGATAATTTTGGAAAATAAATTGGGGATGCTTACGTCAGTTCTGCCTCTCTTCCTCCTAAGAGTGGGCACCCGTTTGGGGAGCAGTCATTCACCTATGCTTGGCCATGCTCCACCTGATTAACTACCCTATCCTCCTACCTCTCAGGAGAAATGGTCTGTTCTGATTCAGCATGCCTAGCAGATAAGGTAAACATGTCAAATGCTGTGATTCAGAGAGCAGGTCTATTTGGGTGCCCAGCTAAGCTACATACTTAGCTTTTATAACTGATGGTGGTGATATTTTGATTCTTTATCACTGACTTACTTTACTTCTCAATTTTTTCAGTTGGGCACGATTAAGCAGGTTTTTCTCAGAGAATTCAACAGCTGAGTTTTCTATTTCAGAAATTCCAGTTAGCATTATGTTGGAATGTCTTCATCATCTGTATTTATGTTCTTTTCTCTAATTGCTTTGATCTGTTTTATTCTTTTCATTCATGATTATTTTTTTTAGGATTTTCCTTAATGTTGGAAATGATATTTTTAGCACACTTCTCTTTCTGTTTCTAATTTTTTTAGGTCTATAATCTTGTTATTTTAGCACTAAATTAATTTTTTCTGCAGACTCTTTTTATGTTGTTTTGCTGATATTTGAGTATAGATATATACTCTCAGTCTATCTCTGTGTGTGTGTGTGTGTATATATATATATATACCTCTCAGATATAGAAGAGAGATTAGTTAATTCTGTAGATCTTGATCAATTAAATAAGGGAGATGAGGGAAATAGAAGAGTAAAGATAATTCCTAGATGTCTGGCTTGAATAATTGGGTGGTGCTGTTCATTGGTACAGAGATTTCAGCAGGAGGAAAATATTGACTCCAGAAATAAATTTCTTTTGCACAGTGGACCTGATTGTTTTCCCTGGTAACACTTCAGACCTGAAGAATTAGGAATTTTCAAAGGGCAGACCTAATTGGGTAACCTTAGTGGGAGGGGGACTTAGTGGGAGGGAGACACGTAAGCAGAGTTTCTAAAGAGACGGTATCCAGAATGAGAGGAAGGAGTGTTAAAAAATGATTGGAAAAGTGACAAAGACAAACTTAAAAAGTTTCAGAAATTTACCTCAGTTTTTAGAATCCTGAATTTCAGTGAAAAGGAATCTCTCTCTCTCCTTCTTATGGCTTCTAATTTGTATATAGGATGACTCCAAGCTCCCAGAATCCAGTACTCTCTATAATACTGTAATTTACTCACCTGTTAGACTTGTGGGCAAATATTAGATTCTAGGAGCTATTTATAAAATAGGGAAAATAAGTTGCAATTTCCAAAAAGAAGACAATGGATAAGAAAGTGCTAGTTAAACTAAATGGAAAGATGATAGAGGAATTCAGAAAAAGGTCACACCAAGGTCAGAAGGAAAAATAAGGTGAAGGCAAACAGAGAGGAGAGAAGAGGATATTCCGAGGGTGGAAAGGACAGAATAAAAATTGACTGTGAATGTGTGTGTGTGTGTGTCTGTCTGTCTGTGTGCACGTGTATATATGAAGAGAATGAGAGAGAGAGAGAGGGAGACCACCAGGAGCAGAAGTAAAATGTAGTAAGAAGACAAGCCTAACTAGAGAAAAGTTTTCATGGGCAGGCTTGGAAAACAATGATAGGTCTTACGAACGTTGGTCTTCTACAGAAAGACTTGGCAGGGGTTCAGATTAATTTAGCAGGTAAATGGGAGACGTTTTGGAGAGTTCTATCAGGAGAGTCATAATACAGAATTGTTTTTGAACAGTGGGACTGGCGGTAGAGCTCTGTGCAGAGCAGACTGACGTTGGGGAATGATGGAAGATGTGGAGATGGGTGTAGAGGCCACTGGAATTGTTCAGAGGGAAAGAAATAAGGGCATAGGAAAAGTATAGCCATGGGAAAAAGGATGAAGACAAGAGGCATTATAAATAAAGAATCATGAACCTGGCATTTAGCGTAGTAACGCTTATAGAAATCAATGGCTCGCGGGCAAAGCACAGGAAGGCACTTAAAGAAAAATATCTACACTTTACTGGCCTTCCCCCACCCCCCCAACCCCAAACCCTGGGGAGAGTGGTACTGAGACTGTCCTTGGGAAGAGTTTGAACAAGGGACAATTCTCTGTCTCTCACTTCCACGTCCTGGACTGAGTCCATCTCCATAAGCTAGAGAACCTGGCCACCACCATCTAGGGGGATGGTTTTTCACTCCGTATTATAAAGAATCATGTAACAATATTATTGAAAAAGTAAAGGGAAAAGAAAACAATCAGCAATAATCCTATAACCTTAGTGCAGTTATTGGAATTTTTTACTCCTTTCCTTATCATTGTTTATAGATTTATATATATATATATATTTTAAAAGATTATTTATTTATTTATTTATTTATTTATTTATTTATTTATTTGACAGAGAGAGAGAGTGCGAGAGCAGGAACACAAGCAGTGAGCCCCATGTGGGGCTCGATGCCAGGACCCCGGGATCATGACCTGAGCCAAAGGCAGATGCTTAAAGACTGAGCCACCCAGGCGCCCCTGTAGATTTATATTTTTATGTGGCTACAATTTTAAATTGGTTGTTTTCCACTTCATCAGCAACACAAACATTTTTTTTTTATATTGCGACATAGTTCCCATACTTATTTTTTTTTTTTAAAGATTTCATTCCTTTATCTGTCAGAGAGAGAGAGATAGAGAGAGCAAGCACAAGCAGGGGGAGTGGCAGAGGCAGAGGGAGAAGCAGGCTCCCCACTGAGCAAGGAGACCGATGTGGGACTCCATCCGAGGACCCCGGATCCTGACCCGAGCCAGAGGCAGAAGCCTACCTGGCTGAGCCACCCAGGCGTCCCCCATACTTATCTTTATAAAATGGCTTTTAGATATTCTTTTGAAAGGATAAATGGTTGGGCACTAAGTGGTTTTTAATATTTAGCCACTTAAAAATACTGTTATGAGTATATAAATATAGATAGATCCTTTTTCTCTTGGATTTTTACATAGGATAAAATTCCCACAAGGAGAGGCTACTTGGTAGAATAATGAATCTAATTTTTATTTATTTATTTTTTTTGCTGTGTATTGGCAAATTGCTCTTCAAAGGATTGTATAATGTATGTTGCCAGCAACACTGTGTGTATTTTGTCAGCTTAGCATTGCCTAATTTTAAAGGCAATAACTAATAATTATTACTAGTCAAAAACTATTATATAATTTTTAATGCAATAATTATTATCAGGCATAAAATTATACCTCATTGTTTTAAAATATTGCATATTTTTTGTTACTGGTGAGGACTTAAATATTTTATTTATGTACTCATTGTATTAACTTTTATGTTAATTGCTCATCTATAGTTTTGATCAATTAACTGTCTGCCTTATCACTAAGTTTTTGTGTAGTTTAATCTATTAATTTTTTCTTTTGTTGTTTCTATTATATATATATATATTTTAAAGATTTTATTTATTTATTTGACACAGAGAGAGAAAGCACAAGTAGGCAGAGAGGCAGGCAGAGAGAGGGAGAAGCAGACTCCCCACTGAGCAGGGAGCCCGATGCGGGGCTCGATCCCAGGACCCAGGGATCATGACCTGAGCCGAAGGCAGCCGCTTAACCGACTGAGCCACCCAGGTGCCCCCGTTTCTATTATATTTTAACCATAAAAGGTCAACATCTTTCTGAAGAACTGATAAATATGAGTTTCTCTTTTAGTTTTCCATGATTTTAGTGGATTTATAAAAGGCAATGTACTCATTGATCCCACAGAAAATATTTTCCTGCATAATGTGAAGGATATATATATTTTTTTTTTTTTTTGCCAAATTTTTAACCATTAAAGCTATGGAAGGTTTTTATAATAATCAGAACTGTCTAGAAGTGGGGTGCTTTGCTATTTCTAGAGCAGGGACCATATATTGAATACTGGCCCTATTGTAGATGTCAAGTTTCAAATGGGTTGAATTTGGAAGATGTTTTAAGAACTCTTTTGGGGTACCTAGCCAGCTCAGGTGGTAGAGCATGTGACTCTTGATCTCAAGGTCGTGAGTTTGAGCCCCACGTTCGACAGAGAGATTACTTAAAAAAAAAAAAAAGAAAGAAAACAATTAAAAAAAGATCTTAAAAGAACTCTTTCTAACTTCAAGTTCAGGAAAAAAATGAGTTTAGAAGGGAAATTAAATGTGTCTACTTTTTATTTATGGGAGATTTCCTAAGAAGAATAAACTCTTCATTGCTGTTCAAATGAGTAATAGCAGAGAATTGTGATGGTAGGTAATTTGAAAAAAAAATACTAAGCTAATGATTTTTTTGTTAGAAAGCAATTTTCTTTCAAAGAGAAACAATCTACCTACAGTCACAAATCAAACTTTTTACACTTGATTTGATGTTAGTCTTTATAAGAGATTCTCTTTGAAATGCTCATCATTATCCCCTAGTGCTTGATTTGCCAGAGAGAAGAGGTTAATAATGTTATCTTCTGGGCATTTAGAGAGAACGTTTCTTTGGCCCTCTAATGGATACTTTCTCTCAGTCAGATACAAACGTCTCTTGAGTGGCAAATGGTACTCAACTGTCCACAATCTGAAGCAGTTCCTGATGGAATTTTGTTGCAACCACTTGAAATTCCGTGTTTCCAGCTAGAAGGGACCAGAGAATCCCCATGCTTTCTACTACAGGCAACTGAAGGACCACACCAACTCTATTCTCCTCAGTGCACTTGTTCACAAATGATATGAGGGCAAGGTTAACCCCTGGCGAAGCAAGAGAATTTAAGAAGAGTTCTTAACAGCACAGGATTTAATAGACTATGCAAGAGGGTTCAGGTAATCAGCACAATGATTTTTGCCACTTCTACTTTAATCTGGATTCAGTTCTGCAACTGCAAATTGTCAACTAGCTTTGCTATGACTGTCTCTAAGGGAGTAGCTTTGCTACAGCTATCTCTCATGAGCTTATGAATATTATCTTCGATTTCTATTCCTTTGGATTCCTCACTTCCTTCTTAACTGGAGTGCAATTCTTAAAGCGTTATGCCAGAATGTATCATCAGTTCAGGTTTTTTTGAAATGTCTAATTCTTATTTTTTTCTGATATAAATAATAGAAGAAAACAGAATACGACTTAACATGTCAGTGTGTATACTGTTTGGAGGTATCAGCGTTGTTATCCGTACCCCCTCTTCTCACAGTAAAGAGTTGCTTTTCTGCGTAATGAACTCAAGCTCTGCTTTCACCAGAACTTTGAACTGCTCACTTAGGAGAACAGCAACATATGGTTTTCCTCTTCCAGTTTTTAATATTTGGGTCTCCGGTGAATCCGCATACAAAAGCTTCCTTCCTTTTAGCTGGAGTCCACAAATGAAAGGCTTTTCTTTTTCTGATTGTAGATTAGCCTGCCAAGAAACAAACATGAGCTGGAGAACATCACTTTAATTTATTGATGGGATACAGATGACAAGGAAGTCTGTCCTCTTGTAGGCTTTTGGGAACGCTTCGAGCTGACCCAGCACAGCCGAGTTCATACGGCAAAGACAGACTTTGCCAAAAACCAAAGCCAATAGTCATTGCAAACCTCTGAACCCAAACATTCCTTTAGCGCTTGAATTTCCCTATAATTTGTGTAGATTCCCTTTTTGTCAATGAAGCTAGCAGTGGGTAACTAGCTTAGTGCAATCAGACAAAACAACTGTGCCATTCATTCAGTAATTAGATGAGAGCCCGACTGCATGCTTTATGGTTTCCGCTCTTCATTCTTTCCTTTCTTTTCAAGTCCTTGGAGACAAACTCTGGGATGTTTGGCAGAGCGAGACCCTTGTGGAAAATATCCTGTCTTTTTTACTTCGGGGTTGCTAATAAGTTCTATTCTCAGAGGCAAAACATGAGATGCACAAGCAGGGAGGTTCAGCCAAGCTAAAAAAAAAATCTTGGTTCTTACGTGTGTTACCTTTTGCTTCACTTTACAGTTTTGCCTTCCTCAAGACTGAAGAAGACTTGATTCTTTCTTATATCTAAGGGCACATGAAGGAATTTGATACTCCAGCTAAATGCTTATAGCAGATCTTACATATATTACTTATTAAGCTTTCAGACCTAAAACTGTAGGAGAAGTGAAGCAGAGATAGAGAGTTAGGAAAAATAAAAGGACCGCAGGTCTGGGCGTTTAGTTTATGTACTTTGAGGAGAGCATAGCAAATCCAATTTTTGCGAGGCACCTAGGGCTAATTGCTATGCTAATACCTTTCCTTCTTAAAAATTTTTTTTTTTTTTTTAATTTCCTAAACCACTAAAAGGGAAGGGAGGGAAAGCTTGTACAAGAAAATAGGAAAGGCACTTCAGGTTTTGTTGCCAGTGCTGCCTTGAAGGAGTAGGGCTGTCAACATCGGCACAGTAAATGCCCACAACTGTCTGGGCTGAAGGTCCTCTGGTCTTGGCAGTCAAGAGGCTTGGTTGCAAGAAATACTGCTTGAGCTGTGTAAAAAGAGGGATATTTTTTGGCTGTTGTGTATAAACTATAGGCAGGACAGGAGTGGGTGTCTTTATGGTGACTGGAATCAGGGACCCAGGGCCTATCTTTTTCGTGCCCCCTCTCTTCTCTGCTGCACCTTTGACTTGATCTTTTTTTTTTTTCTCCCTTTTTCTGGGCCACCTGGAGCCACAGCGAGGGGTTACAAATAAACTGAGGCATCTTAAAAATGTTGAGTTTATTTGAGCAAAAGTTGATTTGCATTGGACAGTGCCAAACTAGAAGTGGTTAGAAGTGTTCCTCCAACAGGACTTGGTAGAGAGACTTTTATAGGGATAAGGTGGAAGCAAGGTAGGGAAATCAGTGATCGGTGATAGCTTAAAGCCTAATTGGCTATTTGTGATTGGTTTTCGTTAGGCTTTGGTTGGTACCTTGAAGCATTTAGAGATTTAGATTATTGTTTGCTTGTATAGGCTTCTGTAACTTTAGTATCACCTCAGTCTCATGGCCTTGAAGGGAGCAGAATATGACACCCAAAATATGCCACTTTGGCGTAAGAATGATCTTGATCTGATTCCTTGGGAATGTCATGGGTTGAGATTCTCCCCTGAAAATATAGTAGAAGTGAATTTACCAAGTAGAAACATACCAAGTATATCTTTTTTTTTTAAATTCAATTTAGTTAATGTGTAGTGTATTATTGGTTTCAGAGGCAGAATTCAGTGATTCATCACTTATACATAACACCCAGTGTTCATCACCCATGCCCTCCTTAATGCCCATACCCCCACCTCTCTTGCATCAACCCTCAGTTTGTTCTCTATAGTTACTCAGCCATCAAAAGGAATGAAATCTTGCCATTTGCAGTGACATGGATGGAACTAGAGTGTATTATGCTAAGCGAGATATACCAAGTATATCTTAGTTGTAACATTAGGGAATGGGAAGAGGACAATCAACTGGATTGCAAAGGAAATGGTGTTTGTAGTCCTTGGTCTGACATAGAAGCACAGGGAATTTTATAATCACATTGAGTTTAAACTCCCCTTCTACTCTAAGAAACATTTGAGGATTTTTTTCTAAGTATTACAAAATAGTACATTACTATTAAACAAAAATCTAAGTTTTCTCATTATGAAAGTGGAAAACAAGTTGGCCTAAAGGTGGGCTCTAGGGTATACGGTGCAAAGGGGGGAATGAAACTGTCACCTTGCTCTAGAGCAGGGCTCAGCAAACTTTTTCTGTAAACAGCTATATAATAAATATTTTTGGCTTTGCAGGGCATAGTTTCTACTTTAACTGGGCAACTCTGGTAACACTGAGGTGGAAAAGCAGCTAAAGGAGATATGTAAATGAATGAGCATGGCCATGTTCTAATACATTTTTTTCAGATTTATTTATTTATTTTAGAGAATGAGAACTTGGGGGGAGGGGCAGGAAGGAGAGAGAGAATCTCCTGCAGACTGCCTACTGAGTGAGGAGCCTGACGCTGGGCTGGATCCTACCACCCTGAGATCATGACCTGAGCTGAAATCAGCAGTCAGATGCCTAACCAGCTGAGCCACTCAGGCGCCCTGGGCATACCTAATTTTTTAATTTTTTATTATTTATTTATTTATTTATTTTAAGATTTTATTTATTTATTTGAGAGAGAATGAGAGAGAGCACATGAGAGGGGGGAGGGTCAGAGGGAGAAGCAGGCTCCCTGCCGAGCAGGGAGCCCGATGCGGGACTCGATCCTGGGACTCCAGGATCATGACCTGAGCCGAAGGCAGTCACTTAACCAACTGAGCCACCCAGGCACCCGCATACCTAATTTTTTATCTGTTCTACTTCTGGGACAAAATGGTTCCTGGCAATATATGTTGTGAGCAAATTTTTTTTTTTATTCTTATGTTAATCCCCTACATTACATCATTAGTCTTAGATGTAGTGTTCCATGATTCATTGTTTGTGCATAACACCCAGTGCTCCATGCAGAATGTGCCCTCCTCAATACCCACCACCAGGCTAACCCATCCTCCCACCCCCCGCCCCTCTAGAACCCTCAGTTTGTTTTTCAGAGTCCATCCTCTCTCATGGTTCGTTTACCCCTCCGACTTCCCCCGCTTCATTCTTCCCCTCCTGCTACCTTCTTCTTCTTCTTCTTTTTTTTTTCTTAACATATATTGCGTTATTTGTTTCAGAGGTACAGATCTGAGATTCAACAGTCTTGCACAATTCACAGCGCTTACCAGAGCACATACCCTCCCCAGTGTCTATCACCCAGTCACCCCATCCCTCCCACCCCACCCCCCACTCCAGCAACCCTCAGTTTGTTTCCTGCAATTAAGAATTCCTCGTATCAGTGAGATCATATGATACATGTCTTTCTCTGACTTATTTTGCTCAACATAATACCCTCCAGTTCCATCCACGTTGTTGCAAATGACAAGATCTCATTCCTTTTGATGGCTGCATAATATTCCATTGTATATATATACCACATCTTCTTTATCCATTCATCTGTCGATGGACATCTTGGCTCTTTCCACAGTTTGGCTATTGTGGACATTGCTGCTATAAACATCGGGGTGCACATACCCTTTCGGATCCCTACTTTTGTATCTTTGGGGTAAATACCCAGTAGTGCAATTGCTGGATCATAGGGTAGCTCTATTTTCAACTTTTTGAGGAACCTCCATACTGTTTTCCAGAGTGGCTTATTTGTAATGCTTGCACTCATATGGGCATGCCATTATTATTTGACATTTGAAATATGTTTCAATTGAAACATGAAGCCTTTTATGGACTGAAACAGTTGGAAATCCTTCAGGCAGAGGATTATATTTATGATATAACTTTCAATATTTCTATTATATCCCTTTATTTTTAAGCATTTATTAGGTAGCTATAAAAAATCACTTTGGGACCAATCTTGATGTGTTTCCTGAATGTGATGTATTTTCCATATTTCATCAATTCCAAGACAACAATTTTTTTTAAAAACATTTTAACATCTCTGAAGTCAGTGTCATTCTAATGATGGAAAACATCTTAGAAATTGCTATACTCATGAAACAGTTGTAATTACCTGCATGAAATTGATCCCAAACTCCTTTCTTGGAATCTTATGGTAAGATACAGAAAGCATGAAAATTTACAGTATGAAGGTCAGTGTCATGGGAGAAAATTTTTGAGGCAATGGTGGAGTGCTCTTTTAAGGAATGTGCATGACGCCCATTTTCCCATCACAAAGGAGTCTTCTGTGGAAAGATTCCTATTATCAACGAAGCTCAATCGAAATGATTTAGAAGAGCATCTAAAGTAGTTTGAAATAACTTTACTGATGTATTTTGGTGATACATTCCTTTTTATATATGCCCAAGAGTAATGTACAATAAAAATCTGTATCTGAGTCTAAAGGAGCTCTTCCAGTAAGGATATAAGTTCTATAGGACAAAAAAGCATTGTGTCATAGATTAATTGGAAGTACTTTTTTTCCTTAGTGGTATATAATATAATGGTGCTACTTACAATCAGTTATGTGTTAGATGCAATGATATAAAGTAATATGTATATTTAAATTACCAAATGACATATTTATTTCTTATATTTGAAGTGATATTTTAAAAAGCCCTTTACTGTTCCTATTAAAGAAAATCCAACTGTCCACTGAAAAGGCACAGTGACCTCATCATCCATTTACTCACTGAACTCTCATGAAGTCTTCCAAAACACAACTTGAAAAGATCCATCATGAATCCTTAATTTTAGCACATTGAATTCAAAACCAAATACACATTTTACAAGGATCACGTCTAGGTCATGATTATCATCAGCATTGTCAGTCTCAACGTCATCTTCAAGTTTTCAATATTTTTTTAGAAGTATTTTGTAATAAATACCACTTCAGTGGCAGTAAGGATAATTCAAGGCCCAATTAATGATGGATTACTGGGAAGATTTTGAGCGGCAGGTGTGACAACATTGATGATTTTATAGTTGAAAGCTACCGTCTTACTTGTGTTCAGAAGGATATATTTTAGAAATTACTTATTGTCAGTATTTACTACTTTAGTTGAAACAGACGTGCCTTATGGAATTGGTGTACTTGGGCTGAAAGTATTAGATTGGCTAGAAACCAAACCTATAGTTAATAGAGGAATATTCTTCAGAAGTAGCTGAGTTTTGAGAAGGACTTAAATCTACAGTTCAGTGCAGCTGAACACCATCTGTCACATGGCAATCTAGGTCATGAATATGGCTTAATTAATGCCAAATGAGTTTGATATTTTTGCCCTGAAATATATAATAAATAATAATTTGAGAGGAGAGATTAAAGTTTGGTCTAAGTAACAACTTTGATTTGCCAGTTTGATTTGATTGCCAATCACACATTATCAACATTAGCAGTAGTTTCCTTAGTGATGCTTGGCTACCATATGAGATGTGGTCATATATTGAAAGAAACATTCCAACATCTAATTTATAATTGTTGGCTTCTATTCTCTGATTACCATATGCTTCAGGATTTATGCTATCATCTGCAAGTTTTGGCAAGCTTTTGGGAGATGCCATTTTACCAGAATCCATGATAGCAAGTGATCATACTTCTTTCACTAACATTAATGTGTTTTGTTACTATTGCAGTGTGACTTCTCCTACCTATAGTGTATTGATGAGCAAGATGTTGGCCAGCAACATGGTTCTCACAGTGATTAGTAATATATTTTTTTGTCCAAAATATAAACAGCTATTCTCTTGTTGTGATTGAATTCTCATTTTACTTTTAGGATATAACATCCAACCTCTCTTGGAGTCACACTACTTTAATAAATTAAGGAATTTGCTTCTGCTTTGACAACTCTGAAAACTAGCTTTAACTTTCTACATTGTAAATGAATTATACATTTCCAATTTGTCTATGTAGATAAGTAGATTTGATGTAATTGGCACCTAGAAATGGAGTTTTACTGTACAAGTAACTGAAATGGACCAGAAAGTGGGTGGAGGCTGGCAGAATTTTGAGAAGCATGGTAGAGAAAGACTAAATTTCTTTCAATTGACCGTTAGTTAACAATCTGAATTTGATGACACTGCTCAGTAGGCTCAGAAGGAAGTGAGGAACATGTTACTGGAAACTGGAAGAAGGGGATCTTTGCTATTTAGTGCTAGAGAGCTTTGCAAAGTTGTTTCTTCAATTATGTGTAAAATAGAACTTGTAAGTGAGGACATTTCTAAGTAAAGTATTGAAGGAGCCACTTGTTCTCTTCTTCCTGTTTACAGTAAAAGGTGAGAGGAGAGAGAGATAAATTGAGGGAAGGGCTGTGAAACAAAGGAAACAGGACTTGATAATCTTGAAAATTCTTAGCCTCCCCCATGGCAAATTACTAAATTAAGGTATAGTGCCCGAGCCCATGTCAAGAAAGCATGCTTTAGAGAAAAGGCTGAAGGTGTGATATTACAACTTTTTGCTAAAACTCAGAAAGATCAAAAGCACAGAGTATTCAGTCACACAAAGGGCCCTTTCAAGAGATTAAGGCTGTGCTTCACAGATTCTCTCATTCAAACCAAGGAGCCTGTAGGAGGTTTTAGGGTGTTGTCCCTCAACCATTATCAGCAGGAGACTAAGGGAGAGAAGGGTTTATCTCATAAAGATCTGTGGGTGTAGCTTTTTTCTAAAAGAGTGAACCCCATTAAAATCCACAGGAGACCTACAAAGTTCTTGAGAAAATTATTGCAACAGAACACTGCCAACTTGGATTACACTGGACCCAGAGAATGCAAAATGAAAACAGACTGTCAGATCCTCAAAATGCCACAGCAGGAGGCAGGCTGATAGATGATTACTCAGATGTAGATACATGTTACTTTTCTTAAAAAGGAAGAGGAACCAAAAGCGAGAGGGTGGAGTCATATTATACTATACACTAAATAGTAACCATGGGAAAGAGAGAGAGAGAGAGGTACTGCATACTGAAGTTATGTCTAGGCTTTGAAACATAATAAATGAACTGCCAACATTAGCCCAGGTGGATTTCAGAACTGCTATGGATCAGTGACCCCTTTTTTCTTCCATTTTCCCCCTTTTGAATATGAATATCTAGCTGTTATCCTATGTATATCACACCATTGCATTTTGGGTATGTTGGGGGCAGTTGACTTGCCTCTTGAGTTTCACAGGTTCAAAAATGGAAAGAAATTTTGCTCCAAAAGGATTATACTTGTACCCAAAAGATTATACCCAGGAGCCTTACCTGTACCTTGATCTAATTTAAATGATAAGATTTTGGACACTTAACTGAGTTTATAATGTGATGAGATTCCTATAAACCCTGGAAGGGAGTGGATATGTTTTTTTATATGGGTCAGGTTTGAAACATTAGGGGTCACAGGGCAGACTGTGGTGACAGGATTTAAGGTACCCCTCCCCCCCCCCCACAAACACACACACACACACACACACACATGATTTCCACCACCTGATATTTATATTTTTGACTAAGCCCCCTCTGCTTGAGTGTGGACAAGACTTGAGATTTGCTTCTAACCAGGGGAAAGCAGCAAAAGTGATGGGGTGGACAGGGTTATTTGAACATAATGACATAGAGTGTATCACCTGTTTTACTGGAGTTTCTCTCTCTCCCTTTATTGGCTCTGAGGAAGAAAGCTTCCATGAGTCTTATAGCCACAACCTGCCAACAACCTGAGGGAGATTGGAAGTAAGTCCTTTCTCAGTTGAGCCTTTATTGGAACTTAGCCTTGGCCATGAAAATTTCAAGGTCCTTAGTTTGCTACAGTTGAAATAGTTTATGTATGTATGTATGTATGAATGAATGAATTGGTCTGCTTGTCTATCCATCCAACCAACCGTCCATCCATCCATCCATCTATCCATCTAACCGTCCATCTATCCATCCACCCATCTATCTTTCTAGCTATTTCCAGAGCTGAAAAGAAAGCGATTTGTTTGTTCTTGCTGAATTTTTGTGACAGTCAATTTATAATTGGGCATCATTCAATCTTCATAGGAGTTACTGACATTTTTGGCTATGCTGATGGCTAGGAAAAGAATATGTGTGTGTGTTTGTGTGAGTGTGTGTGACTTTCAGCTGTTTGAGTTAATTCACTGTGTACAAAGAAGGAAGCACTTCTCTACAGGGACCTATGAGGACATTGCTTCCTGGGTTTGTGGTAGTTTACTCATTACCTTGCAAGTGGATGGTTAGGCTTACTGATAGTATGTTAGGAACCCATTTATTTTCTTCAGTCCTATAAGTGAGCACTAGTATTGTCTATTTCAGAAGAGGTATGCCCTCTGTCTGGATTCTTCATGTCCTGGGATTCTATACATACTATAGCTCTGAATGTTTAGCTACCAGGAAAATGGAAGGAGATCAACACACTTTAAAGTTACATCAATTTATACAGAGGAAACAGATAATTGAGTTTATTATAGATTTTTTGTGTGGATGTTCCCCTGGAAAGACACTAAGAATTGGGTAACTGTCATCATGTTGGCATGTTGGCCTGTTTCTGCTCTTCCCTAGTCCAAGTCCTCCTGGGATCACCCATGTCCAACCTAATGTACATGTTGCTGACATGGTCTCATTTAAACCTGCATCTCCACAGACTAGACTTATGATTTTTTCCCCTCATTAGCCTTCAACAAGCTTTTTTTTTTTTTTTTGAAAAGGTGCTTACACTTTTCTTTAAGTTCACTCCTTCTTACCCTCTGAGAAGGTTTGCTGACAAGATCTATTACCAAACAGAACCTGAGGTGATATGAACATAGCCTGGATTTGAGCAATGTCTGCATGTGGATTGCTTAATGCTTTCCCTTCTACTGTCCCTTTCTTCACGCATCTCATTTCAGAGTTTAAGAAGCCCTCAAGCAGAAAGAAGTCAGATACATTGCACAAGTCCATCGAATAAATCAGTAGGTAAAGATGTCATTAGAAGCCTCCTCCTTGGGTCTCTGACAAATTCTTTACTGTCTCTCATAGCAAATCTATTAGATTAAGAAAAATAAGCAGCTTTATGCCAGAAATCTTGCATTCTCCAAAAGTGTGAGGAAAGTTACCTCAGATCAAGAGTCAGAATTGAGCCTGTACTTGCCTCCAGCACTAAGTAGCTAGTCTCTGCCAAGGACCTGATTCCAAAATTTTCTCAGCTATTTCTCTACATACTCAGAACAGTAGCACAGTCACTAGGAATAGTGTGACAACTCCTATGATACAAGAGGAATGAGGCCAGAGCTGCTAAAACCAGGGACACACAGTCACAGCTCTCCCTGAGACATGGCTGTGAAGAGCTGGTTAGCTCGGGTCTTACCCTTTTTAAAATATTCATTTAATTAAAAAAAGTTAGCCAGCTATAATTATTCTCTGGTTATGAAAGTTCTATGTGCCTGTTGAAAGAAGGTTGGGGGAAAAATAATGAAAACAAAACATCCATAGTTTTACTACTTGCTATTTCACATGTAATACATTTCTTTCTGTGATTTTTCTCTAGCCTTTTAAAAGATACTTGAAACCAGAGTACTTTTACAATGTTACATGAAGCTCTGTTCACCTTAACATCCTATCACAAGGTTTTCCAATGTCCTTAAGAAATATTTATACATTGGGCGCCTGGGTGGCTCAGTTGGTTAAGCGACTGCCTTCGGCTCAGGTCATGATCCTGGAGTCCTGGGATCGAGTCCTGCATCGGGCTCCCTGCTCGGCAGGGAGTCTGCTTCTCCCTCTGACCCTCCTCCCTCTCTGTCTCTCTGTCTCTCATTCTCTCTCTCTCAAAAAAATAAATAAAATCTTAAAAAAAAAGAAATATTTATACACATATTTTTAATATCTATATTATAGCCCAGCATCCAGAAGGAATATTAACTCTTCCTTAATATACTGTTCAATTCACTTGAAGAGTTTCTTATAACCAAATTTGTAATTATGATTCCAAGTCCTAATGATGGCTCACGAGGCCCTTTATGATATGGTGTCCAGATACCTCTCTGAGTTCATCTTCTCCTATTCTGCCTCTCTTCATTTTACTCCAGCTCTACTGGACTCTTCCCTGTTTGTTGAACCTGACAATCTCACTGTACCTCCAGCCCTCCCAGCATGTCCTCTAACAGGAATGGTCTTCCTGGAAAGCTTACTGGCTGGTTCCCTTACCTCCTCAGGCCTTTACTTGAACTTTGCCTTCTCACTTCTTTTTTTTTTTTTTTAAGACTTTATTTATTTATTTGAGAGAGAGAGAGGGGGAGAGCAGGAGTCGGGGATAGGGGCAGAGAGAGAGGGAGAAGCAGACTCCCTGCTGAGTGGGGAGCCTGATGCAGGGCTCAATCCCAGGACCCTGGGGTCATGACCTGAGCCGAAGGCAGATGCTTAACCAACTGGGGCACCCAGGCACCCCCTTACTTCTTTTTTCAATTAACCCTGAAACTTCACTCAACTCAGAGAATCTCCCTACACCCTCCCAGCTTTATTTATTTATTTCCTTCTATTCTTCTCCATAGTATTTGTCACCATCTAACACACTTTTAAATTTTTTTTTGTTTCTTTATATCTATGTCTCCCACTCTCAACTAGAATGGAATTCCACAAGGAGAAAGTTTTTGTTTATTGCTATATCCCTGATGGGTAGAACAACAGTCCCAGATGTTTAGTCTTTGGTTAATATGTGTTTAAATGAATAAATGAAAAAAAATAAACACTGTTGTAAATGTGTTTATAAATTGATCTACCAGCATTATAGGATACTTCCTTAAGATAGACTCTTAGGAGTGGAAGTATTAGATTTATGAATTATTTTTCATGATTATTAAACTATTGAGGGTACTTTTGAAAAATACTCAAAATTGAGATATTCCCATTTAATGATTTTCTTTTTCTTCCTTTTAAAAAATATTTTAATATTATATATATAATATACAATAATAATACTTTTATTTAAGTAATCTCTACACTCAGCATGGGGTCTTAACCCACAGCCCCGAGATCAAGAGTTGCATGTTCCACTGACTGAGCCAGCCAGGTGCCCCAATGCTTTTATTTTGCAACTGGCTCAAGGAAAATTAATTGAGCCTTTATGTATTTATTTATTTTGCTTTTGAAGGACCTAGATAATTCAGGTAACAAAATTAATCCCTCCCTTTACCTGATAGAGCAGGTTTACAAAACGATCTATATATTTTCTTCTCCAATTCTCTTACTATGAGTAACAATTCTCTAGAATATTCATGTGAAACTTTATTGTTAGCATGTCCTGATTCACTATTATATACATGTTTTTATTAAAAAGCGTGGGGGCACCTGGGTGCCTCAGTCAGTTAAGCATCTGCCTTTGGCTCCGGTCATGATCCCGGAGTCCTGGGATCGAGCCCCATGTCGGGCTCCCTGCTCAGTGGGGAACCTGCTTCTCCCTCTTCATCTGCCTCTCCCCCAGCTCCCTTTTTCTCTCTCTCTCACTCACTCTCTCTCTCAAATAAATAAATAAAATATTTTTTAAAAAGGGTGTTAGCATTATGGCAGTACCAGTATTTAAGATCAAATTTAGAGCTTTTGAAATACTGGAACCTAAGAGAAACTGGAACAACTTCTCCTGTAAAAATATATTTTTAGAGTGATGAGAACATTATTAGTGTTCTTTCAAAAGCAGAAGGTAATATCAGAAATCATATATTTTAATACAACACAATTTATTCCTACTTGGGTTAATTTTGTCTTGGTGCTTTGATTCATATAATCTAAATAAAAAATAAATATTTGAAACAAGGACAAGTTTCAAACTATTTGGTAGTATATTACTGGAATGCATGCTAACACATATCTAGCAACTCATACCCATCAGTATTCTTTTGCATCTATCTGAAAATTTCTGGAAAATTTCTTAGAGGCTGACCTTTTTAAAAAATATTTTTTTAAAGGAATTTACTTAACCAGCAAATATGTGACCAACCCTGCTGTAGGTTGGAGGTAATGTGGTTATTTATGTGAAACCATAATCCATTAATTCTTTTATGTTCTCAGATTAACTTGTATGGACTATCGGCCAGTTTCATATTCTTATTTCCTAATACTTCTGGAAGTATTCAAAATACAGTTCCAGGTTTTCTTGTCACTGAGCAAGTTAAAAGAGTTGACTCCGTCTTTCTTTCTCCTCCTTCTCCTCTTCCCTCTTTTTCCTCTCTACACACATACACATGCACACACACGCTTGATATATATAATAAATATATATTTGTGTATATAATATATTGGATGTACACTTGGGTATATAATAAATATATTATATTTGGGTAGATACTATATCAACACTGGAAACTTCTCAAGTAACTTTGATAGTAAAAACTTTTCATCTTACTTGATATCACTGATATGTTAAAATTATTGTTCCTAAGTAAGCATGTGAATCCTTGAGGTGAATTTTCCTTTCTGACAAGCATATTACACTGTGCTCTTCTTTCCTTGGATCTTCAATATGGTGAAGAGTTCTTATTCACCTCTACTGTAGTTGTGCATATAAGTTGACCCTCTCAAAATCCATTCCAAACTCCTTTTCTACTGACTTCTCCTATAAAATCTAAGGAAAAAAACAAGGCTCACAATCCCACCTCCTATAAGCCAGAGTGATGATGTAACGTGATTGTGGGCAAGGAGATGGTGAGGGAAACTCTGAGGGAGGCCTTCCCTTCTTTTCTTGTCAGAGAAAAAGGCAAAGCCATGTGAGGAAGGAGACTTTACCCTTCCGCTTGCACCCTTCTTTTTCTTTGTCTGCAATGCTAAGAGACTTAGCAGCTGTCTTGTGACCATAAGGATGAAAGTTGTATGCTAAAAAATGACAGAAGACAACAAGAGCGACATCCTGATTCTGAGGGCAGAGGGATTCTTATTATCTGAGAGACACTCACCCCTCCTTTTAGGCATTGTTTGTTGGGTTGTCTGTTATTTGTAGCCAAGCCCAGCGCTAACTTAACCACGAGCCTTGCTAGCACCCCTCCTCTGTACTGCATTCATGCTCTTCTGCCACGGCAGCGTGTGACTGTGATCTCCTCACCTCCCACGCTGGGAGGGACTGCCAGCCAGAATGACTGATGCTTTTCTAGTCCTACTTCCCACTTGAGACACACAGTGTCCAAAAAACAGTGGAGTGGCAGGGATCATGGTGAAGGCAAATTTCAACTTATTTTACTGTCCCCTGATGTCTTTCGTTTGTTTCTTTTGAAGTCTCTTCACCGGAGAGAAATGTCCACTCTCCACTGCCTCTGCCTCAATTAGCCAATGGGCATATTTTCACCTGTTTCACCTAGAAGTATAATCAAGCAACTGGTTCATGTTAACTACAGATCTCTCTGTCTCTCTCTCTCTCTCAAAATACCCATGATGTAATAGTGGAGGGGCAAATTTGCTGTTTAGGGCCATGATCATATTTTAGAGGAGCAGGATTATGTAGGATCTGATGAATTTGCATGATGCAAAGGTAGGCCTATAACTGAGTTTGGACAGGAGGCTAAAGAGAGTAAGAAACATCAGGGGTTACACAGAGGGATGGATAAAGAAAAGAAAAGGCCAGCTTAGGAAAGGAAGACCAGAGAGATGGTTTAGGCTGGAGTCCTACATTGAATAAAATGGTCTGTGAGGGAAAAAAAAAAAAAAAAAATCACAGCCATTAGGTTAGCTAAAGGGCTTTAAAATGTGAATGCAGTATTTAGTTTGAATGGATGCTTTGCTTGAACGTAAAACTTTTTATAGGTCTTCCTCTTTTTGTATGTCAGTTAAATCTGTTATTTTCCTAAATGATTTTGGGAGAGAAACTACAGGAAAAGCCTGACTGTCAACTTTGGTTCAACAACATGCCAAATAGATGTTGGAAAAGCAGAGGGACTCCAGGATTCAACTGAAACTGCTTCTTAGAAAGGTCGCTGTTCTAAGGCTTCCTGAAAAATCACCAGAATCTCATGGAGTGGGCTTCGAGGCAATGATACATGCTTTATTTTTAAAAATTTGTTTAAGGATTTTATTTATTTAGTTGTCAGAGAGGGAGAGTGCGCAAGCAGGCGTAGCGGCAGGCAGAGGGAGAAGCAGGCTCCTAACTGAGCAAGGAGCCTGATGCGGGACTTGATCCCAGGACCCTGAGATCATGACCTGAGCTGAAGGCAGAGATTTAACTGACTGAGCCACCCAGGCATCCCTATATGTGCTTTAAAGAGCCTTGTGAATTCTGGTGGCAGGGAGCTAACCATTCAGAAGAACAGTTAAATAATAGTAACAGAAGGGTCTCTCCTAATAGGTATAAAGTTTTGCTCAGATATTCTTTCATACTTGAGAAATTTTGGAGAGAAAATTTTTATTTTTCCCTAAAACTTTTGCTTTTTTCCTACATGTAAGCCAATTATCAGAAGTACTATGTTGGTTTTGTTTTCCAGTAGATTCCCAGAATCCAGGCAGAGCTATAGAACAGGTTTTAATAGGTCATATCTAGTCATATAATAGGTCTGGATAAATACTTTTGATTGAATAGAATTAATTCAGAAATAGATTTAAAAGATACAAAATTGGGAGAGTATAAAATTAATAAGAAGTTAGGACTTCCTTTGTTTCAAGTACTGTTAAATGATAATATTTTATTTAAAAATTCTACTGAAGCCCTAGACTGACCATTTCTATAGATGCATTCACATCCTTTAATGAAGCAACATAAAACTTTCTGCAGAATCTTATTGCTACATTGGATGAAAAATGTCATTTGTCATTTGTCACATTTTTTTTTAAAAGATTGTTTTGCCAAACCTCATTCGTGGTAGAGTTTTTGTTTCACTCTTTGCATTTATTTTGGCGCTAAAATACAATGGTATTTTTAATGAATTTGGACTACATGAATAAAGAAATTTTAAGCAAGGCAAAGTAATTATAAGTAATTTAATGAAAACTTGGAAATAATCTGTTTTAATCACCTTGATTTAGAGCTAGCCCATTCTGAAATGCTATTATAATTGCTTTTATCACATTTTCTCAGGCTTATTACTAGAAAAGCTATGTGTATATATATATATATAATATATTACTAGAAAGGCTTTATATATATATATACCCTATGTATATATATATATATACTTTATATATATACTTTATATATATATATATACTTTATGTGTATATATATACACTTTATGTGTATATATATATATATATATACTATACACACACTCTCTTTATATATATAAATCTTTAGTGTCTTAATATGGACTATTATGTATGCAAATATTTTCCTGAAAAATACTAATTTTTTTCAGTATGACTCACCACAATCTCCTTCTTCCCCATTTTTCCCAATATACTTATTATCTAAAGACCATCTTTCCTCAAAAGCAATAAAGGCTGTCAGACAAAAACTTCCTCAAGTAACTATATGCTCTCCACTTCTGAAGTAGGAATCAGTTACAGTGTCAAATTGGTTTCAAAATCCAAAAGAGGTGGCGGGTTATATCAATGTGAATATCTTGTCTACTATACTCTACTATAGTTTTTATAAAAATGTCACTGTTGGGGAAACAGGGTAAAGTATACACCACATCTCTTTGCGATTTATTTATTTATTTATGTTTTATTTATTTATCTTACAACTGCATGTGCATCTACAAGTGTCTTGAAAATTTCAGTTGAACTAAAATCCAAGATGAGTGTGTTTCCAGGCAAGACAGGTTGGATTTGGAAATGCAGGTAGTAGGGATGCTTCATGTAAAATACAATCAAGATTATTAACTAACATGTTGCAGTATGAGGTGCCTTTCTCCTACCTAAAGATAATCCTTCCCACTTAACTTTTGATTTATGTCTTCTTTCAATGACAGGATCTTCCTCCTTTGAGTAAATCCTATTTTACTATGTGTTCAGTTTTTCCTTTTTGAAAAAAAGGCATTACTTAATTGTTCCCCAAATTTGTAGTTTTATTACATCTTCCAGCTTCTTTATTTATTTATTTATTTATTTATTTGAGAGAGAGAATGAGAGAGAGAGAGCACATGAGAGGGGGGAGGATCAGAGGGAGAAGCAGACCCCCTGCTAAGCAAGGAGCCCGATATGGGACTTGATCCTGGGACTCCAGGATCATGACCTGAGCCGAAGGCAGTCGCTTAACCAACTGAGCCACCCAGGCGCCCACATCTTCCAGCTTCTAATTTCTGATTTTGAGGGTCTATGCAACTTTGAGTGGAAGAACTCAGTTCTGGAGAATGTTGTCAAGGTTTGATTATTCAGCTCATGTTGTCCTCCTGGGCCTAGAGATTAGTTCAGTGGCAGATTCGTGACAATCACAGATCTAATTGAATTCCAGAGAATGTTGTAGGAATTCAAGGTCTCTGTGATATGCAGATGTGAAACCTACATATCTTTCATTACTATAACCAGCCAGCCAGGGATGGACTTTCTGCACAGAGATGAGCAGACTCAAGAGAGAGGCAGAAGAATGGAGAGCTGATCAAAAATTACCTAAAGACCCTATTGTCTTTGGGCTTTTTCAAATGCATGACATAACCATACAAAAACCAACCAACCAACAAGACAAGAAAAAACCCAAACCCTTTATTGTTGCAACATAATGAATCTTACTGAACTTGACTAATCTTGACCTCTGCAATAGAAAATTGGGTGTTATGAGTAAAAATGTGGAACTGGCTGAACCAAGGAAGGACTAAAGAGAGAACTGCTCTGTCTTGTGCTGGACAGTTGGCTTTCTATCTGTAGTTACAAAGGAGTTTTCCAAATCATGATCTTCTGGGCTTTGGGCTGAAGATCTGTAAGAAAGGTCAGAATGCTGAAGTGTGTTGAAGTCTTTTAATGTTCAGTAATGTCCTATGACAACGAGATCTGCTTCTGAAATTAGGCTGCTGAAGATTGAGAGGAGAGAAAATAGGTTTTGTTAAGGAGGGTCTTCTGCCTGTAGACTGTTATCAACAATGACTTCGAATCTAGTTATCTGGTTTCTCATAGGGTTGGAATGCCTAATTTCTGTCCCCAAGCTGAGGTTAATATAAACAAAAAGAGGGAGAGGACTTAGCAAGAGATAAATTTGAGGTACAGAAGGGGACTGATTTTCCAATCTTCTTCCTAGTTCCTCTGTTGAGGCTTCACTGTCTGTCAAAAGGGAAAAGTCACTCCTGTTTTGGTGAAATACCTGGGATGCAGCTATGGGAGGCAAGGAACACATTATATTTGCCTTGTCAGTCATATGATTTGGGGTGGAAACTATTATACTGAGGACTAGTAGTATGGTAGAAACCAATGCTGGCATAGTAGGAAACAGAAATTTCTAGGCCCAGGTCTGGGTTTAGCAGTTCTTCCTAGAAAACATCTATGGCTTTAACTAGTAGTCCCTGGTATGTGCTAGAAACAAACAGATAAGAATATTTCTTAATTTTCTGTGACAGCCATATTTCCGCATAAAACCTAACCAAACCTGGCTAAAAATAGCCCATTATTTTCTCAACTCTAGACCCCAAATTCACACTATCAGAAAACAGGTCAGACATAGCAGCCATACCATTGTCTGTCTGATGTTGCAGTGGGATGGGGAATGGACAAGGAAATTCCCCCAGAAAGTTGTCCTAGTAACCGTTCCATTTAGGAATGGCTAGAGAGCACAGTTGATTTCAATTCTTCTTTTTCTCAAGTGGGAGGTTTTATTGTATTTATCATGTTTTCCCTTCACTAATAAATGCTAGATATTGTGTGGTGGATAACTTCTCAATTTTAGCCACTAGTGGTGTTCTTGGAGAAGACTGTATCTGGGCTTGTCCTAGATACAGTATCTGGAAAGGATTTTGAGTTCACTCCATTTGAGGGAGTATACTTCACATAGGCACACGCAGTTTTGGAAGTGTGTATCTGGGATGAAAGGTATGTCTGGATGTTGGATATTGTAAGCAAAAGTGTACACTAGAGTGGAATCACCTTTTGGTTTTCTCCCTGCGTCTAATGCCGGCTTCCCCCTCGTCTCACTAACAATCTCTAATTGGGCAAATCATGAGGCTCCAGGGAAGTTCCTACTACTGACTCCAGTGACTTGTTCTTACCAGAGAAGCAGAAACTTTTATCAAACCATTTCTGAAGCTAACTCTACTTCTGGATCATTTTGCTTAAAGGGACAGTGAATTCCCTTTGTTGTTTAAGCAATTCAAGATGGATATCATATTTGTCATGTAACAGAAAACATATTCAAAGTTCAAATCCCTTTCTGGAAAGAAAAGAAAAGAAACAAATCTCCCTTCATGTCTGTCTTTTTCTAGCTATCATTTCATTATTTTTCTTTTTATCACTACAGTAGTTGAAAATGTAGTGTTTGCTTGGTCTCTGCAATTCCTCTTCTCTCTTTTACTTGACAACCGATTTCTGCTTTCCATCCTCATCATTGTACAGAAACAGCTATTCACAAGGACATATGTGGTTTGCAATAGTCAAATCAGTGGTCCTACTTCAGTTCTTAACTTACTTGGTCTCTCTCCATTGGTGTCAGTTGATACAAACTTCCTTTCTTCTCTTTCTTTTCTTTATTGGCCTTCTTAAAGTCTCTCTCTCATTACTTAAGTTATTTATGTAACTTTCAAAGATCTTCTGCTCAATCCTTTTGCTTCCTCTTCTTCTGCCTATATTTTCCAGAGTTTCATTGATGCTATTTCCCATTCTCTTGACTTTTAAGCAAGTCAAATTTTACTGTATATCCTTATATAAATTATAAACATTTTCCTAGGTTTGTGACAATCCCCAGGATTGTCTTCTCTCCTCCAATCTTCTTGTTTCTAACCTAAACTCTTGCCTCTGTGACTTGAAATTTGATATTAATCTCTGAATACTCTGAACTCAATATTCTTGCATGTGTTTGCTTTATCTGAATCTCAGCACAGTCATATGAATTTCTGCTTGGGTTGTTACATGTTAGGAATTCTCTGTCCTATCTGGGACCTTGTATTGGTCAAGGTTCTCCAGAGAAACAGAACCAAGAGGATATATACAGATATGTAGAAAGAGACTTGTTATGAAGGATTGGCTCGCATGAGCCAGTGAGCCAATTATGGAGGCTAAGAAGTCCTACAATCTGCCATCTGCAAACTGGAGACCCTGGAAAGCCAGTGGTATAGTCCCAGTCCAAACCTAAAGGCTTGAGAACCATTGGGCGGGGAGGGCAATGGTGAGAGTCACAGTCTGAGTCCAAAGGCCTGACAACCAGGAGTGAAAATATATATCCCAGATCAAGCAGAAAGCAAATTTGTCCTACCTCTGCTTTTTTGTTCTATTCAGGCCCTTAACAGATTGGATGATGTCCATCTGCACTGGAGAGGGTGATCTTTACTCAGTCCACTGATTCAACTGCTAATCTCTTCTGGAAACACCCTGATAGATACACCCAGAAATAATGTTTTATTTGCTATCTGAGTATCTCTTAGTCCAGTCAATTGGACACATAAAACTAATCATCACAGGTCTGTAGAACACAACCCCTACTTCATCCTCCCTCCACACCAAGACAAGGGAAAGAGGGAGGAACTGAACATAGATTAATATTTTTCTTACCACCTCCTGTACATCAGTGAAAGCTGGTTGTGTTGCAGCATCAGTTAAATACTAGAAGGCTACTGGAAACCAAAGGAAAGACAGAAAGGACGCTACATAACTGTAGGTAATTTTTTATGTCATTATTGTCTGCATCTTTAACCAATGATATTGGTTTGATATGAGGTAACAAAGATAAAAAATAAAGTTAAAAACTGAGGGAGGAGGTGGTAGAATCCCTTGTTGGTCAAGAAGAACCTAATTAGATGGATGGAATAGGGCTCTGCTACTTTAGAACGGGTATTACTTTGGGTGGGCCTGAGGGAAAATGGAGAACCCCTGTATCTATAAGAGATCTATGTGGGAGTGTTAGTGACAGATAGCTGGTCCCTTCGTTGTGTTTATTTTCAAGATTTGCCCTCTGAAAGTATTGTCTAAAATGTAGAGAGTTTTGTTACTGCTCAGACTTTGCAGGTAGAGGTTGCCAGCCAAGAATGTAGGGCTTGGATCTTAGGGTAGAAGCTTGAGGCAGGTAATAATTATTTGAAATCATTGCTCATTGAGAAGGAGCTGCCAAAGACAAGAAAATTGTTTTCAAGGGGCTCTATGTGTCCAAGGAAACTAGAAAGAGTAATTTAAGTCATACCATCTCATCAGGAAAGGAACTGTGGTCCAGAATGATGTGATTTATTTTCTAGTCTTTTCTTCCTAAGCTCATCTCTTAAATTATGGCATTCTCCAGATGTCTATCCTCGACCCACTGTTCTTCTGCTGTGAACTCTTCCAGAGTGATCTCATTTCCTCTCATGATTTCAGTTCCTGGTGACTTCAGTCCTCTATCTTTATCCTTGACATTTTCCCACAGATTCATACTTCTAGCCATCTGTCTACTCTATGTCTCCCATAATGTCATCTTAAAGTCTCAAACTCAACTTTTATGAAACGGTAATTACTCCCACTACCACAAATCTGCTCTTCTCCCATCTGCCTAACTCCTTTATTATTATTATTTCTCCATTCTTTGTTGTGTTTGGAAGTACTGACAACACCTCTTTACCCAGGCTAAAATCCATCCTCAGTGACACTTTCTTGTCCTTATCCCAATATCCAATAAATTCCTATGAATTTTAACTCCCATTTGTTTACCCTCCCCCCCACTTTCCATCATCCTTTACCCTTGTTTTAATTCAGGCCACTATCCTCTTTTATCCTAAATTATCATAGTAACTTCTTAACTGGCCTGTGATGGTCAGAATTTTCATTGTAAGCAGTAGAAAATGATGGTGGCTAGTCAAGCAGAGGAGAATATTTCATATAGGTTTGGGAATATTTATAGAATCAACAGAATAGTTGGAGAACCAGATTCAGAAAATGTGTGGAAACCAATGGAGTCTAGTCAGTTGGGGCCACAGCCAATGTGATGTGTTATAACAATCTGCTTAGGATGTTACTGCTAGCATTGGCCTTGCTGAAAAACCACCATTCTCACCTCCAGCCCCTGAACAATGCTATTTTTGAATGCCATAGCTAACTGTCCCTTCACATTATTCACTCCATATTCAAAGTCCTGAGTGCAAGTGTCAAATTGGACAACCATAAACATGCCAGTGCTTTAGGTACTGGAAGATGGGGAGAGAAAAAAATCTGTCCTCATTCAGTTGCTATGTCAGGAAGTGAGTCCTGCTGTCCTCAAGCTTCACGCAATAGGGCAATTCTTTTAAGCTGGAAATACTGAAAAATTGGGTGGCAAGAATAATAACAACAAAAAGAAACATCCAATAAGCGGACCTCTCTAATCAATCTTCCTCATGGAAACCAGGGGAAGAGAGGAGACAGGTACTCATAAGAAAGTTGCTGCAGAGACCCAGGCAAGAAATGATGGGCTCCTGAAATAAAGTTGTGACAAAAAAGTGTGGAGAAATGGACAGATCTGAGGGATATATAGGATTTGTGATTTACGGACATGTGGGATGAGAGAGATAGAGAAATTAAGGTTGGCATTGAGATTTCTTTCTCAAGCAATTAGGAAGAAAGAAGTGATTCCTGTAATTTTGGGTGTATTTAATTTCAGAGCTTGTGGGAGAATCAGTGAAGATGTCATTTAAGCAGATGGTTCTGTGAGTCTGGGGTTTAGAGGACAGAGCCACATTGGAGATATGTTTTTTGAGCCATTTGTGAGTCTGGGGTTTAGAGGACAGAGCCACATTAGGGATATGTTTTTTGAGCCATTTACATAAAATTGATAATTAAGGGGATGGGAGCTACATGATCGCCCATGTGTGGTATGCAGAATAAGAATGCCCAACTTCATGGAAGCTGACACAAATAGGTTCTCCGGCCCAGCATGCCTCTTTGTGGCAGCCATCCAGAGACATTTGGGCCACATCACCTTAATTCTTCCAGATTTAGCACTTGGCTCATTGCTTCTCTTTTGTTAACATTAATCCTGCCAAACTCTTGGTGATTTCAATATGCCTCTACTGAGTGTATTTCCATCACTCTGGTCTCTCAAATCCTTGACCTCATTTTCAAAGATTTTTGTCTTTCATCCTGCATCAGCTACTCACTTTTTATTGTCAGACCCTGGGTTGGTGTTTTTCAATCATGACCTTTTAGCAGATTATGAAATCAATGAAATTGTCCTAGGGAGCATTTTATTTTTAAGATTTTATTTATTTATTTGGGAGAGAGAGGGAGCACAAGCAGTTAGAGGGGCAGAGAGAGAGGGAGAAGCCGACTCCCCACTGAGCAGGGAGCCCAATGTGGGGCTTGATCCCAGGACTCCAGGATCATGACCTGAGCCGAGGCAGATGCTTAACGCACTGCGCCACCCAGGCACCCATAAGGAGTATTTAAATTAAAGTTTCTTTTAAAATTTCTTCTAAATTGAAAATGTCAGCACACTTAGTATATGCTTAGTGTCTGAAGCTGGTTATACATTGATCTAATCTAATTGTATACAAGATTTACAATTGTTTACAAACTGTAAAAAGAGAAAAGGCAGACAAAAGCAAGATGGTAAGTTTGGGTGGGGTTATTTTGAATTATTTAGTGAATTAAAAATTATGTGTTTAGACAAGGACAAGGGTAAGAATGATGTCTTTGAGTAGGCAAGGGAAAATGGAATCCAATACTCAAAATACTATTTTTACTGTTCCCTCTTTTTTATTGCATAATTAATTTTCTTTGTTTACAAGATTATTCTGACCTGCAGACAAAGATGCAATAAAATTTGCGTAAAAAAAGAAAAATGCCCCCACGTGACCATATATCCTACTCCAACTCCTTCGATTGTTTCGTTTTACAGAAAATTTTCTGTACTCATTATTTCCTTTCTCTCTTTCCTTGAAGCTTATTATGACGACTGCAGTCAGATTCTTACTCTTACTGCTTCACCAAAACTGCTCTTTTAAAGTTACAAAAATCTCTGTTTTCTAAACCCAATGCACATTTGACGTAACTTAATTCATAAACAAAGTTTGACGGGGTTGATCACTGTCTCCTTTTTGGAACCCCTTTTTGGCTTCTCCCTCATTCTTTAATAGTCTCTCTCCAGTCTTCTCACACTGCACTAGTGTCTCACCTGTAGCATTTTCAAGTGTTCACCACTTCCTCCAGCGGGGCACAGTCGCTTCCTGTGGCTTCAGCGAGGCCACCGAACTCTTCCGGCTTATTCTTCCCCTCTTTGGAGACTACTCCGTTTTCTTTACAAGCTTCTCTTATTATTATTCCCCAAATCCTCAAGTATGAATATTCCTTCAGGGATCCCTTCTTAGATCTCCATTCTTTATTTATTCAATAAATAAATGGATAGATGAAATAAATAGAGTAGGGGCTTATAATGAATAGACATTCTCATGGGTGTTAGGATGTAGCAGGGAACCAAATAAGCAGAATTTGTTTACATGAAGTAAGGCCTGGTGGGAGACAGCAGAAAATAAACACATAAGCAAAAACATGGAGATAAGTGGGATGAAAGAAAATAGAGCATAATGAGGCTTACAAAGTTACTCAAAGGAGAGGCCATTTTATGTACGGGCCAGGAGTGCTGGCTTTGGCAGCACATATACGAAAAATGTAGGGGTCGGGAAAGGTCCTGAAAGAAGTAAGGGTTATACAGGTGCAGGTTATAATTTAGAGATGGGCACTTCAGGAAGGTGAAACAGCAACACACAAAGAATGTCAGGTAGGAGGATGCCCGGTATGTACAAGAAAAAGCTAGAAGGCCAGTGTGTCTGGAGTGGGAAGAAGGAGAGAGGGGAATGGGAGGGTATGGAGTGAGTGAGGAAAGTAAAGACCATAACAAGGAAAGCTTTGCCAACCATGAGAAAAACTTCAGATTTTATTCTGAGTGAGATGAGAAACCACAAGAGAGTTTTGATTAGCAAGAACCTACATCTTGAGGTTTAACTTTGCTAAGGGAAGACTGAATGATTTTAGTGAAGGTTGCTGGGGGTGCAAATTGAATCATAAAGACCAACTAAGAAGTTATTTAAATGAGTCCTCTGAGAAGTGATGACAGTTTGCACTAGGGTGGTGGTGGGAGAGATGGTAAAATTTTGGATCTAGTTCGATGACAGAATTGACAGGATTTCTTGAAGGTTTGGATGTGAAGCTTGAGAATAAGAAAGAAGTCAAGGATAACTAAATTTTTGGTCTGAGCAACCGGCAGAGTGGAGCTGCCATTAAAATGAGGTGGAGAAACAGATTGGGGGAAGGTGTTGGGGTAATCAAGCTTTGGTTTTGTTCATTTTAAGCTTGTCCTACCTGTTAGAACTGAAGTGTATATGTCAAATAAGCAGGTGGGCATAAGATTCTAGAATGGAAGGGTGAAATCCATGCTTGAAATATATATTTGGTGTTGTCAGATCATAGTTGAAGTCATGGAACTAGAGAATCGGAAATCACCTATAATGAGAGGGTTAGATATAGAATTAAAAAGTCAGAGCCCCTATTCTTGTAAACATTTCTTCCAGCAGGGTGGCCCCACTTAGCCAAGAGTCTTTGCTGTCAATTCATTCCTGTAGCTGTCTTGAGCCCCAGCAATGCCAAGGCCATTAACCGTGACATCAGAGTGGAGTCTTCAAATGGCTCTGACACTGAGTAGACATTGGAGCTAAAACTAATGGAATATCAGGAGCTTTTTGTAGTTCAGAAGAAAATGAAATAAATTTGGCTGCAAAGAATAAGAGGTTGCCTTTTAAAATAGAGAGCTGAACTTTGTCATGGATCTTTGCCAAATCCATTCAGAGGTTGCTCTGCTAAGAAGGGAGAGGAGGATGGGTATTATCAACAATGCAAGGTCATGTTGGAGGAGTCACTGGGACATCGACCCCTTTTGTGGTGATGCTTGCAGGATTATCAGTCTCGGCTAGACTCCTGGTGGAGGGGCATGTCCAGTTGCCTGGTGGATTTTTCATTATACCAAAAGAGAATCACTTGAGGAATGTGTGGGAATTGGAGCCTGGAATTATATACTTTTGGTCATCTCCATTTTGGCTGTGGTAACATTCAATCTTTTCCCCTCATTGCTGCTCCTGTGTTGCCTTTGGCTAGCACCCCTTCTGAAGTCATGTGCCTTCGGGGTTCTGGCAGGCGGCGCGAGGGGCCAGTTTCCATGTCAGCAGTGTGAGTGCAAGCATGCCGCTGAAAGAGTCACCTTTATTGCCTTGGAGTTTGAAGCCAAGTCTCTACCCATCATCTTCTGAAATGTCGGTGATGGCACATGTGTATTTGGGGGAAAGGATCTGTTCTTATAAATTTAAAGAAGTGACAAAACACAGCAGACAATAAAAACTGAGACTCTTGAATGAAGACATAGATCACATAAAGAAACGGATCATCTGAAATCTGTAATGGGCCACTAAATCAACCATCCACATTTGGAGAACGTTCTTCAGGTTGTTAAACAGTCCAGTGAGTGTGTTGTGAAGTATTACTGTATTCCCTAAGGGTTTTAGTTTGAAGACCAGATACAAATGGAGCAAAGGAATTAATTGAAAGGATAGTAAGAGTCTCGGAATCACTGGGAAGGCAGAACAAAGAGGTTTGAGTTCGATGCAGCAAGAGCCTCAGCCTAAGACACGTTAGGAGAAAACACAATTGTATCTACTGCCAAGGACTATAACTTGATGTGCACCCCACCTATGTTGCTCCTGGGGATCCCCTGTTTCTGCCATCCCGAGAAACAGATCCTGATGCTGCCACTGCTGCCGGCATCAGAGCATACTTTCAGCTGTTCCTTCTTTTCATTGTTAATTCCTGATTTATAATACATGGTGGGCACATCTGATTGGCTCAGCATAGGAAATGTGCCCATCACTAGCTGCAAAAACATCTGGGTTGGTTGTGTATCTGGCATCATCTGCTTCTACGGCAGGATATGCCTCCAATCAAGATTCATAAGATAGGGGCGCCTGGGTGGCTCAGCCGTTGAGCGTCTGCCTTCGGCTCAGGTCATGATCCCAGGGTCCAGGGATCGAGCCCCGCACTGGGCTACCTGCTCGGCGGGAGGCCTGCTTCTCCCTCTCCCACTCCCCCTGCTTCTGTTCCTGCTCTCGCTAACTCTCTCTCCATCAAATATATAAATAAAATCTTTAAAAAAGAAAAAAAAAAGATTCATAAGATATAAAATTTCCTGAATGTACAGAACAAGGTCAGATGCTGGGCAGCCAAAAAAGTGACATACGTCTATATTAGTATATACCCTTTGGCTGCTTAAAATCAACACGTACTTCCTTCTAAACTTACACTTCTAAAAGAGAAAATTGCTTGCGTGTAACAGAATAAATTATTCCGTATATAACCAAGGATGTACCTACTGCCTTCCAAAATGGAAACAACCCACATCTTATCTGTTACTACATCCAGCTCAGGCCACACTCCCTGGGCAGTATTCATTCCTCCCTTTGCTTTTCCATGACCCCAACCAGAGATTGTACCACTTCACATAAAATAGTGGGGGAAAGGGAACAAAAAAGGGTGGGAAACCTAGTAGAAGTATATAAGTATATACGTGATACAGAGAGGAAGTCTTTTTTTAATGTTTTTTTTTTTTAAGTTTATTTATTCATTTAATTTTAAGTAATTTCTACACGGGGCTTGAACTCATGACCCTGAGATCAAGAGTCATGTGCTCTTCTGACTGAACCAGCCAGGCGCCCCGGAAGTCTCCTTTATAATTCACAGAGGGGGATTCACAGACCCCAACTCTCCTCTCTCTTTTCTTTCTCATTCAGCTCTGTATGGCATGAAGACAGTCACTATCTCATTGATAAAAGCTTCACAATTTATCACAACGTTTTCTCCATTTCCTATCTCCACAACCATCATCTCAGATCAAGATGTTGGCATACAATAGCTTCTAAACGTTTTTCTCTTTTCCCTCCTTATCTCCCTACCACATTGTTTCCATGAAAGCTAGTTATCTTCAAAACTGCACATCTGATTGTGTCACTCCCCTGCTTCCAGTAACTTGTAATTATTCTTTGGAAAGAGTCCACAGCCCTCAGCATGACCTGGCAGGTTTTCTGCATGCGACCTCTGTTCTCCAGCCTCATGCTGTGTGTCTCTATTTCTCCCTTTTCATGTTCTCGTTAACACTCCTCTCTCAGGTTCTCAGAAACCCCATCCCTTCCAGCCACTGGGACTGACAATGATATTCTCTTTGTTCTTGCCAACACCTTCTCATCCTTCAGCTCCTGGGATTTCAGCTCGATCCCAAATCTTCATGTCTCTATCACATATTCCACCCCGCCCAAGCCCAGACAGTCATACCACTGACTGTCATAAATATTATTCCTATTATGATCTGCTAAATACCTTGACCTGGGAAACCTAAGGTCCATGAGGAAATGGGCAGCATCAGCCTGTGCATTGCTATGTCCTCAGTGCCCGGGATACTTACAACCTGGCATGTAGCAGGTGCCCAACAGGTAACTGCTGACTAAGTGGGTAGGTGAAAAGGTCCTGCGCCGGTAATTACTAGGCGAAGTATTATATATGGCTGCTTCCCGGTTTCTATTTTCTCATGATAAAACTCAAGTATTTAATCCTCTGATTTCCCAGGTACTTAGATTTGGCTGGGAAGGCATCAAAAGAAGAATTCTGTTCGCATATCAAGCTCATTTTTTGCCATGGAGAGGTGCGACAACTTTATAACAGACCACGTCTCATTTGTTTCCCACCCTCAAATTTGGCAAGAATATTTCTCTGCTAGTTCAAGTGACCAAGAATTTATGCAATTTCCCCCGAAAAAAATTATCCTTTTAAGAACATGAAGTGCTATTTTGATTCTCTTCACCTAAACTTAATCGTTTTACCAGGCTCCATTTCTTCTTGCACCTAACTTTCTTTTTTCTTACAGAACCAATCCTGTTTCCTTTGTACCTCTCATATTAAAAAATTTGCCTTTCAAATGCACGATGTCCTAGGATGTGTATATTGAACGACCAGAAATAACTCAGTGACATATTCTTCTTGCTTCTTTCATACATATTTCCAACTTATGACTCATTGGTTTAAAGAGGACAACTGTGAGCTCAGAGCAAAACAGAGGCCTTGATGTACTTGTGCCTGAGAGGAAGATGAGTCACTGTGAGGCTACAGAGTGTCCCGGTCAGGGCTGCCTGTCTCGTGGGCTTGAATGACCCCCACTGTTCCCTGTCCTGGCCCCACTCACAAACTCACATGCAACCTCACACAAACACACATCCCCAACACCACACACGTCTTACTTTAGAAGCCCCGTGGGACTATTTTGGGCTGGAAGGCATGCATATGATGAAGAAAGTGACTGTCTTGGAGGCTATAACTTGATATATGAACACGTCAGAGGGACCCAAAGTGTTAGCAGTGGCATTTTCATTCTCGGTTTTCAAAGAATTTTATTTTCCTCTCTCCTTCCACCATCTGTTTTTCTTACTGCAGCAAATGTCATTTCCTATGGAGTTTAATAGGATTTGAAATGGGATTGTTTTACAGTGAATTTTTATGTAGTTTCATGATTTTCCTGAGAGTGGTTTTACTACCTCCCTTCCTCCCCTCCCCTCCCCCTCCCTCTCCTCACCCTCCCTCTTCCTTTCTTCTTACTTTCCCCCTCTTTAACCCTCCCTCCCTCCTTCTTTATTTCTCTTTCCTTCATTTTACTCAGAAAAATTAAGCTAGTTTTGACATTATATCAATCATATCAACTTGAAAATAACTGCTCTAAGTTTGCTTCTAAGTTCTGGACTGAACTCTGTGATAAAGATGACGTTCTTAACTATGTCAATTTTTATTTTGTTTCTGTGACAAACACAAATTCTCAAAATGGCATTAAACCGTTAAGTAGTAAATTTCCATTGAAGTGATGAGCTAGGGATTTTAACTTTGGTTGGTGTGTGTAGAAGGCGTCAGTGCTGAGTGCAGAGTAGAGAGAGCAGTGACCAGGAGATTGAGGGAAGCCATGGAGAGAGGCTGCCCTGAGAGACCACTTCTATGTGACAAGCAGTGTTGAAACTTGACATAAATGGATTCATTTAATTGTCAGCATAACTACATGCTGGAGGTATTACTGCTCTCTCCAATTTACATATGAGAAAAACAGAGGCATGGGGATATTAAGGACACACAGCTATTAACGTGCAGAGGGAAAGGGTCCACATGCAAAAGGATCCCACTATATGCTGTTTTCTCTCAATGGAGGCCAAAGTGTAAATTTGCAGCAGAACGGAGGAGAGAGTCTTTTGTGAAACATTAGGACAGTCATTTGCTGCTTTCCTTTAGGGGAAAAAAACCCCAAAGCGTTTTAGAAAGCTCCTCTTACCGTAGCAAGGGAGGTTATCCTGAAGGCAGGACTGTGGCCAACCTGAAAAGGTGGTTGTGTGGCACAGGGGAGGGTGGAGGAGAGAGTGTGGCACAGGGGAGGGTGGAGGAGAGAGGCCAGGAGAGAAGCGGCTTGTTGGGCAAGCGAGATGCAGGCATGGGGCTGTACCGACAGGGGACACTGCTGTTGAGGAGAAACACCATGAAGGCTGTGCTGGAAAAATTCCACTGCCTCAACTCTTTGCTTTCCTTGACTGATCCGATGAAGAGCCTCTCTCTCTCAGGGAGAATGAAGATTAAGAAGTGCAGACATGACTCCATCTATTGAGACTGGCTCAGGTTTGTGGAGTTGCTAGGAAGAGACGTGCCACAGGAAAGAACTTCCAACTCATGAACCTGTGCTTCTCAGGGAAAGCTGAGCT